>NC_092762.1:85699927-86299927 GCF_047496795.1 Chiloscyllium punctatum | reverse complement strand
TATTTGAAAAGTGGTCTAACCAATGTCCTGTACAGCCGCAACATGACCTCCCAACTTCTGTACTCAATACTCTGACCAATAGAGAAAAGCATACTAAGCGAAAAGAGAAAATACTGGAAAATCTCAGCATGTCTGGCAGCATCTGTAAGCAAAGAGCTGATGTTTCGAGTGTAACTGACCCTTTGTCAAAGCATACCAAACGCCTTCTTCACTATCCTATCTACCTGCAACTCCACTTTCAAGGGGCTATGAATCTGCACTCCAAGGTCTCTTTATTCAGAAACATTCCTGAGGACCTTACCATTAGGAATATAAGTCCTGCTAAGACTTGCTTTCCCAAAATGCAGCACCTCACATTTATCTGAATTAAACTCCATCTGCCACTTCTCAGCCCATTGGCCCATCTGATCAAGATTCCATTGTAATCTGAGGTAACCTTCTTCCCTGTCCACTACACCTCCAATTTTGGTGTCATCTGCAAACTTACTAACTGTACCTCTTATGCTCACATCCAAATCATTTATGTAAATGATGAAAAGTAGTGGATCCAGCACCGATCCTTGTGGCATTCCACTGGTCACAAGCTTCCAGTCTGAAAAACAACCCTCCAATACCACTCTCTCTCTTCTATCTTTGAACCAGTTCGGTACTCAAATGCTAATTCTCCCTGTGTTCCATGAGATCTAACCTTGCTTACCAGTCTCCCATCGGGAATCTTGTCGAACACCTTACTGAAGTCCATATAGATCACATCTACCACTCTGCCCTCTTCAGTTCTCTTTGTTACTCCTTCAAAAAACTCAATCAAGTTTCTAAGACATGATTTCCCACGCATAAAGCCATGTTGACTATCCCTAATCAGTCCTTGCCTTTCCAAATAGATGTACATCTTGTCCCTCAGGATTCCCTCCAACAACTTGCCCACCAACGAGGTCAGGCTCACTGGTCTATAGTTCCCTGGCTTGTCCTTACTACCCTTCTTAAACAGTGACACCACGTTAGCCAACCTCTAGTCTTCTGGCTCCTCACCTGTGACTATCGATGACACAAATATCTCAGCAAGAGGCCCAGCAATCACTTCTCTAGCTTCCCACAGAGTTCTAGGGTACCCCTGATCAGGTCCTGGGGTTTAATCCACCTTTATGCGTTTCAAGACATCCAGCACTTCCTCCTCTGTAATATGGACATTTTTCAAGATGTCACCATCTATTTCCCTACAGTCTATATCTTCCATGTCCTTTTCCACAGTAAATACTGATGAAAAACATTTGTTTAGTATCTGCCCCATTTTCTGTGGCTCCACACAAAGGCCGCCTTGCTGATCTTTGAGGGGCCCTATTGTCTCCCCAGTTACCCTTTTGACCTTAATCTATTTGTAAACACCCTTTGGATTCTTCTTAATTTTATTTGCCAAAGCTATTTCATGTCCCCTTTTTTCCCTCCAGATTTCACTCTTAAGTAATCTCCATGCTGCCTTTATACTCTTCTGAGGATTCACTTGATCTATCCTGTCTATACCTGACATATGCTTCCTTCTTTTTCTTAACCAAACCTTCAATATCTTTAGTCATCCATCAGTCCCTACACCTACCAACCTTTCCTTTCTCCCTAACAGGAATATACTGTCTCTGGATTCTCGTTATCTCATTTCTGAAGGCTTCCCATTTTCCAGCCATCCCTTTACCTGCGAACACTTGCGCCCAACCAGCTTTTGAAAGTTCTTGCCTAATACCGTCAAATTTGGCCTTCCTCCAATTTAGAACTTCAACTTTTAGATCTAGTCTATCCTTTTCCAGATCAGTCCTGATTCTACTGAGTGACAGAGCAGGCTCAAAGGGCTGAATGGCTTCCTCCTGCTCCTGGTTCTAAGGTTCATATTCAGGGCTCCTGTTTCTAATTGATGTCCCATTATTCCTGTGTGTAACGTGTACATGTGTTCCAGGTAAAGAAGATCAATCTGGACTGTGATGCCTCTGTGGAGGAATAGCTGGTATGTGCTCACTTTCAGGGATGAAACACAAAAGAAATGGCTACTTGGAGGAGAGTCTTTAAGGGGCTGAGGAGAGAGGGCAAGTGGGGTGACCTTAGAGGGGCATGGACAGGGTAAGTAGACAAGGTCATTTCCCTTGGGATGGGGGAGTCCAGAACTAGAGGGCATAGGTTTAGGGTAAGAGTGGAAAAATTTAAAAGAGACCTGAGGGGCAATTTTTTCAAGCAGAGGGTGGTACGTGTATGGAATGAGCTGCCAGAGGAAGTGGTGGAGGCTGGTACAATTACAACATTTAAAAAGCTTCTGGTTGGATATCTGAATAGGAAAGGTTTAGAGGGATATGGGCCACATGCTGGCAAGTGGGACTAGATTGGGTTAGGATATCTAGTTAGCATGGACAAGTTGGACCATGCTGCATACCTCTATGACTCTATGAAAGGAATGATTTCCTAGAGAGTGTCAGGCCAAGGGGGTAGAAAGAAGGAAACATACAGATTCAGTGATGGGAGAGGACTCCAGCCCACGGTAACAGCTACTAACTCAGTGTATCATACCAGCAGAGCTATGGCGAGTTATTCGGTAGGAAGTGTTGGGGGAGAGGGGGAAATATGTTACAGCCCTCTCCTAGGTTACTGACTGGAACAGCTTGAATCGTGATAATTGCCCTGATGAAAAATCTATCCAGCTCAGAATGAGTGTATTAATTAACTCAGCCTCAACAGCCCTCTGCAGTAAGAATTCTACAGAATCACTTCTCTCTCAGAGTAGAAATTCCTCCTTATCTCTGTCTGAAATGTGTGACCCCTTGTTCAGAGACGATGCCCTCTGGTCCTAGGCTCTCCTACAAGGGATAACAACCTTTCCACATTGACCCTCAAATCCCCCAAGAATCTTACTTGTTTCAATAAGGTTCTCTCTCATTCTTCTAAGTTCCAATGAGTACAGGCCCAACCTGGTTAACTTCTCTTCCTAAGTCAGTGCCTCCATACCCAGGATCAGCTGAGTGAACCTTCCTTTAGTCTGCCATTCACTCCATGTAAAGGCTGACACTTGTTTCTCCCTCCACTCATTGGCTACAGAAGGGGTATCACATTAACTGTGGCAAAGGAAAGGCCAGACAAGAGGAAAATTGGGACGCAGTAGTTCACACAACAGAACAGACACTTGCAAAATGTCTCTCCAATTACTTAAAAGTAAATCTAACACCAAGAGTAAAGAGAAACACTTGATTGATGGGTTCTTACCTGCAGCCCAAACGCTTCTGCAATTCTGCAAGATTGTAGCAGTCTCCCAGTTGTTGTTTCAGTGTTGCCAGTTGTTGCTCTAGTCTGATTTTATGATCTGGTGGCAAGGAAGCACAGAATAGACCATCATAGAAGGAGGCCATTCAGCCCACTGAATCTGTGTCAGCTCTCTGCAACCTGATTTTTCACACTTTCCCCATTTGCCGCAACTTGTTGCTTAGCACCCACCCTTTAGACTGAGCTGTGGATCATCACTCCTCATGTCCTAACACGTGGATCAGCATCGATTGTGACTCTCCTGCTATAAAGCACCTTGGGACATTTGGTGTAATTGCTGTCCTTGAAGTGACAAAGTACAAAATTGTCAGCTGAGCCAAGCTGATGCACTTGGCACCAGGAATTGGAAATCCCACCCCAAATCCATTAACCCCTGGTGACTGGGAGCAGCAGGTGCTCCTGTGGATTGACCCTTACTTATAGCACAAAACAGTTAAGGCTTATGCTCCCATACAGTACAGAGGGAGTGCTGCACTGTTGGCTGGTGCTGTCTTACAGATATAATGTTAAACCAAAGCCTAATGTGACTGGCCAAATGTAAATGATCTTTAGTCACTGGTTTGAAGAGGAGCAGGAGCAGGGATGTTATCTCTGGTGTTCTGGCCAATATTTAATCTTCAATCAACCTCATTTAATCTGATGCTGATTACTGTTTATGGGAGCATGCTGTATGCAAATTGACTGCTGTATTTCTTACATTAGAACAGTGACGGTATATCACAAGGACAGCTCAGGAATCCTTTCTCCAAAAACCTCAGGGTTGGGTTTTCGGACAAAGGATATTTTCAGTTTTTGGGTCCACTGCAATTAATTTGGCTCCAATTTATTTCTCTAAAGGCCTGATTAGATCTGTAGCCATTGAGAGTGTGGCCCTTTGGAAAAATCTTCATTTTTAGGTCTATTTGAATCTGTTTGGGCAAAAGGCAAGTTTTATTCCAAAGGAACCCAAACTGAATGTGGCTATCAAACTGTTCTTGTCTGCTTCTTAAGAGACATTTGGTTTTTAGGTATTTGTCATTTTTGGATGTACAGATAATAGATACCTGACCTATATCTCTTTGGCCACACAGCACTTTGAGACATCCAGGGAAATATGAAAAATGCAACTGATAAAATTTTCCAATTCCAGACAAGAGAGGCAGGCAGCACTGATAATGTAATCAATATACCAGAGAAAGAGTTCTGTCAAAGACTAACTGGACTCAAAATGTTAACACTGATTTCTCCTCACAGATGCTGCCAGACCTGCTGAGTCCTCTGGCAATTTCTGTTTTTGTTTCAGATTTCCAGCATCTGCAGTTCTTTTTTGTTGTTATTGGCCTGGATGGTGTCAAGCTTCTTGAACGTTGTTGGAGCCATCCAGGCGAGTGGGGAGTATTCCATTCCACTTCTGACTTGTGCCTTGTAAATGGTGGTCAAGTGGACACCATCCAGGATGAAGCAATCTGCTAACTGGTATGAACTAGGAGCTTCAACTTCCACTCCCACCACTACAGTGGCAGCAGTGTGTACCCCCCCCCCCCCCCCCCCCACTGACCACCCCTGCTAAGGTAACTAGGTCCTTCCCGTCCATTCTATCCATGCCCCTCACAGTTGTGTACACCTGAGTCAGATGTCTCCTCAGCAACCTCTCTTCCAAGGAGAGCAACTCTGAGTCGAACCAACCTTTTCTTAAAGCTTGGAGAAAGTGAGGATGGCAGATGTTGGAGCTCAGGGTTGAGAGTGTGGTGCTGGAAAAGCACAGCAGGTCAGGCAGCATCCGAGGAGCCCTTCATCAGGAATGGGCTTATGCCTAAAACATCGACTCTCCTAGTCCTCGGTGCTGCCTGACCTGCTATGCTTTTCCAGCACCACACTCTCTTTTCTCATATCTGGATAATTTCAGCCCTGACAACATCCTTGTACATCTCCTCTGTAGTTTTTCAATGCAATTAATCCTTTTTGTAATAACGCGACCAGAACGGCACACAGTACTCAAGTTATGACCTAACTGATGATTTATACAGTTCCTGCAGAATCTTTAGCTCCCTGTGCTCACATATTCAATTCCTTGGATAATAAAGGAAAGGATTTCAAATCCACCCTAATCACGTTAATGGTCTGTCCTGCTCCCTTCAGGAATGTGTGCACATTTACTGCCAGGTCCGTTACTATCTCGACACCTCCCAAGTGCTCTCTTATCAGTGTAGGAGCAAGTTGCTGCAGATGCTGGAATCTGGACTGTCAAATTGCTCTTTCTCCGTTGATGCTGCCACACCCCACTGTGATCTCCAGTACTTTTTACTTTCACTATTTTCCCACCAATTGTACGTTCCTTTATCTTGTTTGATGTCCTCAATTTTATCATTTCACATTTGGAGTCATAGAGTCAGAGAGATACACAGCATGGATGACTGTCAATGTCCTACAGAGCTACAACATGACCTCCCAACTCTCTTTATCTAAAGTAAACTCCATCTGTCACTTCTCAGCCCATTGGCCCATCTGATCAAGATCTGTGGTTCTCTGAGGTAACTGTCTTCAATGCTCTGGCTAATAAAGGAAAGCATACCAAACACCTTCACTATCCTATCTACCTGCGACTCTACTTTCAAGGAGCTATGAACCTGCACTCCAAGGTCTCTTTGTTCAGCATCACTCCCTCGGACCTCACCATTCAGTGTATAGATCCTGCTCTGATTTGCTTTTCCAAAATGCAGCATCTCAAATTTATCTAAATTAAACTTCATCTGCCATTTCTCAGCCCATTGGCCCATCTGATCAAGATCCTGTGGTTCTCTGAGGTAACTTTCTTCGCTGTCCACTACACCTCCAATTTTGGTGTCATCTGCAAACTTACTAACAATGCCTCTTATGCTCACATCCAAATCATTTATACAAATGAAGAAAAGTAGTGGACCCAGCACTGATCCTTGTGGCACTCCACTGGTCACAGGCCTCCAGTCTGAAAAACAACCCTCCACCTCCACTGTCTGTCTTCTACCTTTAAGCCAGTTCTTTTCTAAATGGCTAGTTCTCCCTGTCTTCCATGTGATCTAACCTTGCTAACCAGTCTCCCATGAGGAACTTTGTCAAATGCCTTACTGAAATCCATATAAATCACGTCCACCACTCTGCCCTCATCAATCCTCTTTGTTACTTCTTCAAAAAACTCAATCAAATTAATGAGACATGATTTCCCACACACAAAGCCATGTTGACTATCCCTACATTCACAGTGGCTCAGCAGTTAGCACTGCTGCCTCACAGCACCAGGGTCCCAGGTTCGATTCCAGCCTAGGACTACTGGCTGTGTGGAGTTTGCACATTCTCTCTGTGTGACTTTCCTCCGGGTGCTCTGGTTTCCTCCCACGGTCCAAAGATGTGCAGGTTAGGTGAATTGGCCATGTTAAATTGTCCATAGTGTTAGGTGCATTCGTCAGAGGGAAGCTGAAGAAAGGGATTAGAAGAGCTAAGAGAGGGCATGAAAAATCTTTGGCGGGTAGGATCAAGGATAACCCCAAGGCCTTTTATGCGTATGTGAGAAACATGAGAATGACGAGAACGAGGGTGGGTCTGATCAAGGACAGTAGTGGGAGACTGGGTATTGAGTCGGAAGAGATAGGAGAGGTCTTGAATGAGTACTTTTCTTCAGTATTTACAAACGAGAGGGACAATATTGTTGAAAAGGAGAGTATGAACCGAACTGGTAAGCTAGAGGAGATACTTGTTAGGAGAGAAGATGTGTTGGGCATTTTGAAAAACTTGAGGATAGACAAGTCCCCCGGGCCTGACGGGATATATCCTAGGATTATGTGGGAAGCAAGAGAGGAAATTGCAGAGCCGTCGGCAATGATCTTTTTGTCTTCACTGTCAACGGGGGTGGTACCAAGGGACTGGAGAGTGGCGAATGATGTGCCCCTGTTCAAAAAAGGGAATAGGGATAACCCTGGGAATTACAAGCCAGTTAGTCTTACTTTGGTGGTAGGCAAAGTAATGGAAAGGGTACTGAGGGATAGGATTTATGAGTATCTGGAAAGACACTGCTTGAATAGGGACAGCCAGCACGGATTTGTGAAGGGTAGGTCTTGCCTTACAAGTCTTATTGAATTCTTTGAGGAGGTGACCAGGCATGTGGATGAGGGTAGAGCAGTGGATGTAGTGTACATGGATTTTAGTAAGGCATTTGATAAGGTTCCCCATGGTAGGCTTATACAGAAAGTCAGGAGGCATGGGATAGTGGGAAATTTGGCCAGTTGGATAGAGAACTGGCTAACTGGTCGAAGTCAGAGAGTGGTGGTAGATGGTAAATATCCAGCCTGGAGCCCAGTTACAAGTGGAGTTCCGCAGGGATCAGTTCTGGGTCCTCTGCTGTTTGTAATTTTTATTAATGACTTGGAGGAGGGAGTCGAAGGGTGGGTCAGTAAATTTGCAAACGATACGAAGATTGGTGGAGTTGTGGATAGTGAGGAGGGCTGTTGTCGGCTGCAAAGGGACTTAGATATGATGCAGAGCTGGGCTGAGGTGTGGCAGATGGAGTTCAACCCTGTCAAGTGTGAGGTTGTCCATTTTGGAAGGACAAATAAGAATGCGGAATACAGGGTTAACGGTAGGGTTCTTAGTAAGGTGGAGGAGCAGAGGGATCTTGGGGTCTATGTTCATAGCTCTTTGAAAGTTGCCACTCAGGTGGATAGAGTTTGTAAGAAGGCCTATGGAGTATTATCGTTCATTAGCAGAGGGATTGAATTCAAAAGTCGTGAGGTGATGTTGCAGCTGTACAGGACCTTGGTAAGGCCACATTTGGAGTACTGTGTGCAGTTCTGGTCGCCTCACTTTAGGAAAGATGTGGAAGCTTTGGAGAGGGTGCAGAGGAGATTTACCAGGATGTTGCCTGGAATGGAGAATAGGTCATACGAGGATAGGTTGAGAGTGCTGGGCCTTTTTTCATTGGAACGGCGATGACTTGATAGAGGTTTATAAGATGATCAGGGGAATAGATAGAGTAGACAGTCAGAGACTTTTTCCCTGGGGTACAACAGAGTGTTACAAGGGGACATAAATTTAAGGTGAAGGGTGGAAGGTATGGAGGGATGTTAGGGGTAGGTTCTTTACCCAGAGAGTGGTGGGGGCATGGAATGCGCTGCCTGTGGGAGTGGCAGAGTCAGAATCATTGGTGACCTTTAAGTGGCAATTGTATAGGTACATGGATAGGTGCTTAAGCTAGGATAAATATTCGGCACAACATTGTGGGCCGAAGGGCCTGTTCTGTGCTGTATTGTTCTATGTTCTATGTTCTAAGCGGGTCTGGTTAGGTTACTCTTCGGAGGGTCGGTGTGGACTGGTTGGGCCGAAGGGCCTGTTTCCACTCTGTAGGGAATCTAATCTAATCAGTCCTTGCCTTTCCAAATACATGTATATTCTGTCCCTCAGGATTCTCTCCAACAATGTCAGGCTCACCAGTCTATAGTTCCCTGGTTTTCCGTTCTCCAGGGTGAATGTTATTTTCACTTAAAAAGTCCTCAACTTTGACCATAGGTGAGCACAAAACTCAAGGCTGACATGTCAGTGCGGTACTGAGGGAGTGCTGTGTGCTGACCCTGCGCAAGAGGACAGTTCCTGGTAACACTTTGTGGGGCCGGTGTGTTCTCAATTTCCAATCTAGTTTTATCTGATTGTGTAAATTCTAGGGGGTTGGCTGAGTGGAATTTACAACATTTCAGCCCCAGCTTTTAAACTGGGTATGGCTCCCTGTGTCAAACTCTGGATTTCAGCAAAGATAACTGGTCATACGAGAGAGTGCACAGTTTACCAGCATTATACCAGGATGTGTGAGGTCAGCTGTGTCAAGAGACTGGAGACATTGCCTTTGTTTTAGAGAAGGGAAGATGAAGGAGGAACCTGACATTCAAACTTTTTTTATATTTTTGGTAGAGTAGGTAAGGAGAACACATGCCAGAGGCTAGGAGAGTCCAAAAGTTTAATTCATCAGGGAAAGAACCAGCGGGTTCATGAGCAAATGTGTAAATATAAGGCTGCAAACCACATGTACTTAAACATGTGGAAATTTAAAGAATGAGTGAATATTCATTGTTCACGCACTTACCTTCCAAAGCGATTTTTTCTTTCTGCAGCAGCCAGAACTGACTGATGGCGCTCTCCTGTTGGGACAGAAAGCAAGTTGGTTTTTACAAACACTGCAAGGATTGAACCTGGGAATCCAGTGTTGGGAGAAAGTGAGGACTGCAGATGCTGGAGATCAGAGCTGAAAATGTGTTGCTGGAAAAGCGCAGCAGGTCAGGCAGCATCCAAGGAGCAGGAGAATCGACGCTTCGGGCATGATTCCTGAAGAAGGGCTCATGCCCAAAATGTCAATTCTCCTGCTCCTTGGATGCTGCCTGACCTGCTGCGCTTTTCCAGCACCACATTTTTAATCCAGAGTTAGGGACAAGACTGCATGCTCTTCCACCAAGCTATAATGAGTTATATTTTGAGATCCCCTCTCAGCCTGAATGGGAATGTTAATAGTTTCCTTCCACATTTTGAAGATGTCTTTTTTGTTCAACTGGATTGAAACTCTAATGAGAAATGTCAAAAGTCCATTGTACATTCTGCAAAATCTGTACAGAGCTGTTTTATACTTGTACTTACTTCTTAATTATTTATGAATAAAGTATATTTTTGAATTAAAAACGAGACAGCTGTCAAATGAGGTGCTACTGGAAAGTCTCAGAGACCTGTTCATTGAATATGAAAATATCAGAAAAAGGAAATGAACCTATATCATGTGAAAATTGTCTCTGAGCTCCCACTTTCCCAATTACTGTAGCAAACACCCACCCTTCGCAATGTACATTTCCAATTCCCAGCATCCTTTCCATTCATACCCCTATAGTCTCACAATAACATAATCAAAAAGGAAAAATGAGATTGACATTGGAAGGAAACGATTGCCGAACTGAACAAGGAGGTGGGCTGGCTGGATTGCTCTGCGAGAAAAATAAAAAACTGACGGGCTGAATGTCCTCCTGTGCCATAAGTGATTCTCTGACTCTGTAATATCCTCTTTAATTTCTGGGCCAAATACTGGCAAATGGACAAGTTGGACCGAAGATTCTATTTCCATGCTCTACGACTCTGACTCTGGGAATTGGGAATTGGGAATTGGGAATTGGGAATTGAAACGAGCTCTGACAACATAGAATACAACCTTTTCCCAATGTGTCATCGGCATAATCAGAAAACAAAAAAAACTGCAGATGCTGGAAATCTTAAACAAAATGCAGGAGAAACTCAGAAGGTCTGGCAGCACCTGTGGGAGAGAAAGCAGAGCTAGCGTTTCAGGTCTTCTCCAGAACTGACTTGAAATGTTAACACTGACCTCTCTCCACAAATGCTGCGAGGCCTGCTGAATTTCTCCAGTAAATTTTCTAAATAAAATTTCAGTGGTAACCTTTTCAGCCAGGGAGTGGTGAGAATGTGGAATGGACTCCTAAAGGGTGTGTCAAAAGTGAGGACTGCGAATGCTGGAGATTAGAGTCGAGAGTGTGGTGCTGGAAAATCACAGCAGGTCAGGCAGCACCCGAGGAGCAGGAGAATCAATGTTTCTGGCAAAAGCCCTTCGTCATTCCAGATGCTGCCTGACCTTGTAAAGGGTGTGGTTTGTGCTCCTGATAATTTGTTTTCACACACTGTACGGACCTTTGATGTCCTGAGCCAGCAGTGATCTCTGAGACTAGGAATCAATGTCATCAACACACCAATGATCGGAATGTCAGACTGGTTGTGAAACTACACAGCTTAGAGGGAACTTTGGAAGTTGTTAAACTCCTGGAAGTGGTAGTAGGATGCAGGGTGATATAATGGTTTGCACTTCTGCCTCACAGCTGCAGGAACCTGGGTTCAACCCTTGACATGGGAAACTGTCTGTGTCAAGTTTGCATGATCTCTCTGTGTGTGGGGTGCCCTGGTTTCATCCCAAAGGCTTAATTTATTATTTTCACATGAACCTTGTTTCATTAAACAGTTTTGTTTTCTGTGCACTACAGGGAGATCATACCAGATAAGGTGCATTAGGATAATAGAACAGACTGAGGAATACAATGTTACAGCTGCAGAGAAGGTGCCCAGAAAGCGAGGTCAACATTCAATTTAAAATTTGAGAAGTCCATTTGGAAATGTAACAACAGAGGAGGAGAAGCTGTTCCTGAATCTATTGGTACGTGTGTTTAAGCTTATATACTTTCTGCCTGACAGAAGAGGTTGGAAGAGATTATAATTGGGTGGGAATGTTGGGTGGCTTAACCAAGGTGAAATGGGGGTGTGGTTAGGGTAGAATATTCTTCAGAGGGTCAGTCTGATGCAATTAACTGAATGGCCTTTATCTGACAGGTGGGGATTTTATAATAGAACAAATAGTGTTAATACATTTAAGGGGCAGCTGGATTAAAAACCTAAGGGAAGAGGATAAGAAGCTCGTATTGAGAGAGTGAGCTGAAGGTGGGTAGGGGAAGGCTTCCGTACAGCACAAATGCTGAAATGGACCAGAGTCTTTCTCTCTGCTCCAAACAGAACTGGAAATACTGAGCTTCAAAACTGGGGGAAGGTCTCAGGTTAATTAGACAGACATGAGGCCAAGAGGAAGGATGCAAGTTTCTGAATGGCCACCAGATATAGACAGAGCTTATCTGGGGAAATGGTGGCATATATAATAACATGACTGGATGCTGTTAACCAGACACCCAGGGTTAATTCAGGGGTCATAGGTTCAGTATGAAACACAGGAATTCTCTCCCTTTCCAGCTCTTTCTCCACCATTAAGACACTCTTTAAAAACTCAGCTTTTTAATCGCCTGCCCTGATATTTCCTCAGGTGGCTCAAAGTTATGTCTTATTTTATAATTCCTCATCTTATAGGTACTATATAAATGCAAACTCTTCTAGTTGAAGCACAGCATTAGCTGCAACTCAGTTGGCTGTGTTTAAATCCCTCTGAGGAGAAAGTGAGGACTGCAGATGCTGGAGATCAGAGTCCAGAGTGTGTTGCTGGAAAAGCACAGCAGGTCAGGCAGCATCCAAGGGGCAGGAGAATCGACTCTTTGGGCATAAGCCCTTCACTGCCAAAGAGCTTATGCCCAAAACATAGAATCTCCTGCTCCTCAGATGCTGCCTGACGCGCTGTGCTTTTCTAGACTCAAATCCCTGTGACCCGAGCATAAAATGTAGGCTGATATTCCCTGTGCCCAGGACTGAGGCAGTGCCACACCCTCAGGTACAGTCTTTTGTACAAAACGTTAATCTGAGACCCCACCTGCCCTGTCAGGCTGGTGTGAGGCAGTGGGCACTTGTTCAAACAACAGCAGGGATTTATCCCTGTCTTATGGGCTAATAGCTATCCTTCACCGATATCATGAAAAGCAGATTATCTGGTTGATATGTGGGATCTTGCTGTGCACAACTAGTTGTGTTCTTTCATGGGATGTGCGGCTAGCATATTTCTCATGCATTCATCCATGGAATGGGATGGAATGTTCCAGATTACAACAGTGAATGACATTTTAAAAAACCACGTTATTAGGTCTATAAATGCTTTTGGATGTCCCAAGGCAGCAAAGGAGTCTGGAAAGAAAGGATTATTTTTCTCCTGTAAACCATGTTAAGAAATATTTGTAAGGAAATGTTATGAAGGAAACAATTGAGGAGCTCCTGGTTGGAGTCAAGGTAATCAAACTGCGAGCCAAAAAGACATTATGGAAAGGAAGTTGTGTCTCACAGAGTGATTGGGATTTGCATCTTCCTGCAGCTTTTTCCTCTCTTTACAAAAGGCGCTGCCACACGCCATGCTCCAGGATCCTGGTTTACCCTGAGCAATTACACTCCATCTGAATCCTCTTTAATTGTCATTGTTAAACCTGCTTTGATGTGTTAGACAGTGTCGACACAATCCAAAACTAGGGGCACACTCGCTAATCTCTGGATAAATCAATAGAAGGTTGGCTGACTGCAAAAGTTATTGCAGAAAATAGAAGCAGATGGTGTGGGTGAGGGGGAAGGGAGCAAATTAGCTGGCCAACAGGAAACAGAGCATCAGTGAACTATCTTTGTCTCCTTCTTGTAAACATCCAATGTTTTTGCATCAAATGCTTTCTGTGGCAGAGAATTCCACAGACTCCCCACTCTCTGGGTGAAGACATTTCTCGTCATCTCCATGCTATATGGTTTCATAGAGTCATAGAGATGTACAGCGTGGAAACAGAGCCTTCGGTCCAACGACCTATCTACCTGTGACTCCACTTTCAAGGAACCATGAATGCGCACTCCAAGGTCTCTTTGTTCAGCAACACTCCCCAGGACCTTACCATTAAGTGTATAAGTCCACCCCCACACCATTTTTCTAAACTCTGGGGAGTATATTCGGAACGGAAGAGCCTCTCTTTATGTGTCAGTTCTGCCACCCCAAAGGAGTCCTTTGTTGCACTCTCTCCCCGCTCAGAACATCTATCCTCAAATAAGGAGACCAAAGGTAGACACAAAACTCCAGGTATGGTCTCATTGAGAGTGTTGTTGCCAAACTTCCTGGTTTACCAGAGTAATGTTTGGAATAGGCAAGCTGTCTCTTGGGGAAAGGTTGGGCAGGTTGTGTTTTGGGGGGATTTTGGGCAGGATGGGTTTGGGGAAGGGTTGTGTAGGCTGTGGTTTAGGGAAGGGTTGAACAGGCTGTGGTTTGGGGAAGGGTTGAACAGGCTGTGTTTTGGGGAAGGGTTGGGCAGGCTGTGGTTTGTGGAGGGGTTGGGCAGGCTGTGTTTTGGGAATGGGTTGAACAGGCTGTGGTTTGGGGAGGGGTTGGGCAGGCTGTGTTTTGGGGAGCGGTTGGGTAGGCTGTGTTTTGGGGAGGAGTTGGGCAGGCTGTGTTTTGGGGAAGGGTTGGGCAGGTTGTGGTTTGGGGAGGGGTTGGGCAGGTTGTGGTTTGGGGAGGGGTTGGGCAGGTTGTGGTTTGGGGAGGGGTTGGGCAGGCTGTGTTTTGGGGAGCGGTTGGGCAGGCTGTGTTTAGGGGAAGGGTTGGTCAGGCTGTATTTTGGGGAGGGGTTGGACAGGCTGTGTTTTGGGGAAGGGTTGTGCAAGCTGTGCTTTGGGGAGGGGCTGGGCAAGGTGTGTTTTGGGGAGGGGTTGTGCAGGCTGGGACGTATCCTGGGAGGTTACAAGATGGAGAAGTGACTTGATTGAAATGTGTAAGATCCTGAAGGATGTGAAGAGAACGTTTCCATTTCAGGGAGAATCCAGAACGATGGCTCACTGTTTCAAAATGAGGGGTTTGCCTTTTTCAAACAGAGATCAGGTTATTTTTACTTGTCAGAGTCTTTAGAACTCTCTTCCTTAAAATGTGATGGTCGATAGTCTTTGATTATTTTCAAGGCAGATACAGAGAGCTGTAGGGGCTGATAGAGGTCAACCAGGCTGATCATGTTACAATCACTACCCCCTGCCTATCTCTGTCACCTCCTCCAGCCCCTACACCCCCCTCTATCTCTGTCACCTCCTCCAGCCCCTACACCCCCCTCTATCTCTGTCACCTCCTCCAGCCCCTACACCCCCCTCTATCTCTGTCACCTCCTCCAGCCCCTACACCCCTCTCTATCTCTGTCACCTCCTCCAGCCCCTACACCCCACTCTATCTCTGTAAACTCATCCAGTGTGTGAGATCTTTGCCCTCCTCCATTTCTGATCCCTTGTGCATCCCGTGATACCTATTGAACCCTGTCTGAGCCCAAAGCCTGGAATTCATTCCCAAAATGTCTCCTTTGTCTCTACCTCTCTCTCCTTAAAGCTGGTCCCTTTATCTTGCCTCTGTCACACAGATTTTGGACACCAACAATGAAGTGTTCCCAGGTTCCTCATTACTGTATATGGTGTTGTAATTTTACTAAATCTCTCTCTACACTGTCCCCATCAAACCTTCCCAGGACAGGGACAGAATGGGGTTAGATACAGAATAAAGCTCCCGCTACACTGTCCTCATTTAACATTTCCAGGTTGTGTGGGCACTATTGTTATTTTGTTCAAAAGTGTGTTATTGTCTCTAAAACACTTTGCGATATGCTGCAATTGGGAAAATTGTTATGTGAATGGAAGTCCTTTTCTTTTGCCTTTATCAGAGTGTTTCCTATTCTTCTCACTCTGCTCCAGTGTCTGTTCTATGAAACTGAATCTTGATAGTGATCATCAATTGACGATTTGACAGTTGGGACTTCACTGCTAAATCCATCATTCTCTGTGTCTATGGGTCAGAAGAGCATTTTATCTTGGAGGGGTATTGCATAGTTAGGGGTCAGGTTCCAGGCTGGACCATTCCTAACCCATCAGCAGTGAAGCCTAAAGTCTCTGTGTCAAAGAACAAAGGACTTTACAACACAGGAACAGGCCCTTCTGCCCTCCAAGCCTGTGCTGATGCATTTTGCCCTTCCATATTAAAACTGCCTTCACTTACAGGATCCGTATCCCTCTATTCCTTTCCTATTCCTGTATTCGCCCAGGTGTTTCATGAATGTTGCTATTGTGTCTGCTTCCACCAACTCCTCTGGCAGCGTGTTCCAGGCTCTGTGTGAAAAATGTCGCCCTTTTATCTAGTAAAGAATGGCCCACAAGCAATAGTTTTGCCAGCAACCCAGCCACACACACAGAGTCATAGAGATGTACAGCAAGGAAATCCTCGTGAAAAAGTTGCCCTTTAGGTCTCTTTTATATCTTTCCTCTCTCACCTTAAATCTACGCCCTCTAGTTCTGGACTCCCCCATCCCAGGGAAAAGACTTTGTCTATTTATCCTATCCATGAAAGACAAGATTTTAAAAGATTTGCTACAGTTCCCGTCACCACCACCACCACCAAACCCCTCCCCCCTCCCCCGGCCCTGTGACAGCATGAGGTAATTCGTAGAAAGAGCTGTGCAGTCCTTTCCCCTATACTTTAGTCACCTGGTGGCACAGTGTAACTAAACAAAATCAAAAGCTCAACTGGAGTTTATCACAATTAAACCACGTTATAACTGTACATGTTTCCACCACTTTCTCGGGTAGTCCACTCTCTGTGAACTACTCTGTGTAAAAAATGCTGCTCCTTATGCCCTTTCAAAATCTTTTTCCTCTCACCTTAAAAAATATGTCTCCTAGTTTTGAACTCCCCCACTCTAGTGAAAAGACCCTTGTCATTCACCTTGTCCATGCCCCTCAAGAATTTATAAACCTCTACAAGGTCACCCCTCAACTTCTTACACTCCAGTGAAAAAAGCCCCAGCCTTTCCAATCTATTTGTAGAACTCAAACCCTCCATTCCCAGATAAATCCATGGTTCAGAAAGGTTTGGAGGGTTATGGGCCAAGTACGGGCGGGTGGAGCTAGTTTAGTTTGAGAACACGGTCAGTGTGGACTGGCTGGACTGAATGGTCTGTTTCAGGCTATAAATCAGGATGTAAGGAGCTGAATGCAATTAAATCAGTAAGTCCGCGTGGAACTTAATTTCACAACTTTACAGCGTTCCAGACTTTAACAACCTGCTGCTTGAACAAATCTCTTCTCATGTTCCTCTGGGTCTCTTTGCCAATTGGTTGAAACCCTTGGTTCTGGTTTATGACCCTGGAGGCTCCTGTAATTTGATTGGGTTTCTCACCCACCCTGAAATGAATGAGCCAAGCCATCAGTTTGATCAATGTCTCCCATCTCCACCCCCCCCCCCCCCCACCCCCACCACGGCCTCGCAAACTCACATATTCACTTTGGCAGGAAGTGGATCTGGTGTTGCTGGATCCCGGGTTGAGGAAGAAGTTGGATTGGTGGCTTTTGGCTGCCAGCTGAGATCTCAGCAGATTCCGTTCCTGCAGGAGCTGCACCTTCTCTTCAAGGTAACTCTCCTTCTCGGTCTGCAACTGAGACTCTTTTCTCTTGAACTGGTGGAGCTGGACTGCTGCTTCTCGCTGACATTCTTCGTTCATCTTTTCCAGGTTGCTTATCCTTGAGGATTGTTCATTGTTACTCTGCCAGATGTGTTTGAAGGTTGCAACAAAACTATCGATCCTCTGCTGGAGCTGTGTCCGGAAGTTGGAAGTCAGTGCTGTGCAGTTTGCTCTCATTTGTTCCAGTTGTCTGCTCAGGTTCGGGTCATAGCGCCCTCCTACCTTTGCCACAACCTCCCTGAATCCTGCTTCATAAACTGTACTGGTTTCATCCATCATCTTCTTAAAGTCCTTGTTCATGGATGTGCAGTTCCCTCTCTGATCTGCCAGCTGCCTGAGCAGTTCTGCCTTCTGACTGTTCAGTTTTGTGACTTCCAAGATGTGTTTCGCCTGATGGAGCTCATTGTCAGCTTTCAACGTCACAATCTGCATTTGGGCAGTCGAATAGTTTTGTTGCAGCATCGTGCAGAACCTAAACTTTTCAAACGGTGTTTGCAGGTTGTTGTCTGCGGTTATAAAAGATATGAAGATAGTTAACATTTTCTACTTGGTTCAAAACTATCTCAAGTGTAACTGCTTCAATACATATTGCCTGGGTGATACCATGTCCTACATCAATGCACATTATGTACAGTTGGGTTGGCTGTGTTGTTAATTGCAATGCATAGTGAGAATGGGATTGAATTTGCCACATGTAGATGGGGAGGACAAAAGAAATCACACAATCACAAAATTGTTACAGTGCAAAAGGAGGCCATTTGGTCCATCATGTCTGTGCCTAGTCTCCTGATCAACATCTCGCTCAACGACATTCTCCTATCTTCTCCCCATAAGCCTGCACATTATTCCCTTTTCATGTTGCCTGTTTAGAGGGTTTGAGCTATAGGGAGGGGCTGAAGAGGCTGGGGCTGTTTTCCCTGAACTGTCAGAGGCTGAGGGGCGACCTTGTATTTGTTTATAAAATCATGAGGGGCATGGATAGGGTGACTAGACAAAGTCTTTCCCCTTAGGTAGGGGAGTCCAAAACTAGAGGGCATAGGTTTAAGGTGAGACAGGAAAGATTTAAAAGGGACCTAGGTGAGTATATGAATAAGAAGAGTTTGGAGGGAAATTGGACAAATGCTGACAAATGGGACTAGATTAATTTAGGATATCTGGTCAGCATGGATAAGTTGGACTGAAGGTTCTGTTTCCGTGCTGTACAGCTCTTTGACTCTTTGGCAGCCCTTTGATTCCCTTTTGAACATTTCAACTGAACCTATCTCCACCAGACTGTCAGGCGAAACCTTCCAGACCCTAACCACTTACTGCAGGAAAAATGTTTTCCCCACATTGCCTTTTCGTCTTTTGTGCATCAATTTAAAGCTGTTACATGAAGTGTATAACAGAACTATGCCCTCAACTAGCAAAGGATCAGAATGTGTCAATTTAGCCTCTTGAGACTTTTCCACCACTCAGTTAGACCTTGGTTGACTTTGATCCTTTGTACCAGCCTTGGTCTGTAACCTGTAAACCCCTAATCCAATTAAATTTCTATCAATTTCAGCTTTGAAATTCTAAATGTCCTCAACCCATAAGAGGCAAGAGTGAAAATAGGGGCTATTTGGCCCACTTCATCCATTCCACCATTCAATGAGATCATGACTGATCTGATTATCCTCCACTTTCCTGTCTTTTCTTTATGTCCTTTGATTCCCTTACTGATTATAAATCTATCTGTCTCAGCCTTGAGTACACTTTTAATGACCCAGCCTCAAGAGCCCTCCGTGGAAAAGAATTTCACAAATTCACTGCCCTCAAAGAAGACATTCCTCCTCATCTCAGTCTTAATGAGTGACCCCTTATTCTGAGATTATGCCCTCTTGTTCTAGACTCGATGAGAAAGGCAACAACCTCTCCACAAGCCCCCTGTCTAGTCCTCTCATGTTGTATATGGCTTCAATAAGGTCACCACTCTCTCTCTAAACTTCAATGAGTACAGGCCCGACTCTCTTTGTGAGACAGTCCCTCCATACCCAGGGGATCAGCAGCTTCTCGGTTGGGGTAGCGGGGGGAGCGGGTATAGTTCCAGATGTATCTTTGTATGAATTAATGCTTCCTGATATTCCCCCTGAGCAGCCTAGCTCCCAGACGGATGGACTGAGCCAGACATTCTTGTGTAGACTTACCGTAGGGGAGTGGTCCTCGCGGCTGTGGTTTGGTGGTGTTCTGTTGGTGCAAAGAGACCAGAGTTATTGTAGCTCAACACTGTGCATTGTTCCTAAATAAAACCAAAAGAACTGTGTATGCTGTAAATCAGAAGCAAAAATAGAAATTGCTGGAAAAGCTCATCAGGTCTGGCAGCATCTGTGGAGAGAAATCCGAGTTGATGTTTCGGGCTGAGTGACCCTTGCTCAGTAATGGAGGCTGTGGTTGGAAGATGCCAAAGTTGGACTTGGTGTGACCTTGGATTCAGAGGGAAATGACAGGCTGAGGAGGAGAGGGAGGGAGATACTGGGAGCACCGAGCACAACAACAGTTTGCATTCACTTAGCGCCTTTGCCGTGGCGAAAGATCCCAAGGGCCTCCACAGGTATGTTATCAGACAAAGTGTGAGAGCTCACCATGTAAAGGTGACCAAAAACCTAGTCAAAAAAAGTAGACTTTAAGGAGCAGCTTGAGGGCAGGAGAGTGGGGCGAGTCAGAGACAGAGAAGGTGTGTGAAAGAGACAAAGAGAGGTTTAGGGAAGTCTGGGCTCAGGCAGCTGATAGTACATCCACTGATAATGAATCAATTAAAATTGGGGAAATGTGAAAGGATGGAATTAGAGGCATGAGAGATCTCAGAATGGTGTAAATATCATAGTTGTTAGACCTGGACAAAATGAGACTTTTTAACTCATTACTGGAAGGGGAGATGCATATTTCACAAGACGCTGAACTCAATCCAATGACTCACATATACTTCCGTCAGGATCAGACAATTTGGATGAGAAGGAGAATCGAATCAGAACAACATCATACCTCAGCATTGTTTATCGGATTTCCCCAGGAAGCTGCTCGAGCCCCATGCCTCGAAATCCCTTTTCTCAAACTATCCACATTCTCATCCTTTGGACACTCCTTGATTAGATTATATTCCCTACAGTGTGGAAACAGGCCCTTCGGCCCCACAAGTCCACACTGACCCTTCGAAGAGTAACCCATATCTCTCTGACTAATATACCTAACGCTATGGGACAATTTAGCACAGCCAATTAACCTGACCTGCACATCTTTGGACTGTGGGAGGAAACTGATGCATCCGGAGGAAACCCACGCAGACACGGGGAGAATGTGCAAACGCAAGCCAGAGGCTGGAATCAAACCTGGGACCCTGATGCTGTGAGGCAGCAGTGCTAAACCACTGAGCCACTGTGCTGCTTTGGCAAATCTTTTGATCATCTGCCCTATTAACTCTAATGCAGTTTGGTGTCAAATATCGTTTCATGGAATAATCAAACAATTTGGGATGTCTTGCTCTGCTAAAGGTGCAGCATAAATAGAAGCTGTTCATGTTGCTGTTGCATTTCACACTATAAGTGTTAAATGATTTAATATCTACTTAGTGACTTTCATGGTTCTCAAATGCAACAAGACACTTTACAAAAAACAATCTATGTTTTCTCGGAAGCATTGAGTCTACAGAATAATCTGAGGAGAGGTTAAAGACTCTGAGTCTGTATTTGGTGGAGTTTAGAAGGATGGGTGGGTGGTGGGATTGAGGAGATCGTGGCGGGGTGGGGGGGGGGAGAATTGTATTGAAACTTATAGAATACTGAGGGACTTGGACAGAGTGGAGGTGGAGAAGATGGTTCCCCTAGTAGGAAAGATGAGGACCCATGGGCACAGCCTCAGAGTGAAGGCTGTAGAGAACTTTAGAACTGAGATGAGGAGGAATTTCTTCAGCCAGAGAGTAGTGAAGCTGTGGAACTCATTACCGCAGAGGGCTGTGGTGGGCTGTATTTAAGATGGAGATAGATGGGTTCTTGATTAGTAAGGTTACAAACGTTACACGGAGAAGGCAGGAGAATGGGGTTGAGAAATACATCAGCCATGATCAAATGGCAGAGCTGACCTCAAGGGTATAATTGGTCTAATTCTGCTCCTACATTTTATGGTCTTATAATGTTAGCCCTGTGGAGCTAAGGGAAAACTAAGAGAAGAAAGTTCAGAGTTAATGCTAAAGTTAATTATGGGATACGTAAATTATGGGAAGAGAAATGCCCCATAGAAATTGGTGCTCAGACACTCATTTTAATTATCCTCACTGACCACTCGAACAATTTCGGACGCACAATTCCAAGATTTGAAGATGTCATAAAATCATTACTAATGAGGAGCAATGGAATGAGATACCTGAAGATGTGAATAAACATTCTGAACAGCAGGTAAATAACAAATTGCAGCATAGGTGAGCATGAGGGGTTTGTTTTTGTCAGCAGAATAAAGACGCACATTCTCCTTTTGAAAATACAAATTTAAATATTGTCAAGGAAAGAGAGGGTCTTGACGTCAGGAAGCGCAGATCAATAAAAAGATCAACAAAAGTCAATGGGACAGTAAAACAACACAGTGACAGCATTAATTCCTATGGAGTGAGAGAATGGAAAACCACAAGGTCAAGAGGATATGCTGAACCTCTATAGTCCCTTGGTTAGACAATATTTGAGTACTATGAACAGTTTTGATTCCCATATTGCGTGGGACATGGTGAAGATGCATAACACCAGGACTGAGGCTCTAGGAAAGACCTAAAGTTTCAGGCTCATTTCCCCAGCAAAAGGCAGCCTGATGAAAGCCTTTGAGAGGATAAAAGTGGAAGTATAAAATGGTCATCGGTAAGCTCACGAACAGATGGGAAGTGATTTTACTCACAGCATACTGAGAATGTGAAACGTACTCCCACAGGAGGTGGCTGGAATGAATGCTATTGAAACATTTAAGTGAAAAGTGGATAAACACATGAGAATAAAATAACAGTAATGTATTCTGATAAATTTATCAATGGAATTTACATATTAGAAATAGACTATTCTACCTAACTAATCAATGCTGGCAACTTTCCTTATATCACTCTATCAGCATCACCTCTATTCCTTTCTCTCACCTGTATTTCTCATCTTCCCTTCAATACATCGATGCTGTTCACCATAACCCCTCCCTGGGATGGTGAGTGCACTTTCCCACTACTCTCCAGGTTAAGAAGTTTCTCCTGGATCCTGTGTTTGATTTATTGACTGCTAGAGTCTCTTGGTAGTTGATGGAGGATAAGACAATGCTGAGTGTATTGACCAGAACCCATCAACTGGAACAAAGAGTCTGTTCCACTTCTGTCCAACATTGGCCAATGCTGCAAATAAGGAAATGTGGCAGCTCATTTGTGCACAGCAAGCTCCCATGCACTACAATGTGTTACACAGATAGATAATCTGCTTGAGATAAGGGTCAGGACTCTGGGGAGAAATCCCTCCCGTTTCCCTTTGATAGGTGGTGGGATCTAGCATGTTGGTTCCATTGGTAAGACAACACCACAATGTGCAGCACTCCATCAGTAGGGGACGGGGAGTGTCAGTGGGTCTTTGAAATGAGTTCAGATCCCACAACCTTCTGAGGCCAGGGTTGAGACTGTGACTTACTCACAGCTGAAAATGTGTTGCTGGAAAAGCGCAGCAGGTCAGGCAGCATCCAAGGAGCAGGAGGATCGACGTTTCGAGCATGAGACCTTCTTCAGGAATCCTTGGATGCTGCCTGACCTGCTGCGCTTTTCCAGCAACACATTTTTCAGCTCTGATCTCCAGCATCTGCAGTCCTCACTTTCTCTCAGACTAACTCACAGACCAATGCTGAAACCCCAAAGCATGGAAAGCTGGGGGAGAGCGGGGGAGGGAGGGGCAGCATTACACATTAAAAATTATGAAAGAGAAAGACTTGCCTTTTTGATGCAGACCCTCAGAGAATTGGTGAGCCTTATCAGATGGATTGTTAGATTGGACACAGTGGAATGGCACGTCTTCAATTCTTTACTCTGGCTGCTCAGGTTGGTGTGCAGTTCATTAATATCACCAATGAACTTGACCGACTGGTTGCGACTGGTCTCCAGGCGACTCTGTTGGCTTCTTTGATTGTTCCCATAGACCATGAAGAGGACAAGCCCCAGGATGATCAGTAACTGGATGATGCTGGTGCAAAGGAGAAAGTATTTAACATAATAATCACAGCTGTTGGGTTTCGCTCTCTGGTAGTCCTTGCTGTCATAGCCCAGTTTCTTCATTGGGTAGCTGTTGTGGTCCATGTCTAGACTCCTCGCACTGCCCAGTTTCTCGATGAAACTCACAAGAGCATCGGAGTGCAGGAAGGGTGGGACAAACTAATCAAGAGAAACACACTTTTGCACAGACGTAATTTGTCAGATGTGACCCTATCCCAAGAGAGCATGCAAATGCATCATCTGGAATAATCCATAAACACTTTGTCTTATCAGCTTCTCAAGCTCCTTCCTGCAGTGTTCCTTGTGTTCATTCAGGCAGGATTCTCAACAAATCTCCAATTCACCGCTGCGCAGGGAAAAAAAAATCTCCTATTTGTGACGACTGTTTAGATTAACTTTGGGTGTGCCTCCTGTCCCTTGACACTGGGGGAAATGGAGATAGATTGTGAAGGATCTGACAAGACTGACTGGGAATAGCAGATAATCAGAAATGAGGAGAGGAGGTCACGGATTGGGTAGGGTTTACAGTTAGGGTACAAAGTACGTCAAGGTGTTACAGTGAGGGATTTGGTGTATATCAGGCGGTTACAGTGAGCAGTGTGGGGTACATCAGGGTGTTACAGTGAGGGGTATGGGGTATCTCAGGGTGTTACAGTGAGGTGTGGCTTATATCAGGGTATTACAGAGAGGGGTGTGGAGTATATCAGCGTTACAGTGAGGGCATAGGGTATATCAGGGTGTAACAGTGAGGGGTGCACATTTTATTAGGGTGTTACAGTGAAGGGTGTGGGGTGTATCACAGTGTTACAGTGAGGGGTGTGGGGTATATCAGTGTTATAGTGAGGGGTGCTGGGTATATCAGGGTGTTGGAGGGATGTGGGATATATCAGGGTTACAGTGAGGGCTATGGGGTATATCAGAGTGTTACAGTGAAGGGTGTGTGGCATTTCAGAGTGTTACAGTGAGGCTTGTGGGGTATTTCAGAGTGTTACAGTGAGAGGTGTGGGGTATTTCAGAGTGTTACAGTGAGGCTTGTGGGGTATTTCAGAGTGTTACAGTGAGGCGTGTGGGGTATATCAGAGTGTTACAGTGAGGCTTGTGGGGTATATCAGAGTGTTACAATGAGGGGTATGGGGTATGTCAGGGTGTTACAGTGAGGGGTGTGGGGTATATCAAAGCATCACAGGGATGGGTGTGGGCTATATCAGAGTGTTACACTGAGGGGTGAGGGGTATATCAGTGTGTTACAATGAGGGGTATGGGGTATTTCAGAGTGTTACAGTGAGAGGTGTGGGGTATTTCAGAGTGTTACAGTGAGAGGTGTGGGGTATTTCAGTGTGTTACAATGAGGGGTATGGGGTATGTCAGGGTGTTACAGTGAGGGGTGTGGGGTATATCAAAGCATCACAGGGATGGGTGTGGGATATATCAGAGTGTTACACTGAGGGGTGAGGGGTATATCAGTGTGTTACAGTGAGGGGTGTGGGGTATTTCAGAGTGTTACAGTGAGGGGTGAGGGGTATATCAAGGTGTTACAGTGAGGGGTGTGGGGTATATCAGAAGTTACAGTGAGGGGTGTGGGGTATATCAGAGTGTTACAGTGAGGGGTGAGGGGTATATCAAGGTGTTACAGTGAGGGGTGCGGAGTATATCAGAGGGTTACAGTGAGGGGTGTGGGGTATATCAGAGTGTTGTTGTGGTTCTGTTCGCCAAGCTGGGAATTTGGTGTGCCATTGATTTGTCCATGCGTTCACCCATCTCTGGACCCATAGCAGAAGCGATAATGCAAAGATTAGAACAAACAGTCTTACCGCAAATTCAACCCAAACTCTGGGTCAGATATGTGGATGACACCTTTGTAATCATTAAAAACACAGAAATAGAGAACACACCCCGGATCATCAACGCCACACTCACAGGAATCCGATTCACTAGAGAGGAAGAAAAGGACAACTAACTCCCATTCCTAGACGTGATGGTACAGAGAACACCGAACGGAGAATTCAACACAAAGGTATACAGGAAAACCACACACACAGACCAAGTCTTAAACTACGAAAGCAACCACCCCAACACACACAAACGAAGTTGCAACAAGACACTGTTCAAAAGAGCCACAACACACTGCAGCACGCCAGAAATGCAAAAAGAGGAAGAAGAACACCTCTACAATGTATTCGCCAAAAACGGATACCTGCGCAATTTCATCAACAGATGCCTAAGGGAAAGACAATGGAATGAGGACATGCCACAACCCAAAGGACTAGCCACACTACCATACATCAAGAGCATTTCTGAACTGACAGCCAGACTACTGCGACCACTAGGACTCATAACAGCACACAAACCAACAGCCACTCTCAGACAACAACTCACCAGAACGAAGGACCCGATACCCAGCATGAGCAAAACCAACGTAGTGTACAAAATCCCATGCAAGGACTGCACAAAAGACTACATAGGACAAACAGGAAGACAGCTAACGATCTGTATCCATGTACACCAACTAGCCACGAAACCACACGACCAGCTATCCTTAGTAGCCACACACGCAGGTGACAAGCAACATGAGTTCAACTGGGACAACGCTACTATTATAGGACAAGCCAAACAGAGAACAGCCAGGGAATTCCTAGAGGCATGGCACTCATCCACAGATTCAATCAACAAGCACATCGACCTGGACCCTATATACCGACCACTGCAACGGACAGCTGGAACTGACAACCGGAAGCGGCAGATTCAAACCACTATAAATGCCGGAGGAAACATCACAGAAGCGCTTCACAGGAGGTTCCCAAGCACTGAGGATGTCACCTAGAGAGGGGACGAAACGTCTGCAACACAAATTCCCAGCTCGGCGAACAGAACCACAACAACGAGCACCCAAGCTACAAATCTTCTCACAAACATTGTATATCAGAGTGTTACAGTGAAGGGTGTGGGGTATATTAGAGTGTTACAATGAGGGGTGTGGAATATATCAGAGCATCACTAGGAAGGTGTGAAGTATATCAGTGTGTTACAGTGAGGGGTGCGGGGTATACCAGAGTGTTACAGTGAGGGGTGAGGGGTATATCAAGGTGTTACAATGAGGGGTGAGGGGTAGATCATAGTGTTACAGTGAGGAGTGGGCTATATCAGGGTGTTACAGTGTGGGGTAAGGGGTATATCAGAGTGTTACAGTGATGGGTGCGGGATGTACAAAGCTGTTACAGTGAGGGGTGCGGGGTATACCAGCATGTTACAGTTAGGGGTGCAAGGTATATTGGGGTGTTACAATCTTGGGTGCAGTGTATAACAGAGTGCTACAGTGATGGGTGCGGGATATATCAGTGTGTTACAGTGAGGGGTACGGTAAATATCAGGGTGGTACAGTGAGGGGTGTGGGGTATATCAGTGTTATAGTGAGGGGTGCTGGGTATATCAGGGTGTTGGAGGGATGTGGGATATTTCAGGGTTATAGTGAGAGGTGTGGGGTATATCAGAGTGTTACAGTGAGGGATGTGGGGTATATCAGAGTGTTACAGTGAAGAGTGTGTGGCATTTCAGAGTGTTATAGTGAGGGGTGTGGGTTATATCAGGGTAACAGTGAGGGGTGTGGGGTATATCAGAGTGTTACAGTGAAGGGTGTGTGGCATTTCAGAGTGTTATAGTGAGGGGGGTGGGTTATATCAGTGTTACAATGATGGGTGCTGGGTATATCAGTGTGTTACAGTGAGGGGTGTGGGATGTATCAAGCTGTTACAAAGAGGGGTGCCGGGTATACCAGCATGTTACAGTTAGGGGTGCAGAGTATATCGGGGTGTTACAATCTTGGGTGCAGTATATATCAGAGTGTTACATTAATGGGTGCGGACTATATCAGTGTGTTGCAGTGAGGGGTATGGTGTATATCAGGGTGTTACAGTGAGGGGTGTGGGATATATCAGTGTTACAGTGAAGGGCATGTGGCATTTTAGAGTGTTATAGTGAGGGGTGTGGGTTATATCAGTGTGTTACAGTGAGGGGTGTGGGATGTATCAAGCTGTTACAAAGAGGGGTGCCGGGTATACCAGCATGTTACAGTTAGGGGTGCAGAGTATATCGGGGTGTTACAATCTTGGGTGCAGTATATATCAGAGTGTTACATTAATGGGTGCGGACTATATCAGTGTGTTGCAGTGAGGGGTATGGTGTATATCAGGGTGTTACAGTGAGGGGTGTGGGATATATCAGTGTTACAGTGAAGGGCATGTGGCATTTTAGAGTGTTATAGTGAGGGGTGTGGGTTATATCAGTGTGTTACAGTGAGGGGTGTGGGTATATCAGAGTGATACAGTGACGGATGTGGCGTATATCAGGGAATAATGGTGAGGGGTGTGGGGTATATCAGTGTGTTACAGTGAGGCATGTGGGGTATATCAGAATGTTACAGTGAGGGGTGTGGGGTATACCAGGGTGTTACAGTGAGGCATGTGGGGTATATCAGTGTGTTACAGTGAGGGGTGCGGGGTATACCAGAGTGTTACAGTGAGAGGTGTGGGGTATTTCAGAGTGTTACAGTGAGGGGTGTGGGGTATATCAGTGTGTTACAGTGAGGGGTACGGTGTATATCAGGGTTTTACAGTGAGGGGTGAAGGGTATACCAGTGTTATTTTGAGGGGTGCTGGATATATCAGGGTGTTGGAGGGATGTGGGATATATCAGGTTTACAGTGAGGCATGTGGGGTAGATCAGAGTATTACAGTGAAAGGTGTGTGGCATTTTAGAGTGTTATAGTGAGGGGTGTGGGTTATTTCAGTGTTACATTGAGGGGTGAGGGGTATATCAGAGTGTTACAGTGAGGAGTGAGGGGTATACCAAGGTGTTACAGTGAGGGGTGTGAGGTATATTGGCATGTTATAGTGAGGGGTTTGGGGTATATCAAGGTGTTACAGTGAGGGGTGAGGGGTATATCAGAGGGTTATAGTGAGGGGTGAGGGGTATATCAAGGTGTTACAGTGAGGGGTGTGAGGTATATTGGCATGTTATAGTGAGGGGTGTGGGGTATATCAGAGTGTTACAGTGAGGGATGTGGGGTATATCAGTGTGTTACAGTGAGGGATGTGGGGTATATCAGTGTGTTACAGTGAGGGGTGTGGGGTATATCAGGGTGTTACAGTGAGGGGTGAAGGGTATATCAGTGTTATATTGAGGGGTGCTGGATCTATCAGGGTATTGGAGGGATGTGGGATATATCAGGGTTATAGTGAGGGGTGTGGGGTATATCAGAGTGTTACAGTGAAGGGTTTGTGGCATTTCAAGGTGTTATAGTGAGGGGTGTGGGTTATATCAGTGTTACAGTGAGTGGTGTGGGGTATATCAGAGTGTTACAGTGAGGGGTGTGGGATATTTCAGAGTGTTACAGTGAGGGGTGTGGGATACATCAGTGTGTTACAGTGAGGCATGTGGGGTATATCAGTGTGTTACAGTGAGAGGTGTGGGGTATTTCAGAGTGTTACAGTGAGGGGTGTGGGATATATCAGTGTGTTACAGTGAGGGGTGTGGGATACATCAGTGTGTTACAGTGAGGCATGTGGGGTATATCAGTGTGTTACAGTGAGAGGTGTGGGGTATTTCAGAGTGTTACAGTGAGGGGTGTGGGATATATCAGTGTGTTACAGTGAGGGGTGTGGGATACATCAGTGTGTTACAGTGAGGCATGTGGGGTATATCAGTGTGTTACAGTGAGAGGTGTGGGGTATTTCAGAGTGTTACAGTGAGGCATGTGGGATATATCAGTGTGTTACAGTGAGGGGTGAGGGGTATATCAGAGGGTTACAGTGAGGGGTGAGGGGTATATCAAGGTGTTACAGTGATGGGTGCGGGGTATATCAGTGTTATATTGAGGGGTGCTGGATATATCAGGGTGTTGGAAGGGTATGGGATATATCAGGGTTACAGTGAGGCATGTGGGGTAGATCAGAGTGTTAACAGTGAAGGGTGTGTGGCATTTCAGAGTGCTACAGTGAGGGGTGTGGGGTATATCAGAGTGATACAGTGAGGGATGTGGCGTATATCAGGGAATAATGGTGAAGGGTGTGGTGTTTTTCAGAGTGTTACAGTGAGAGGTGTGGGGTATTTCAGAGTGTTACAGTGAGGGGTGTGGGATATACCAGACTGTTACAGTGAGGGGTGTGGGGTATATCAGTGTGTTACAGTGAGGCGTGTGGGGTATATCAGAATGCTACAGTGAGAGGTGTGGGGTATTTCAGAGTGTTACAGTGAGGGGTGTTGGGTATATCAGTGTGTTACAGTGAGGAGTATGGTGTATATCAGGGTGTTACAGTGAGGGGTGAGGGGTATATCAGTGTTATATTGAGGGGTGCTGGATATATCAGGGTGTTGGAAGGGTATGGGATATATCAGGGTTACAGTGAGGCATGTGGGGTAGATCAGAGTGTTAACAGTGAAGGGTGTGTGGCATTTCAGAGTGTAATAGTGAGGGGTGTAGGTAATATCAGTGTTACAGTGAGGGGTGTGGGGCATATCAGAGTGTTACAGTGAGGGGTGTGGGGTGTATCACGCTGTTACAGTGAGGGGTGCCTGGTATACCAGCATGTTAGAGTTAAGGGTGCAGGGTATATTGGGGTGTTACAATCTTGGGTGCAGTGTATATCAACCACCCCGTAGCCCAACACTTCAACTCCCCCTCCCACTCCACCAAGGACATGCAGGTCCTTGGACTCCTCCATCGCCAGACTATGGCAATACGACGGTTGGAGGAAGAGCGCCTCATCTTCCGCCTAGGAACCCTCCAACCACAAGGGATGAACTCAGATTTCTCCAGTTTCCTCATTTCCCCTCCCCCCACCTTGTCTCAGTCAAATCCCTTGAACTCAGCACCGCCTTCCTAACCTGCAATCTTCTTCCTGACCTCTCCGCCCCCACCCTTCTCTGGCCTATCACCCTCACCTTGACCTCCTTCCACCTATCGCATTCCCAATGCCCCTCCCCTAAGTCCCTCTTCCCTACCTTTTATCTTAGCCTGCTGGACACACTTTCCTCATTCCTGAAGAAGGGCTGATGCCCGAAACGTCGATTCTCCTCTTCCTTGGATGCTGCCTGACCTGCTGCGCTTTTCCAGCAACACATTTTCTGCAGTGTATATCAGAATGTTACAGTGATGGGTGCTGGGGAAATCAGAGTGTTGCAGTGAGGGGTACGGTGTATATCAGTGTGTTACAGTGAGGGGTGTGGAGTGTATCAAGCTGTTACAATGAGGGGTGTCGGGTATACCAGCAGGTTACAGTTAGGGGTGCACGCTATATCAGGGTGTTACAATCTTGGGTGCAGTGTATATCAGCGTGTTACATTAATGGGTGCGGTGTATATCAGGGTGTTACAGTGAGGGGTGTGGGATATATCAGGGTGTTACAGTGAGGTTTGTGGGGTCTATCAGAGTGTTACAGTGAGGGGTGTGGGTATATCAGAGTGATACAGTGAGGGGTGTGGGGGTATATAAGGGAATAATGGTGAGGGGTGTGGTGTATATCAGTGTGTTACAGTGAGGGGTGCTGGGTATATCTGAGTTACAGAGAGAGGTGCTGGGTATATCAGGGAGTTACAGTGAGAGGTGCTGGGTATATCAGGGAGTTACAGTGAGGGGAGCAGGGTATATCAGGGAGTTACAGTGAGGGGTGCTGGGTATATCAGAGAGTTACAGTGAGGGGAGCAGGGTATTTCAGGGAGTTACAGTGAGGGGTGCTGGGTATATCAGGGAGTTACAGTGAGGGGTGCTGGGTATATCAGGGAGTTACAGTGAGGGGTGCTGGGTATATCAGGGAGTTACAGTGAGGGGTGCTGGGTATATCAGGGAGTTACAGTGAGGGGAGCGGGGTATTTCAGGGAGTTACAGTGAGGGGAGCAGGGTATATCAGAGAGTTACAGTGAGGGGTGCTGGGTATATCAGGGAGTTACAGTGAGGGGTGCTGGGTATATCAGGGAGTTACAGTGAGGGGTGCTGGGTATATCAGGGAGTTACAGTGAGGGGAGCAGGGTATTTCAGGGTGTTACAGTGAGGGGTGCTGGGTATATCAGGGAGTTACAGTGAGGGGTGCTGGGTATATCAGGGAGTTACAGTGAGGGGAGCGGGGTATTTCAGGGAGTTACAGTGAGGGGTGCTGGGTATATCAGGGAGTTACAGTGAGGGGTGCTGGGTATTTCAGGGAGTTACAGTGAGGGGTGCTGGGTATATCAGGGAGTTACAGTGAGGGGTGCTGGGTATATCAGGGAGTTACAGTGAGGAGAGCAGGGTATTTCAGGGTGTTACATGAGGACTGCTTCTGTGTTAGTCTTTCTCTATTTCCCTCAAATGGCTGCCCACTCTTTTACCTTGTCTGTCTCCTTTCTTCTGACCTTCTGTGTCTCTGTCACTGTCCCTGTGTTTCTCTCCCTTTTGCCCTGTTCTCCCTCTACTTCTAACCTTCTCTTTCTGTCTTTCTTTCCTTCGGACTCACTGTTATTCTGATTCTCTTTCCCCATGTCCTTCTTGCTCTCTCTCTTCCCTTCTCTCTCACTTGCTTGTGATTCTAACTCGCAATCAAGAGGTGTTTTCAGCTAGAGAACAGATAACATTGTTTGATTTTGATAATTTTGTGTATCTGACGATATGTCAAGCATGTTCTGATGTTATTGTGTTACTCTGCCCTCTGGAGGCTTGGTCGTTAGTGAAAAGTTGTTTGTGTCGACCAGAGAGAAGAGAATCAAAACTGACCATCGCATTGTCCGAGACAAGGAAACTGTAGATGCTGGAATCCAAGGGAGACAGGCAGGAGACTGGAGGAACACAGCAAGCCAGGCAGCATCGAGAGGTGGAGAAGTTATCGTTTTGTGTGTCACCCTTCTGCATTGCAATGTCTGGGCAGGACAATGGAGATACGGGGCAGATCTAGGCTACAGACTGAGGCAGTGGAGGTGAGGGCTAGGATCCTGACGGGACAGGACACACACACAGACACAGACAAATACACACACACACACACACCATACACGCACACACATACCACACCCACACGCACCACACGCGCACACACACAGACACAGACAAATACACACACACACACACACACATCATACACGCACACACATACCACACCCACACGCACCACACACGCACACACACAGACAAATACACACACACAACACAGACAGAGACAAATACACAGACACAGACAAATACACACACAGACACAAATACACACACCACACACACAGACAAATACAAACACCACACAGACACAGACAAATACACACACACACATGCACACACAGACAAATACACACACAGACACACACAAAAACACACACCACACACACAGACAAATACACACACAGACACAGACAAATACACACACACACACACATCATACACGCACACACATACCACACCCACACGCACCACACGCGCACACACACAGACACAGACAAATACACACACAGACACAGACAAATACACACACCACACACACAGACAAATACAAACACCACACAGACACAGACAAATACACACACACACGCACACACAGACAAATACACACACAGACACACACAAAAACACACACCACACACACAGACAAATACACACACAGACACAGTCAAATACAAACACCACACGCACACACACAGACAAATATACACACATATATGATTGGGATGGAGATGTTACAATGATCAGATGAAGAGATGTCCATGAGAGGGAAAATAAAGTGAAAGAGGAAAATAAATGCAGAGCCTGTAATATTCCAATAAAAGCCGTGAACTTTGAGGTGGTAGGAAGACAGGAATGTTGTGACATTACAATCACCAAGGAAAAGATGCTGCCCTAACTAATCAAGCTGTGGACTGACGCTCGGCCCCTGCATCCTGATTGGCTCCTCCCTAAAATATGTCACTAAATAGATTGTACAGGTGATGCTAATCTTTTCAAAATTCACAAGGTTTTGGCAATGTTCCATCAGACTTGGAAGAAACAAATAAACTATCCTATTCAAGAAGGGAGGCAGGCAGATGAAAAGAAAGAATAGGCTCATTAGCCTGACACCTGTCATAGGGATGGTGTTAGAATTAATCATTAAAGAGGTTATAGCTGAGTACTTGGATAAACACACAGTATTTGAGAAGAGTAAGCATGGTTTTGTTGAAGGGAAATCATGTTACACCAATTTAGAATCCCTACAGTACAGGGAGAGACCATTTGGCTCATTGGGTCTGCACTGACCTTCCAAAAAGTATCATCCCATACACACTCACTCACTATGATTTAGCATGACCAATTCATCTAACCTACACATCTTGGAACTGTAGGAGGAAACCAGAGCAACCCACACAGACACAGGGAGAATGTGCAAACTCCACACAGACAATCACCGGAGGCTGGAATTGAACACGGATCCGTGGTGCTTTGAGATAGCAGTACTAACCACTGAGCCAACGTGCATTTATTAGACGAGGCGAAAGTGGGTACTGCAGATGCTGGATATTAGAGTCAAGATTTGAGTGGTGCTGGAAAAGCACAGCAGGTCAGGCAGCATCCGAGGAGCAGGAAGATTGATGTTTCGGGCAAAAGCCCTTCATCAGGAATGAGATGTGTGAATAAAATGAGTGCATTTATTAGAGTCTGTTGGAATTCTTTGATGGTGTAACATGCGTTGTGGATAAAGGGTAACCTTTCGATGTACTGGATTTGCATTACCAGAAGGCATTTGACAAGGTTCCACATATCATCTAATTGCGCAAAGTTTAAGCTCATGGTGTAAAGGGTAACGTATTAACATGGATTGAAAGTTGGCTAGCTGCCGGAATTCAGAGGTCTGTTTCTCATTGGCAGGATGTGACAAAAGAAATCGCACAGGCTTCTGTGTTGGGACAGCTAACTTCTTACGATTTATATCAATGACTTAGATATGGGGAGTGAAGGCATGGAGGCTAAAAGCATAGACAACACCAAGATGTGGGGAAGAAGGCATAAGAATGCTGCAGACAAATATAGGTAGGTTGTGGGAATGGGTAAAAATAATGCCAGGTAGTGGGAAAATGCAAAGTTGTTTACTTTGGCAGGAAGAGTATTACTTAAACAGAGAATTTCAAGAGACAGAGCGCTCTGGGTGTTCTAGTGCAGGGGTGACAATGATTTAGAATGTAGGCACAGCAAGTACTCAAGAAGAATACTCTAATTTCTTATGAAAGGAATTGAACGTACAATAGAGGAGGTTAGGCTTCAGTTATACACAATATTGGTGACACGCATCTCAAATACTGTGTGCAGTTCTGGCCTCCTGCAATAAGGCGATGTGTAAATGCATTGTTGGTGGTTCAGAGGAGATTTACTTATTAATACCTGGAATGAATCTGTTGTCTTACAAGGCAAGATTGGACTGATCAGGCTTGTTTCCACTAAGGTTTATGAGAATAAGAGTTAGGGTTAGACTAAGACTTGATTAGAGTGCATAAGATCCTGAATGGCCTTGCATTGTGGACGTGGAAATGACTTTTCTTCATGTGGGTCTGTCCAGATCTATTTAAAAATTCAGGTCACCCTTTTCGGACAGAGATGAGGAAGATATTTTTTCTCTCAGATGGGTTGTATGACTTTGGAACTCTCTGTCTTAGAACACAGTGGAGCTCAGGCCATTCAGTGTTTCTGAAGCAGAGGTAGATAGATTCTGGATAGGCAAGGAACGAGGTTATTGGCGGTGGATGGGAATGTGGAAGATCAGCCATGACCTTAATGAGTGGCAGATTAATTTCGAGAGGCCGAATGTCCTACGTCTGTTTGTCTGACCGGGCAGCTGTGGTCGGTGGGGAGCATTTCACTCTTAGTTTGAGGAAGGCAGGTTCAAGAGCCACTCCAGAGACTTAAGCAGAAAATGTAGGCAGACCCATTGAGTGCAGCACTGAGGCAGTGCCACACTGTCCCATCTGTGGTGGGGTGCTAAACACCAGCTCCTTCCTGCTCTTTCAGGTGGGTGTAACCTATCCCACGGTCCTACTTAGAGTCATAGAGTCAAGTCCATCCTGTGCAGGGCCAACGTTTCCTGCTCACTTACCATCACTGATTAACGGACCTCTCCCTGATTGTCTTTTATGGGATCCTGCTGCCCTACCAATAAGCAGCCACATGGTGGCAGCAATTACTTTGCAGAATCCCTTGGAGTTAAATGGAAGGAAAACAAAGTGCAACTATTAATCCTTCAGGCTGCGGCATTTGATACAATCTGGTGAGGAAATGTCGGCCAGCTCCCCTCTTTTTCAGTTTCCTCAGTTCATTGAACCCAGGATCACAGAATCCTTACAGTGTGGAAGAAGGCCATTCGGCCCATCGAGTCCACACCAAAGATACGCCCAGCCTATCCCTGTAACCCTGTATTTCCCATGGCCAATCCACCTAACCTAAACATTTTTGGACTGTGGAAAGAAGTCGGAGCACCTGGTTAGGGAGGTAAATGATTTTAAATTCTCTTTAGCCACAATCCTTTATAAGAGTTCCTCACCTTAAATGGGCAGTCCCTTATTTTTCAACAGTGACCTGTAGTTTTCCATGTAGGCCAGACCAGGTAGATATGGCAGATTCAAGGCAGATTCTAACTGTTCAAGATGGCGGCACATTAAGATGCTCCAGTCGGAGCTCCTCTGCTTGCCAACTCCTTTTCGCTTTTGTTTCCCCTCTTTGCAGCAGTTTTTCACCCCACCCCAGCTGAGTCCCGGAGTGGGGAGCAGGATGAGAGTGGGCCGAGCCTTGGGCTGGAGCCCAGAGTGAGGCCGGATGGAGGCAGCTTAGCCTCATGTTCTGAAGGATTATAAGTTGAGTACTTTACAGACAGTCTTTAATCACATTCTGGACTTTTATACTCTGTATTCCCATGCAAGCCTTTCTTTTTACTATTTCAACTCTGTGACAAGACATAAAGTATCTCTACCTAGGTACCATTGTACCTGAGGTGGCACGGAGAGGCGATATTACGAATTTTTCACTGCATTCATTCAAGTACCTGGGACAATGAAGGCTAATCTTTCCTTTCCTACAAGTGTTACGCTGATGGTTCTATTTGAGCTATGAAACAGGAATGTCTGGGGAAACTCTGCACTTCCAGCAGCATCTGTAGGAAGAAAGGTAAAAACAATGACTGCAGATGCTGAAAACCAAATACTGGATTAGTGGTGCTGGAAGAGCACAGCAGTTCAGGCAGCATCCAACGAGCAGCAAAATCGACGTTTCGGGCAAAAGCCCTTCATCAGGAATAAAGGCAGTGAGCCTGAAGCGTGGAGAGATAAGCTAGATTCTGTAGGAAGAAAGGAAGAAAGCAGAGCTAAACTTTTTCAGTGCAGTGACTCTTCATCAGAATGAAATGTGGAAGGCATTGCCTGGAAATGTGGCAGAGGCAGGTTCAATGGAGGTATTCATGAAGACATTGGATGGTTATTTGGATAAAAGTAAGATGCAAGGGTCCGGGGGAAAGGCAGGTGATTGGCACGAGGTAATGATGCTCTTTAATGAGCCAGTGTAGGCACAATAGACTGAATGGCTTCCTTCCACACAGTTCCATGGTTGTATGCTCCAGCTATCTCCTCTAAATCCCCTCTGCTACAATATCCCATAAAGCCATTAGAAACAGGAGTGGGAGTAGGCTGTTCGGCCCCTCGAGGCATAAGTGAGGACTGCAGATGCTGGAAATCAGAGTCTAGATTAGAGTGATGCTGGAAAAGCACAGCCGGTCAGGCAGCATCCGAGGAACAGGAAAATCGACATTTTGGGCAAAAGCCCTGTTCGGCCCCTCGAGCCTGTTCTGCCAATCAGTCAGATCATGACTGATCCTAGGGATTGATTACATTCTTCTCGAACAAAAAGCAGTCAGTAATCAATCAGTAAAATATAACTTTTCAATAACTTATTCCAGGAGGTGCCTGTTACTTTAAAACAGATTATTACAGGGTAGCCCCTCCTATTCTAATTGAATATTAATCTATGTAAAACAGGATATTGACGGTAGAACGATGTGATTGGTCAATAGTGCCGGCATGTTGCCGAATCACTCGCCTTTCATTGGTCAATTGTTGTATCAATCAAACCCATGCCTGGAACTGATTGGTTGAAAACAATGATACAATTTCCTTCCGGATGCTGAGGAACGTGGTTGAGATTCAGTGACAGGAAGGGAAAGAGAAAGAGAAAGAGAAAATGAGTGAAAGACAATAAAATAAAAATATATGTAATCTGGGGGAAGAAGAGGCAAAGAGGAGAGAGACAGGACCAGAACCAGGAGACAGAGAGAGTGGATTTAGATAAGGCTACACATAGACAAACAGAGTGGGATCAAATCGTGAAGGGATGGTGAGCAGAGAGGGATAGACGGAGAGTTGGAGATGTATAGATATCTGACAGGGAGCGAAAAAGAGGAAAAGAGCTGGAGTAATAGGGAGACAGGATTGAAATAGGGATACAGACTGCAGGGTGGAGAAAAAGGAATAAAATTCCCCAGGAAAAGGAGTTGAGGGCGGCGTTGAGCTGGGGTCCCCTCAAAACTGTGGAAACATTGGGTATCGACAGTGTGGGGAGAGGGAATGGGCGAAGAAAGGCCAGTTAATTGAGGGGACCAAGGATTAAGGAGGAGGCAGCGAAGTCTGAAAACTGGAATTATCGTGTCAGCTTAAAGTTCGAAGTTTATCTCCTGCTCAGGCAGAGTTCAGTTTGGCCTTCAGAGCTGGTCAGTGGCCGGAGACTGGACAGGGAGCCCGAGGAATCTCTGAGAACTCCGCAGTCTTTGAGTTTGCTGAGTGCAAACGGTTTACAGAAGCAGAACTTGAATGTGTAGGTGCAAACTCTCCATTAAGAAAAAAAACGCAGGAAAAAAAGAAGCATTTTGGCACAATTTGCTGATACTGCACGGAGATAAGTTATTTTATATCGGGGGAGTGAGAGTGGCCCGTTGGAGTTGTGAGAAGCTTCAAGGTTAGATAGTAACCTGGAGATTAGGCTCTTTCAGGAGTTTTTCACTTTTAACATCCTACAGGCTGGAAATTTCAAGCTGACTTTGAGAAGTAAGAGCGGAGTAGATCTCTTTTGCAAAGCAACATTTAAATATTGGAGTTAGTTCAGTCAGTGGGTTAGCCCTGCCCTCCCAGTACAGAATGCCTGCTCCTCCAAACACAGCTTTCTCTGTCCGCCTCCTCGCTGTTTGGAAATCTCTCTTCACTGGCAGGTATCTGTTCATCACTAACACTGTTAGCTGCGGTGCTCTGATGGCGACTGGGGACATGATACAACAAACCCGAGAGATCTGGCGGGAGCCCGACCGTGTGCGGGAATGGGCTCGAACAGGTAATGCATTTAGGTAGCGCCTTCCACCAGTTCAGCGCCTCCCAGTGGTGTTGCCCTGAAGTGCGGTCGCGACTGAAGATACTGACGAGAGCGAAATATCCACGCAGGGACCGACACTCCTCTTCAAGATAGAAAATGAAAGAACTGCTGGAAATCAGAAACCAAAACAGAAAATCTCAGTAGGTCTGGCAGCATCTGTGGAGAGCAATCAGAGTTACAGTCCGGAGCCAGTGATACTCTCTGTTCTAATGAAGGGTCACTGAAGCCGAGAGGTTAACTTGATTTCTCTCCAATGTAACACTGGGGTACAGTACTGATGGGGGCAGGTCTGACCCTGTATAACACTGGGGTACAGTACTGATGGGGGCAGGTCTGACCCTGTATATCACTGGGGTACGGTACTGGTGGGGACAGGTCTGTCACTGTATAACACTGGGTACAGTACTGCTGGGGATCAGTCTGTCACTGTATAACACTGGGTCATGGTACTGGTGGGGACAGGTCCATCACTGTATAACATGGGTACAGTACTGGTGGGGACAGGTCTGTCACTGTATAACACTGGGGTACAGTACTGGTGGGGACAGGTCTGTCACTGTATAACACTGGGGCACAGTGCTGGTGGGGATGGGTCTGTCACTGTATAACACTGGGATACTGTACTGGTGGGGACAGGTCTGTTGCTGTATAACACTGGGGTACAGTACTGGTGGGGACAGGTCTGTCACTGTATAACACTGGGGCACAGTACTGGTGGGGACAGGTCTGTCACTGTATAACACTGGGGCACAGTGCTGGTGGGGATGGGTCTGTCACTGTATAACACTGGGATACTGTACTGGTGGGGACAGGTCTGTTGCTGTATAACACTGGGGTATGGTACTGGTGGGGAGACGTCACTATATCACTTAAAATCATACAACACTAGGTTACTATCCAACAGGTCTACTTAGAAGTACAAGCTTTTGGATTGCTGCTCCATTGTCAGGTCGCTCGTACAGCAGGATCGTAGGACACAGAATTTATGGCAAAAGATCATTGTGCCATACACTGATGCAATATATTACGCAAATCTTGATTGCTGTTCAATCTTTCATCCGTAAGAATGGGTTTTAGGTTTCCGTTCATTAATATGCAAATCCCAGAACTACTTTCAAGTCACATTCCCCAGATAACTTAAGGTTTGTTTAAAAAAAGTGACATCTCAGCTCAAACAATGCATTAAATGTGTGCAGTTAGAGTCCATATGTGTTCCAATCTTGAGTCAGACTGGTTCTCTTTCCAAAGTATGAGTTTGTAAAATGTCATATGGCTTATAAAAAATATTGACTGCCACTTAACAGCAATCTAGGTTTGTTCAATATATTGCATCAGTTTATGACACTATGATCTTTTGCTATAAATTCTGTGTCTTGTGATCCTATTTCACTAGCTCCCTGATGAAGGAGCAGTGCCCAGAAATGCTGGTACTTCCAAATAAACCAATTGGACTATAACCCAGTGTTGTGTGATTGTTAATTTTGACCATCCCAGTCCAAAACTGGTACCTCCACCTCACTGTATCACACTGGGGTACAGTACTGGTGGGGACAGGTCTGTCCCTGTATAACACTGGGGTACGGTACTGGTGGGGACAGGTCTGTCCCTGTATAAGACTGGGGTACAGTACTGGTGGGGACAGGTCTGTCACTGTATAACATTGGGGTACGGTACTGGTGGGGACAGGTCTGGTTGTGAATCCTCCCAACAGCCAAACACCTCCATGCACTGGGAGGCAGACAACGTGCCAAGTCCTGAAGGTGGAAGTGCAGCTTGTGATGGCGTTGTAAGTTTGAGCAGCATCTGAGGATTGATATTTTCTGTGCTTCTTGATATTTGTACATAGAAGTATTATTCCTTTGTCTTAATTTTGATTCCAGACTCAATATTCACAAAGGAGCTCTGTTTTTCCCAATGTCAGTCTCTCCTCCCTGTTTCTCTCACTTATCCACAGGACGAATGTTTGCAACTGGCTGTTTAATGGGCCCCTTTGGGCATTTCTGGTATGGGGCCCTGGATCGAAGGTTCCCAGGAAGGACCAAACGCATTGTGCTGAAGAAGGTTTTGTTGGATCAAACCATTGCCTCGCCCATCTTTGGCCTCCTCTATTTTGGCGGTATGTGTAACTAACATCGCTGCGCCCAAAACGACCTACCTCCAACCAATTCTCTCTACCCTCTTCCTATACTCGGGGTTATAGGTGTGTGAAACCTTTCTCCTGTCCCCATTCAATCTGTGTCTGACAACACATTAACCTGCAAGGCAGCATGACACTGCGCTGTAGGGGATACAGTAACAGTTGGACAGGTCTGTCACTGTATAACACTGGGGTACAGTACTGGTGGGGACAGGTCTGTCACTGTATAACACTGGGGTACAGTACTGGTGGGGACAGGTCTGTCACTATAACACTGGGGTACAGTACTGGTGGGGACAAGTCTGTCAGTGTATAACTAGGAGAAAGTGAGGACTGCAGATGCTGGAGACAAGAGTTGAAAAGTGTGGTGCTGGAAAAACACAGCAGGCCAGGCAGCATCCGAGGAGCAGGAGAATCGACATTTAGGGCATAAGCTCGAAGAAGGGCATATGCCTGAAATGTCGATTCTCCTGCTCCTCAGACGCTGCTTGTCAGTGTATAACCACTGGGGTACAGTACTGGTGGGGACAGGTCAGTCACTATAACACTGGGGTACAGTACTGGTGGGGACAGGTCTGTCACTGTAACACTGGGGTACAGTACTGGTGGGGACAGGTCTGTCACTGTATAACACTGGGGTACAGTACTGGTGGGGACAGGTCTGTCACTGTATAACACTGGGGTACAGTATTAGTGGGGACAGGTCTGTCACTGTATAACCACTGGGGTACAGTACTGGTGGGGACAGGTCTGTCACTGTATAACACTGGGGTACAGTATTAGTGGGGACAGGTCTGTCACTGTATAACCACTGGGGTACAGTACTGGTGGGGACAGGTCTGTCACTGTATAACACTGGGGTACAGTATTAGTGGGGACAGGTCTGTCACTGTATAACCACTGGGGTACAGTATTAGTGGGGACAGGTCTGTCACTGTATAACCACTGGGGTACTGTACTGGTGGGGACAGGTCTGTCCCTGTATAACACTGGGGTACTGTACTGGTGGGGACACTATTGTGGGGATAAATTGAAAAGGTTTAACTTGAAAGCAAAGATTGCGTAGACTCATGTTGATTGTAGAAGTTTGAAAACGTGTTCTAATCATAGAGTTGATGCTGATTAGTAAAGTTTAAAGGGTAAAGGGCAATAAATTGTTTTATATTTGTTCAAGGTATGTGGAAGCATTATCTAGGACAACACTTATTGCCTGTCCCTAATTGCCCCTTGAGAAGGTGGGGGTGAGCTGCCTTCTTGAACCGCTGCTGTCCGTGTGCTGTAGGAAAACTCCCAATACCCTTAGGGAGGGAATTCCAGGATTTTGTCCCAGCGACAGTGAAGGAGCAGCGATATGTTTTCAAGTCAGGATGGTGGGTGGTTTGGAAGGGGTCTTGCAGGTGGTGGTGTTCCTATGTATCTGCTGCTTTTGTCTTTTGCGATAGAAGTGGTTGTGGGTTTGGAAGGTGCTGAGTGAGGATCTTTGGTGAATTTCTGCAGTGCAGATTGTAGATGGTACACACTGCTGCTACTGAGCACCGGTGTTGGAGGGAGTGGAGGAGGTGGATGTAGTGCCAGTCAAGTGGCTGCTTTGTCCTGGATAATATCGAGCTTCTTGAGTGCTGTTTAAGGACCGGGGTGACATTGCAGTCCAGATCCCACAACTCCCACCAACTATTAGGACAACACAGTCTGTGACCTTGGACTAGAAGGGACAGCACACAAGAGGGTTTATCTCTGATTTGAACCTATGACCTCTCTTATTGAAAAACCAAAAGCGAGACTCCCCCTGGACCAATGAAGCAGCGGTGTAGTCTGTTTAATTAAACAAACCAGTTCATAAACTACTTCTTAAAGGGTCACTGGTAGGCTTGGCCACTTCTGGAGCAGCAATCTGCGTGCTGCCTCTGATTAGCTGCACAGGAGCTGGTAGGTCCCATGCATGCCCATCGCCATGCCAACACACTGACCTCTGGATCTATGGGTTGTTGCTGCGCATGACCTCGTGGGTTTCACAAATGAGGAGTAGGAGTGGCCATTCAGCCCTTCCAGCCTGTTCCCCCATAGTTGATCCGATTTTCACCCCAACTCTGCATTCCTGCATGTCCCCCAATAATCTTCCATGCCCTTGGTCAACAAGAATCTATCTTTCTCTGCCTTAAAATATTTAAAGTTTGTACACCTACTAACATTTTGGGAAGGGAATTCCAAAGATGCTCAACCCTATGAGGGGAAAATGTTTCCTCATCTGTGTTTTAAGTCAGTGGCCCTGCATTTTAAACCCTGATCTGTAGTCCTAAATTCTCTCACGAGCAGAAGTCGTTTCCACATCCACCCGATTGCATTCGTTTAGGGTTTTATATTTCAATCAAGTTATCTCTGTTGCATGCAGGTGCTGACAGAGGTGAGAAAAATGACAGGGAATGAAGCTGAAATGTTGTCAGCAAGCAGGAGGCTGGAAAAACGCAGCAAGCCAGTCAGCATCAGGAAGTGGTACACCCGAAACATCGACTTCTCCACTTTCTGAGGCTGTTTTCGTTAGGGAGAAGGTTGAGAGGTGACTTCATTGAGTCATATAAGATAATCAGAGGGTTAGATCAGGTGGACAGTGAGAGCTTTTTTCCTTGGATGGTGATGGCTCACACAAGGGGACAAAGCTTTAAATTGGGGGGTGATAGATATCGGACAGATGTCAAAGATAGTTTCTCTACTCAGAGTAGTAGGGGCATGGAACGCATGCAACAGTAGTCGACTCACCAACTTTAAGGGCATTTAAATGATCATTGGATAAATATATGGATAAAAATGGAATAGTGTAGGTTTGATGTGTTTCAGATTGGTTCCATAGGTCGACGCGACTTCGAGGGCCGAAGGGCCTGTACTGCTTTAGATTAAATTACTTACAGTGTGGAAACAGGCCCTTCGGCCCAACAAGTCCATACCGACCCTCCAAAGACCCACACCCATTCCCCTACATTTACCCCTTCACCTAACACTATGGGCAATTTAGCATGGCCAATTCACCTGACCTGCACATTTTTGGAGTGTGGGAGGAAACCGGAGCACCTGGAGGGGACCCACGCAGACATGGGGAGAATGTGCAAACTCCACACAGACAGTTGCCTGAGGCAGGAATTGAACCCGGGTCCCTGGCACTGTGAGGCAGCAGTGCTAACCACTGTGCCGCCCATATGTCCTGATGCTGCCTGGCCTGCTGTGTTCTCCCAGCCTCCTGCTTGTCTACTTTGGATTCCAGGGACTGCAGTTTTTCTTTTCTCTAGGAATGTTGTCAGGGCCCACAGCCTTTGCAAGTATCCAGTGCTTCCGGCCATTTCTTGATATTGCGTGGAGTGAATCGAATTGGCTGAAGTCCTGGCTCTGTGATGCTGTGGACTACTGGAGGAGGCTGAGATGGATCATCCACTCAGTGCTTATGAATGAAGATGGATGTGAATATTTCAGTCTTGTCCTGATGTACTGCTCGTTCCCCTAGTTTAAAAAAAATTGTAAAGGAAACTTATCAAACTAAATTAGAATGTTATTCCAGGGCTGCCAACACCCAGTCCAACCCTTACAGCACCCATTCATCATGGACCTTGTGTGCACCACTCCATTGAAACCATTAACATGAACCATTAACATAAACAGCCACTGTTCAGTCTCCTCACGATAGTGCTTGGACTTGAGGATTTTATTGAGAAGAAAAGTCTCAGACATCGGTTTCGCTCCACCACAAACATCTTATTTATTAAAATAAACTTCTTGATGCCTTGATGTGAAGTGTCTAAAGTAATCTCAATGACACACCTTTATTGGCGCTTCCAATTTAAAACACTCTAGTGTAACCTTGGCTCTCGCCCAGAACACCTGCAGGCCCCACAACTTATCAGAAGCACACCTTTATTGAGAAAGCGTAGGAAAAGCCTCGTACTGGAGCCGTAGTTAGTTCAGGGTTTGGTTGTTACCCTTGAGTTATCTTAACCTCTCAGTTCCAATGCTTTTTGGATTTGACTGATTAGTTTACAATCCTTCATGTAGTTGACTTTTCCCATGAGAACTGCAGCTACACGAGCAGTTTGACTGTCCCTGACCCTCCTTGGTGCCTGCATACACCTCCTGACCAAGATAATTTGGCTGGAGATTTACAGTTCCCTACACGGTCCAGCATTGATTGTGGCCCGAGTCAGACTGACCAATTCTTTACTACAGTTGGAAGACAGGTCAGTTGCTTCAATTCCAACCTGCTTTTGATTAAAGTTGAACATAGCATAACCACATCAACTATAATCTCGTGTGAAGAAGTGGGACTGGACTTGAAATGTTAACTCTGTTTCTCTCTCCGCAGATACTGCCAGACCTGCTGAGTTTCTCCAGAAATTCCTGTTTTTGTTTCAAATCTTCAGTATCTTTGTTTTCATAAAATCCTGATAAGTGTGGTTAGAGGAGAAAGTGAGGACTGCAGATGCTGGAGATCAGAGCTGCAAATGTGTTGCTGGAAAAGCGCAGCAGGTCAGGCAGCATCCAAGGATCAGGAGAATCGACGTTTCGGGCATGAGCCCTTCTTCAGGAATGAGGAAAGTGTGTCCAGCAGGCTAAGATAAAAGGTAGGGAGCAGGGGCGTTGGAAATGTGATAGGTGGAAGGAGGTCAAGGTGAGGGTGATAGGCCGGAGTGGGGGTGGGGCGGAGAGGTCAGGAAGAAGATTGCAGGTTAGGAAGGCAGTGCTGAGTTCGAGGGATTTGACTGAGACAAGGTGGGGGGGGGAGGGGAAGTGAGGAAACTGGAGAAATCAGAGTTCATCCCTTGTGGTTGGAGGGTTCCCAGGCGGAAGATGAGGCGCTCTTCCTCCAACCGTCGTGTTGCTATGGTCTGGCGATGGAGGAGTCCAAGGTCCTGCATGTCCTTGGTGGAGTGGCAGGGGGAGTTGAAGTGTTGAGCCACGGGGTGGTTGGGTTGGTTGGTCCGGGTGTCCCAGAGGTGTCCTAGAGAACACCTCTGGGACACCCGGACCAACCAACCCAACCACCCCGTGGCTCAACACTTCAACTCCCCCTGCCACTCCACCAAGGACATGCAGGACCTTGGACTCCTCCATCGCCAGACCATAGCAACACGACGGTTGGAGGAAGAGCGCCTCATCTTCCGCTTGGGAACCCTCCAACCACAAGGGATGAACTCTGATTTCTCCAGTTTCCTCATTTCCCCTCCCCCCCCCCCCCCCCCCCCCCCACCTTGTCTCAGTCAAATCCCTCGAACTCAGCACCGCCTTCCTAACCTGCAATCTTCTTCCTGACCTCTCCGCCCCACCCCCAATCCGGCCTATCACCCTCACCTTGACCTCCTTCCACCTATCACATTTCCAACGCCCCTCCTTCCTACCTTTTATCTTAGTCTGCTGGACACACTTTCCTCATTCCTGAAGAAGGGTTCATGCCTGAAACGTCGATTCTCCTGCTCCTTGGATGCTGCCTGACCTGCTGTGCTTTTCCAGCAACACATTTTCAGCAAGTCCGGTTAGAGGCCATTTGGCCCATAAAGTCTGCACTGATCCTCCCTCCAAAGAGCATCCCACCCTATTCCTGTAATCCTGCATTTCCCATTCCACGGCTAATCCACCTAATTTGTACATTTTTGGACTGTGGGAGGAAACCCACACAGACACGGGGACAATGTGCAAACTCCACACAGACAATTGTCCGAGGCTGGAATTGAACCTGGGTCCCTGTTGCTGTGAGGCAGCAGTGCCAACCAATGAGCCAAGCAAACATTTGTCTGTTGCTCAGGATGTCTGAGAGCTAATAGTCCTTGATGTACAGTCTGTTCTGATATAACATGATAGTTCTATTCTCATGCCATCTCGCGTTCTAAGGAAATTGCACTATAGCTGCCCCATTTAAACTGATGGGGTCAGAATCACGTTATAGCCAGTACGGGTAAGGAACGTTCATGTTCTACAAATAACGGTGTAAATTCTTCAATTGCTTTTATACCAATTCACGCTGAAGAAACAAATGCTATAGCAGAACTGACTGTATTTCACACTGAACCTAGCTGAGTATGGTGATTGAAACAATGCAGTTCTTTTCCACAGAGAGACCAGTTCTGAAAACACAGTTCATTAATTCTGGGTTGAAACATCTCCTGCTGTTTGGGCATGACACAGCGATCCCACAACGATGGACAGATGTTTGAATTAGCCATTTCCCTCCTCAATGGGAAGTTTTTTTCACCAGTGATCAGATTCCAATGCTATTGTATTTACTGATCAGTCTCTGAACTGCATTAGGGCTGAGGCGTTTCCCTGCACTATTGACCCATGTTATGATATTGATTCCCTCATGCTGAACAAGTGTCTGTATTTGTACAGAGAGTTGATATTTACTTGCAGCTGAGTGTCCACTGGGTTTGAGGTGAGTTCTCCTATTTTAGAGAGTAATTAATGGAGGGATCCCACAGCCTGGGTCCGATAGGATAGAGGAACATTCAGATTTCAATAGCATGTTAAAATCTCTTGAGATGAATGTTGAATTGAAGACATGGTGATATGTTTTGACAGGAATGGGGATGTTAGAAGGCCATCATCCAATCGAATGCCTGATGGAATTCAAGAGGAAATTCTGGAAATTTTATATGGTAAAATATTAACATTCTGGTTCTTTGATGAATTGATTTTGGATGATTTATCATGATTTTGTCCTTTATAACTGTGGACCTTTTTGGCAGGAACTGTACATCAGTCCAATAAGCAACACAAACCTTGTTTAAAATGTTCATATTATAAATGACACTGGGAAAATGACAAATCCTGATCTGCATTGCTTAATGCCACTTCTGCAGTACCTCAGGTGGTCATACACTGGTTTTGAGTCTCGAAGTTGTGAGCTCAAGTCCTAATCCAGATCCCTAACTGGTTGGGCTGAAGAGTCTTCCTTCCGTGCTGTCTGACTCTCTCACTCGAGGCTGACAGTCTTGTGCAGAGCTGAAGGAGTGCTGCTCTGTTGTAGATGCTGTCTTTCAGGTGAGACGTTAAATCAAGTCTCTGTCTGCTCTTTCAGCTGGATGTAAAAGATGTATTGTGTTATTTTTCATGTAAAGAGCAGCAGAGTGTCTCTTTGATGTGCTGACCAATGTTTATCCGTCAGTCAATATAAGAATAACCTGGTCATGTAACTAATTAGTTAATTCTAAAATTTGTCCAAGTTGGTTACTTTGTTTTTTTTTTATTTTATTGATGTAATTTTGACATCACCAGCAAGGCCAGCATTTGTTTTCCCAAACCTATTTGCCCTTGAATGGAGTGGTCTCTTCAGAGGGTAGTTAAGAGTTGACTGGATCACAGTGGGTCTGGTGTCAGATGTAGGTCAGACCAGGTAAAGATGACTGATTTCCTTCCCTAAAACAGATTAGTGAACCCGATGGGTTTTTACAGCAATCAGTGACCATGGCTGAGAATAGCTTTCAGTTCCAGACTTATTTTATCAATTAAATGTAAACCTCACTAGCTGGGGTGGTGGGATTTGAACCCATGTGCCCAGAATATTAACCTGTATCCTGGATTACCACTAGACTGTTCTCTCAACTTGAGGAAGGCTCCCTACTTTACAACAGTGACTGTAAATCAGTGAAATACTTATTTGGTTGTGAGGCAGTTCTGGGATCATAGGCTGCTATACAAATGCAGGTTTAATTTCTTTCTTGGACCTATGTTCCAGAAACAGAATTCACCTTTCATCACCCCAACATCTTCCAAAATCAGTGAAGGGCTTTTGAACTATGGTCAAACTTGGATGTTCAAAGGGGATGAAAGTCACTTTGTAAATTTCAAACTGTCTCATGGCAATGCTGAGACTAACCAGTCTGTCTGGAGTGGGTTTGAGGTTTTTGGAATCGTCAAGGACCTTCTGATATTTTAATCCATCGACTTCTTTCCAGGCGGATTTGATGTTGTGGCCTGGAGCCCAAATGATCAACTTCTACTTCCTTTCTCCAAAATACCGCGTCCTCTACGTGAATATAGTGACAGTCGGCTGGGATACTTTCCTCTCCTACCTTAAACATCAGGTAGGTACATACTGCGCGGAGCTAAAGTCTGGTGATGGATTTGATTAGATTACTTACAGTGTGGAAACAGGCTGCTCAGCCCAACAAGTCCATACCGACCCTCCGAAGAGCAACCCATCCAGACCCATTCCCCTACATTTACCCCTTCACCTAACTCTATGGGCAATTTAGCGTGGCCAATTCACCTAACCTGCACATTTTTGGATTGTGAGAGGAAACCGGAGCACCCAGAGGAAACCCACGCAGACACTGGGACAATGTGCAATCTTCACATAGACAGTTGCCTGAGGCTGGAATTGAACCTGGGACTGTGGTGCTGGGAGGCAGCATGCTAACCACTGAGCCACCGTGCTGCCTACTGTTTGACCTGAATACTCATCCACCTCGTCCTCCTTCAATTACACCCCATGTGAGGTCAGATACCAAATTAAACTCGCTCTACTCTTAAACAGAAAGTGAACCTTTCTCAACTCCTTTCAACTGAGATTAAAGCTCCCTCTACATGCTTGAACTAGAAGAAAAGCTCTCTCTAAGGACCTAATCGGGTGTACCCGAGAACTCTGTGAGGAGCTAGGGAAGTTATTGCTGGACCCTTGCTGAGATATTTGTATTGTCGATAGTCACAGGTGAGGTGCTGGAAGACTGGAGGTTGACTGACATGGTGACACTGTTTAAGAAAGGTAGTAAGGACAAGCCAGGGAACTGTAGACCGGTGAGCCTGACGTTGGTGGTGGGCAAGTTGTTGGAGGGAATCCTGAGGGACAGGATGTACATGTATTTGGAAAGGCAAGGACTGATTAAGGATAGTCAACATGGCCTTGTGCATGGGAAATCATGTCTCACAAACTTGATTGAGTTTTTTGAAGAAGTAACAAAGAGGATTGATGAGGACAGAGCAGTGGACGTGATCTATATAGACTTCAGTAAGGCGTTCGACAAGGTTCCTCATGGGAGACTCATTAGCAAGGTTAGATCTCACGGAATACAGGGAGAACTAGCCATTTGGATACAGAATTGGCTCAAATGTAGAAGACAGAGGGTGGTGGTGGAGGGTTGTTTTTCAGACTGGAGGCCTGTGACTAGTGGAGTGCCACAATGATCGGAGCTGGGTGCACTACTTTTCATCATTTATATAAATGATTTGGGTGTGAACATAGGGGGTATAGTTAGTAAGTTTGCAGATGGCACCAAAATTGGAGGTGGACAGCAAAGAGGGTTACCTCAGATTACAACAGTATCTGGAGCAGATGGGCCAATGGGCTGAGAAGTTCCAGATGGGGTGTGACTTAGATAAATGTGAGATGCTGCATTTTGGAAAAGTAAATCAGAGCACGAACTATACACTTAATGGTAAGGTTGTGGGGAGTGTTGCTGAACAAAGACCTTGGAGTGCAGATTCATAGTTCCTTGAAAGTAGAGTCGCAGGTAGATAGGATAGTGAAGGAGGCGTGGGGTATACTTTCCTTTATTGGTCAGAATATTGAGTACAGGAGTTGGGAGGTCATGTTGTGACTGTACATGATGTTGGTTAGGCCACCTTTCGAGTATTGAGTGCAGTTCTGGTCTCCTTCCTATCGGAAAGATGTTGTGAAACTTGAAAGGGTTCAGAAAAGATTTCCAAGGATGCTGCCAGGGTTAGAGGATTTGAGCTACAGGGAGAGGCTGAACAGGCTGGGGCTGTTTTCCCTGGAGCGTCGGAGGCTGAGGGGTGACCTTTTATAGAGGCTTATAAAATCATGAGGGTAATGGATAGGATAAATAGACAAAGTCGTTTCCCTGGGATAGAGGAGACCAGACTAGAGGGCATAGGTTTAGGGTGAGAGGGGAAAGATATAAAAGAGACGTAAGGGACAACTTTTTCACGCAGAGGGTGGTACGTGTATAGAATGAGCTGCCAGAGGAAGTGGTGGAGGCTGGTACAATTACAACATTCAAATGGTATCTGGATGGGTATATGAATTGGAAGGGTTTGGAGGGATATGGGCTGGATGCTGGCAGATGGGACTAAATTAGTTTAGGATATCTGGTTGGCATGGACGAGTTAGACCGAAGGGTCTGTTTCTGTGCTGAACACCTCTGTGACTCTAATCTTTTAAACTGAAGTAACACTTTTTATTTAAAACACAGTCCTCTTCAAACATTCCCAGGACAGGGGCAGCAGAGTTAGACACAGAGTAAAGCTACCTCTACACTGTCCCATTCAAATATTCCCAGGACAGGGGTCGCATGCAGTTATATACAGAGTGAAGCTCCACCTACTCTTTTAAACTGAAAGCAAAGTTTTGTCCACAATTTTGCACTGAAAGTAAAGCTCTCTCTACCATTTCCCCCTTCTCCACATCAAACACTCCCAGGACAGGGAGAGCACAGGGTTAGATACAGCGTAAAGCTCCCTCTAGAATGTCCCCATCAAACATGGGCTTGGATATGGGGGAAGACTTCCCTCTGTGCTTTCCAGGCCTACTAGCTGGGCATTGCCTGCTACAACAGTATTGTAATGTTTACTGTACAACACCATTGGTATTATGATTTATAATTAGTATTGAATCAGATTTGTATTGTGAACTTTGGTTTTGTGCCGAGCCTATTAGCTGAATGGGAGGGTAGAATTGAGGAGACACTGCAATTACAATTCTCGCCCTGAAGTTTAAGTGCTACAAAATCAGGAAGCGTTAGTGTGGAGGCAGGTCATTGTTTTTCAGGGACAGGGGAAGGTGACTGCGAGATTTCCTGTTCTGTATTTTAATTACTGTCTGGGGAGAGAAAGTTAGACTGACTTTAGTTGTCTCCTTTTCACAGAATCTCCCAGCATTGTGCCTGTAAAGAAAGATACAATTAATTATGTCCTCTCCCTCACCCCGTTGCTCGTTCCCCACTGCTGCGCCGTTAGTGTCACCTCTTTTAAGTATCTATCCAGGTCTTAATTCAAAGTTACTGTTCAGTTTGGTTCCACCATGTTAACAAATTCTATCAAAAGAAACCGAAAAGATGTGAACTTCCTTTGAGTGGAGAGTTTATAGACTATAACAGCACAACAGATCTCTGCCCCAGTTCCAGCTGAGGGCCTGTTATAAATAATTTTTTTAATCAATCTCTCTGGACTTGTTATGACACACCTCCCGGGCATGTGGAACTTGAATCCAGAACTGTAGTCCCAGAAGTAATGACATTACCACAACCACCAAGAGCTTTGTTACCCTTTTGTATATCTAGATTCAATTAGTTTACAGCTATCATGTTAAAACATAGAAAAGTGGACTAGGAGTAGGCCATTCAGCCCATCGAAGCCTCTCCACCAATCACCATTGGCGCTGGTCCTCTATCTTGACACTATATTCCTGCTTTCGGTACTTTAAGCGTCTGGAAATCTATGTCTGTCTTAAATCATTTCCATAGGCTTCCATAGCACTTTACAGGCACTTCCATCACTTCCACAAGTTCACTGCCCTCTGGGTGAAGAAATGACTCCTGATCTCAGTCCGAAATAGACCACACCATACCCTGAGACGGTGAGTCATGTGGGAGGGGGAATTGCAGTCCTTGAAGGAGGAGGCCACCTGGGATGTTTTGGAGTGGAATCGGTCTTCCTGGGAGCAGATGTGGCAGAAGAGGAAGAATTGGGAGTAAGGAATAGCATTCTTATAGGTTGGGGTGGGGTGGGGTGGGGTGGGGTGGGGGGGGGCAGGGGGGAGGGGGGCGGGCGAGCGTGGGGGAGGAGGGTTGGGGTGGAGGGGATTAGGGGGTGTGGGGGAGAGGGGTTGGGGTGGAGGGGATTAGGGGGTGTGGGGGAGAGGGGTTGGGGTTGGGGTGGAGGGGATTGGGGGGGGGCGTGGGGGAGGGGGGTTGGGGTTGGGGTGGAGGGGATTGGGGGGAGCGTGGGGGAGGGGGGTTGGGGTTGGGGTGGAGGGGCGTGGGGTGGACTTGGGAGGAAGTGTAATCCAGGTAGCTCTGGGAGTCCCCTCCACCACATCTGCTACCAGGAGGAGCAATTCCACTCCAGAACATCCCAGATGGCCTCCTACTTCAATGTATACAATTTCCCCACCCATGTGTCAACAATGCCCTCCAGCATATCTCCTCCACATCCTGCACGTCTGCCCTTGAACCCCACCCCTCCAATTGTAACAATGATAGAATCCCCCCTCCAGTCCTCACCTTCCACCCCACCAATCTCCAAATACAACACATCATCCTCTGCCAATTCTGCCACCTACAGTCAGACCCCACCACCTATCAGCATTCCGCAGAGACCATTCCTTCCATGACTACCTCATTAGGTCCATGCCCCTCACCAACCCACCCTCCCCTCCCACCACCTTCCCTTGAGAAGTGTAGAGAGGTGTAAAAGGTGCACCCACCTCTATCCAAGGCCCCAAAGGATCCTTCCACATCTGACAGAGATTTTCCTGCATATCCAAACACCTCATCTACTGTGTCCGTTGCTCTCGATGTGGTCTGTTCTACACTGGGAAGACAGGACACCAACTTGCGGAATGTTTCAGGGAACATCCTAGGGGACACACACTAACCAACCCCACCGCCCTGTGACCGAACACCTAACTCCCCCTCCCACTCCGGTAAGGTCCTGGGCCTCCCCTCTGGCCCCTCCTCTACCACCCGACACCCGGAGGAAGAACACCTCATCTTCCATCTTGGGACGTTCCAACTACACGGGATCAATGTCAATTTCACCAGTCTCCTGATGTCCCCTCCCCCCATCTCCCATCTCATCCCAGATCCAAACCTCCAACTCGACACCGCTCTGTTGAATTATCCTACCTGTTCATCTACCTTCCCACCTATCCGCTCCACCCTCCAGTCCAACCTATCACGATTACCCCCAATCTTCATCTGCCTATCGCATTCCCAGCTACCTTTCTTCCAGCCCCACCCTCCTCCCATTTATCTCTCTGTCCCCTTGGCCACCCCCCCTCCCCATTCCTATTAAAGAGCTTATGTTTGGAACGTCAACCTCTCCTGCTCCTCGGATGCTGCCTGACCAGCTGTGCTTTTCCAGCATGACATTCTTCGACTCTGATCTCCAGCATCTGCAGTCCTCACTTTGTCCCAGGAGAAGTATACACCCTGCATCCAGTCTGTCCAGCTCTGTCAGAATTTCATGCTTCAATGAGATCCCTCTCATTTTTCTAAACTCCAATGACCACAGGCCAAGTGGACCCTCCTATGACAATGCTACCATTCCAGGAATAGTCTGGTGAATCTTCACTGCATTTCCTTTGTGGAAAATATATCTTTCCTTGATTAAGGAGATACAAACTGCACACAATACTCCAGGACCCCTTACAGCTCCAGTTAGACATCCTCGCTCCTGTGCCCAATCCTCCTTCAGTGAAGGCCACTGACATTGTGCAACACCTACAGTTTTGTCCTTGTACACCAGTCACTGAAAGCAATCGGGTCCATTTGTAAATCAGCACTTTCCTAATCTGTCCTGAATTGGAAAGGTTTGGTGGGATATGGGCCAGGAGCAGGCAGGTGGGAATAGTTTAGTTTGGGATTATCTTTGGCATGGACTGGTCAGACCAAAGGGTCTGTTTCTGTGCTGTATTAGCCATGCTGTGGAGATGCCAGTGTTGGACTGGGGTGGACAAAGTCAAGAGTCTCACAGCACCAGGTTAGAATCCACTGGACGAAGGAGCAGTGCTCCGAAAGCTTGTGATTTCCAATAAACCTGTTGGGCTATAACCTGGTGTCGGCTGACATCTGACTTTGACTATGTAAGCATATTTCTCCCATTCTGCTTTTCCTACCAAAGTGGACAACTTCATATTTATCAACATTATGCTGCATCTACCACACATTTGTTCACTCTTTCTACTTGTCTAAATTGATCTGAAGACTTTTTGAAGCTTCTTTACCTCTCTCGGCCCCACCTGATTTTGTGTAGTCTTGGAAATATTACATTTGATCCCCTTGCCCAAATTGTTCAGATACATTTCCTCTGGGTGCTCCAGTTTCCTCCCACAGTCCAAAGGTGTGCAGGTTAGGTGAATTGGCCATGCTAAATTGCCCATAGTGTTCCGAGATGGTGCAGGTTAGGTGCAGTGGTCAGGGGCAAATGTAGAGTAATGAGGAATGGGTTTGGTTGGGCTACTCTTTGGAGGGTCAGTATGAACTTGTTGGGCCAAAGGGCCTGTTTCCACATTATAGGGATTCTAAGTATGAACAGCTGGGGTCCCAAGCACTGATCCCTGTCGTGCCCCACTCCTTATGGTCTTCCATTCTCAAAATGACCCATTAATTCCTCTCTGCTAACCAATTCCATGATATTACCCTCAGTCCCGTGTGCTTTAATTTCTTTCAGTAATCCTGCATATGGGACTTTGTCAAAAGCTTTCTGAAAATCTAAATACACCATGTGCACTGTTTTCCCTCATCTAGCTATGTCCTCAAAACAAAAAAATTTCGGAAATCCATGTTGACTTTGTGTCATCCTGTTGATATATTCTAAACATTCTATTTTCAAATTCTTTGGTCCTACCAGTCCGTGCTGACCATAATCCCAAACTAAACGAGTCCCACCAGCCTGCGTTTGGCCCATATCCTTCCAAACCTTTCTTAGACTTTTTAAATGTTGTAACTGTACCCGGATCCACCACTTCCTCTGGAAGTTCATTCCACACACGAATCACTCTGTGTTTTGAAAAAAACGTTACCTCTCATATCCTTTTTAAATCTCTCTCCTCTCACCTTAAACATATGCCCCCTAGTCTTGAAGTCCGCCCCCCTTGGGAAAAGATGCCAGCCATTTGATTGGAAAGACAGGAAGTGAGAAGGAGAAGGAGTATTGCAAACTTTCAGGATATGAATGCCTGCATGTGTTTGAAGACAATTAGTAATAACATTGTTTTCACAAATTGTTAACTGGTATTGGGCTCACCTGCACAAAAGTTCCAAATGATGGGGTCATGATATTAAGACCGCCACGCACACATACTGGAAATCACTCAGGAGAAACTGTTTTAATTGGGGAATGGGGAGCATGTAGAACTCGCTTCTGGGGGAGCGATTAAGTATAGATGCATCTTAAGAGGAAACAAGACCAACGGCCTGAGGGAGAGGGGAATAGAAGGAGATGATGGAGAGAGGGTCTAGGAGGTGGCTCTTGTCGAACCAGCATGCAATGGATGGGCTGAACGGCCCACTTATGTTTTGTGTGCAGTTGAGAACATTCCATTAAATGTGATACCCATTGTCATGATGCACAGCAAGATCCCATTACTGGTGGTGAGCAATTTGTTCAGTTTAGTTCAAGGGTGGGGATGGTGGTTTGAGGCCCAGTTGTTGAATTTCCACACTATTCCCAATGGGATCTTTTTATTAGCTGCCTCTGGAAAGGTGCATTTCCTTAAGTTTACTTCCGAAGGTGTGGGGACTGCAGAGGTGGCACCACAGCCGCTGGCTAACCCAGCTGGTAATGGTGTACCGTGTGCCTCCCAGAGATGCTGGCTTCTAGGAGTCCCTGTGAAAGGTTTGACATAATCGCAGCTTTGTCTCGCCATTGAGGTCTGTATCTCCCCTGGAGCCAGAGCTTGTGCAATAACACGTGACATTGAGCATCAAATCCAGGCCTGATGCCAAGTACAGTACCCAGGGTGTGCAGCCCTGTCAAAGATACCATCTTTTAGATGAGTTGTTAAACTGAAATCCATCTGCTGTCTCAGCTGGATGTGACTGGTCCAACTGCGCTCCATCAAAACGGAGCAGGAACCTCTTCTTTCTGTCCTGATCAACATTGATCAATATTAATACTGATCAATACATCTCCATCAACCAATGATGCTAAAGGACCATAATCTCATTGTTGTTTGTGGGAACATATTTTGTGCACATTGCTGCATTGTGCCAGTGACCACTCTCTGAGCAAAAAGTGTTGGTGTCCACAAAGTATGTTTCAGTCTGTAGGTGCTATATAAATGCAAGTGGCTTTTTTTTTGTTTCTTGCCTGTTTTGTCTTTCAGGAGCAGGACGATGCAGCTCTCGCATTGGACAAACAGCAAACAGGATCAGGGAGCTCGGTGAAACAGCTCGAAGATGAACCCTAGCTGCTCAGAGTCCCTGATGGCCCGTAGGCTGAGGAGCAGTCAACCTCTGACGTCTGATCCAGGCAACCCTGACCTTCAATGTGCAGGCATCTGGCAGTTGGAGAAAGGTCACCGCTGCAATGTTCTCAACAGATTTTTTTTTTACTCATTGAAATTATCATTCTAAACTGTTAACAAATTTAAACTTTTTTAAATGAGATAAGGAAATGGTCTGGCATTTCTGTAGCATCTTTCACAACATCAACTTGTCCCAAATGACCTGCCAGTGCAGGAGCCAAGTGCAGTCATTACTGGAGGGAATGCAGCAGTAATTGGTACACAGGACAATTCCACTAATAGTTATCAGCTTCACGTCTCCACTATTGCTCAGAGAGGGAGCAGGTTAGCCCCATGTCAGATAATTAAGAGGTGACCTTATTGAGGTGTTCAAAATTATGAATAACTTCCACAGGGTAAAGGAGGATAATCTGTTTACACTAGTTGGTATGTCAGTAACTAGGGGTCACAATTTCGGGGTTGTCAGTAAGAGAGCTTAGGAGTGCGATGAGGAGAAGCTTCTTTACTCAGAGTTGTTAGGTTTTGGAATGCACTGCCTGGGAGAGGGGTGGAGGAGGATTCCATAAGAGATCTCAAAAATGATTTATATTTGGAAGGGATGAAGTTAGAGGGCTGTGGAGATTGGACTGGAGAGTGGAACTAGCTGGAAAAGTCTTTCTGGATCTGGTACAGACATGATGGGCCAAATGGCCTCCTGGACTGTAAAATTCAATGATTCTATGCTTGTATCCGCAAGGACCCAAACAGGATGTGTGTGTGATCTACAAGTGCAGCACTGTTGGAGTGCCACATTTTCCCTTAATGGCTCTATGAAGCACATTTCTGGCTGTGGAATCATCCTATGCACACAAGCAGCAAAAGTAGAACATTCAGCCCATCAGCCCTGCTGTACCATTCCGTATAATCATAGTAGCTCACCACTTTCTAACGCACTCCATGAAAACAAAAACCTGTCTATCCTAGCTGTGAATACATTCAGTAATACAGCATCCACCACCCTCTGGGCCAGAGAATTCCAAAGACATTCACTCCTTTTGGGGAAAGGATTTCTCCCCATCTCATTCCAAAATCATCAGCCCCTTCTCCTGAGACTCTGCCTTGGCTTTTAGACTTCCCCAGCGCAGAGGGAACCGTGGGCGGCACGGTGGCACAGTGGTTAGCATTGTTGCCTCACAGCGCCAGAGATCCGGGTTCAATTCCCGCCTCAGGCGACTAACTGTGTGGAGTTTGCACGTTCTCCCCGTGTCTGCGTGGGTTTCCTCCGGGTGCTCCGGTTTCCTCCCACAGTCCAAAGATGTGCAGGTCAGGTGAATTGGCCATGCTAAATTGCCTGTAGTGTTAGGTAAGGGGTAGATGTAGGGGTATGGGTGGGTTGCGCTTCGGCGGGTCGGTGTGGACTTGTTGGGCCGGAGGGCCTGTTTCCACACTGTAAGTAATCTAATCTAATCTAATCTGTATCGAACCTGTCAAGCCCCCTGCAGAGTGTCATATGTTTCAACGAGATCGATGTTCATTCTTCTAAACTCTAGAGATGATGGACCTGTGTTATTCAGTCTCCCAGTCAAAAGCCACCCCCACATTTATCCCAGGGATCAATGGCCCTCACTGTACTGTCTCCAATGGAAGTACACCACCGTAACCAAGGAGACCAAAACTGCACATGCTATTCCAGATGTGCTGTCACCAAAACCCTGTCCAACTTTCCTGAGGTGGTGACTTGGTAATGACCTAGTAAACCAGAACCCCAGGCCTGAGAACATGGGTTAGAATCCTACCATAGCAACTGGTCAAATTTAAACTGAATTCAAAATCTGGTATAACAACATAATCTAATGGTGACCATGAAAACATTACTAAGTGTCATAAAAGCTTGTCTCGTTCATTAATGTCTTTCAGGGAGGGAAATCTGACATCCTTACTTGGTCTGACCTACATGTAACTCCACACTCAACAATGTGGTTGGCTTTTGACTGGATAATTAGAGATAGTCAATAAATACTGGCCCAGCCAGAAACATCCTGAGAATGAATCCAATAAATGAACAAGGTCGAGGGGTATGTGGGAGAATGTCTTCGGGGTGATGACCAGTTATGATGTATGTGACAAATGGAGCAGACCTGAAGATTTTTAATTTGTTCACGTGATGTCGGCAGCCAGCAGTTATTGGTGAAATTTGAATTTTGTAGAACCTCAGAATAAAAATGTAGCATAACGATGATCGTGTAGCAGCTGTCAAATGCTGTAAGTGGTCCCATCTCATTCACTGCTGTCCTTTAGGGAGAGGAACTTGCCAGCCTTACCTGATGGGGGGACTTGAACCTACAACCTTCAGCCAATTGATCTGAGGGTGTTAGGCATTGAACTGCAGCTAGGTGGTGCCATTGGCCTTGCTGTCACACACTCTCCTTCACTAGATTAGATTCCTTACAGGACAGAAACAGGCCCTTCGGCTCAACCAGTCCACACCAGCCCTCTGGCGAGTAACCCACTTAGACCCATTCCTCTAGCCTGTATTTACCACTGACTAATGCACCCATCACTATGGGCAGTTTAGCATAGCCAATTCACCTGACCTGCACACCTTTGGACTGTGGGATGAAACCAGAGCACACCTACACAGACACGGGGAGAATGTGCAAACTCTGCGCAGACAGTTGCCCGAGGCTGGAACCAAACATATGAGGTCTAACATATGAGGAACAGCTGAGGATCCTGGGATTGTATTCATTGGAGTTTAGAAGATTAAGGGGAGACTTAATAGAGACATACAAGATAATACATGGCTTGGAAAGGGTGGATGCTAGGAAATTGTTTCCGTTAGGTGAGGAGACTAGGACCCGTGGACACAGCCTTAGAATTAGAGGGGGTAAATTCAGAACAGAAATGCGGAGACATTTCTTCAGCCAGAGAGTGGTGGGCCTGTGGAATTCATTGCTGCAGAATGCAGTGGAGGCCGGGACGCTAAATGTCTTCAAGGCAGAGATTGATAGATTCTTGTTGTCTCGGGGAATTAAGGGCTACGGGGAGAATGCGAGTAAGTGGAGTTGAAGTGCCCAGCAGCCATGATTGAATGGCGGAGTGGACTCAATGGGCCGAATGGCCTTACTTCCACTCCTATGTCTTATGGTCTTAAACCTGGGTTCCTGGTGTTGTGAGGCAGCAGTATTAACCACTGAGTCACTGTGCTGCCACTCAAACAGAAGTGTAGTGTGACATCTCCTGACTGAGATCAGGTCAGTTTTTTGTCAAAGTGAAGCTGTTGGGGTTAGCTGAGGTGAGGGGGAGAACGCTTGATTCCTTGGGAACACTCCAAATGGCACGTGGCTCAGTGGTTAGCACCGCTGTCTCACATCAACAGGGACCCGGTTCAAATCCAGGCTCTGGTAAATGTCTGTGTGGGTTTGCTCCCATAGTCCAAAGATATGCCGGTTTGGTGAATTGACTATGCTAAATTGCCCGTAGTGTTCAGGGGTGTGTAGGTTAGGTGTATTGGTCAGGGGAAATGGAGAGTAATAGGGTAGGCAAATGGATCTGGGTGGGCTACTCTTTGAAAGGTCAGTGTGGACTTATTGGGCCAAATGACCTGTTCCACCCTGTAGGGATTCTATGATTTCTGGACAGCATACATCACAGGATATAAACTGCTGCATGGATAGATAGTGGGCTAGGAAGAGTGAATTTATGAGGAAAAAGTTGCATAGGTTAAGCAGGTTATTTGGTGCAATTTAGAAGATTTAAGGATGCTCTTTGCTTGTGTTTATGACTCAAGATTTCTTTATACTAAGAGCAGAAAAAGTTCATGGATGCCCTAACATAGAGATTAGCTAAAATACTGAGGTGTTTGAGGGAGCAATTGGAAAACTCTTCTCACCAGCCAGAGGGTATAGATTTAAAATAATTGACAAGGTGCTTAATCTTTGGAATTCTCTGCTCCAAGAGGTGGTGATCAAATTGATTTATGTATTTTTACTTTTTGGCTTTCAAGCGGCTATGTTTTCATTCTCACTAATTCCTTTGTCAGGTGACGCAGTCACACAGGAATAATTTGTGTGCATTTGCTGAGTTTATTTTTAGGAGTTTATTTTCTTCAGATAGTCAAAACAGCAAATAATGAAGATCACATACGCAATATAAAGTGAAACAGTTTAATCATGAATCTGTAGGTAATATGTTTTTGTTAATTTATCATAAATAAACATTCCATACACTCTCACTTTCTACATTCATCGAAATAAATAGTTAAATACATACCGTCTGAAAAATGATGCAACATTAATACTGATTTTCAAGAAATTATTTTTGCATCACAAGTGCACAACGAAATATTTCTTCAATGTTACAGGCAGTGAGTTCCACATCCCCACCAGCCTCTTGGTGGAAACAGCTTTCCTCTAACTCTCCTGCCCCTTATCTTAAATCCATGCCCCCTGATCATTGCTCCTATCTACCCTATCTCTTCCACCGTTTTATCCATCTCAGTCATGTCTCTTCTCAACCTCCTCTGCTCCAAGGAAAATATCCCCAGGGTGTCCAATCTCCCTTCATCTCTGAAACTCTCCAGACCAGGGAACATCCTGGTAAATTCCTCTCTGACAGAATCACATTGCTCCATAATGGGTTTCCAGAACCACACAGTACCCTAGCTGTGGCCTAACCAGATATGCTACTTGCAGATTATCTGCCATGTTGTACCCTGGGGTCCCAGCTGACCTGTTTGCTTCTCCTTTACTGAAATTTCTCCTGTGAATCCTTATAGAAATAAAAGACTGCAGATGCTGGAAATCTGAAATAAAAACAGACTGCTAGAGAAACTCAGCAGGTGTGGAGAAAGAAATAGGATTAATGTTTTGAGTCTGAAATGATCTTGGGAACTGAAAGGAGGTGGAATATGGTGGGTTTTATGCTGTGACTGTTTTGAGCAGGAAATACAGTTAACTAGATCAAAATAAGCTGGTGTATGCTCTGTTCCCCAGCCGATAGTCAGGCCTGGCCCACTTGAATGCCCTCCGCCTCTCTCTCAATACTGTCCTCTCCCGGAGCACCCTCCTCTCCTCCTCGCGCTCTCAATACCACCCCCCCCCCCACCCCATACCCTCCTCTTTCTAAGCACTCTCTCTCTCTCTCTCAATACCCTCCCCCCTCTCTTTCTCTCTCTCTCAATACCCTCCTGTCTTAGCGAGTTTTGAGAAGATTTGTAGCTCAGGTTGAGGTTCTGGATGTAGGTTTGCTCGCTGAGCTGGAAGGTTCATTTCCAGCCGTTTCATCACCCTACTAGGTAACATCTTCAGTGGGCCTCTGGGCGAAGCACTGCACATGATTCCAGTTTTTTATTTATATGTTTGGGTTTCTTTGGGTTGGTGTTGTCATTTCCTGAGGCGATGTCATATCCTGTTTTTCTCAGGGGGTGATAGATGGGGTCTAACTCTATGTGTTTGTTGATTGAGTTCTGGTTGGAATGTTATGCTTCTAGGAATTCTTGTGCATGTCTCTGTTTGGCTTGTCCTAGGATGGATGTGTTGTCCCAGTCAAAGTGATGTCCTTCCTCATCCATATGTAAGGATACTAGTGAGAGAGGTCATGCCATTTTGTGGCTAGTTGATGTTCATGTGTCCCAATGGCTAGTTTTCTGCCTGTTTGTCCAATGTAGTGTTTGTTACAGTTCTGGCACGGAATTTTCTAAATGACATTAGTGTTGCTCATTGTCTGTATAGGGTCTTTCAAGTTCATTAGCTGCTGTTTTAGTGTGTTGGTGGGTTTGTGGGCTACCACGTTGCCGAGCTAGGGTTTCTGGACATGTTGTACCCTCCTCTCTCAATACCGTCCTCACTTTCTCAAAATACCCTCCTTTCTCCCTCTATAGCCTCCTATCTCTGAGTACTCTCCTTCCTCTCTCTCCCTCTCTGTGTCAATACACTCCTCTCTCTGTGAATAAATGAAACAAATTTACATTACCAAGACAAATGGGAGAATGGATTTATGGCAGCTGCTTAATCATGACCCAGTTGATTGGTGAAGTGGGCTGAATGGTAACTCTGATCTCCTTTTCACATTCATTGACAGGATTTGGATGTCAATGACTGGGCACAGCATTTATTGCCCGTCCCTAGTTGCCCCTTGAGAACGTGGGGGGAGGAGTTGCCTTCTTGGACCGCTGCAGTCTATGATGCAGTTTGTGTGGGTTGTAGTACTGTGAGCAAGTTTACAGTGTTTGGTTCTTGTTCAATTTTGATTGGCTATTTAAGGGAAACAGCACAGCAGATCGAAAAGAAAGAGTCACACCATTTCCCAGGGTGTTTTTCTGACGTATGTCAAACAAAGATATTGTGAAAAATTACTAAAAAGGGTGGGGAGGCTTTGAAAGGTCAAATCTCTCTCCCTGTCAGTGCAGGAGATGGGGATGAGTGATTACCACAAGGTAAATGTAAGCAGGCAGTTCTGATCTATGAATGATTAACATGAAGAATTTCAGTCAGATGTTTTTATGGTGTTGATGAAGTATAGGTACAGGGGGAGATTAATAATGAGAATTTCAGAAATATAAAAGCTTCTCTCCCGAAGCCTGGTGAACCGAATGATATATTGTACATCTTTGAGGAAACAGTAGTTGGGCTGGCGATCATGTGGTGCATGAATTGTGCACAGTATTGGTCTGTTTATTTTAGAATGGATGTAAATGTGTTGGACGCAGTTTAGAGACTGATACCTGGAATGGGGGTGCCGTCGAATGAGGAAAGGCTGGACAAACTCAGCTTGTCTCATTTCCTTTTACTCGTTCCCAGGATGTGGGCTCCACTGGCTGAGTCAGTATTGAGTGCCCATCTCTAGTTGCCCCTTGAGAAGGTACAAGTGAGCTGCCTTCTTGAACCGCTACAGTCCATGTGCTATAGATTGATTTAGATTAGATTAGATTAGATTAGATTACTTACAGTGTGGAAACAGGCCCTTCGGCCCAACAAGTCCACACCGCCCCGCCGAAGCGTAACCCACCCATACCCCTACATCTGCATCTACCCCTTACCTAACACTACGGGCAATTGAGCATGGTCAATTCACCTGACCTGCACATCTTTGGACTGTGGGAGGAAACCGGAGCACCCGGAGGAAACACACGCAGACAATGCCTTTAGGGAAGGAATTCCAGGCTCTTGACCAATTATATTTCCAATCCACTGGTGTTTAGTAGAGTAAATGGCAACTGGGAGGCATGGTGGCTCAGTGATTAGCACTGCTGCCTCACTGTGCCAGGTACCCAGGTTCGATTCCAGTCTCAGATGACTGTCTGTGTGGAGTTTGCACATTCTCTCCAAGGCACAGACAGCATCAGGCAGATCGCAGCAAGTTTAATCAATGAGCTTAAGGCACTTGTTGCTTTTCCAAAGAGTGAAATCTACATTCCAGAATTAATCTTAATAATGTCCCAACAGAAATCCGCTGGCGAGCAACGATCTGGGAAAATGTGGTGGGGTCTTTGTTGGGGGAGCTAACCCCATGCTGTCCCTATCCAGGGAGCAATTGATGGCAACAGTGTAGAGGGAGTTTTACTCTGTGTCTGACCCCATCATGTCCCTGTCCTGGGAGTGTTTAATGGTGATAATGAAGAGGAAGCTTCACTTTGTATCTAACCCTGTGTTGTCCCTTTATTGGGAGTATTTGATAGGGGCAATGTAAAGAGTTGGTTAATTAAAAAGAGTAAAGGGAGCTTTACTGACAGTTCAAACGGAGAATGGCAACTGTATTCTCTACCTCACCCCGTGGTGCCCCTATCCTGGGAGTGTTTGATGGAGACACTGTAAAGTGAGCTTTCCTTTCAGTTCCTGTCCCACAATGAGGACAGACCCAACAGAAGTAGCTGCACAAAGGGACTCATCCAAAAGGACTCCATGTCCCAGGAAATCTCATGACACTGTCACGTTCTCTGCCCCCTCCCAACCAAAAAAAAGCTGATAAATCAGTACTTCTCCATGTTGAACATCACCGGAAGGAAGCACTGAGGACGACGAGGCTGCACGACAAACATTGGGTGGGGAATTTCAATATCCACCAAGAACAGTTCAGCAGCAGCAGCACTGTTGAATAAGCAGGGTCAGATCTGAAAGGACATCACAACTGGACTGGGTTTGCAGCAGGTGGTGTGGGAACCAATAAGAGGGAAAAATATACTTGACCTCATCCTCACCAATCTGCCAGTGATGCATGTACCTCACCCTGACATTGTTAGTAAGAGTGACCACCGTAAAGTCCTTGTAAAGGCAAGTCCCATCTTCACATTGAGAATACTCCTCATTGTGTTGTGTGACACTATTGCTGTGCTAATAGATGTAATAACTGAAGACTGGGCATCCAGGAGGCACTGTGCGCTGTGAGAGATGTCCTCATCACCTTGATGTAAGATCCATCTGGTGGAATTTGCTGCTACCATGCTGTTTCGTAGTCTGGATCCAGTTTAGATTCCCTACAATGTGGAAACAGGCCCTTCAGCCCAACAATTCCACACTGACCCTCTGAAGAGCAACCCACCCACACCCATTCCCCTCTTCACCTAACACTACGGGCAATTTAGCATGGCCAATTCACCTAACCTGCACATCTTTGGACTGTGGGAGGAAACCGGAGGAAACCCACGCAGACACGGGGAGAATGTATAAACTCCACACAGACAGTTGCCTGAGGCGGGAATTGAACCCAGGTCCCTGGCGCTGTGAGGCAGCAGTGCTAACCACTGAGCCACTCAAGGCCCATCTACAAGGCCCATTTGGTCTAGTGTGGCAGAGGAAATATAAGCTATATTAAACACAATGTAGTTTATAACATGAGGGCAGCGAGGTATAAGCTTCGTTAATATGAAAGACATCATTTGAGAGAGGAAGACCAACATTCCAGATCTCATACTATTATGTGACACCCAATTATAGCACAGTCCTCTGATTTAACCCTTTCATGCTCTTACAACGTGATACAAGACTGTGGACCATCAACCTCAGTCTGTATGATCGAATTCAACCATAAAATGCAACCTCATGCCTGGCATATCCCCCATTCTACCTTCTATCAAGCTAAGGATTAGCCATGGCTCAAAGGAGAGGGAAGGTGAGGAGCAGCACCAGGCATTCCTAAAAATGAAGGGACAGCTGGTAAAGTAACAACACAGGAATACTGTGTGTCAATCAGCATAAGTAGCTTGAAATAGATGGGGATTAGCAATCCCATGGTCAACAGATATGCTCTGAGCTCTGCAGCCCTACCATCTCCTATCATGACTAGTGGTGGACATTCACACATCTGCCTGAAAGAACGGCCTTCATACATATTCTCATCCTCAATGATGGAAGTGCCCATCATATCAGTGTAAAAGACAAGAGCAAAGTATTCGCAACAATCTTCCGCAAGAAATGCTGAGTCGACACTCTATCTCAGCCTTCTCCCGTGGCCCCCAGCATCACAGGTACCAGTCTTCAGCTAATTTGATCCACTCCATGTGGTTACAACAAATGGCAGAAAACATTAGATACTGCAAAGGCTATGTGTCCTGACAACATGAAGGCATGCTCCAGAATTATCCCAGCTACCGCCAAGCTGTTCCAATATAGTTGTAACACTGCCATCCACCTGACAATGGCGGTAAAATTGCCCAGATATGTCCTGCACGCAAAAAGCAGAACAATTCCAATCTGGCCAGTTACTACCCCATCAGTCTACTCTTGATCATCAGTAGCATGATGGAAGGTGTCATCAACTGTGCTATCAAGCAGCACTTGCTCAGCAATAACCTGCTCAGTGACGTCCAGTTTGGGTTCCACCAGGGCCACTCAGCTCTTGACCTCATGACAGCCTTGGTTCAAACATGGACAAATGAGCTGAATTCCAGAGGGGAAGGGAGAGTGACAGCCCTTGGCATCAAGGCTGCGTTTGACTGAGTGTAGCATCAAGGAACCAAGGGTTACCATTGTCAGAATCTGAGTTGGACCAGACATATGAATATTGAGACTCCAAAAGCAGGTCAGAGACAGGGATCCTGCAGCAAGTGACTCATCTACACAGAACAAGTCAGGAGTGTGATAGAACCCTCCCCGAATGGGTGCAGCTCCAACCCAAGAAGCTCAACATCACCTAAGAGAGCAGCAGCTTGATTGGCACCATAACCCACAGCATCCACTCCCTCAACCACTGACACTCAGTAGCAGCAGTGTGTACTACCTACATGATGCACTGCATAAGTTCACCAATGCTCGTTAGACAGCACCTTCCAAACCCTGGATCACTTCCATCTAGAAGGACAAGGACAGCAGCTGTATAGGTACACCACTCCCTGCAAGTTCCCCTCCAGGAAACTCACCATCTTGACCTAGAAATATATTGCTGTTTCTTCAGTATCACTGGGTCAAAATCTGGATTTCCCTCTGTACCGGCATTGAGGATCTGTCTGTAACACATGGACTGCAGTGGTTCAAGAAGGCAGCTCACTATCACCACCTCAATGGTTATTGGGAATGGGCAATAAATCTTGTGGCTGGCAGCCAGCAACACCCACATTATGACAAAATATTTTTTTTAAAAACATAAGATTTAATCAGTTGTTGACTTTGAAATTCTAATTGGAGAGGAAGTGGTGAAGCTGTGGTAAGATACTTGCACTCAGCCATTGACTTCATTTCCACACTTTAATGTAAAATACCAAATGACTCAAAAAACCGAAAGAAAACTTGCAGTTATTGAGTGCTATTCACAACCTGACGATATTGTGTAGTACTGTGACCATCATTCACTCTCAAAATGAAGCACACTCCCCACTCACTCAAATCCTCCAATCTCACCCGCATTCCACCCCACACCACATCACTCAATATCACTCACCCATTCACCCTCAAACTCCCCACATCACTCAATCCCACTCTCACACACATCTCTTTGTATCTCTCAATCCCACCCTCACACACATCTCTTTGTATCTCTCAATCCCACCCTCACACACATCTCTTTGTATCTCTGAATCCAACCCACACTCTCCTCATCTCCCTCAGCCCCATTCAATTGCCTACAATCTCCCTGTATCCTGCGATCCCTCCCTCTCATCCTTCCCTATGACCCAGTTGGTCCACCACACCTTGCTGATGCATTGGGACAACACACTGCAAAGTAAGCGACAAAGTAAGTTTTGGACTTGATGGAGTATGTACAAAGAGTGAGGGTTTCAGGGAGTACAGCTGGTTGATGTGTGATCCTCTGCCAGTTTTCCATTTCCTCTCTTTAAGTTGTGAAAGCTTTAATCCACAAGGGAGTCTTGTTATTCTTTCTGCATCGTAACTAGCGGACGGAGCTGATTCAGGGACAAGCAGACAGTCTGGAGCAGGTCCATAACAGCACTTAAGGAATCTAAGAGAGCCGATGGAGTTGTCAGAGGGTGGATTAAACTGTCTTTAAACAGCTGAAATATATAACAGCCTGAGACGCATTTTGTACCAAGACTCTTGATATATAAACATTCTGATAGAAATCAATCTGTTTAACTCGGTTTCTGTGGTCTCCTGTAATAAAAACACCCAGTTGAAAATACCCAGTAGGTCAGGCAAGTTCTGCAGAGAGAAAAAAAGAGAGGTACAATTTCAGAACCGTGAACTCCTGACAAAATCTCATTCTGCATTTCCCAATGGCTAATCCACCTAACCTGCACAGTTTTGGACTGTGGAGGAAACCGAAACCCAAAGGCAACCTGTGCAGACAGAGGAGAATGTGCAAACTCCACTCAGATAGTTATTGAAGGGTGGAACTGAACCCAACCCCTGAAGCTGTGAGGTAGCAGTGTTAACCACTGAGCCATCATGCCACTCATTTTGAAGAGGAGCAGTGAGTTCTTCCTGATGTACAGGGAGTTGGGAGGCAAAGGAATATCTCCCCAACCCTCACCAATGAAAACAGACCATCAGGCCATTTACACACAATGATATTTGTGGGATCTTGCTGTGCACCAACTAGTTGATGCATTTTTCTGGATGACAACAAGGAATACACTTCGGAGAGGTCTTGATTGGCTGCCAGGCACTGGACATTCTGACGCAGTAATAGGTACCATATAAATTCAAGTTTTCCTTTCCTTTCTTACTTCCATTTTAGGAACATGAATTTCCAAAGGTGCAGCAACACCATACTCGACTAAACTCTTTTCTTTATTTGCTCATGGGACACAAGCAATTCTGGTAAGACATTCTTATCTGTTCAGCGTGATATCTTTAAAGATACTCAATTAAATTTAGGGCAGAAATAGGCCATTCAGCCCATCAAGTCAGCTCCATCATTCAATGAGATCATGGCTGATCTGATCATCCTCAAATCCACTTTCCTGCCTTTTCCTCATAATCCTTGATTCCCCCCTTACTGCTTAAAAATTTGTCCATCTCAGCCTTCAATATAGTCAATGACCCAGCCTCAAACCCTCTGTGGTAAAGAATTAAACAGATTCACTTCCCTTTGAAAGGGAGATTTCTCCTCCTCTATGTCTGACCAGGTGACTCCTTGTTGAGGTGATGCCATCTGGACGCAGACTCTCCCACAAGGGGAAACAGCCTCCAACATTTACCCTCTCAGGAAGTTATCACTCTCCAAACCTGTGACTGTACTGAGGAAGGGTCACTGGACCTGAAATGTTAACTCTGCTTTCTCTCCACAGATGCTGCCTGACCTGCTGAGCTTTTCCAGCTATTTCTGATTTTGTTTATGACCTCTTCCATGTAAAAGGACAAGGGGAGCAGATGTATGGGAATACCACTCCCCTCCAAGTCACTCACCATCCTGACTTGGAAATTTATCGTTGTTCCTTGACCCAACACATACATCCATTTAGTGAAGAATTAGTTTACCCTTCTTTGCTGCGAGGGGGTGCACACTGAGGAGCTAGGGTCTGCTGCGGTTAGTCTTGATCAGCAAAAAGCAAAAGTAAATTCCAGCTGATAAACCAGTCTAGAATATTTTCCCCTGCCCTTCTGGTTAATGACATTTTTCAGAGTGTGACTCAGAAAGAGTTAACCTGATGTTGCTGATACTGTGTAATTATCAAGCACTTTCCATGGAATGGGATTACATCGGTGCACACATTCAGATTTGTGAGGCTCTGGGGGCGGGTTGTTCTCACTTAGAAAGCTAGTGAGCCACAAACTCAGACCAAGCACTGACTTGCTTGCTGAAGTTTCAGCATGAGTCACAGAGAAGGTAGAAGCTGGGAAAGAGAGAACATTTAATAATTCTCATTCTCAAGAGAAAACGGTGTGTTATCAGTAAACTCTTCAAACAATTGGAGTCCAGACGGTAGGAAAATATCATTAACTTGTAAAAACTTTTTAAACTCATGAGCTCCCTCAGTGTCGGTTGAAGTGTGTAACGCTGTGTTCTCTTTGACTGGCATGGTAATTTACTGCAGTTCATTTCTTTGTGAGGTAATACTTAGGAGTTTAAAGAGTGATGTTCATAGTACATGAGGGATAAAACCTAATTGGAGAAAATGCAGAACAAAGAAGATTCATTTCAGCCGATGTAAAAGCAGAAATTGCTGGAAAAACTCAGCAGATCTGGCAGCCCTGTTCTGAGGAAGGGTTACTGGACCTGAAACATTAACTCTGATTTCTCACCACTGATGCTGCCAGACCTGCTGAGCTTTTCCAGCAATTTCTGTTTTGGTTTCTGATTTTCAGCATCTGCAGTTCTCTTTGATTTTTCCTCATTTCAGCTGACATGAGTAAACTGCAGGTTTGTAACCATCAAAAGAGATCTGAACTCTTCCAGATACAGGAAGCCCGAGCAGTGGCTTGTCAGAGGTCTTTAATGGAAGTTTTTTCAGGCTGATATAGGGAAAGTGTTTCCACCTCTGTGTGGGCTGATCAGATTTAGGGGCCAACACCATGAGACTGTCACTAAAATAACCAATAGGGTAGAGAGATTTCACCTGAATTGTAAGAGAGCAGTGAGAATGTGGAACTCACTCCAAAATGGACTGGTCAAGGTCATTAATACCAATACCTTGAAGGGGAAGCTGGATAGACACAAGAAGGAGAGAAGAATAGAAGGATGAGGTGAGATTGGAAGATAATTTAAGAGGTGCAGAAACACTGGTCTGTCCCAGATGGACTGAATGGCCTTCACTCTGCTGTAAATTTTCTGCAGTCATGTGGAATTTCCTGCTACTTGGAACTCCAGTTAATAACAATTTTAAAAAGTACGTAGTGTTTTTAATCCAAAAATTACCTAATAGTACTTCACAGGAGTGTGGTAAAGGGACATATTATATTGGATCAAGTGATGAGATATTAGGACAGTAACCAAAAGCTTACTCAAAGAGATGGTCTGAAAGAGATTTTCTTTAAGGATTGGGGGGAGGGGTGGAGAGAGAGAGAGAGAGAGAGAGAGAAAGCACGAGAGAGAGAGGTTAGAGGAAGGAATTCCAGAGCTTCAGGTCTAAGCAGCTGAAGGAGTGTAGAGATGGAAATCTGAAAAGTTGAAGAGGCTGGAATCAGAGGGGTACAATTATTCTGAGGGTCATAGTGTTGGAGAAGGTGGCAGAAGATCGGAGGGGTGAGTTCACGGAGAGATTTGATAATGTGGATGAGAATTCTAAGGCCTGGATATTGCTTAAGGAGGAGCCAATGTTGGGCAGCACATGCAGGGGGTGCTAGGTGAATGAACTAGGTACAGTGAAGGAAATGGGCAGCTTAGTAATGGATGACCACAAGTTGACATTGGAATAGTTGGATCTTGATGGAACAAAGACATGGTTGAGGTTTTCAATAGCAGGCAGACTGGGGCAGGAATGGAACTGTTTAACTGCCAGAACTTTAAGCATTAAATGACCGACGTTTGCACTTATTTTTAAAAACAGTTTTCTTTGTTTTGCTTAGTCAATCAATCATGTTCCCCTTCAGAATATTAGTGTCCTCCATGATTCCGACGGGATAGATGCACCATCCAGTAAATATACTAGAAATGCCTCCCACGCTATCAATGCTCTGGGGATGTTGACATTTTGTAGGAGCTGTGATTAGTTTGTTTCTTATTCACCACCCCCTGATCATTAGCTGGAAATTGCATGTGCCATAGGAAGGCAGGACTGGGCTTGACAGTGAGGACCAGCCACAATTAAGCAGCTTGCCAAGATTCATTATCTGGATGGGCACTTGGAGGAAGTCAGGGCAGTTGCATGTGGAATCCGAATGCTGGTGAGGGTTTTGCCTGAAGGGATTGAGAGAGAGCGAGTAAGACTGTAAAGGGTTTCCCACTAATGCTTTTCCCAGACTTTGCTGATTGTAATGTTAGGTAGTGTGAAACATGGTGAGGAGTAGGGTCCCAGTCTGTGCAGCTCAGTAGCACGTTGAAGAGATACTCATTCATATTGAGAGCTAACAGCAGAATATGGCTGCCTAATGGTCTAGTGAGATGTGTTTCTTTGGCATATCCACGTTGCAGTTTCCTGATGTGAATTGGGTGGAGCTGGAGAGAGAGGAAAGACCCACTGTGCTAGCTCACCCTCACATCATCAACAAGGAAATCAGGTCACATCTGCAAAATCAATAATCAGCCCAGAAATGCCGGTCTCTCATAGTGTTGGTGAACAGATCAAATCTCTTCATGGTCTCTCTCATCTGCCACCTCCTCTATCCCCATGATCCAATGAGATTCTTCCAGGTCCTACCTCATACAGATTCCTGATTTCCATCACTCTCACCATTGGCTTCTGTTGCCTTTTTCCTAAACTTTGAGATTCCCTCCCTAATCTCCATCCTCTCTCTATCTCTCCCTCTCCTCTTTGCGACTCTCATTAAAGCCTTCTTCCTTGATCGAGCCTGGATGTCTCCTGACATGACTCTTTCTAACTTTTGCTTGGTGCTCACTTCAAGTTAGGTGATTCATAAATTCAAAGTATTGTTTTTATTATGTGAATTATTAGAGTCAGTCAGAACAATTGCAGTTAGTTTACTCAACCTGCTTGGACCCTGCTTGGTCCAGGTGGGACTAGGACCTAGCTCTCCTGACCCAGAGGTACAGACATACCAATGTCCTACAGACCCTATTTAGAGCAGCTGCTGTCATTGGATTTGATGCTCCTGGATGATAGAGTGGGACAATCAGATAGGTCCCCAGGTGACATTATAGAAGTTTCTAAAATACTGAGGAGTGTGGATAGGAGTGATGATATTGTCTTTTCCCGAGGATGGGGGATTTCAAGGCTAGGGGGTCCATTTCTAAGGTGAGAGGAAAGAGATTTAAAAAGGACATGCTACATGGAGTGTAGTTTGTGTATGGAGTGAACTTCCTGTGGAAGTGAGAGATGTGGGTACAGTTACAATGTTTAAAAGACATTTGAATAAGTTCACAAATAAGAAATGTTTGGAGGGATATGGACTAAGTACCGGCAGGTGGGACTAATTCAGTTTGGGATTAGGTTCAGCATGGTCTGATTAGACCAAAGGGTCTATTTCTGTGCTCTATGACTCTGACTTTATAAGGACAAAAAAAAGAGAGATATAGAGTCATAGAGGTGTACAGCATGGAAACAGACCCTTCGGTCCAACCCGTCCATGCCGACCAGATATCCCAACCCAATCTAGTCCCACCTGCCAGCACCCGGCCCATATCCCTCCAAACCCTTCCTATTCATATACCCATCCAAATGCCTCTTAAATGTTGCAATTGTACCAGCCTCCACCACATCTTCTGGCAGCTCAATCCATACACGTACCACCCTCTGCGTGAAAAAATTGCCCCTTAGGTTTCTGTTATATCTTTCCCCTCTCACCCTAAACCTATGCCCTCTAGTTCTGGACTCCCTGACCCCAGGGTAAAGACTTTGCCTATTTACCCTATCTATGCCCCTCATAATTTTGTAAACCTCTATAAGGTCACCCCTCAGCCTCCGACACTCCAGGGAAAACAGTCCCAGCCTGTTCAGCCTCTCCCTGTAGCTCAAATCCTCCAACTCTGGCAACATCCTTGAAAATCTTTTCTGAACCCTTTCAAGTTTTGCAACATCTTTCTGATAGGAAGGAGACCAGAATTGCACACAATATTCCAACAGTGGCCCAACCAATGTCCTGTACAGCCACAACATGACCTCCCAACTCCTGTACTCAATACTCTGACCAATAAAAAAAGCATACCAAACGCCTTCTTCACTATCCTATCTACCTGCGACTCCACTTTCAAGAAGCTATGAACCTACACTCCAAGATCTCTTTGTTCAGCAACACTCTCTCGGACCTTACCATTAAGTATATAAGTCCTGCTAAGATTTGCTTTCCCAAAATGCAGCACCTCGCATTTATCTAAATTAAACTCCATCTCCACTTCTCAGCCCATTGACCCATCTGATCAAGATCTCATTGTAACCTGAGGTAACCATCTTCGCTGTCCACTACACCTCCAATTTTGGTGTCATCAGCAAACTTACTAACTACTGTATACCTCTTACGCTCACACCCTAATCATTTATGTAGATGACAAAAAGTAAAGGACCCAGCACCGATCCTTGTGGCACTCCACTGGTCACAGGCCTCCAGTCTGTAAAACAACCCTCCACTACCACCCTCTGTCTTCTACCTTTGAGCCAGTTCTGTATCCAAATGGCTAGTTCTCCCTGTATTCCATGAAATCTGACCTTGCTAATCAGTCTCCCATGGGGAACCTTGTCGAACTGAAGTCCATATCGATCACATCTACTGCTCTGCCCTCATCAATCCTCTTTGTTACTTCCTCAAAGAACTCAATCAAGTTTGTGATATGGACTGAAAGCATTAGATAATGAGGACAGTTTACTTAAACTGGGCTTGCATTCCCTTGCGACAAACTGTTTGTTGTTTTAGTTTTGCATTCCCTTGTGTTTAGAGGTTTGTTCAGGGGGAGGTAGTGGTGGTTAGGTTTTGGAATTTACCACTAATCCAGTATTTGGTTTTCAGCATCTGCAGTCATTGTTATTACCAGGTTTTGGGTTATACCAGTCCGAGCAATACCATTTCTGTCAGTGTATCTCTTTCACTAACTGTGGGCTGGTACTAGGTAAGGTCTCAATCTCCCCTGAGGTGACTGTCCACAGCTCCATTTCATCAGGAGGACCCCTCTGGAGAGCTCTCACAGCTGGCTGGTATCTGCCTTCAGGGACACAGTCCTCTTTCAAGGATCATGCATAGTTCCTGGCACCATGCACTCTTGCCTTTAACCTTTCATGTGGTGTGGGTGTTGCTCTTGAGGGCAGCACTTGCTCAGCTATTTCTGAGGGTGGTTAAGAGTCAGCCACGTTGCTGTGTGTCTGGAGTTATGTGTCAGCCAGACCAGGTAAGGAAGGCAGATTTCCTTCCCTAAAGATTATTGGGGAGCCACATGAGATTTTGCAACAATCGATGATAGTTTTGTGGTCATTATTCCAGATTGATTAACTAAATTTCAATTCCACCAGCTGCTAAATTGAGATTTAAACCTATATTATTGCAGGACACTAGTATTCCAAAAGAACTGCAGCTGCTGTAAATCAGAAACAAAAACATAAATTGTTGGAGAAATTCAGCAGGTCTGACAGCATCTGTGGAGAGAAATCAAGGTAAATTCTCTGAGGAAGGGTCACTGGACCTGAAACATTCACTCTGATTTCTCTCTATGGATGCTGCCAGAGCTGCTGAGATTTTCCAGCAATTTCTGTTTTGGTATCATTAGAATTACAAGCTTGGTGGTATTATCACTACATCTATACCTCCCCATAGAGGTGAGCTCATCATCTTCCTGGACATCACCAATGTCAATCTTCTGGCTACAAGAGCAGGTCAGAGGCTGAGAATCCTGCAGTGAGCAACTCCCCTCCTGACTCCCCAAAGCCTGTCCACTATCTACTAGACTCAAGTCAGGAGTGTGGTGGAATACTCTCCACTTGCCTGGATGGGTGCAGGTCCAACAACACTTGAGAAGCTTGACATCATCCAAGACAAAGCAGCCTGATTATTGACATCGCATTTAATGCATTCAACATTCAGTCTCTCCACCACCGACACACAGTTACTGCAGTGTATACTGACTACAAGATGCACTACAGCAACTCACCAAAGGCAACACCTTCAAAACCTGAAACTGCTACCATCTAGAAGGATGAGGGCAGCAAATTCAGGAAACACCCTGAATATTTTCCTCTGACTCACTCACCGATCTGACTTGGAAATATATCATTGTTCCTTCGGTATCGCTGGATCAAAATCCTGGAATTCCCTCCTTTAACACCATTGTGTGTGTCCCTACACCCCTCAAATGTCATGGTCCAAGAAGCAGTTCTCTCCCACATTCTCAGTTAGGGCTGGCCAATAAATGTTGGCTTTGTCAGTGATGGCTGATCAAAAGAATCTGTTAGGAAAGGCTGTTAAAGGTTTGGGATCTAAAGTAGAGAAAGTTAAGACACAAATCAGACATGATCTTAATCAAATGGCAGTGGCCTGGCCTCCTCCAAATCCGAACGAGAGAGGAACAGTTTTCCACAATTTACTTCCAACGCATGTCACACAAACTGTTATTAGTAAAAAGCCAACAAGGAAGGGAGGGGAGGTTTTGAAAGGTCAACTCTCTTTCCCTGCTAGTACTGAGTGATTACTGTGTGGTAAATACAAGCAGGCTGTTTGGACTAGGAATGATTAACTTGGAAGAATTTCAACTTGTTGTTTTTCATGGGTATGATCAATACCTTAATATGGTTATTTGATGGCACAGAACAATACAGAATATTGCTGATAAAAAATATGTTGTCAAATCTTTTTATCTCTCTCTCACCAGGACAATTCACAAGAATACCAAATAAAGGGAAAATAACATTTATACTAAATGATAGGAGAGTGCTAATTGCTTGGCAAGGAGACTCTGATAGAGGGGTTGCCATAGAGATTACACCAGTTAATAATGACAGATAGTCAACTGCCAATTTCTTTTCTGATATAAATGAAGTTTGCCCTTTACATTGGTTACCTTTTGTGAACTGATCTGATGTAAATAGGATGAAAAACTTTGACAAAATGCATCTTTTTCCAGCAATAGTCAAGTTAATATGGATCATAGTAAAAAGGTGTGGTGCTGGTAAAGCACAGCATCTGAGGAACATTTCTAATGACGAACTTATGCTTGAAATGTCAACTCTCCTGCTCCTTGGATGCTGTGCTTTTCTTGCACCACACTCTCAACTCTGATCTCCAGTACCTCCAGTCCTCACTTTCTCCCCCTTAATATGGATATTGGCAAGCAGAACTAAAACCTGGGTGTCCATTTTGACTGAGGATTTAATTGCTGGGCATGGTGTACAGTTATGTTACTCTGAGGCTAGTTACAATATCTTCTTCATCCAGCAAGTACACTTGAAATGCAGACAGTATGACATTTCTGAGATGGGGCAAACAGACAAGTATCAAACTGAGTCAGGAAGTAAGGCTCCCTCTGCACTGTCCCTGCCAAACACTCCCATGACAGGGACAGCATAGGGTTAGATACAGAGTAAAACTCCCTGTATTCTTTTAAATTAATAATAAACTGAAGGTAAAAATTCATCGACACTGTCTCTATGAAACAGTTCCAGGACAGATACAACACAAAGTTAGATACAGAGTAAAGTTCCCTGCACTCATTTAACCTGAAAGTTAAGCTCTCTCTACACTGTCCCCATCAAACCCTCCCAAGATAGGGACTGTACATGGTTAGATAAAGAGAAAGTCTCTCACTATCTTAAACAAAAGGAATGCTCTCTCTGCCCTTTTACCTCCATGCTGTCCCCATCAAACACTCCCAGAGCAAGTGTGGCATGAGGTTGGGTATGGAATTAAGCTCCTTTTTCACAGTAAGTATTGATTCACTCCTGAGGACTTTCTGCAATGTTCATACACTCATGGTGACCTCCTTGAACGGGATGAGTGAGTGAGATGGGCAGTTGGAGTGGTTGTAGTATTTGTCTGTAACACTTGAGGTTTCCGTATACCTTGTGAAAGACTGTGCTTGATATCAATCCATCCTAGTGGATAGCACACAGCTGCCCCTGTGTCAGAGCACTGTGAGTTCGATTCCCTACTTCCCTTAAACTGAGCACAGATCCAGATTGACGTTCCCAACGCAGTGCTGTGGGAATGCTGCAGGGTCAGATAAAAGTACAATGCCGATGGCTACAACTAGAAGCAGAGGGGTTCTCCCTAATGCCCCAGCCAATAGTTATCCCCAATTCAGCACCAGACAATGGACTGGCCAGATATTCACATGGCCACAGCTCTTGGGATCTTGCTATGTTGAAATGTTGACCAACGTTGCAACTCTGGATCCTGAGTTGCTGAAATCCTGATGGCGGGTTTATGCCTGAAACATCAATTCTCCTGTTCCTTGGATGCTGCCTGACCTACTGTGCTTTTCTAGCACCACACTCTCAACAATGTTGCAACTCTTTTTATTTCACAGAAAGCACTTTGGAACTTGAGTTCTGAAGGACATCTCCTCTCAGATGGGAGTTTGAAAGGTTGGGAAGGTAACAGGACTGGCTTATCAGCCTTTCAAGTGGTTAATACACTGGACAGCTCTGCTGACAGTGACCAGCACAGCAGCAGTTTTGCGTCATTGGGGGTGTTAAGGTGTTAAGTTGATTAACGACATTGTAACATGAAGCCTGGTCTGTGTTTATCTTGATTTGTAGAAACCAAGTGGCAGCTAGTGCCTGACGGAGGAGAGGAATGTGAAGGAGGGAAAGTGAGATAGAGACCCCAATTTAGAACATGAACATCAGCCGAGATTAGAAATGTATCTTGCTTTGTGATATTTTCTCTGTTGATGTTATTTTGTTGCAGCCAGCAGTGAGAATCTGACTGTGGATGACTTGAAGCTGCTTAGCACATTCTGGTTTTAAAATGTAATCCATTGTTCAATCCAACTGAAGGAATATGCAACAAGTATTCTAAAACACTCCTAAAAATGTCAATAAACGTCTCTGAGTAACCACTTCAGATACTTGGTCACATAACTCAGGCTGACAGCCCATGGTGCCTTTACTGAGGTGGGGGAGGGCAGACCATTCCTCAGATGATACATTGAGCCAATGTCTTTAATCCCTAACCTCCCCACCCCCCTCAATTTGTTGACCCTGTAGGGAAGGTGTTATAAGATCCCAAAAGATCTTTTCAAAGAAGAGGGGAGGTGTTCTCATAAGATATTGGGTAGAATCAGGCCATTCAGCCCATTGAGTTTGCTCTGCCATTCGATTATGGCTGATAGGTTTCTCAACCCCATTTTCTAGCATTCCCCCCTCCCCCATAACCCTTGATCTTCCTGCTATTCAAGTATCTATCTATTTCTGTCATAAAAACACCTAATGACTTGGCGTCCACAGCTCTCTGGGTAATCAGTTCCACAGATTCCCCACCCTCTGGCTGAAGAAATTCCTCCTCATCTCAGTTCTAAAGGGTCATCCCTTCACTATGAGGCTGTCCCCTCAGGTCCCCATCTCTCCTATCGGTGGAAAGATCTGTACATCTGCTGAACCCAGGCCTCTCAGTATTCTGTAAGTTTCAAACAGATACCCCCTCATCCTTCTAAGTTCCATCAAATTCAGACCAAGAATCTTCAACCACTCCTCATATGACCAGACTTCCATCCCCAGGATCATTCCTGTAAACCTCCTCTGGACCCTCTCCAAGGTCAGAGCATCTTTCTTTAGATATGAGGTTCAAAACTGTTCACAATATTCTTAATGTGGTCTGACCAGAGCCTTTATACAGCCCCAGCAGTATATCCCTGCTCTGGTTTTCTAACCCTCTTGAAATATTGCATTTGCTTTCCTAACTGCCAACTGAAGGGCATGTTAACCTTAAGAGAATCCTCTATCAGGTTTCCTAAGTCCCTTTGTGCTTCAGATTTCCAAAGCCTTTCACCATTTAGAAAATAATCTGTGCACCTATTCCTCTGACCAAAGTGCATACCCTCACACTTTCCCACTTTCTATCTGCCATTTCTTTGCTGACTCTCCTAACCTATCCAAGTCCTTTTGCAGTCCAGATTAGAGTGGTGCTAGAAAAGCACAACAGGGCAGGCAGCATCCAAAGAGCAGGAAAATCGATGTTTCGGGCAAAAGCTGTTCATCAGGCCTCATTCCAGATGAAGGGCCTTTGCCCGAAACATCGATTTTCCTGCTCTTTGGATGCTGCCTGACCTGTTGTGCTTTTCCAGCACCACTCTAATCTTGACTCTAATCTCCAGCATCTGCAGTACCCACTTCTGCCAAGTCATTTTGCAGCCTCCCCGCTTCCTCAACACGACCTGTCCCTCCACCTATCTTTGTGTCATCTGCAAACTTAGCAGCAGTGTGCTCAGCTCCTTCATGGAGAAAATTAATATGTAATGTGAATAGTTGTGGTTCCAACACTGACCACTCCAGAACTCCCCGAGTCACCGGCTGCAATCCTGAAAAAGGCCCCTTTTTTCCTTACTGTCATCCTTTTACCAGTCAGCCGATCCTCTATCTACGTCAGTACCTTGCCCCTAACACCATGGGCTCTTACCTTATTTTGCAGCCTCCTGTTATTATTGGTCCACTGTTTTCCTGCTAGGCTTCCCTTCCAATCAACTCTGGCCAGCTCCTCCCTCATGTCTTTCTAGTTACTGTTACTCAGTTGTGATACTGTGACATCTGTTTCAGCTTTCCCCTCTCAAACTGCGGGGTGAGTTCTGTCATATTATAGACTCTTACAGACCATTAGCTCCCTAATCAAGTCTGCCTCATTAAACATCACCAAATCAAGAGCGGCTGTTCCTCAGTGGGCTCTACCACAAGCTGCTCCCAAAAAAATCATGTAGACATTCCACAAATTCCTTTTCTTGGGATCCCTGGCAAGTCTATTTTCCCAGCCCACCTGCATATTGACGAGCCCCATGATTATTGTAAGAGCACATTTCTTACACGCCTTTTCTATTTCCTGATTTATTTTCTTTCCAACATCCTGATGACTGCTAGGAGGCCAGTACAGAAATCTCATCAGGGTCTTTGCCGCCCGACTATATATCACTTTAGGAGAAAGTGAGGACTGCAGATGCTGGAGTACCAAAGTTGAAAAATGTGGTGCTGGAAAAATACAGCAGGCCAGGCAGCATCCGAGGGGCAGGAGAATCGACGTTTCCGGCATAAGCCCTTCTTCTGAAGAAGGGCTGTATATCACTTTAGATTAGATTAGATTAGATTACTTACAGTTTGGAAACAGGCCCTTCAGCCCAACAAGTCCACACTGACCCACCGAAGCGCAACCTACCCAGACCCATTCCCCTACATTTATCCCTTCACCTAACACTACGGGCAATTTAGCATGGCCAACTCACCTAACCTGCACATTTTTTGGACTGTGGGAGGAAACCGGAGCACCCGGAGGAAACTCACGCAGACACGGGGAGAATGTGCAAACTCCACACAGAGAGTCGCCTGAGGCGGGAATTGAACCCGGGTATCTTACAAACTAAGTAACCTTGTCCCCTTTGTCCATCTGCCTGAGCTTTCAATAGGATGTATATCCTTAGATATTTAGCTCCCAGTCCTGATCCCCTTGCAGTTTCTGAGATACCCATAACATCGTACCCACCAATTTCAATCTGCGCCACACGCTCATTTAACTTGTTTTGTTTATTGGTGTTTCAGGGCAACATTGAGCCCTCAACCAGCATCACTAACACAGTTTGTTTGGTTATTATCATATTGCTGTTTGTGGAATCTTGCTGCATTGCTCCTGGCAGCTGCATTTCCCATATTACAAGAGCAGCTACACGTGACAAATGCTTCATTCAGTGAAAATGCTTTGGGATGTTACAATGTTGTGCTATATAAATGCAAGTCATAGACTCATAGAGTCATAGAGATTTAAAGCACAAAAAAAAATCCATTTAAGCCCATCAGGTCCACACTGGTCACTGGTTCTATTTTCCTGCACCTAGTCTGTAGCCTTGGTATCACAAGTGTACATTGTCACAAAGCTAGTCCCTTCTTTCCTAAAAGCTGTTCCTTGGCTCAAGGGGATTCTGTCCTTGATTTTTTTTTCAGAGGAGCAATAAACTGGGCCGGGCTCCGATCAGTCTGGTTTGGTACAGAGATGAAAAAGGATTTTGAGAGGCCTTTTCTTTATATGTAAACACATGAGACTTCAGGCCAAAGTAGTCATGCTTTAGAAGTGATCTGTATAAAGAGGGGGGAGTGGTCAGCTGTCTAGCTGAGCTAAAAAGCTGAGTTGTTTTTAGTTGAGTCTTGAACTGGGAAGTTCAACAGGGAGCTTTATGGAAACTGTCTCTCTCTTTTCTGCCTTTCAATTTCAACCTGTAAGCATGTGCTCCATTTATAGTGGATTTTAAAAGGAGTTTGCTTATTAGGTCTGTTGTGTGTATTCAGAACAACATAATTACGTCTAGCTGGATAGGTTGAGTTCTATAGGGGTTCTTTGTCCTTTGTGTTTCATTGTGCGACTTTGTGAATAAATTTTTGTCTGATTTAAAATCTAGTAGTCAACCTAGCTATCTTACTCTGGGTAATTTTCACTGTACACTTACCGAAACAAATTGCAGAGTTAGGTCTAGGGAAGCCTGCTTAAGAATCTTTTGAGTGGTCTGGCCTAGTCCATAAGAACATCAAAATATTTCTTCAATGTGATGAGGGAGTGAGTTCCCGATTCCCACCCTCTAACTGAAAATGCTTTTCCTCACATCCTGTCTAAACCTCCTGCCCCTTACCTTAAATCTACCATCTCTCTTCATATCTCAAAGGAGAAAGTGAGGACTGCAGATGCTGGAGATCAGAGTTGAGAGTGTGGTGCTGGAAAAGCGCAGCTGGTCAGGCAGCATCCGAGAAGCAGGAGAATCAACATTTCGGGCATATGGACATTTCCTTCATCAGGAATATGGTGCTTATCTGGAGCTAATCACTCAGCAAGTTTGGTCTCTCATTACATCCATCATTTAGTTATTCATTAATCCACTGATTCTCATACCAGCTCGTTCCAAACATGTAACACGCCTTTTCCAATGAAATATGTACATTTTGTACAATATAGCCTGCTTGACTGGCATTATGTTCACAAACATCAGTTCTCTTCACCACCGACGCACATTAGCAACAGTGTGGACTATCAAAAGAGGTACTGGAGAAATTCACCAAAGATTCTCATACAGCACCTTCCAAACCCACAGCCACTTACATCTCTAAGTGATGTGGAGGTGCTGGTGTTAGTCTGGGGTGGACAAAGTTACAAATCACACAACACCAGGTTATAGTCCAACAGGTTTATTTGGGAGTACGAGCTTTTGGATCAAACTTAGCGACAGTGCCCTTGGTTCCTTCATCTAGAACATTACACATTAATGTGAATAGTTGTGGTGCTAGCACTGACCACTGCAGCACTCACAAGCCACCAGCTGATATCCTGAAAAAGACCCCATGCTTCCACTCTCTCTGCCTTCTGGCAGAAGTGTTGTGTGATTTTTAACTTTCATCTAGAAGGCAGTAGATATATAGGAATGCCACCACACTCTAGTTCCCCTCCGAGCCACATGCCACTCGACTTGGAAATACATTACTGTTCCTTCACAGTCAATGGGTCACAATAATGGAATTCCCTGCCTAAGGGCATTGTGGGTCTACCTACAGCAAATAGACTGCAACAATTCAAGAAAGCAGCTCAGCCCCACCTTCTCAAGGGGCAACTAAGAATGAGCAATAAATGCTCTCCCAGCCAGCGAGGCCCGTATCCCACAAATGAGTTAAAAATATCTACAGATATGTACACATACATAGGGCAGCACGGTGGCTCAGTGATGAGCACTGCTGCCTCACAGCGGCAGGGACCTGGGTTTGATTCCTGGCTTGGGTGACCATCTGTGTGGAGTTTACACATTCTCTCTGGGTGCTCTGGTTTCCTCCCACAATCCAAAGATTTGCAGGTTAGGTGAACTGGGCAGGCTAAATTGCCCATAGTGTTAGGTGTGTTAGTCAGGGGTAAATGTGGGGAGATGGGTCTGGGTGGGTTGCTGTTTGGAGGGTTGGTGTGGACTTGTTGGGCCGAAGGGCCTATTTCCATACTGTAGGGAATCAAATCTAGTTACATTAAAATGTGGGAACTGCACAAAGAGATAGGAAATAATTGAGTCAAAGGGAATTTCAGAGTTACCACCCACATGGTCAAGAGAACCTGGGCAAATGTGACATTAATAATTGGGAAAATGATATTGGACATGCGATCAGGAGATTATAGATCCTTTATTGTTGGTTTGAGGGGATCTACATCACTCATTATTCTTGCACTTCAAGTTGTGGTTCCTCTGCTACATATATAACAACAAATGTTTGGAATAAACTCCAGATAGAATAATGAAGACAAACTAAACTTCAACCATTGAAGAAACATTTGAATGAAACATTAGAATGGATTGTAGGGTCTCTCAAAGATGGAGTCATACAACACAGAAACAGATCCTCAGTCCAACTTGTACAAGATGGCTGAATTAATGAACCGAAGATACTGTGAGACTTGCAGAAATGATGGATTTTAGACAGAGGTTACTGGGGCTGTCAGTCGTTACACAGACTCATTGCAAGAATGGGTTTTCTGTCCAGAATCAACACTACCTTCTTGATAAAACCTATTTCATAACTGACAGCTTATAAATGAAGCTGCAATTTGTAGAACAACACAATGTTCCATCTCAAACCTTAAATACAGCATCAATTACCAAGAAATCCAGAAATCTTTGGAAAATTGTGAAAAGTAAACACATTAAAAGCCATCTAAAGGGAGCATGGCTGTAGCATAATGGGATGTGAATATATTAGTTATGATCATGTTCACAATGGCACTGATATCAACAGAGCAGAAGAAGTGAAACATATAGGCAAGGCTCGAAGAGGAGCAGGAGGACATTGTCCTGGAGACCTGTTGGCTATGTAATGTATATTATTGTCTAGACATAGGATTTAAATGATTTACTGAGGGGAAGAGAGACTTTCTGTAAGTTAAGAGCAAGGCAGCGATGCAAGGGAGTCAGAGTGGTAGCAGTGCATTGCATTCAACCTTGCACTGCAGACCCCCAATGGCAAAGAGAACACAGACGTTACTGAATCCAGGAAAGGACAACCATTCAGACTGGAATTAATGGGAGAACCATAATCCATGGACACAGCAGCAGCAGCCTAAAGCAACATTACTGCAGAGTTCTCTCAAAACAATGGCTATTTTGGAAGACATGCTGGACGTAGGGAAAGGTGACAAATATAATTTTATTTTGGGGGAGGCAATGGCCTGGTGCTATGTTTGCTGGATTGTTAATCCAGAGACCCAGATAATATTCTGGGGACCCAGGTTCAAATCCTGCCATGGCAGATTGTGGAATTTGAATTCAATAAACATTTGGAATTGAGAATCTAATGATTACCATAAATCCATTGTCAATTGTCGGAAAAGTCCATCTGGTTCACTAATATCCGTCAGGGAAACTGCCATCCTTACCTGGTGACTCCAGACCCACAGCAATGTGTTTGACTCTTAACTGCCTTCTGGGCAATTAGGGATGGACAATAAATGGTGCACTAGCCAGTGACACCCTCATCCGTGAATGAATGAAACAAATTGGGAAAAGAATGAATGGGATGTGATTAGCTGGCTATGGATACCTTAGCAAGTTGGCTTGTGGGACGTAGATGAGTGAGTAATCCTGGTGACTTCAGTGAAGCTGTAACCCACTGATTACATCCTCAATCAAACAGTCTCATTACAACAATCTCATTACAGTCCTGGTCAGGTAAGGACAGATTGTAACAGTTCCAGTCCAGTTTTGATTAGACCGAGAAGTGATTTTTACACAGTTATTGGAACCCCCATCATGAACACTGGAAAGGGGAAGAGGTCAGAGGGTGTCGGTGGGGATGGAGCTGGTAAAACTTCTCTTCCAGTTACCTTAATATCAGCTCTTACTATTCCAATAAATAAGTCACATTTCAGCAATGTCCTGATCATCTCAGCCTTGCCCATGACAATGTGATTACTGTATCGATATTTCTCTCCCACAGTTTCCACCATCTAGAATAGAGGCTATCAACTATACCCTGACAGTGACTGAGTTCATTATTCCTTTCAGAACAGATTGGAATCCAGGCTGGTTCTGATAATTAACTTATTGAGACCAGCAACATTACCTGAAATGTTAAAGTCATGCTTTTTGAGCCCATTTCCCAAAGACTTTAATCTGTTCCTGAGATTTTGAATTTCTGCAACTCAATAAAATATTACGGAGCACTCTGCAGGAACACAACTGGTGCTAAAAGGCCAAAAAAGAGCTATTGGTATGTCTGCTGAAAAACATTGGTGTAGCTGCAGTGGAGACAGTGTAGGGGAAGCTTTACTCTGCAACTAATCCTGTGCTATTGCTTTCGTGGGAGTTTGATAGGGACAGTGTGGATGGACCTTTACTCTGTATGTAACCCTGTGCTGTCCTTATCCTGGGAGTCTATGATGGGGACAGTGTAGAGTGAGTTTCACTCTGTATCTAACCCTATGTTTGACACTGATGCTTTTGTTAAAATATTAAATGCCATATTTCTATTTCAATCATTGAAAGATGTCCCAATGTTATTTATTAATTGTAGATTTATTGTGTTTAACTACATGTAGATATTTGGCATCAACTAGGGTTTCAATTGAACCAATAACAAGAGACACTAGCTGAAATTGCAGTTTGGTTGAATTTGAAGTTTCTTTTATCATTCCATGTATAAGCGCAAAAATTAGCTCGAATACCATCCTTCACAAAGTGGCTTTGTGTATATTCAACGAATGAACATTGACAATCTTCTGGGATGAAGAATTCTGACAACTCTCAAGTGAAAGCATTCCTCTCCATTTCAGTCCTAAATAGAGTCATAGAGATGTACAGCATGGAAACAGACCCTTCGGTCCAACTTGTCCATGCTGACCAGATATCCTAAACTAATCTAATCCCATGTCCCTGCACTTGGCTGATATCCCTCCAAACCCTTCCTATTCATATACCCATCCAGATTCCTTTTAAATGTTGTAATTGTACCAGCCTCCACCACTTCCTCTGGCAGCTCATTCCATACATGCACCACCCTCTGCCTGAAAAAGTTGCCCCTTAGGTCTCTTTTATATCTTTCCCATCTCACCCTAAGCCTATGCCCTCTAGTTTTAGACTCCCCACCCTAGGAAGGTGTCTATTTGTCTTATCTGTGCCCCTCATGATTTTATACATCTCCATAAGGTCACCTCTTAGCCTCCGACGCTCCAGGGAAAACAGCCCCAGCCTATTCAACCTCTCATGTAGCTCAGATCCTCCAACCCTGGCAATATCCTTGTAAATCTTTTCTGAACCCTTTCAAGTTTCACAACATTCTTCCGATAGGAAGGAGACCAGAATTGCACACAATATTCCAACAGTGGCCTAACCAATGTCCTGTACAACCACAACACGACCTCCCAATTCTTATACTCAATGCTCTGTCCAATAAGGGAAAGTATACTAAACGTCTTTTTCACTATCCTATCTACCTGCGACTCCACTTTCAAGGAGCTATGAACCTGCACTCCAAGGTCTCTTTGTTCAGCAACACTCCCCATGACCTTACCATTAAGTGTATAGTTCCTGCTCTGATTTACTTTTCCAAAATGCAGCATCTCACATTTATCTAAGTCACACCCCATCTGGAACTTCTCAGCCCATTGGCCCATCTGCTCCAGATACTGTTGTAATCTGAGGTAACCCTCTTTGCTGTCCACCTCCAATTTTGGTGCCATCTGCAAACTTACTAACTATACCCCCTATGTTCACACCTAAATCATTTATATAAATGATGAAAAGTAGTGCACCCAGCTCCGATCATTGTGGCACTCCACTAGTCACAGGCCTCCAGTCTGAAAAACAACCCTCCACCACCACCCTCTGTCTTCTACATTTGAGCCAGTTTTGTATCCTAATGGCTAGTTCTCCCTGTATTCCGTGAGATCTAATATTGTGAACCAAACTGTCATAGGGAACCTTGTTGAACGCCTTACTGAAGTCCACATAGATCACGTCCATCACTCTGCCCTCATCAATCCTCTTTGTTACTTCTTCAAAAAACTCAATCAAGTTTGTGAGACATGATTTCCCACGCACAAAGCCATGTTGACTATCCCTAATCAGTCCTTGCCTTTCCAAATACATGTACATCCTGTCCCTCAGGATTCCCTTTAACAACTTACCCACCACCGATGCCAGGCTCACTGGTCTATAGTTCGCTGGCTTTTCCTTACAACCTTTCTTAAATAGTGGCACCACATTAGCCAACCTCCACTCTTCTGGCACCTCACCTGTGAATATCAATGATACAAATATCTCAGTAAGAGGTCCAGCAATCACTTTCCTAGCTTCCCACAGAGTTCTAGAGTACAGCTAATCAGGTCCTGTGGACTTATTTACTTTTATGCATTTCAAGACATCCAGCACTTCCTCCTCTGTAATATGGGCATTTTTCAAGATGTCACCATCTATTTCCCCACATTCAATAATCTTCCATGTCTTTCATCCACAGTAAACCCTGATGTTCAGTCCTTTATCCTTGAACTGTAGTCATATGTTTCAGTCTCTGATTCAGGGCAAATTCCCTCACAAATTCCACATGCTTTCAGGACAAACCAACCAGGATTTGTGTAAATGTGCAATTTAGAAGATAACAAAGCATTTAAAAGCTCCACTTTAATGTTCACGTGATATGTTCTTATATCTTTAAGGCAATAAGATTTGGTTGCGGTCAAAGAATCATGTTTTAGTTGCATTATGTCCATTAAACCCTGCACTTTGAACAGGACTAAGAATTCCGAAGGCTATACATTTTGAGTTTCATCTCTGGACCTGGGTCCATGTTATAGGCTGACACTCCTATTGCAGAATGGAAGGGGCACTGAAGTGTCACAGGACTATACAGTCAGTTCATCTACAATGGGATGGTTGCGTTGTTGTGCAACCACGCATTATAGAAAAATCACATGTTAGAAACAGCGCTTAAAGTGTTGGCGATGTAACCGTGTTACAGCCAACACATGTTTTAAAAGTTCACACTTTAGAAAAAGCATCTGCAATTCGTCAATTGCGTTAGAGGGAATTCGCATTTACAAAACGCATGTTATAACAGAACCACATGTACTGAGAGAGCGGCGCACTGTCAGAAGGTCAGAGCTGAGGGACTGCTGCACTGTTGGAGAGTCCGTGCCGAGGGAATGCTGCGCTGTCGGAGGGTCAGTGCTGAGAGGGTGCCGCACTGTCAGATGGTCAGTGCTGAGAGGGTGCCGCACTGTCAGAGGGACAGTGCTGAGAGGGTGCTGCACTGTTGGAGGGTCCGTGCTAAGAGGGTGCCGCACTGTTGGAGGGTCCATGCCGGGGAGTGCTGCACTGTCAGAGGGTCTGTGCTGAGGGAACTGGGAATGTTGGAGAGTCAGTGCTGTACTGTCGGAGGGTCCGTGCTGAGGGAGCGCCATGCTGTTGGAGGGTTAGTGCTAAGGGAGTGCCGCACTGTCAGAGAGTCGGTGCTGAGGGAGTGCCGCACTGTCGGAGGGTCAGTGCTGAGAGAGTGCTGCACTGTTGGAGTGTCTGTTCTGAGGGAGTGCTGCACTGTCGTAGGATCCGTGCTGAGGGAGCGGGGAATGTCGGAGAGTCAGTGCTGAGGGAATGCCGCACTGTCAGAAGTGATTTTGATGAAATGGTTATGTTTTGCCTATTCCTGAATTTTTTGTGTTTTTTTGACAATATATGTGTTCAGCAACCAATTATTGACATTTTGCAAGTATTGGACGCTGAGAAAAGGAATTTTCTTTCTGCTCTTCCTTGTGTTTTACCTTTCTGCCTGAGTTCTTTGTTAATTTATGGTGTTAGAGTTTGGAACTCGTGATGAAATGAGAGAGAATTTTCAGTGCTTGACTGAAGACAGGGAATTTGGAAGGAAAGAAGAGGAGGATTGTGCAGAGAATTCTTTAACATGTTCAAACACGGTTCTTTGCCTGAAGCAATTTTGTGAAAACCTACTGGAAACACATAGCAATCTCATGTCCGTAAGTGGAATTGCCATGTAAACATTCCAAGTGCAGATCCTTCCCCAAAATTGCCAGATCTCAGATTGAGGAGATAAATTGAGACCTATTCAGCTGAAAATGCAGAAGGTACAACAGATGCTGTTTGTGAAGGGAGGCCGTGTGTACAGATGACAGTCCTCTCCAGTTTCCGGGAACCAGTATTTATTCCTTCCCTAACCTTTGTTGAGGAAGAAGATCACTCGGTCATTATGTTATTGCGGTTTGTGGGATCTTGCTGTGCAAACTGGCTGCCACGTTTCCTGCACGACAACAGAGAACACTCTTCAAAAGTGCCTCCGTGACTGTAAAATACATTGTGATGTTCAGAAGTCATGTCAGGTGCTCTATAAATTCAAAACTTACTTCTTTCTTAACATGTGCCCACAGAGTTGGTTGTAGAGAAAGTTGTGCAAACTGAAAAATACAGTTTGTTTGATTAACTCAATGTGATTTACTGTGGTGAATAGATTCCAATGTACATGAGCATAACACCAACCATTTTAGATCAAAAGAACAGAACAGATCATGATTTAAATGATGCAAAGCACAGAATAACTTGATTTGATTTGATTTATTATTGTCACAAAGAGTGAAAAGGTTTGTTTTCCATGCAGTACAGAGAGATCATACCGTACAAAAAGCATAGGGTTATTGAACAGAGCAAAGAATAAAAAGTTACAGCTTCAAGGAAGGTGTACAAGAAGTGAGATCAACATTAGATTTAAAATTTGAGAGGTCCATTCAAAAGCCTACGGGTTTAAGGGTTTCCTTTGCTGCAATAAAGAAAATAAAGGGGTTACTTGTTCATCGTTGGCAGGAATTTGAAAGAGGTTTCTCTTTGAATTCTAATAGTGCTGCACAAGGCAGATAGAGTCACAGAGCCATAAAGGTCTGCAGCATGGAAACAGGCCCTTCAGCCTAACTTGCTCATGCTGCCCAGTTTTACAATTTAAACCAGTTCCATTTGCCTGCATTTGGTCCATATCCCTCCATATCCCTCCATACCTATCCCATACATGTACCTGAGTAAATGTTTCTAATGCAGGACAAAATGTTTTCCCCAGCTGGTGACTCAGGGACAGACTCAGGGTAGAATCAGGCCATCTTAGGTTGAGATAAGGAGAAATTTCTTCACTTGGAAGCTGGTGGATCTTTGGAATTCTGTATCCCTGAGGGCTGTGGAATGTTAATCATTGAGTATGTTCAAGACTGTGATTGATAGATTTCTACTTTTGAATTACTTCAAGGGATAGCACAGCAGAATGGCTCTGAGGTAGATGATCAATTGTTGTCTAGAATGACAAAACAGGCTCAAGGGGCTGAATGGCCTACCCCTGCTCCAGTGCTCACTCATTAGGAGAGATATATTGGGGCATTTCACATTAATGGACATCTCCAAAACAATGGGACATAATCTTGAAGTCTGAGCCAGGCCCATGTGGGAGACAGTTTCGGAAATATCTCTTCAATATGAGAGAGATTTAAAATAGATATGGGGGGCAGTTTTTTCATTCAGAGGGTGGTTCGTGTGTGGAATGAACTTCCTGAGGAAGTGATAGATGTGAGTACAGTTACAATGTTTAAAAGACATTTGGATAAGTACATGAATAGGAAAGGTTTGGAGAGATATGGGCCAGCAGTAGGCAGGTGGGATTAGTTTCGTTTGGGATTACGTTCGGCTTGGATTGGTTTGACCAAATGGTCTGTTTCCGGTTATATGACTGTATGAATGGTGGTGGAATCCTTTCCACTAAAAGCAATAGCTGCTAGCTCAATTAATCATTTTAAATACTAAATGAAGTACTCAATGAAATGCAGAAGGCAAGGAAATGCAGAGGAGCTGAGAGATCTTGGAGTGCTTATCCATAAATCTCTGAAGGCAGTAGGACAGGTTAAAAGGGAGTTAAGAAAGTGCATGGGACACTTGCCTTTATTAATCAAGGCATAGAGTGTAAGAGCAAGGACATCATGTTGGAGCAGTACAGAACTTTGGTTTGGTCACAGTAGTGTGTGCAGTTTTCATTACAGTACTATAGGAAGGATGTGATTGCACTGGAGGGGATGCAGAGAAGATTCACCAGGATGTGATCTGGGTTGGAGCATTTCAGTGATGAAGAGGCTGGATAAGCTCAAGGTGTTTTATTTGGAGTAGAGAAGGCTGAGGGGGGATCTGATAGAGGTGGATAAGATAATGAAGGGAAAGGACAAGATGGATAGAAAGCAGCTAATCCCTTTAGTCAAAGCATCTAAAACAAGGGGCACACTTTAAAAGAGAAAGACAGACAGACTGTTCGAGGGGATTTGAAGAAAACCCTTTCTCATCTACAGGGTGGTGAGGGTCTGGAATGCATTGCCTGGAGCATAGTTGAGGCAGGGACCTCACAATTTTTAAAACATTCTTGGATGCGCACTTGAAGCTGTCTTAACATTCAAGGCTGTGGGCTGAGAGCAAGGAAGTGGGACTGGTGTAGGTATTAGTGTATCTTTGGCGAGGTCGATGGGCTGAATGACCTCTTCTATGATTTGATGCAATCGATAGATTTTTGCTGGGGATGGGTATAAAAGCAGATGGAGGCAAGACAGGTTAATGGAAATAATTTACAGATCAATCCTGCTCCCAGGCATGAGGGGCTGAATGGCCTCTTGCTGCTCCACTGAGCCTCATGTATTTACCCAGCTTCATTTTAAATTAAACTGAATGTGAAAGGTTCAGACCTGGCTCCGATGGTGGTTGTATAACATGTGCTTGTAAACAAATTTTATACACTTCCTGCAGAGGAAATGTATATCTAGCATCATTGAATTCAGACCACTCCTTGGGGAATTTCCCTAACTTCCCAAACTCCCTCTGCAGAAAACTCTGGATCGCACTTGTTTTTCCACAAGTTTTTAAAAAAAACCTTTGAGTTTTTTACATCCTTGATTACAGTTAATTCCACTGTTCACAGTTTGTAACATTGCAATGTTTTCCAGAAGGAGTTAGATATAGTTGTCAGGGTCAAAGGGATCAAAAGGGTATGGGGAGAACATGGGAACAGCGGACTGGGTTGGATGATCAGCTGTGATCATATTGAATGGTGCAACAGGCTCAAAGGGCCGAATGGCCTCCTCCTGCTCCATTTTCTGTTTCGTTCCCACAAGGGTCTGACAATGTATTGAAGGTCGAGTTAGACAGACCTTTAGTCAACAAGGGAGTTTGAGGGTCAGGCATGAAACTAGATTTGAGGCCACAATCAGGTCATCCATGGTTTTAGTGAATTTTGCAACAGGCTTGAGGGACCGAGTGGCCTATTCCTATTTTTTATTCATTCATGGGATGTAGGCATCACCGGCTGGGCCAGCATTTATTGCCTGTCCCTAACTGTTCTTGAAAAGGTGGGGTTGAGCTGCCTTCTTGAACCCTACAGCCCATGTCCTCTGGATTGACCCACAATGTCCTTAAGGAGGGAATTCCAGGATTTTGATCCAGCGACAGTGAAGGAACAGCAATATGTTTCCATGTCAGGATAATGAGGGGCTTGGAGGAAGACTTGCAAGGGATGGTGTTCCTATGTATCTGCTGATTTTGTTCTTCCAGATGGAAGTGGTCTTGGATTTGGAAGGTGCTATCTGAGGATCTTTAGTGAATTTCTGTAGTACATCTTGTAGTTGGTACACACTACTGCTACTGACCGTCGGTGGTAGAGGGAGTAGATGTTTGTGGATGTTGTGCCAATGAAGTGAGCTGCTTTATTCTGGATGGAGTCAAGCTCCTTGAGCATTGTCAGAGCTGCACCCATCCAGATAAGTGGAGAGTATTCCATCATACACCTGACACTTGTGCCTTGTTTCTTATGATCTGGATATGGAGATTTTCTCAGTGAACTAGTTGGATTTTTAAATGATAATCTGACAACTGCATGCCCCTTTTACTAATACTATTTATATTTCTTTGCTTACCTTTAGCTGAGCAAAAACTGTCAAACTGACTCAATGGGATTTAAGCTATTGATCTCTGGTGTCAATGCCAGCAACATGGTCAATATACTCTGTCCCTCCCTGGATGTAATGTATTTCCTCATTTCTGTAATCTGAGGCAGTTTGCATCTTTAGGAAGAATAGATAGCAAGGCCTTGGGAGATGACGTAGACATGCCGCAGTTAGGACCTGATGAAGGGACATTGCTTGTGTGTAAAGATTGGAAAAACCGTAGGCCTGCGCTCCTTGGAGCAGAGATAGTTAAGAGGAGAATTCAAAATCATGAAGGACTTTGACAGAGTAAATGTGAAGGAATTGTTTGAAGTGATGGGACAGTCAATAAGCAGAGCGACACATAGAAATAAAGAAGGCCTTCTCCACCACTTAACATGATCATGGTTGATCACTCAAGGCAATAACCCACTCCCTCAACAGAGATGTGGGGAGTGATTATATGCAGCAAGGTTAAAATATAACTCTCAAAATGCATCTTGGTAAACAGCTGAACAGATGAAAGTAAAAGTTCATAGGGGAAGGGTAGGGGAGTGAGACCAGTTGGATAACTCAAAGCATAGTGGGCCAAATGTCCTCCTGTTATGCTGGCTCATTCTATCATGGTCACTGAACATGCAAATTGTGATCCCGTGACCAACAGAGAGACTAGGAACTGTGCAAATGGACTGAGTTTTAGTGTTTGCTGTGTGTGAATAAAGGTGTCACAAGACAAGCACACTCTAACATGAAACAACATCTGCTCGTAACTCAAACAGCAATGGCACAATGACATTTTGTTTCAACAAAGCTTTTATTGTTTTCTTGTATCTTTACATTTATCAGATTGTCAAACCAAATCTCACTTCAGGACAAAATCAGTTCTCTTACGCAAGTTATGTTTGTCGATTTTGATAAGCTTTTAACGGGAGATTACATTGGAACGTTCAGAGTTTTTCAAGATTGTATTTTCACAAAAGATGGAATGGGGGGGGATTGGTTTAACTTGGCCAGCTCTAGAATACCTCTCTCATTTGCCCCCATCTCCGATACAGAGCCACTTTAGTCACCTCTGACAATTCAAAAGATAATTTCTTAAAAAGAAAACAGATTTTACATATCTTGTTAACATTGTAAAGAGATTAAAAGAGAAAATGCTGGAAAGACTTAGATCTGTGAGGGGGCCGGTTTCAAGATTAAACTCTCAGTTCTGAGGAAGAGTTATGTTGGACTCGAAGTATTGTCTCTGTTTCTCTCTCATGGATGCTGCCAGACCTGAATTTCTCCAGCAGTGTCTGTTTAAATTTCAGATTTCCAGCATCCAGAGCATTGACTTTATTAGAAATAGATTTTAATTTACCTCAATAGTGGTTTAATCTCCTGAGTTGAGTTTTTGAGTTCTGTCAAGATCAAGGATGAAGGTTAATAATCCCACAGATAGTAGATATCATCTCTCTGGATCTTGACTGACATTTTAACCTTCAGAGGTCTCACAAGATCATCCCACCTGAGGACACACAGTTATTTGAGTTAAAGAGCCTTTTAAACTAGGGAAGAAATTGGCCTCCAATTTACCAATGCAATGGATTAGGGTCAGGGTCAGAGTTAGGGTTAAATTTAGGGTCCGATCAGGGTCAGGAGGCAAGCAGTTGAGAGGCAACCACATTACTGTGGGTCTGGACTCACAGATAGGCCAGAGCAGCAATTTCCTTCTCTCAAGGGCATTAGTAAAACAGATGGGCTTTTCCAGACAGTCAATAATGATTTCACAGTCATCATTAGACTCATAATTTCAGGTTTTCACTGAATTCAGCTACAAATTCCACCATTAAGCCATGGCATAATTTGAAACTAGCTCTCCAGGTAAATAGTCACCTCCCCTGGTCACTGTGTTGAAGCTTCATGTCTTGTTATGCAACAAAGTAAATTCCATTTGCTGGACAAATTTTCAGGCCAATGCTTAGGCCGATCAGCGTCCACTTGCCAACCAATCAGCACTCTCACCTCTTGCAGTATAAATGTTGGGTTTCCTCTTGAATTGGGAAATTGTCCTAATGCATAAAAGACGAAAACTTTTGCCAAATGTGTCTTTTCTTCAGCAATTCTCAAGTTCCGTACAATGAAACAACCATAAGGAAAATCAGCAGCCGCACAGCAAGATTTTCAGAACAATGGAACCAGTTGGAAAGCTGGCACAGATCCGATTAGCTGGAGCTACAGGGGAGACTATTCAGCCCCTTTCCACCATTCAGTTCGATCATGACCAATCTAACTCCACGTACTCTTCCTCACTCTGTATTCCCTAAAACCTTTGATGAAGGAAAATCAATCTCAGACACAGAATAAGCAATTGATCTTCCATCCTTTCTCAGTTTCATAGAATCCAATCCATAGGTGTGGAAGAAACCATTTGGCCCATGGAGTCCACACTAATTGTCTGAAGAGCATCCCACTCTGACCTACCTCTTAAACACTGCCTGGCCCATGGCTAGACCAGGGTCAAAATGTATGGTGTTGGAAAAGCACAGCCTGTCAGGCAGCATCTGAGGAGCAGGCAAGTCTGTGGCTAATCCACCCTGACCTGCATATCTTTGAACTGTGAGGAGGAAATCAGAGCACCCACAGGACACCCTCACAGACACAGGATTACACACAGACAATTATCTGAGGGTGGAATTGAACCCAGGTCCCTGATGCTGCAAGGCAGCAGTGCTAACCACTGAGCAACTATGCTGCGTTGTGGAGGAGAGTTCTAAAATTCTAGCTCTCTTTGCTTTAAGAAATGTTTTGTAATTTCACTCCTGAAAGGTCTACCTGAATGTTTAAACTGCGCACCCTCATCCTAGGTTCCTCAACTGGCAAAAAAAAAGCTTCTTTCTATTCCTATTGATATCTTAAACATTGGTCAAAGCAATCCTTCACCTTCTAAGTTCTACAGGATAACTCACTAGCTCATTCAATCTCTCCCTGTAATTTACACTTGGTGTGCTGGTATCATTCAGGTGAATCTAAGCAGTACTCTGTTAAGGGACAGCATTTCCCTCCTCAGGGGAAATGTCTGGAACTGTTCACAGACTGTACAGTACAACTAAAGTATGACTTTTATCTGGCAGCACTTGTGGAGAGAAATCAGAGTTAACGCTTGAGGTTGAGTGACCAGTCCTCAGATATTCTGTAGAAGGGTCACTCGACCCAAAACATTAACTCCGATTTCTCTTCACAACTGCTGCCAGACTTGCTGAGCTTTTCCAGCAATTTTGATTCTGATTTACAGCATCCACAGTTATTGCCATTTTGACTTTTACCTCCCTTTCCATTAGAAAGACCAATATTCCTTTAGCTTTTTTGATAATTTTCTGCACACGTCCATGATATTTTAATGACTTCTGACCCTGGGCTGCCACAAGTCTCTTTGAATCGTCCCCTATTCCAACTTTTCACCAAGTCTCTCTTTTCTGTACAGAGTGATTCACAGGATGGGAGCAATGGAGTCATGGTTAGAAAATCTGCTTCTTTCATCATAATGGCTGCAGGACAAAGATTGGCTAAAAAAACAAAGAGAGATTACTAAGAAGCTTTTGAATTGCTGTATCCACCCTAACTGGTTCAGTAACGCACTTCAGAGTATGACTGAATCTGACCTCTGTGTGACTCCAGTCCCACACTAACTCTTTTGATTGTGGGTGCCCTCAGGACACATAGCGAAAGGCAATAACTGAACTGGGTATGCTCATAACAAATATTAAAACCCAAAGAAACATGCACTGGAAAGTAATAATCAACAGAAGAATAAACAGTCACTGTCTGTGTGCTTATCCTATTCCTTGTATATGTATCCAGGACTGATTAATGACCTTGAATGCTTGCTATAGCTAAGAATGTAAGCAGTAAGAGCAGGAGGAGGCCCTCAGTTAGTCCAGCCAGTTCTGACATTCAATAAAACCTTATATTTGATCTTTGACCTCAAGACCATGGTTCCTCGCCATCCTCAAGTCCATGAATTCTCTGAGACAGCATACAGTCATAGAGATGTACTGCATGGAAACAGACCCTTCAGTCCAACCCGTCCATGCCAAACAGATGTCCCAATCCAATCTTGTCCCACCTGCCAGCATCCAAACCATTCCTATTCATATACCCATCCAAATGCCTCTTAAATGTTGCAACTGTACCAGCCTCCACCATTTCCTCTGGCAGCTCATTCCATACACGTACCACCCTCTGTGTGAAAAAGTTACCCCTTAGGTCTCTTTTATATCTTTCCCCTCTCACCCTAAACCTATGCCCTCTAGTTCTGGACTCCCCAACCCCAGGGAAAAGACTTTGACTATTTATGCTATCCATACCCCTCATAATTTTGTAAACCTCTATAAGTTTGCACTTTGCAAACTTTTTCCCATTTCAAGATTTGAAAATTACTGCAACCCCTCAGTCAGTGTTTTTGGGGGTTGGGCTGTGGGATGGAGGAGTTGACCTTTGTTGCCCTGGAACTTGCAACCCTAAGATTTTAGCTCACAACCTCGCTTTGGGAATCCTTGCTGCAGTGTCCAAAATCCCCGTGTAAAGTCAGTACCTCCCTCATCTCTGCTCACAGACAGCATTCCTCTGGGTTTGATCACCTCTGTGCAGGAAGGTGTTGTGCCTCAATCCTGCGGCTGAATCAGGGACACACAAAACCTTCCCTCCCGGCTGCTGCTGCTGGTCCCTGGATTGTCTTTCAGACAGCACTACCTGAGCATCACTCAGCTAGAAGCCTGCAGTAGTGAGAGGGTCAGAGCTCTATGAACAATGACACGCTTTGGGACGATGGGCAGGCACAGTAGTGAGATGATGATTTATTTAAATCAGTAATAAAACTGAGATCGTTCTAGCAAATTATCATCTCACCCAGATATGTTAACCCTGTTCCTGTCCACTGAAGTGGTCTCAGCAACAGAGTTTCTCCGGCAGTTCCTTTTTATTTTAGATTCCCAGCTTGCATTTTGTAACATCTTCTCATGTGAATCAGTGGCACACCTTTGCTCTCAAATTCTCATGTGTTATTTCATTGTGTTAAAGGTGCCACGTAAGTTGTTGTTGCACTACTCCTGTGCTGGTCAGCCCCAGCTCAGTGAAAAGGAATACTGCCCCAAAGCGGAATGATTTATGCTCATCTGCTGTTGCTCAATCAATCCCATTTGCTAACCTTTGTGTCTGAAGGTTGCGTGTTGAACATAGAAAATAAGAACAAGATAGGGCCATTCGGCCCTTTGGGTCAGCACCACCATTCAACACGACCATAGCTAATCAACTGACTCAGTACCATGATGCAATTTTCACCCCACACACTTTGGCCTCTTTAGTCCTATTGAACTCTGATTTGGAGGAGCCGGTGTTGGATTGGGGTGGACAAAGTTGAAAATCACACAACACCAGATAGCTGATGAAGGAGCAGCGCTCCCAAAGCTAGTATTTCCAAATAAACCTTTTGGACTATAACCGGATGTTGTGTGATTTTTAACTATATCTAGCTCCTTCTTGAAAATATTCAATGTTTTGGCCTCAATCGCTTTCTGCAGCAGAGAATTCCACAGGCTCCCTGCTCTCTGGATGAAGACATTTCTCCTCATCTCTGTCTGAAATAATTAGACAGTGAGACCCCTGGTTCTGAAGTCTTAAGTCATCAGGAACATCCTTCCTGCATCTACCCTGTCTAGTCATAGAGTCATGGAGATGTACAGCAGGGAAACAGACCCTTTTGTCCAACTTGTCCATGCCAACCAGATATCCTATATTAATCTTGTCCCATTTGCCAGCACTTGGCCCATATCCCTCTAAATTCTTCCTATTCATGTAGCCATCCTGAATGCTGTAATTGTACCAGCCTCTACCACTTCCCCTGGCAGGCCATTCCAATGGGCAGCACAGTGGCTCAGTGGTTAGCACTGCTGCCTCACAGCGCCAGGGAACTGGATTCGATGGCTTCCTCCCACAGTCCAACAATGTGGATTAGGGGGATTGGCCATGCTAAATTGCCCCATAGTGTCCAGAGATGTGCAAGCTAGGTTGGTTAACTGTGGTAAGCGAAGGGTTATGGGGATAGGGTGGGGATGCTCTTCAGAGGGCTAGTGCGACTTGATGGGCTGAATGGCTTTTATCTGCACTGTGGGGATTCTATGATTCTCTGGTTAAAAATGTACAATCCCTCCTGTTAGTGGGACATTTCCTTCACCAGGGTCTACAAACACAATATAGTTACAACAAAGCAGAAAATGTACTCTAATTTCTTTACTCAGGAAGTGGTTCAAATGTGGAACTCACTACAACAGGAAGTGGTTGAGACAAATTGTTCAGATGCTTTCAAAGGGAGTTTATATAAAGACGAAAGAGACGAGGAGTGGAACTTTACAGGGAATGACTATATTGGATTAGGTGGAAGGGTGAAATGGATAAACACTGGTATGGATTAGTGGGTTGAATGGGTTGGTACACCCTGTATATTCAGTGGAAATACACAGGGCTGAATCTGGTTTCTTTGGTTAAGTGATTTTTTTTGGAGGGTTCTCACCATGGGGCTTCCTGAAATTTCTGTCTGATTTGGACCTGATTAGCAATGACCTCACCCCATGCTACACGTCATGTCCCATTCTATCCCAGATTACCAAACACCATTCCCAAAACAACCCGCCACCAGTGGATATCCGCTGAAAGACTATCATCTCTTGTGTCCGCACTATCTGTCAAAAACCATATGCATCCAGACAGATCTGGGATTCTGAAACTGAAATTCTGTCAAGGACATTTTTTGACAATCTCTAAGACCTCGTGGAAGGATTAGAGAAGAAGTGAGGAAAAACATGCATTCAGTGCTATAAGCTGCAGGACTATGGGCCGTGTGCAGGAAGATGGGGTTAGAAAGGGCATCTGGATGTCTTTGGATAGGCATGGACAAGATGAGCTGAATGGCCTCCTTCTGTGCTGTGTCATTGCTGTGGTTCTAAGGAAGGGAGGATGGCCCTGCTATTCCCCAGGATGTCCCGGGCAAGAGGGTGGAGCAAGGGAGAGGAGTCAGCTCCTGAGAGACCATGGTCTGAGATCACCAGCTGGGTCAGTGCTATCCCCAAGGTGCGGAGGAATGGCCAATGGGTACTATTAGAAGGATAATGACCTTCTCAGCTGTGCTACACTCTTCTGTCTGCAGTCCCACATTCTCCCTCTGCCTGTCTATTTTCCTGCGTCCACCTCCCATCACGGCTCACACACTTGCTCCCATGGTTGCCTGCTACATCTTCCACCACTCACAGTGATTGCACCGTCCCCTCTCTCTCCACTCACAACCTCCCACACCATCAACCTTCCAGTTCCTCTGCACTGCCTCCTCATCCCCTCAGAATACCTCATCACCTGCACCAACACTAATGGCTATGCCAAACACTTTCACCTCAAACACTTGCCGCTGCCTCACAGTGCCAGGGAGCCGGGTTCGAGTCCAGCCTCGAGCGACTATCTGCATGGAGTTTGCACATTCTCCCTGTGTCTGCGTGGCTTTCCTTGGATGCTCCGGTTTCATCCCCCAGTCTAAAGGTGTGCAGATTAGGGTGGATTGGCCATGGGAAATGTGAGGTTACAGGGAAATCATAGGGGGATAGGTGTGGGCGGGATGCTCTTTGGAGGGTGAGTGTGGTCTCGATGGGCTGAATGGCCTGCTTCCACGTAAAGTCATAGAGTCATACAGCACAGAAATAGACCCTTTGGTCCAACCAGTTTGTACCGATCATAATCCCAAACTACCTGCCTGAGCTTGGCCCATATCCCTCCAAATATTTCTTATTCATGTCAGGATTTTATGGTTTCTGTCCTTACAGTCCATAACAGAGCACAAAGAGTCTGGGCGGGTTCCTGACATTCAGCACCTGCTCCATTTGACAAAGGGTCAGTAATCAAGGGCATACTCTCAGAGACATAAACCAAGCAGAATGCTTTATAATGCAGTGGGGTGCAATTTTGGAACCTGCTATTTGAGAGGAAAGTGGAAGTAGTTTCAATAGCACCATGTACTGAAGGCTAAGTGATAAAGACTGGTTTATAATTAGAGATCACCCTTTTAGGACAGAGATAAGAAAAATTGCTTCTCTCTCTGAGAGTTGTACAAATTTGGAACATCCTGCCCCGGAGGGCAGTGGAGATGGCTTATTGAATACTTTTAAGGAGAAGGTGAATAAATTGTTGTAAGGCTGAGGAACCGGGCGTTATCGCAGGACACAGGAATGTGGAATTTAAACGACAAACCATCAGCCATGATCCTTTAGAATGCACAGCACACATGAGAGGCTGAATGGTCTATTCCTACTCCAATTTCACATGTTTGTCTACTCATATAAATAGGCATGTTCCAGAGGAGGTGAATGGGAGGAGCTCACTGTTTTGGAGAGCCAGCAGAGACACTGTGGACTGAATGGCTTCCCTCCAGAAGGTCTTTTGCCTGAAACATCGATTTTCCTGCTCCTCGGATACTGCCTGGCCTGCTGTGCCTTTCCAGCACCACTCTAATCCTAACTTTATGATCGAGTCTAGGCTTTAATTTATTTTTAATTTTGTTCACTTCAATCCAACAGTAGTTTGCCATTTCTCTTTGAATCCCCTTTTGTGTCAAATGCAGTGCTCCCAGACTCAGAGCACAGTGGAGAGCCCTGACATGCTGTAAGTGGTAACCATATTCACGGTGTGACAAGCAGCTGGCCCTCTGTGTACAAGTCAAGGTCATGGACAGACCAGAGGCATGACTCCATGTTGTTTTCGTTAATTTCCCACAGGCCTCTGTCTAAATGTCACCTGCCCTTTCTGATGAAGAACTGGATCCTGTTGGTCACAGAGGGGGCTCTGACCAGCTAAGAGTCAACTGGACATTGCAGGAGAGATCTCGATTCCTGGCCCCTGCTCCATGGGGAGATTAACTGAGGGTCTTCAACCTGATTCTTTAACCGAAGACTGATTCCTGGGATGCCAGTTCTGATGCATGAAGAGATGCTGGGTTGGTTAGGATTGTATTCACGAGAGTTTAGAAAGATGAGGAGAAATTTATCAAATTCCAACAGGATTTAGAAAGGATTTGAGGGACAACCTTTTCACACAGAGGGTGGTGCGTGTATGATGAGTAGATTCCCTACAGTGTGGAAACAGGCCCTTCAGCCCAACAAGTCCACAACAACCCTCCAAAGAGTAACCCACCCAGACCCACTTCCCTCCGACTAATGCACCTAACCCAATGGGCAATTTAGCATGGCCAATTCACCTGGCCTGCACATCTTTTGGGCTGTGGGAGGAAACCAGACCACCCAGAGGAAACCCACGCAGACACGGGGAGAATGTACAAACTCCACACAGACAGTCACCCAAAGCTGGAATTGAACCCGGATCCTGGCGCTGTGCACCAGCAATGTGAAATTTTGTAGATTCTTGATTAACAAGAGAGTCAAAGAGTACTGAGGGTAGGCAGGGAATTAGAAGTCACCACTGAACCAGACATGATCATATTGAATGGTGGTGGAGTAGCCTAGTCCTCTCTATACATTTGTACATTTGTATGGAAGAGATCTCTCCACTGTTCAATAAAACCCAATGGCTTCATTAATGTTCTTTAGGGAATGAATGTTGCTGCCCCAAGCCCATTCGACGTCCATATATGACTCCAATCTTGCAACCACATGATTAGCTCCTAAAATAAAGTCATAAAATTGCTGGAGAAGCTCAGCAGATCTGGTGGAGTCTGTGGAGAGAGAAACAGAGTTAACGTTCCCAGTCCAATATGACTGAGACTGAAAGGGACTGGACAAGTGACTGGTAACCTATGAAGTGGTTTGACTTGTATCTATCCCCTGACTGTGGTTCCACCAGTAGTTCACCATCACTATCACAGTCAGGGTAAAGAAGGGAGTGGTCCTCAAATGCCAGCCTTGCCAGCAATGTCTACATCCTGTAAACAAGTCACCAAATTCTCCCCAAGGAAAGTTGATAAATTGACTGGAAATGTCACTGACAGGAAATAGTCAAACACATCTTGGTTACAGAGATAAACTGTCAAACAGGCACAATTTTCCAAACAGTTTTCAGTAAATGCAATTTCCTCTTATTCTCAGGAAGTCTGCAGTGCAGTTGGAGGAGGATGGCCGAGCCAGAAGTTTATCCCATGAAGAAAAGTTTGAGCTCGCACTCTGTGGGTGGGCAGGAGGTAAGGTGGAGCTTAAATCCTGGACGTCCCACCGTTGCATGTTTCTCCAGGATGTCTGCAGTTGGAGGAGCAAAGTGACCTCTCACAAGGGGGTCCCTGACCCACAGGTCACTGTCCTGACTCTCTGACCCATGCTGACGTCCTCACGTTGTTTGACCAGTGCAGCTGGAAGCCTCCGAGCTGCTTGATCTTTGCTCTCTGCAGCTCACTGGAGAGAAATAACAGCTCTACGGGCAGCAACCCTCACAATGTAAAGTCCCTGGTCATTTATCTGTTTCTCAGAAATGTCCAGTTACACACCACGGCCAGTCAAAACATTCCCCCAGTCCATTTTGCCCCCTTATCCGACAAAAATGAATCTCCAGTTTGAAATTTCCAATTGCATCCCACTGCAGTCTCAACAGCAGCTTGTAGGAGAGAGGCTTCCAACCCCCTAGTGTGAGAAATTGCTTCCTGACAACGCCCCTGAATGTACATTTCCATAGAAACTGTACTGTACACATTGAGGTCATTCAGCCCATTGAGTCTGCACTGGCCCTCCAAAAAGCTTCCTACCCAGAGCATATAACCCTGCATTTCCTATGGCTAACCCACCCGGGACACTATAAGCAATTTAGCATGACCAATCCACCTAACTTGCACATTTTTTGGACTGTGGGAGGAAACCATAGCATGTGGAGGAAACTCACGCAGACAAGGGGAGAACGTGCAAACTCCACAGAGACAGTCGTCTGGGGCTGGAATCAAACCCAGGTCCCTGGTGCTGTGGGGCAGCAGTGCTAACCACTGAGCCACCGTGTTATCATAATAATTGATATGCTTGCAACGTCCTGGCTTGAATAAGGTTCTGACTCTTGTTGTGGTATTCCTACTGCCAGATAAACTATTTCTCTCTCTTTGTTCTATGGAGTCCTGTTTGCTAAATTACCTTGACTACACCTTGTGGGATCGAACAGCTTATTTAATGTCAGGTTTTGGTTGTGAAGGAGCTCCGCCAATTCTGCATTGATCAGACAAAATAGGCAGATAATTCTGTACGTGAGGGGGAGCCTGGTTGAGCCTATGTCCAGTCAGGCAGCTTATCACTCTTTCTTAAAGGGAATGTCCATGCTGCACAGCCTCTGTGTGGACTATTGCGGAAGCTTCCAGATTACTGTTTGGAGGCACATCCTTGGAAAGAATAGTGCATTGTGCCCAGTCCTAACCCCCAAACCCTCTCTGTGCCAACCCCAACTCCCTGACACCGACTCCAATCAGCTCCCCTGTAACTAGCATTAAACAATTGCTCCTGACATATCTAACTGTGGGGAAGGAGAGGCAGCCTGAAGGTTTCTTACTGACAGCAGATGGCAGCGTTACCTCTGTTTGTCATGTGTCTGGACACGCAGAAGTTTCCTTGTTGGAATTGTATCATCAGTCACAAATCTGTTTGAATGAATAGTGGTGTTTGTGTATCACAGGCCCAAGGGATTACAGAGTCATGTGTTCATCTCACTTCCTCTGTCAACCCATTCATCTCCACTCCTGTATGAAATGTGATTTACCCCCTGCCCCCCACCCTAGTGGCTAGAAGGAGTCCAGGGCATAAATTCTAAAAGAAACAAGGACTCCATGACTAATATCCATCCTTTAATTAGTATGCCTTAAACAGACAATGTAGTCACTGTTGGCCTGCTGTTTATGGGAGCTTGCTGTGCACAGATTGGCTGCTGCTCTTCTGACTTTACAACAATGATCACCCTTTGATAGTTTAGGAAATGTTTGAATCATTTGCAAATTCAAGACTTGTCTGGCCTCATAATATAAATCTCTCAGACCCAGCATCAGTCTGGTGAATTTGCAAAGACCTAATCCAAGACTAACAACAATACTTGTATTTATATAGAGCCTTTGCATAGTAAAATGCTCCAGTGTACTTTAAACTACGTTTGACATCAAGGAGTATAAGGGCTAAGACAGGTAACCAAAAGCTTGGTCAACAAAGCTGTAGGAGTAAATTAGGAGGGCAGAGAGAGAGAGATAGAGACACACACAGACACACACTCTCTCTCAGGAAGAGAGAGAGAGAGAGCGACACACTCACACAGATACACATACTCTCTCTGAGAGAGAGAGAGAGACACACACACAAACACACACACACTCTCTCAGAGAGAGAGAGACACACAGACAGACACACATACTCTCTCTCAGAAAGAGAGAGAGAGAGACACACACACAGACACACATACTCTCTCTCGGAAAGAGAGAGAGAGACACACAGACAGACACACATACTCTCTCTCAGAAAGAGAGAGAGACACACACAGACAGACACACATACTCTCTCTCAGGAAGAGAGAGAGAGACACACACACAGACACACATACTCTCTCTCGGAAAGAGAGAGAGAGACACACACACACACTCTCTCAGAGAGAGAGAGACACACACAGACAGACACACATACTCTCTCTCAGGAAGAGAGAGAGAGACACACACACAGACACACATACTCTCTCTCAGAAAGAGAGAGAGACACACACACACAGACACACACTCTCTCTCGGAAAGAGAGAGAGAGAGACACACACAGACACACATTCTCTCTCAGAGAGAGAGAGACACACACACATAGACACACATACTCTCTCTCAGAGACAGAGAGACACACACAGACAGATAGAGACAGAAACTGACAGAGTGAGATACAAATAGAGAGGCAGAGAGAGAGGGAGACAATGAGAGGTAAAGAGGGAAATAGTGACAGACAAACTGAAACAGAGATGAGAAGGAGACAGTGAGAGAAAGAAAGAGATACTGAGACAGAAAGGACGCAGACAAACATAGACAAGCAGAGAGCAGACAAAGAGAGATAGAGGGATAGCGATAGGGTCAGAGAGATTGTGGCTGAGAATTCTATACCATGAGGCTCAGGGAGATGAAGGTGATGAAAGTTAGACAGGACAAGAGGCCAGATGCAATGTTTGAGATTTGTGGAGCGTGATGAGGTTACAGTGTCAGAAACCGATGAGGCCATGCAAGGATTTGATCATAAGGATGAGAATTATACAAGTGGTACATTTCCAGTTCAGGCTGAGTGTGGGCCAGCAAGCTTAGTACATCCTTCCTAAAGTGCAGTGCCCAGAACTGAACAATTATAAAGCAAACAACTCCAGTATCACTTCCTTCCTCCCAATCCATCTGATTAGCTGCCTCCAAATCTCTGCACCTGACTCCCTGGCGGCTGAGCTCAGAAATTAAATCACTTTAATCTAAGATATGTTTTCCTTCTGTCTGTGTATCATTCAAGTGCTTTGAGTTTGATTGAAGGATGAAGCAGGTTTAGCTACAGTGATCAGTAAACCAGTAAATATTAATTAGAATTTGTTAAAAACCAAACAATATCTGCTAAGAAATTAACAAACTAGGGTTTGATTCAGTTTCCGAACTGGAGATTAATTGTCTCTTTCAAAACCCTTCCTGTGCACGATATTCAGTTTCATTATTCATAATTGTTAGTTTAATTTAAGGCAGAATCTCAGCATCAAACATTCCCAGGACAGGGGCAGCACATGGGTTAGATACAGATTAAAGCTCCATCTACACTGTCCTCATCAAACGCTCCCATGACAGAAATAGTGTGGTGTTAGATACAGTGTAAAGCTCTCTCTACACTTTCCCTATCAAACACTCCCAGGACAGGGACAACATGGGGCTAGATACAAATTAAAGTTCTGGATGTAGATTTGCTCGCTGAGCTGAAAGGCTCATTTCCAGATGTTTCGTTACCTTACAAGGTAACATCTTCAGTGGACCTCATGCAAAGCAATGCTGAAAATTCCTGCTTTCTATTTATATGTTTGGGTTTCTTTGGGTTGGTGATGTCATTTCCAGTGGTGATATTATTTCCTGTGGTGAAGTCACTTCCTGCTCCTTTTCTCAGGGGGTGGTAACTCGATCTGTTTGTTGATAGAGTTCCAGTTGGAATGCCATGCTTCTAGGAATTCTCATGCATGTCTACGAGGAATTCTCATGTGATTAAAGTTCTGTCTACACTGTCCCCATCAAACACTCCCAGGGATTGTTGTATTAAATATGGTTTGGGTAAAAGTGGCAGATTCCTGTCTATGAAGGACATTAATGTAAAGGTTTGGTTTCACGATGGTTCCCACCCTCAAGCACATCATTTTCAAACCTTCCCCACCAACTACCAAATTGTCTGAATTCAGTTGATGGTGAGATTTGAACTTGAAGATGCAGCTTAATTTTTGGAGTTGCCTTGAAGACTCCCAAAGCAGGGTAATGAACAGAAAGCCCCAGTGGTGACTCGGTTCCTGTGCCCATCTTCTAATGTGAAAGGTCACTGAAACTCTGATTTCATTGAACATAGAACATTACAGCACAGTATAGGCCCTTCGACCCTCAATGTTGCACCAATCTGTGAAACCAATCTGAAGCCCATCTATCCTACACTATTCCATTTTCATCCATATGTTTATCCAATGACCATTTAAATGACCTTAAAGTTGGCGAGTCTACTACTGTTGCAGGCAGGGCGTTCCATGCCCCTACTACTCTCTGAGTAAAGAAACTACCTCTGACATCTGTCCTATATCTATCATCCCTCAACTCAAAGCTATGTCCACTCATGCTAGCCATCATCATCTCAGGAAAAAAGGCTCTCATTGTTCATCCTATCTAATCTTCTAATCATCTATTAAGTCACCTCTCAACCTTCTTCTCTCTAACAAAAACAGCCTCAAGTCCCTCAGCCTTTCCTTATGAGACCTTCCCTCCATACCAGGCAACATCCTAGTAAATCTCCTCTTTCCAAAGCTCCCACATCCTTCCTATAATGCAGTGACCAGGACTGCACGCAATGCTCCAAGTGCAGCCACACCAGAGTTTTGTTCAAAAAGGGAAGTAGAGGCAACCCTGGTAATTATAGACCAGTGAGCCTTACTTTGTTTGTGGAAAGGATTATAAGCATTGAATGATATTTGTGCCCAACATTCTGTATCTTTTTGTGCCAAAAGGAAGAAAAAGACTCAAGTTGAAACGCCATGTTATAACCTTTTGGATTATGAGCTGAGTAGCATCAAATCTACTCTGTTTTGTACTTTTACAATTGTCTATCTTGCATCATAGGCCAGAGGGAAAGTGAGAAAGCAACAGAGGCAAAGAGAGAATATGAGAAAAGACAGGCAACTAATGTAGAAGGGAATGCAAATGTTTTCTTTTGGCCTATACATAGTGGATGAATGGTTCGAGGAGGAGTTGGTCTCAATACGTTGGAGATTGGGACCTATGAAAGTAAACAGAAGGCATGTCTGGGGAACTAAATGCACCCTTTCCATTTGTTTTTCCCAAGACAAAAATAGAAATAGGAATAAAAATAGAGAAGACATTTGGGAAACTGGATGAACTACACATTAATAATGATGAGGAATTAGAAAGCTTGCCTGCCTTAAAGTTGATGAGTCACTGAGATCTGAAAGGTTTATTCCAAGAATGCTGAGGGAAGGTAAGGTCGTAAGTTGCAGTGATACTGACCAAAATCCTCCAGTGTTTATTGGGACAAAAGGATCAGAGAATTGCAAATGTTCCAGTATGTTCGAGAAAAAAGGGTTCAAGAATAAATCTAGCAATTACAGGCCAATTAGTCTTGGTGCTGAGGCAGTTTTTGGAAGTGTTTATTATTTGGACAATAAAGAAAGCTGGGGAGTGGGACTTTTTAAAGACAAATTCAGTTTAACTAACTTGATGGAATTTTTGAGGCAGCAGCGAGGGTTGATGAGGGTAATGCAGTTGATGTGGTGTACGTGGTCTTCCAAACATGAGTCAGTAAAAGTGAATCACATGGGAGAGTGGCAGTTTGGATGCAATGTTGACTGAGGGACAAGGAACAGGAAGCAGTGGTGAATGGCTGGGTTTCGGATTGAAGGGAAGTTTATAGTTGGGTTCACAGTGGTTGACATGAGGATCACCGCTTTACTTGATATTGTATCACAATCTGGACTTGAATCAAGGAACAGTTTGAAGGTGACACTATGGGGAGGGATTAATAAACTTCAAGAGAATATAGACAGGTTGAGAAAGGGCATGTACAGATGGAAAGTAATGAAGACAATTGTAAAGTGATATTTTTCACTCACTAGATCGGGAGACGCAATATAAAATACAAGGTCTGATTCTAAATGGAGGTGCAGGAGCAGAGGGACTTGGAGGATTGTACATAAATCATTGAAAGTGGCAGGGCACTTTGAGAAAATTGTCAATCCCACATGTGGGATTCTGGGATTTATAAATAGAGGTTAATAAGGGAATTATGATGAATCATTGTAAAATACTGGTTCAATCCTAACTGAAGTATTGTAACCAGTCCTGGGCTCTGCACTTTAGGAAGGATGTGAAGACCTTAAAGACGGTGCAGGAAAGGTTTACACAAATGATTCCGGTCACTGGATTGTTTGAAGAAGCTGGGGTTGTTTTCCTTTGGGAAAATGGGATTGACAGGAGATTTGATAGGGATGTTCAAAATCATGTAGCACCTGGACAGAGTGGAGGGAGAGAAAGGTCCCACCAGAGATAGGGTCAGGAACCAGAACAATCAAATTTCAGGTGATTGGCAAAAGAATGAATGCTGATGTGAGGAGAAGTGCAGGGTGTGGTTGGGATCTGGAACGTGCTGCCTGGGAGTGTTGGGGAAGGAAGATACAATCACACTTTTCAGAGATTTGCAGGGTTATGAGGAAAGGGTGAGAGCGTTGGCCTCAGATGGACTGTCGTTGCAGTGGTCCACTTGATGGAATGAATTGTCTTCCGTATTAGAACCATTCCATAATAGACACTGTATGTCACATTTTCTTCTGTTTCCTGTATATTTTATTTCATTTAAAGAAAGTTTCTCCCCTGTTTCTCCCACCGACATGAGTTCATTCTATTGAGAAAACATTGAGAATTTCATTTTAGATTTTAGAAAATAACCTTGTTTTAGATTTAGATTATCTTTTAAATTTTTGGTTTTATTGTCACATGTACTCAAGTACAAGGGTACGGGAGCATAGGGCAACTGTACAATGTCATCATTCCCAGCACAATCTTTGGTGTAAATGTGCCTAAGTACAAAACCTTCTGCACAAAAATAGTAAAATAAAGAAATAAGTTAAAAAGTTCAAAACTATAGTTCTTCTCAATATAAAGTAGAAAAATCAAGTTAAAAGTTAAACATTATAGTCCCTCCGTTCTCCTTCATCAATTCAATTCCATTTGCCATGTTCCTTGTTCCATTCCTAGCCACGGGATCTTTTACATCCATCTGAAGGACCAGAGAGGGCCTTGGTTTAACATCTCATCGAATACCATCCCATTTGCTAATGCAATGAAGAGCAGGGGAGATCTTCACCAGAATCCTCATTCAACATCAACCCCCAACCAGCATTGTTCCCTCAAACAATCAGGCCATTTATTTCATTGGTGCTGATGGCATCTTGCTGTGCATTTATCGGCTGTCACTTTTCCTTCATCCAAAATGGCTCCACTTTAAAAAGCACCTCATTGACTGCAAAGCATTGAGTTATGCTGAGCTCACACAAGGCACTACAGAAATGTAAACATTTCTCTGTATTTCATTTCTTGAATCATTGGTTGAGTTTCATAGTCACAGTCATAGAGTCATAGTCATAGAGATGTACAGCACAGAAACAGACCCTTCAGTCCAACTCGTCCATGCCAACCAGATATCCCAACCCAATCTAGTCCCACCTGCCAGCACCCAGCCCATATCCCTCCAAACCCTTCCTGTTCATATACCCATCCAAATGCCTTTTGTAAATGCAAATGTTGCAATTGTACCAGCCTCTACCACTTCCTCTGGCAGCTCATTCAAATAACCCTCTGAGTGAAAAAATTGCCCCTTAGGTCTCTCATATACCTTTCCCCTCTCACCCTAAACACATTCTCATCCCAGGGAAAAGACTTTGTCTATTTATCCTATCAATGCCCCTATGATTTTATAAACCTCTATAAGGTCATCCCTCAGCCTCCGACACTCCAGGGAAAACAGCCCCAGCCTATTCAACCTCTCTCTATAGCTCAAATACTCCAACTCTGGCAACCTCCTTGTAAATCTTTTCTGAATCCTTTCAAGTTTCACAACATCTTTCCGATAGGAAGGGGACCAGAATTGCACGCATATTCCAACATTGGCCTAACCAATGTCCTGTACAGCCGCAACATGACCTCCTAACTCCTGTACTCAATACTCTGACCAATAAAGGAAAGCATACCAAACACCTTCTTCACTATCCTATCTAGCTGCGACTCCACTTTCAAGGAGCTATGAACTCCAAGATCTCTTTATTCAGCAACACTCTCTCGGACCTTACCATTAAGTGTATAAGTCCTGCTAAGGTTTGCTTTCCCAAAATGCAGCACCTCGCATTTATTTAAATTAAACTCCATCTGCCAATTCTCAGCCCATTGGCCCATCTGATCAATATCTCATTGTAACCTGAGGTAACCCTCTTCGCTGTCCACTACACCTCCAATTTTGGTGTCATCAGCAAACTTACTAACTACTGTATACCTATTACGCTCACACCCTAATCATTTATGTAAATGATGAAAAGTAGCACTGATCCTTGTGGCATTCCACTGGGCACAGGCCTCCAGCCTGTAAAACAACCCTCCACCACCACCCTCTGTCTTCTACCTTTGAGCTAGATCTGTATCCAAATGGTGAGCTTTCCCTGTATTCCATGTGATCTAACCTTGCTAACCAGTCTCCCATGAGGAACCTTGTCGAACGCCTTACTGAAGTCCATATAGGTCACATCTACCGCTCTGTCCTCATCAATCCTCTTTGTTACTTCTTCAAAAAGCTCAATCAAGTTTGAGAGACATGATTTCCCACGCATAAAGCCATGTTGACTATCCCTAATCAGTCCTTGCCTTTCCAAATACATGTGCATCCTGTCCCTCAGGATTCCCTCCAACAACTTGCCCACCACTGATGTCAGGCTCACCGGTCTATAGTTCCCTGGCTTGTCCTTACCACCCTTCCTAACAGTGGCACCACGTTAGCCAACCTCCAGTCTTCCGGCACCTCACCTGTGACTATCGATGATACAAATATCTCAGTAAGAGGCCCAGCAATCACTTCCCTAGCTTCCCACAGAGTTCTAGGGTACACCTGATCAGGTCCTGGGGATTTATCCACTTTTATGCGTTTCAAGACATCCAGCACCACCTCCTCTGTAATATGGACATTTTTCAAGATGTCACCATTTATTTCCCTACATTCTATATCTTCCATGTCCTTTTCCACAGTAAATACTGATGCAATCCCTAGCCAACTCTATCTTCTAAATGAAGGTCCTGCCTGTGCTGCCGACCTCTCCTTTACCCACGGTCTCTGACTGACTGGTTTCTCTCTCCCACTGCTGGCTGCAGCCCTGGTCAAGGCCTTGCTGTGTTCCTGTCCTCTGAGGGGCAGCACACAGACTGATGTGAAACTTTGGAGATTCTCAGTGATACACGGGCACTATTGTCTTGAACAAGAAACCTGTAAAGAACCCACTGCCCCTGGGACTGAAGACCATTGGAAAGCAACTGTATGAAAGTGTGAGCTCTGCTCTTAGTCCAGAGTGCTGATGAAAACTGCAGCGAGACAGTCACGCTCCTGACATCTGCAGGGAGATCACAGCTGTGTTTTACCAGGCTAATTGCACTGCGTTGCTCCCAGCATCTTGCCATTTTTGCCTGACAGCAATCACTATATTAAACATCATCTGGTTACCAAGCACCAGGGAGTTAATCTGCTGTGAAGCCAGCTTTCAGAGGATCAATTCCTCCCAGAGCTTCCTGACTATTTGGTTTTCGACTTGATTTATTCTGGTCTCCTCTCTCCTTCATACTTTAATTAAAAGGCATTTAATCTCTCAACCCTGACTGTGCTAATTCTGCTTGAAAATCTGTTCTAACTACATCTCACATCGAAGTTATCACAATTGCAATTTGAGTCTGCTGTACAGGTTTGCATGAGTTGCAGCTTCAGTCCCACCTTCCCTTATGTGCTGGATGGTGAGGGGAGGCAGTTAATTTACCCTTTCATGGGATGTGGGCATTTGTTGTTTGTCATCCCTAATTGCCCCAAACAGGCTGCTTGCTATCCTTGGAGGGTAATTAAGAGTCAACTACATTGCTGTGTGTCTGGAGTCAGATGTAAAATTGGAACAACAGAGTTCCTTCTCCAATGAACCAGAAGGGTTTTTATGATAATCAATGAGAGTTCCATGCTCACCAATTCCTGAGCGCAGATTGTTATTTGACTTTGAACCACACAGGGTGCCTTGATTTGAATCCTTCTCCTCAGTTTATTTGCCTCTTGGAGGGTTCCTGTGGCACAGTGGTGCTGTCCCTGCCTCTGAGTAAGGAGGCTTGGGTTCAAATCCCACAATGCTCCAGGTGTGTGTCATAACGTCGCTGCAGAGGCTAATTTAAAAATATCTGTAAAGGGAGAGCTGGTAGCATTGTCATGTGAGTCTGACAGAAAGCTGAGTAGGCAGTGAGCAGACATGGAATACCACAGAAAGTAGCAGAGAATTTGTGTGGGAATCTGGATTACAACTCCAGCGGCATTATCGCTGCACCATCGTCCTCTGGGTAGCTTATAACCTTGGGAGTGGAGGAGGATGATCAGCCATGATCTCATTGAATGGTAGGGCAGAGTTAGAATCACAGGATCCCCACCCAATCCTCATAACTTCACATTTCCCATGGCTAATCCACCTAACCTGCATATCTTTGGACTGTGGGAGGAAACCGGAGCTGAGGCTGGAATCAAACCTGGAGCTGTGAGGCAGCAGTGCTAACCACTGAGCCACCGTGCCACCCAACTTGATGGACAGAATGGCCTACTTCTGCTCCTAAATCTTACCTCACTCACTGCCCATACCAGCAGTTGCTGTAAGTACCTGCTGTGGGTCAGATTTGTCGCTGAATCTGTGGGTTACAGGATGTTGCTGCATCTGTAGACCATAGTGCAATGTCCAGCCGACCTTCAGCATTGGGGGGGATTTGCCCAGTTACCTGTCTTTCAGATGCAGGTTGTAGGTCTCTCTGCCTCTACCAGTTTGATGGAGACTGGATTAGAAGAGCAGGGAGTTTTAAATCCCAGTTTGTTCTGCCTTGCTATGCTGAGTCTGCTAGTGTTTACACTGATGGTTTCTGAGTTAAGGTCCATCTGCTCAGACTACAGTGCAAACATCAACTATATCTCTGAGACTCAGAGATGAGACTATTCTAATGTGCTCCTGGCCAGCCTCCTTGCTTCCACAAGCCATTTTGATTCAAAGCCTGCCTGTATTCTAGTCCACACCTGGTCTCACCCAGCAATCACCCAGTCTGTTTGCTAACTTGCACTACACCTTGACCTAGCAATATCTCAATTTTAATATTCTCCTCCTCATGTTCGGATCACACATCCCTATGTCTGGAATCTCTTCCAGCCCTCTGGGATTTCTTCACCATTTTATGGGATGTGAGCATCACTGATAAGGCTAGCGTTAGTTGCCCAGCCCTAATTGCCCTGGAACTGAATGGTTTGCTAGGGCCATCTCACAAGGCAGTAAACCATCCATCACATCGCTGTGGGAATCACACGTGAGAAATAGGAACAGGAAGAGGCCATTCAGCCCACTCTGCCATTCAATCGGATCATGCCTGATCCAACACTCCTAATGCCCACATCCGTGCCCTTTCCCCTAAACCCCTGATTCCCCAACAGATCAAGAATCTCTCGATCTCAGCCTTAAATCTTCACAAAGACTCTACCCAACAGTCCTCTTCTCCAACGTTTCTCCCATCTCTCTGTAGCAAGGAGTCCCAAAGTTTCTGAACCCTCTGAGAGAAGGAATTCCTCATCTCAGTGTGAAATTGGGTCCCTTTTGTTCTGAGACTGTGGCCTCTGGTGCTAGACTGTCCCATGGGGGGAACATGCTCTCAGCATTGACCCTGTCAAGCTCCTTAACAATCGATATATTTCAATGAGATTACCTCTCATTGTTCTAAACTCCCGTGATTCAGAGAGATGTACGGCACGGAAACGGGCCCTTCAGTCCAACTTGTCCATGCTGAACAGGTATCACAAAATAATCTAATCCCACCTGCCAGCACTTGGCCCATATCCCAGGAAATCCTTCCTATTCATATACCCATCCAGATGCCTTTTAAATGTTGTAATTGTACCAGCCTCCACCACTTCCTCTGGCAGCTCATTCCATACACGTACTACCCTCTGTGTGAAGAAGTTGCCCCTAAGGTCCCTTTTATATCTTTCCCCTCTCACCCTAAACCTATGCCGTCTAATTCTGGACTCCCCCACCCCAGGGAAAAGACTTTGTCTATTTATCCTATCCATGCCCCTCATGTTTTGATAAACCTCTATAAGTTCACCCCTCAGCCTCCAATGCTCCAGGGAAAACAGCCCTAGCCTATTCAACCTCTCTCTATAAAAGCAGAGGATGAGAAGAGCAGGGAGTTTCAAATCCTCCAACCCTGGCAACATCCTTGTAAATCTTTTCTGAACCCTTTCAAGTTTCACAACACCCTTCTGATAAGAAGGAGACGAGAATTGCACACAATATTCCAAAAGTGGTCTGACCAATATCCTGTACAGCCGCAACATGACCTCTCAACACCTATACTCAATACTCTGACCAATAAAGGAAAGCATACCAAAGACCTTCTTCACTATCCTATCAACTTGTGACTTTACTTTCAAGAGTCCTGCTCTGATTTGCATTTCCAAAATGCAGTACCTCACATTTATCTAAATTAAACTCCATCTATCATTCCTCAGCCCACTGGCCCACCTGATCAAGATTCATTGTAATCTGAGGTAACCTTCTTCGTTGTCCACTATGCCTTCAATTTTGGTGTCATCTGCAAACTTACTAACTATACCTCCAAATTATTTATATAAATGATGAAAGGTAGTGGACCCAGCCCTGATCCTTGTGGCACTCCACTGGTCACAGGCCTCCAGTCTGAAAAAGAACCCTCCTCCGCCACCCTCTGTTTTCTACCTTTGAGCCAATTCTGTATCCAAATGGCTAGTTCTCCCTGTATTCCATGAGATCTAACCTTGCTAATTAGTCTCCCATGGGGAACCTTGTCGAATGCCTTACTGAAGTCTATATAAATCACGTCCTTATCAATCCTCTTTGTTACTTCTTCAAAAAACTCAATCAAGTTTGTGAGTCATGATTTCCCATGCACAAAGCCACGTTGACTATCCCTAATCAGCCCTTGCCTTTCCAAATACATGAACACCCTGTCCCTCAGGATTCCCTCCAACTACTTGCCCATCAGATGAAGCTTCACTTAAAACCCATTTAAAGGTGTCAGTTCTGACATTGCGGTGCTCCCTCAGCGCTGACCCTCCGACAGTGCAGTACTCCCTCAGCACTGACCCTCCGACAGTGCAGTACTCCCTCAGCACTGACCCTCCGACAGTGCGGTGCTCCCTCAGCACTGAGCCTCCGATAGTGAAGCACACCCTCACCACTGACCCTCCGACAGTGCGGTGCTCCCTCAGCACTGAGCCTCCGATAGTGAAGCACACCCTCACCACTGACCCTCCGACAGTGCGGCACACCCTCAGCACTGACCTTCCAATAGTGTAGCACTCTCTCAGCACTGGCCCTCCGATAGTGCAGTGCTCCCTCAGCACTGACCCTCAGACAGTGCAGCACTCCCTCAGTACTGACCCTTTGACGGTTCTGCACTCCCTCAGTACTGATCTCCAACAATGTCACACTCCCTCAGTACTGACCTCCAACAGTGTCACACACCCTCAGCACTGACCCTCCAATAGTGTAGCACTCCCTCAGTACTGACCCTCCGACAGTGCAGCACTCCCTCAGCACTGAAACCTCTGACAGTGCGGTGGCCCCTCAGCACTGACCCTCTGACAGTGCGGCACTCCCTCAGCACTGACCCTCCGATAGTGTAGCACTCCCTCAGCACTGACCCTCCAATAGTGCGGCACTCCCCCAGCACTCACCATCTGACAATCCAGCACTCCCTCAGTACTGACCTTCCAACAGTGTCACATTCCCTCAGTGCAGCGTCCCTCAGCACTAACCGTTCTGACATTGTGGTGCTCCCTCAGCACTGACCCTCCGACAGTGCAGTACTCCCTCAGCAGTGTATATCTCCCCCAGCACTGACCCTCTGATAGTGTGGCACTCTCCCAGCACTGACACTCTGATAATGTGGCACTCCCCCAGCACCAACCCTCCGACAGTGTAGTACTCCCCCAGCTCTGACCTTCTGATAGTGTGGCACTCCCCCAGCACTGACCCTCTGATAGTGTGGCACTCCCCCAGTACTGACCCTCCGACAGTGTAGCACTCCCCCAGCACTGACCCTCTGTTAGTGTAGCACTCCCCCAGTACTGACCTTCTGACAATGCAGTGCTCCCTCTTTACTGGGACTGGAAGAATTTGCCTAGTTTTGTTTGCAAGTTTCAGGGGGTTGTGGTCTTAAGTCCATGACATATTGATTCACAGTCAGGAGTAAGTGCTTCCCACTGACTCCTAGCCAATATTTTAAATCGCAAATAGAATGTGCGGTGATGGTGACCTAACGTGTAAGTAACAATTAAAGTTAAGCTGAGGTGGCAACTGTTAGCGAGTGGTAAAATATTAATGACTCCTGACTCATTCCCTTGATGGCTTGATGGAATCCTGGGTGTACATACGGAGACTAAAAATAGAACAAAGTTCTTTTCCTTTGAGGAGGAAAGGTGAAATCACCATTGTCTTAAAAGGCAAAGGACTGCTCTCTCATTCAAGAGAGAGAACTGGTGGGAATTTAATCTGAGAGACCTTCACAATAACCTCAGCCAGTGAAGGAACTGACCACAAGCTATTGTGTCACTCTGCATCACTAACCAGCCATCCAGCCAACTGAGCTAACAAACGTCCTTTCCCTCCCTTTGGTAAGTGAGTCTGAGCAATGATGTCCAGTCAATGAACTCTTTAAACAATAAACACAGTCATTATTTCGGGCAGGGAAAAGACTTTGATCCAAACTGGCTAGCCAAATAGTTTGAAGTTTGTACTGGAGCCAAAAAAATTTGAGATAGCTTGGGATATTTTGAAAGGTACACAGGTTCAAAAATGCAGTGCTGCAAATTGGTCAGTTCTGTACGAGGTCTGTTTCCCAGGGATTTGTTGTCAGAGTGAATGAGTTCATTTGATTCCAGTTCACACAGAGAATGCAATAAATCTTATATGAAAAAGGGAGATGGAAAAGTAAGATTGGGGAGGGGGTGCAGATGACCAATTAGAGTGAGGGACTAACAGCTATCAAATGGACAATAAATGCTGACCCTTGCAATCAATATGTCACATCACATCAAAAAGATCACAGAAATCAAGCAGATCAGGGGCAGCATAGTGGCCCAGTGGTTAGCACTGCTGCCTCACAGTGCTGGGGACCCTGGCTCACTTCCCGCCTCAGTCGACTATCTGTGTGCAGTCTCCCCATGTCTGTGTGGGTTTCCTCCAGGTGCTCTGGTTTCCTCCCACAATCCAAAAGACGTGCAGGTTAGGGTCGATTGGCCATGCTAAATTACCCATAGTGTTAGGTGTAAATGTGGGGAAGTGAATCTGGGTGTGTTATTCTTCGGCGGGTCGGTGTGGGCCTGTTGGGCCAAAGGGCCTGTTTCCACACTGTAGGGAATCTAAAAAAAAGAGATGCCGTGGCCATTCGGCCTCTTAAGCCTGTTCCATCACCCAGTAGATTGCTGCCGTTCGATTCTTCGACTGCACTTAATTAACATGAGAAAGTGATGAAAAATCTCAGCTTTTGTGGAGAGATGAACTAAGTCAATGTTCCAGGTTGATGGCTTTTCACTAATGAGAATAGAAGATTGAGTTTTAGAGTGAAGTAAATGGAAAAGTATGTGATAGGGTACAGAAGTGGAAAGATTCGATCAGAAAAGGAATGATAGTGAAAGACAAACTGGAGATGTGAATAGGATGTCTAAAAGCAAATGATTGATTTACAGGAGACCTAAATGTCAACACAACAATAGAGAAATTAGAAACAATGGTTGGAATCTCCTTCTCTCTCTTTCTCTCTTTTTCTTAATTAGTTCCTCCCCCGTTCTCCAACATTCTCTTTCTTTCTTATTCTCACTTTCCCTTTCTCTCCTTTTCAGTTGGCCTCTCTTCTTGTCATTAAACCCCTTATTAAGGGCAAAAAGGATGGACGATAAATGCAGACCTGTTAAAGACCTTCACATCTCATGAAAGAATTGAATAAGATTCTGTTTTCCTCCCTCCCTCTCCTTGTCTCTCTCTTCCAGTTTTTTTTACTTTGTGTAATCTGTCCCTTTCACTTTCTCCTCTTAGACTTCTCCTTCTCCATCTATCTTTCTGCATTTCTCTGTCCCTCCATCCTACTTGCCTGAACCCTCCACAGTCAGATTTCTGATATTCCCAGGTTCATTATGTCAGTGAGTCAGGATAGAATGTGCTTTATATTGATAAATGTCCTGCCCAGATGTTTTAATGTTTTCAGTCTGTCTTGTTTACGTCATAGTGGAACTTTCCCTGACACAGTTCACTGATTCTGTCAATTCCTTCATTTCTCCATCTGCACCACCATTCTCTGTCTATCCCACATTCCCTCCCTCTCTCTTTCTCATTGCCTCCTTGTCCCTCTCTCTGTCTGTGCATGACTGTCTCTGTGCGTGGCTGCCTCTGTCTGTGCATGACTGTCTCTGTCTGTCTGTCTCTCCCTCTCTCTCTGACTGATTTTCTTTTCCATTTCTTTATTTTTCTCCCTCTCTCTGTCTCTGTCCCTTTCTCTTTCACTCTATCCAGACTGTTTTAAAGGACTCTGACAGATTTGGCTCGGGTTGGATGGAGGGTTTGAGTCATGGAAAGAGAGACAGAGTATGATGGAGTAGACAGGAGGAAAAGAGAGTGAGAGAGGAAAGCAAAGTAGAAACAGCAGGCTGAGAAAGGCCTTTTTCAGGCTGTCCAGTGTTCTGCCACACTGCTGTGTTACACACTACTCTGTTACACACTGCTTTGTTACACACTATTCTGATGCACACTGCTCTGTGACGCACACTGTTAGGCACTCTGTTACACACACTCTATTACACACTGCTCTGTTACACACATTCTTTGTTACACACTGCTCTGTTACACACACTCTGTTACACATTCACTTACACACTGCTCTGTTACACACACTGTTACACACATTCTCTGTTACATACTCTCTCTAACACACACTCTATAACACACACTCTATTACACACTGCTGGATTACACACTCTCTCTTACACACTCTCTCTTACACACTCTCTGTTACACTCTGCTCTGTTACACACTCTCTGATACATAGTCTCTTACACACTCCTCTGTTAAACACTGTCCGTTACACACACTCTGTTACCCACACTGTTACACACTCTCTGTGACACACTGCTCGGTTACACACTCTCTATTATACAATGCTCTGTTACAGACACTCTGTTACATACTCTCTGTTACACAATCTCTGTTACATGCCATCTTACACATTGCTCTGTTAAACACTCTCTGTTACACACACTTTTTGACAGAATGCTCTGGTATGTACATTCTGTTACAGTTCTGTTTACACTCTCTGTTACACACTCTCTGTTATACACACTCGCTTACATACTGCTCTGTGACACACTCTCTGTGATACACACTCTGTGACACACTGCTCTGTTACACACTCTCTGTTACACAATCTCTGTTACAAACACTCACTTACACACTGCTCTGTGACACACTCTGTGACACACTCTCTGTGATACACATTCTGTGACACACACTCTGTTATACACTCTCTATTACACACTCTGTTACACACACTGTGCGACACACTGCTGTGTTACTCACTCTGTTACACACTCTGTTAGACACTCTCTGTGACACATTGCTGTGTTACACACTCTCTGTTACACACTCTCTGTGACACACACTCTGTTACACACTCTCTGTTACATACTCTTTTATACGCTACTCTGTTAGACATTGTTATATGCATTCTGACACAGAGAGAGAGTGTTATAATGGAGAGTCTCACATTGGGGTCAGTGTGACAGAGAAAGTGTTATAATAGAGAGTCTCACATTGGGGTCAGTGTGACACAGAGAGAGAGTGTTATAATGGAGAGTCTCACACTGGGGATCACTGTAAAATCAAGAGTGTGTTATAATGGTGAGTCTCACACACTGGGGGGGTCAGTGTGAAAACAGAGAGTGTTATATTGGTGAGTCTCACACTGGGGTCAGTGTGACATAGAGAGAGAGTGTTATAATGGAGAGTCTCACACTGGGGATCAGTGTGACAGAGAGAGAATGTTATAATGGAGAGTCTCACACACTGGAGAGTGGTCAGTGTGACAGAGAGGGAGTGTTATATTGGAGGGTCTCACACTGGGGCCAGTGTGACAGACAAAGAGAGAGTGTTATAATGGAGAGTCTCACACTGATATCAGTGTGACACACACACACACACACACAGAGTGTTATAATGGAGAGTCTCACACTGGGGATCAGTGTGACAGAGAGAGAGTGTGTTAAAATGGTGAGTCTCACACTGGGTATCAGTGTGACACACACACTCAGAGTGTTATAATGGAGAGTCTCACAATGTAGATCAGTGTGACAGAGAGACAGAGTGCTATAATGGAGAATCTCACACTGGGGCCGGTGTGACACACCGAGAGAGTGTGTTAAAATGGAAAGTCTTACACTGGGGTCAGTGTGAAAACAGAGAGAGTGTTATAATGGAGAGTCTCACACTGGGGATCAGTGTGACAGAGAGAGAGTGTGTTAAAATGGAGAGTCTCACAATGGGGTCAGTGTGAAAACAGAGAGAGAGAGAGAGAGAGAGAGTGTTATAATGGAGAGTCTCACAATGGGGTCAGTGTGACAGAGAGTGGTATAATGGAGAATCTCACACTGATGTCAGTTTGACACACACACAGAATGTTATAATGGTGAGTCTCACACTGGGGTCAGTGTGACATTTAGAGGGAGAGTGTTATAATGGAGGGTCTCACACTGGGGACCAGTGTGACAGAGAGAGAGTGTTATAACGGAGAGTCTCAAATTGGGGGTCACTGTGAAAACAGAGAGAGAGAGTGCTGTAATGGAGAGTCTAACACTGATGTCAGTGTGACACAAACACAGAGAGTGTTATAATGGAGAGTCTCACATTGGGGCCAGTGTGAAAACAGAGAGAGAGAGTGCTGTAATGGAGAGTCTAACACTGATGTTAGTGTGACACAAACACAGAGAGTGTTATAATGGAGAGTCTCACACTGGGGCCAGTGTGACACTGAGAGAGTGTGTGGTATAATGGAGAGTCTCACGCTGGGGGTCAGTGTGACACACACAGAGAGAGGTTTTTAATGTAGAGTCTCACACTGGGGCCAGTGTGACACAGAGAGAGAGTGTTATAACGGAGAGTCTCACATTGGGGGTTAGTGTGAAAACAGAGAGAGAGAGTGCTGTAATGGAGAGTCTAACACTGATGTCAGTGTGACACAAACACAGAGAGTGTTATAATGGAGAGTCTCACACTGGGGCCAGTGTGACAGAGAAAGAGAGAGAGAGAGAGTGTTATAATGGAGAGTCTCACACTGGGGTCAGTGTGACACAGAGAGAGTGTGTTATAATGGAGAGTCTCACAATGGGGTCACTGAGACACAGACAGAGAGAGTGTTATAATGGAGAGTCTCACACTGGGGGTCAGTGTGGCAGAGAGAGAGAGTGTTATAATGGAGAGTCTCACATTGGGGGTCAGTGTGACACAGAGAGAGAGTGTGAAAATGGAGAGTCTCACACTGGGGTCAGTGTGACAGAGAGAGAGTGTTATAAATGGAGAGTCTCACATTGGGGGTCAGTGTGAAAATAGAGAGTGAGTGTAATAATGGAGAGTCTCACACTGATGTTAGTGTGACACACACAGAGAGACTGTTATAATGGAGAGTCTCACACTGGGGTCAGTGTGACACAGACAGAATATTATCATGGAGAGTCTTATATTTGGCTGTGATGTGTCATGTTTTGCCACTAATTTCATTTTCACCATACACTTTGGAACCAGATAAAATACTTTCCAATCGTTACACAGAATTCTTGAACAAGTACTTCTCTTCAGTATTTATGAACGAGAGGGACCGTATTGTTGAAGAGGAGAGTGTGAAACGGGCTGTTAAGCTAGAAGAGATACCTGTTAGGAAGGAAGATGTGTTGGACATTTTGAACAACTTGAGGATAGACAAGTCCCCCGGGCCTGACGGGATATATCCTAGGATTATGTGGGAAGCAAGAGAGGAAATTGCAGTACCGTTGGCAATGATCTTCTCGTCTTCACTGGCAACGGGGGTGGTACCAGGGGACTGGAGAGTAGCGAATGTTGTGCCCCTGTTCAAAAAAGGGAATAGGGATAACCCCGGGAATTACAGGCCAGTTAGTCTTACTTCTGTGGTAGGCAAAGTAATGGAAAGGGTACTGAGGGATAGGATTTACGAGTATCTGGAAAGACACTGCTTGATTAGGGACAGCCAGCACGGATTTGTGAAGGGTAGGTCTTGCCTTACAAGTCTTATTGAATTCTTTGACAAGGTGACCAAGCATGTGGATGAGGGTAGAGCAGTGGATGTAGTGTACATGGATTTTAGTAAGGCATTTGATAAGGTTCCCCATGGTAGGCTTATGCGGAAAGTCAGGAGGCATGGGATAGAGGGAAATTTGGCCAATTGGATAGAAAACTGGCTAACCGGTCGAAGGCAGAGAGTGGTGTAGATGGTAAATATTCAGCCTGGAGCCCAGTTACAAGTGGAGTTCCGCAGGGATCAGTTCTGGGTCCTCTGCTGTTTGTAATTTTTATTAATGACTTAGATGAGGGAGTCGAAGGGTGGGTCAGTAAATTTGCAGATGATATGAAGATAGGTGGAGTTGTGGACAGTGAGGAGGGCTGTTGTCGGCTGCAGAGGGACTTAGATATGATGCAGAGCTGGTCTGAGGAGTGGCAGATGGAGTTCAACCCTGCCAAGTGTGAGGTTGTCCATTTTGGAAGAACAAATAAGAATGCGGAATACAGGGTTAATGGTAGGGTTCTTAGTCAGGTGGAGGAACAGAGGGATCTTGGGGTCTATGTACATAGATCTTTGAAAGTTGTCACTCAGGTGGATAGAGTTTGTTAGAAGGCCTATGGAGTATTATCGTTCATTAGCAGAGGGATTGAATTCAAGAGTCGTGAAGTGATGTTGCAGCTGTACAGGACTTTGGTTAGGCCACAGTTGGAGTACTGTGTGCAGTTCTGGTCGCCTCACTTTAGGAAAGATGTGGAAGCTTTGGAGAGAGTGCAGAGAAGATTTACCAGGATGTTGCCTGGAATGGAGAGTAGGTCATATGAGGATAGGTTGAGAGTGCTAGGCCTTTTCTCATTGGAACGGGGAAGGATGAGGGGTGACTTGATAGAGCTTTATAAGATGATCAGAGGAATAGATAGAGTAGACAGTCAGAAACTTTTTTCCCGGGTACAACAGAGTGTTACAAGGGGACATAAATTTAAGGTGAAGGGTGGAAGGTATAGGGGAGATGTCAGGGGTGGGTTCTTTACCCAGAGAGTGGTGGGGGCATGGAATGCGCTGCCTGTGGGAGTGGTAGAGTCAGAATCATTGGCGACCTTTAAGCGGCATTTGGATAGGTACATGGATGGGTGCTTAATCTAGGTTAGAAGTTCGGCACAACATCGTGGGCCAAAGGGCCTGTTCTGTGCTGTATTGTTCTATGTTCTATGTTCTATGTTCTATGTAATCTTTTTGGATCTGCATATTTTGTTACTTTCTTTTAGGAACCTTCCCGAATTCCTCCCATTGACAAGTCTGTCTTCCATTTTGTCAGGTGACCAATACTGTGGTCAAAGAGAGGATTTTAATGAGGATCATAAGAGTAGACCAAGTGGCAGGGTTCTGTCGAGTGTTAAAACTGAAAGCTTTTTACTGGAGTTACACCACACAACCGTAAGAAATAGGATCAGGAGGGGGCCATTCGGCCCCTCAATGGTGCTCTGCCATTCAATAGTATCATGGCTGATCTGACATTCTTCACATCCACTTTCTTTCCCTTTCCCCACTGCTGTTGATTCCCTGACTGATCAAGAACCCAGTCAGCTTTAAATATACACAAGGACCTTGTCCCCACAGCTCTCTGTGGCAAGGAGTTCCAAAGACACTGGACCATCTCAGTCTGAAATTGGTACCCCTTTATTCTGAGACTGTGCCCTCTGATCTGAGATTTTCCTATGAGGGGAAACACCTGTCAAGTCACTTCGGGTCCAATATGTTTCAATGAGATCAGCTCTCATTCTTCTAAACTCCAATGGGTAGAGTCTCAACCTGTCTAACCTTTGTTCATTAGACAATGCTTCCATACCAGGGATCATCTGAGTGAACCTTAGGTTGGTCAGCCAATTTACTGAGTGCTTCCTCCAATTTGATTACATGACCAAGAGCATGGTAAGATGGCAGATTAAAAGAATGTTTTACAGGATAGAGCAAGAATAAGAGGCAGAGAGGCTAAGAAAGGACACTCAGCAGCTAATGCATGGTTTCTCGTGATGGAGCTATTAAAATCTGAGAGGCCTGAGAATCTAGAATTGGAGGAACTGTGAAATTGGAGGGTAGTGGGGCTGAAGGAGATCAACAGAATATCAACAGAACTGAGACAGATCAGCAATGACAAGGGGTGATTGGAGGCTGGACCTTTGTGCAAATTTACATCTCACTTATACAGTACAGAACTTAGATTTAAACAGTTCAGAGGATGGAAAGCTGACCAGCAAAGTTTTAGACTTGTCAAGACAATACTTAGGGTGAAACAAAAGCACAATGAGGATTGCAGCAGTAGATAAACTGAGGAACTTACACCAAATCTGAGCTGTGTCCTTGACAGATTGCCAGGACTCCCTAGTCTTTTAATTGTAAAACAAAGTGACTGATACAGATTTATTGCTCTGTGATTAAGTCATGTATCACACTTATTAATTCGAATTGAAATAGATTAGATTAGGGACTTAGAGCATTGAAATGGATGACTTTCTCCTGATAACAAGTTGTTGAGAGATCTGACTCATTTTTAATGCTGCTGGAGGAGTTTTTCATCTACTTTCCCAATCGGTGAGTCTCCTGGGGTGTCAATTGATGTTTCACTTGTCTGAAATGGAAGTGATCGAGAAGGGAAGACTGAAGTTTCATCAGAGTCAATAAAATTGCAATTCACATTTGAGTTCCATATCTGAGCTGCTGTTTTTTCCTGTTGTTGGATGATCCTCTCTGCTGATCTTCCAGGATATCCACCGTCACACCGACTCAAATCCAAAGGACCTGACATACAGCAGGTATCCTGATGGAAGCCTGGCTGAATTCATCTACCTCACCCAACATTGCTTCAGAAAAAGAAATTGTCTATCATTTATCACTTTGTTTGTTACTATCTAACAGACTTCGTTAATGACTATTAAATATCTAGTATTTGAAGGGAACAAGAACTTAAAACGTAGGAACAGAAATAGACCATTCCGCACATCTAGTCCACTCAGTCATTCATTGAAATCATGATCGATCTGATAATCCTCTACTCCAATTTCCTGCCTCCCATAACCCTCAATCCCCCCTTACTGATGAAAATTCTGTATATCTCAGGCTTGAATATACTCAATAACCCAGCTCTCTGCAGTAAAGAGTTCCACAGATTCACTCCCCTCTGAGAGAAAACTCTCCCTCCTCATCTCTGCCTTAAATGGACAACATCTTTCTTTGAGACAATACTTTCTGGTTCTAGACTCTCCCAGAAGTGGAAGCAGCCTTTCCACTTCTACCTTGTCAAACCTCCGAAGAGTCTTAATGTTTCAGTAAAATTTCCTCTCACTTTCAATTTGGAAGCTTGGTTGGTATGGACGAGTTGGGCCGAGGGTCTGTTTCTGTGCTGTATTGCTGACTCAATCACTCCATAAGCCTAACCTACTCAACGTCTTCTCAGAAGGAAATCCCTCTATTCACAGAATCAGCTAGTGAGCCTTCTCTGGACTGTCTCCAATGCCAGTATATCTTTCTTTGGTCACAGTATTCCAGCTGAAATCTGATTAGTGCATTGCATAATTTTAGCAGGAATTCTAATTTTAGTCTGGATAAACAGGCATTGAGTATTGATGAGAGAATTACAGTAATGTGTATTATTCCAGGTTAAATTTGGTCATTGGCTTTTGCAAAAGTGAACAGACATAGTGATTGTGACTATACGTTCGGACCCAAAGACCTGGGTTCGAGTCCCATCCTCCCCATTGGTCTGTCATGATAAACAGTGTTTATTGAAGATCAGCCAGCTAGCACTGGGCGGGATTGTTCAGAGTGGACATGTTAGCTCTGTGTAAACAGAAAGAACTGTAGATGCTGTAAATCAGAAACAAAAACAGAAGTTGCTGGAAAAGCACAGCAGGTCTGGCAGCATCTGTGAGGAGAAATCAGAGTTAACGTTTCAGGTTGAGCGACTCTTCCTTAGAGCACACCCCTACTGTTAGTCACTCACAGTCTCCATTAACAGCTATGAACCCTCCCAGACTGATCGTTGTCCACTCCTTTGTCTGTTCAATTGTCCTTCTCTCTCTTTGGGCTCTATCCCCACCTGTCATTTACTCCTTACCCCCTCCCCCCACCCTCTCTTCTGCATATAAACATTTTCCTAGCTATCATCAGTGCTGAGGAAGGGTCACCAGATCCAAAATGTTAATTGATTTCTCCTCACAGATGTTGCCAGACCTGCTGAGCTTTGCCAACAATTTCTGCTTGTGTTAGCTCTGTGGTAAGCTAGACTTGGTGTATTCATTTACAAACAGGTTTGAAGATCCTCTAACGTACATATTAGATCTTGCTGTGCACAACTTGGCTACTGCTTTTCCTACATTGCAACAGTGACTTTATTTTGAAAACGTATTTAATTGGCTGGAAAGCATGTTGAAATCTCCTGAGGTTGTGAAAGGTGCTATGTAAATGTAACTCCCTTTCTATTTGCCCTTTCCCACTTCTCTGATCAAGTGACATGGAGGCGAGTAATTACATTCTCACTCAGAATAGAATCAGCTAATTGGAGACTGCCTCTGCCTCTGAAGTCAGTCTGGGTCTAAAGTGCTTCTGAGCTACAGTGCTGCAGTGAACGTTCTCCTGAGAGGAATCCAAAGGCTACGTCTAACTTCCTTTCCCTGCGTGGATCTGAACCATATCCCCAGCACTGACCCCCCCCCCCCCCCGTATGTATCCATTGAGCTCGTGACAGCTGAAGCAAATCTACTATTATCTGCGAATCTTACGCACAGCAAACCAGCATTGGGGCTGTGCTGATTGATTCAAAGAGCTGTCAAATTGGTTTCACTTCCCTGCTCTATTTTCAAAGTGCTGCACTTTCTTCTTCCCTTTCAATTCCTTTTTTTGAAAGTTGCAATTGAATCTGCCTCCACCTCCCCTTCAGACAACATGCTCCAGATCACCACAACTCACTGCATCAAAATCCTCTCTTCATCTCTCCCCGAATTGCTTGCCAATTTTCTTCAATCAGTATTCTCTGTTTTACTGGCATTCTTGCTCTTGGAAGCACATTCCCATGATTTTTTTTAAACAACCAATCCTGCTCTTCCTTCCTCCTGCAAATGAGCTGTGTTCCAATCATATTTAATTGACTTGGGTCACCATGGCCCTCCAATCCCTTTTTCCTTCACCTGTTTCTCTCTCTGTCCTGTTTAATCTTGACTGTCAACAGAAACACAGAAACTGAATTTGAAAACCTCGAGCCTCTATGCAGCTGTTTCTTCTGGCTCGTCCAAATCTCTTAAGTTAACCTGACAGGGGATGCACAGCACATAAACAGGACATTGGCTCTCTAATACCAGTGTTTATGTTCCACATGAGCCTCCTCCCATTCCTGTCATCTCACCCCATCACCAGACCTTTCTATTCCTTTCTCCCCCATTGACTTATCCAGCTTCCCCTAAATCTACGTTATTCCTCTAATTTTGACAGAGCGAGTGGGAGGATGGAAGGATTTGGAGAGATGCTGGGATCAGTGTAGGTCAGCTATCACTCTCAATGCTGCCAGTTTCCATTATTAGTTTTCATCTACGATGTTAATGTGCTGATGCAGGCCGATAAATAGTCACAGCAATTTCCAATCATCATCTTCCAGGTCCAGTGCTGCCCCTGAGTGTAGCATTGCTTGCAGAGGGAAAGGTAGAAATTTAAAGAAAACAGGGATAATTTTCAGATCCCGGCATCATTTTCTTCATTACTCATTCACAGGATGTGGGTGTCGCTGGTTGAGCCAGCAGTTATTGCCAGTTCCTAATTGCCCCTTGAGAAGGTGGGGGTGGCTTTTCATTGATTGAAAACTATCACAGAATGGTGCAACTCAGAAGGAGGCCACTCTGACCATCATGTTGATGTTGGTCTTTTGCAGGGCTATTCAATTAGTCCCACAGTACTCTTCTCATCAAGCATTTATTTAATTCTCTTTTCACCGTTTTGAACAGAATCTGCTTCTAATGCCCTTCCAATGTCAGAAGTTACATGACACTAGGTTATAGTCCAACAGGTTTATTTGAAATCACAAGGTCTCTGTGTGATGCTCCAACATCACCTGACACAGGGGCAGTGCTCCAAAAGCTTGTTATTCTAAATCAATCTGTCGGGCTATAACCTGGTGTCATGTGACTTCTGACTTTGTCCACCTCAATCCAACCCTGGCACCTCCACATCATGGCGTTCAGACAGTGCTCACCACATTGTAACAGCTCCCCGCATAAAGAAAGTTTCCTCATGTTACTTATGATTCTTTTGTCAATCAAAAGACATCCTGATAAAGTTCAATCTGATGTACCTTTTGTGGTTTTCAATATGTTAGCTCACGTAACACAAACCACATCTCAATAAAATGCTGTTTAGGCCTCAGCTAGAATATTGTGTGCAGTTCTGGTCACCACACTGTGGGAAGGAAGTGATTGCACTGGAGAAGGTACAGAGGAAATTCACCAGGACATTGCCTGGGATGGAGGGCCAGAGCTATGAGGAAAGATTGGATATGTTGGGAATGTTTCCTGTGCAGCAGTGAAGATTGAGAGGGCATATGATAGAGTTGGTTAAGATAGAACATCAAAACATAGAACATTTCAGCACAGTACAGGTCCTTCAGCCCTCGATGTTGCGCTGACCTGTGAAACAATCTGAAGCCCATCAAACATACACTATTCGATTCTCGTCCATATGCCTATCCAATGACTATTTAAACATTCTTAAAGTTGGTGAGTCTACTACTATTGCACCCATGGCATTCCACTACCCTCTGTGTAAAGAAACTCCCTCTGACATCTGTCCTATATCTATCACCCCTCAATATAAAGCTATGTCCCCTTGTGCTAGCCATCACCATCCGAGGAAAAAGGCTCTCACTGTCCACCCTATCCCAATTACGTCACCTCTCAGTCTTCCTTCTAATGATGACAACCTCAAATCCCTCAGTCTTTCCTCTTAAGACCTTCCCTCCATGCAGGGAACATCCTGGTAAATCTCCTTTGAAACCTTTCCAAGCTTCCACATCCTTCCTATAATGTGGTGACCAGAACTGTACGCAATACTCAAAATCTGGCCGCAACAGAGTTTTGTTCAGCTGCTATCCAACCTTATCAACCTGGTTGGCAACTTTCAAGGATCTAGATACCTGGACACTGAGATCTCTCTGCTTATCTACACTACCAAGAATCTTACCATTAGCCCAGAACTCTGCATTTCTGTTACCCCTTCCAAGTGAATTACCTCACACTTATCCACATTAAACTCCATTTGCCACGTCTCCCCTCAGCTCTGCAGCTTATCTATGTCCCTCGTAACCCACGACATCCTTTGTCACTATCCATAATGCCACCGCCCTTAGTATCATCTGCGAATTTACTAACCCATCCTTCTATGCCCTCATCCAGGTCACTTATAAAAATGACAAACAGCAGTGGACCCAAAACAGATCCTTGTGGTACACAATAGTAACTGAAATCCAGGATGAATATTTTCCATCAACCATCACCCTCTGTCTTCTTTGAGCTAGCCAATTTCTGATCCAAACCATTGAATCACCCTCAACCCCAGGCCTCCGTATTTGGTGCAATAGCCTACCATGGGGAACCTTATCAAATGCCTTACTGAAATTCATATACACCACATCAACTGATTTACTCTTATCTACCTGTTGGACACCTTCTCAAAGAATTCAGTAAGATTTGTGAGGCACATCCTACCCTTCACAAAACCGTGTTGACTATTCCCTAATCAACTTATTTCTCTCTAGATGATAGATAGATTAGATTAGATTACTTACAGTGTGGAAACAGGCCCTTCGGCCCAATAAGTCCACACCGCCCCGCCGAAGCGTAACCCACCCATACCCCTACCACCCATACCCCTACATCTACATCTACCCCTTACCTAACACTACAGGCAATTTTTAGCATGGCCAATTCACCTGACCTGCACATCTTTGGACTGTGGGATGAAACCGGAGCACCCGGAGGAAACCCACGCAGACACGGGGAGAACGTGCAAACTCCACACAGTCAGTCGCCTGAGGCGGGAATTGAACCCGGGTCTCTGGCGCTGTGAGGCAGCAGTGCTAACCACTGTGCCACCGTGCCGCCCACCATCATAAATCCTATCTCCTATAACCCTTTCCAACACTTTACCCACAGCCAAAGTAAGGCTCACAGGTCTATCATTTCCAGGGTTGTCTCTACTCCCCTTCTTGAACAAGGGGGCAACATTTGCTGTCCTCCAGTCTTCTAGCACTATTTCTGGAGACAATAATGACATAAAGATCAAAGCCAAAGGCTCTGCAATCTCTTCCCTGGCTTCCCAGAGAATCCTCAGATAAATCCCATCTGGCCCAGGGGACTTATCTGTTTTTGCACTTTCTAAGATCGCTAACACCTCCTCCTTGTGAACCTCAATCCCATCTAGTCTAGTAGCTTGTATCTCAGTATTCTCCTCGACCACATTGTCTTTTTCTAGTGTGGATACTGATGAAAAGTATTCATTTAGCACTTTCCCTATTTTCTCTGATTCCATGCACAGCTTCCCACAACTATGCTTGATTGGCCCTAATGTTATTCTAGTTATTCTTTTATTCCTGATATATCTCTAGAAAGCTTTAGGGTTTTTCTTGACCCTATCCGCCAATTAATTTTCATATCTCCTCTTGGCTCTTCTTAGCTCTCTCTTTAGGTCTTTCCTGGTTAACTTGTGCCCTAACTGAGCCTTCACATCTCATCCTAACATAAGCCGCCTTCTTCCTCTTGAAAAGAGATTCAACTTCCTTAGTAAATCACAGCTCCCATGCTTGACCACTTCCTCCCAGCCTGGCAGGTACATACCTATCAAGGACACACAGTCGCTGGTCCTTGAATAAACTCCACATTTCAACTGTGCCCATTCCCTGTAGTTTCCTTCCCCATCCTATGCATCCTAAATCCTGCCTAATCACATCATAATTGCCTTTCCCCCAGCTATAACTCTTGCCCTGTGGTATATACCTATCCCTTTCCATCACTAAAGTAAATGTGACTGAATTGTGGTCACTATCACCAAAGTGCTTACCTACCTCCAAATATATTGCCTGGCTGGGTTCATTACCCAGTACCAAATCTAGTGTAGCCTCACCCCTTGTTGGCCTGTCTACATACTGTGTCAGGATACCCTCCTGCACACACGAGACAAAAACTAACCCATCTAAATACTTGAACTATAGTATTCACAGTCAATATTTTGAATGGCATAGATAAAGTGGATAGGAAAATGCTTTTTCCAATACTGGAGGAGTGAAAGCTAGTAGTCATAGCTTTAAGATAAGAAGTGGAAGGCGATGAGAAGAGGTGAGGTGAATGTTTTTTCTGATTTCTGCGTTTCCTGAGGGAGCTGGGAATCTGGAACTCATTGTCTGAAAGGGTGGATGAATCAGAAAATCCCATAATATTTAAGCAGTATTTTGATAATACTTGTGTTGCCATAGACTCCAGGGCTTCAGGCCAAGAGCTGGAAAATGGGAGAAGTGTGGTCAGATCTGTGTTGACTGGTAAGGACACAATGAGTCTCCTTCCGTTCTGTAAACATTTGCGACTATGTGAGTTGTGTTAATATTGAGTCAGGGTTGTGGAAATTTATTAACAACTATGTATACTATTATGACATGTTAGACTTATATATACAGTCTGGGTTACGTGCTTACTTAGATCACTATTGTAGTCAATACATAGTTGACAACTGACTCACTGGAATACTGATAGACAGGCCAATTGCTGACTGAATGGCTGAGAGCTGAATACAGAGTAAGTAGAAATCTCTTACTCTACAGTGTCTCAATGTCATCTAGCTGTCTTAAAGGGTTACTGTTTTTCTGAGCTCTGTACAACACACAACACGTCTACCCCTGGAAACGTCCACTGGTACATTTGTGTAAATTTCCAAACCTTTGGTACCAACCTTTGGTCATTGTCCTGGGGGGACAAAGTGTTGTCCCAGGCCTCAATATCACTTTACTCACATGGAGTCAATCCTGCATCTGTGATAATCTGGTCCTCATAATATTGCAACATATGGCTGTATGTGAAATGCCTGGAGCCTCATCAATTAACCTTGAGGAATGCAACCTAACCATGCATGAAAAGGTACTGTTTTCATTGCTACCTAGAATCCTGCATGTTGTGTTCAGCTCCTTCTGCCCATCACCTTTGGAATATAACATGTCCCCTGGATTAAACTTTTCTTCTGACAGCCTTATATGATGCTATTAAATTTGCCAACATTTCTTCAAAATTCCAGCCTTAAGGAATGTCCTTCTGTCCACATACTCAGAAAATGTGCAACTAAGTACAGTCTGCCCTCAAGCTCCCAGAGTATTATCATTGGGCTGTTATAGACTCCCTCAGCACAAAAACAGGTCCTTCAATCAACTCGTCTGCACTGACCAGACATCCCAATCTGATCTAGTCCCACTTGCCAGCATTTGGCCCATATCCCTCTAAACTCTTCCTATTCACACATTCATCCTGACACCTTTTAAATGTTGTAATTGTACCCGATGTCATCGCTTCCTCTGGCAGCTCATTCCATACAGAAACCCAGGTAATGCTCTGGGCACCTTGGGTTCAAATCCTGCTACAGCAGCTGGTGGTTTTGAATTTAATAAAAAATCTGGAATTAAAAGTCGATAATGATCATGAATCTATTGTCAGAAAAATCCATCTGGTTCACCAACGTTCTTTAGGAAAAGAAACTGCCATCCTTACCTAGTCTGGCCTACGCATAAGTAGGGAATTAGATTCTCTACAGTCTGGAAACAGGCCTTTTGGCCCAACAAGTCCACATCGACCCTCCGAAGAGTAACCCACCCAGGCCCACTTTCCTCTGACTAACGCACGTAACACTATGGGAAATTTAGCATGACCAATTCACCTGACCTGCACATTTTTGACTGTGGGAGGAAACCCTTAGAGAACGTGCAAACTCCACACAGACAGTCACCCGAGGCTGGGATCAAACCTGGGACCCTACTGCTATAAGGCAGCAGTGCTAACCACTGAGCCACCATGCCACCCAATAAATGGACAACAAATGCAAGTCCAGCCAGAAAAGCCCTCATCCTGTGACTGAATAATTTAAAAAAAGCTGGGGACTAATTGTCCAAGGGAATGGTTGAATTTCATCCAAAACATAATTGAAATGAAGGGTAAACCCCAACTATCTGCTGTGAGACTCTTAGGAAGATGTTCATTTCTGTGTTGGTTGATTTACTAAGATTTTAAATGGCATCTCATACTCCATTGTTCCATTGCAATGTTAGGGTCCTCAAAGAGGCGCTTCCAATGAAATAGTTAATGTGCAGTTTTAATTTTCCAACATTCCCAAAATTTGGGGAAGTTTCTATTAGATTGAAATATAATGAGAATGACTGCTTTGTTCAAAAAGGGAAAATAGCAGAAAGGAGGAAACTGCAGGCCAATTAATTTAACATCTGTCTCAGGGAAAATGTTGGAAGCTATAACTAAGACAGTATAGCAAAATACTTTGAAAATTTCAGGATAATTAAGAAAATCAATGGTTTTGTGAAAGAGAAACCATGATTAACCAAGTTATGAAGTTCTTTGAGAAAGTAAAATGAGCTGTGGATGAAAAGGAACCAGTGGATGGATCCTACTTAGATTTCTAGAAGGCACTTGATAATCAAAGGCTATTGTAGAAAATAAAAGCTGATGGTGTAGGGGATAACATATTGATACAGATAGATGATTGGCTGACCGGCAGCAAACAGAAAATGGACAAGAATTGGTCATTTTCTATTTGTCAGAATGTAATGAGTGGTATCCCACAGGAGTCAGTGCTGAGACCTCCACTTCGAGAGTCATAGAGATGTACAGCACAGAAAGAGACCCTTCGGTCCAACTCATCTATGCCAACCAGATATCCCAACCCAATCTAGTCCCACCTGCTGGCACCCAGCCCATATCCCTCCAAACCTTTCCTATTCATATACCCATCCAGATGCCTTTTAAATGTTGCAACTGTACCAGACTCCGCCACTTCCTCTGGCAACTCATTCCATACACATACCACCCTCTGTGTGAAAAGGTTGCCCCTTAGGTCTGTTTTATATCTTTCCCCTCTCACTCTAACCCTATGCTCTCGAGTTCTGGATTCCCCTACCCCAGGGAAAAGACTGTGTCTATTCATCCTATTCATGCCCCTCATGATTTTATAAATATCTATATGGTCAACCCTCAATCTCCGAAGCTCCAGGGAAAACAGCCTTAGCCTATTCAACCTCTCCGTATAGCTCAAATCCTCCATCCCTGGCAACATCCTTGTAAATCTTTTCTGCACCCTTTCAAGTTTCACAACATCTTTCCCATAGGAAGGAGACTAGGATTGCACGCAATATTCCAAACGTGGCCGAACCAATGTCCTGTACAGCCGCAACATGACCTCCCAACTCCCTGTACTCAATCGTCTGACCATTAAAGGAAAGCATATTAAATGCCTTCTTCACTATGCTATCTACCTGCAACTCCACTTTCAAAAAGCTATGAACTGCACTCCAAGGTCTCTTTGTTCAGCAACACTCCCGAGGACCTTACCATTAAGTGTATAAGTCCTGCTAAGATTTGCTTTCCCAAAATGCAGCACCTAGCATTTATCTAAATTAAACTCCATCTGCCATTTCTCAGCCCATTGGCCCATCTGATCAAGATCCCATTGTAATCCGAGGTAACCTTCTTCATTGTCCACTCCACCTCTAGGTTTATGTAAATGAGTCATAGATTGAATGGAGAAAACTACTGATAAGTTTTAAAATAACTAGACTTTTTTCCTATTTAAATTTCCAATTGCATCTCTTTAATATATTGATTAGGGAAGTTAGGTCTTGTTAAAGGGATATAATAATGTCTAGATTGTGTGAACTGTAGATCCACTGACTTCCCAAAAACAATTACTTTGCTACATTCAATGGGCAGTTCTACCTTGTTAGTAGATGTTCTGCACATTGATAAAGCTATTTCAGTTAATACTATGTCTATGCTGACTAACTGGCTAACTGATTGACTGGTTAACTGGTTTGCTTCAGCTACTTTTCAGTGATTTTGGGGGTGTGGGGTGAGGGTGTAGGGGGTGGGGGGAGGGAGAGTGTGGTGGGGAGAGTTTCAGCACTTTGTCATCCTGAAATTTGAAGTGCCCCAGGTGACCCCTCAAATTCCTCAATCTTACTTTGATCTTTATTATTAAAATAAAGCATTGCTAATTAGAGAGTGCGTCACAGCTACAGAAACGGAGGTTGTTGAGGAAGGTTTGTTTACTGAGTCAGTATGGGTGGGAGTTAGGAACAGCATGGGAGCAGCCACCGCATTGGGGGTTTTCTACAGAACCGCTAACAGCAGTGAAGAGCTCATAGGCTGGTAGATTTAGGAAAAATGCAGATGTAGCAGGGTTATTGTTATGGTGACTTCAACACTCCCAATATTGACTGGAACCTCCTAAGTGCAGATGATTTGGATGGAGCTGTTTTTGTCAGGTGTGTTCAGGAGGGTTTCCTTACTCAGTATGTAGACAGGCCAATGAGGGGAGAGGCCAGTTTGGATTTGGTGCTCGTCTATGAGCCAGGACAGGTGTCAGATCTCACGGTGGGAGAACACTTTGATGACAGTGACCACAACTGCTTCACATTTACCATAGCCTTGGAGAGGGAAAGGAGCTGTTACAAAGGGAAGATATTAAATTGGGGAGAAGGAAATTATTATGCTGTCAGACAAGAGTTGGGAAGTACAGATTGGGAGCAATTGTTCCACAGAAAATGGACAGCAGGCATGTGGACACTATTTAAGGAGCAGTTGATGTGAGTGATGCACGAATTTGTTCCTCTGAGACAGGTAAGAAGGGGTAAGATTAAGGACCCTTGGATGGTGAGAACAGAGGAGCTTCTCGTCAAAAGGAAGAAGGCAGCGTACGTAAGGTGAAGGAAGCAAGGAACTAGCACAGCTTTAGAGGATTACAGCTTACTTGAAAGGAGCTCAGAAATGGACTGAGGAAAAACAGGCTTGGCAGGAAGGATTAGGGAGAACCCAAAGGCATTTTACTCTTACGTGATGAATAAGAGAATGATCAGGATAAGGTAGGGCTGATCAGGGATAGCATAGGGAACTTGTGTGTGAAGTCTGAACAGATAGGGGAAGCCCAAAATGAGTTTTTTACTTTGGTTTTCACGAAGGAAAGGGACCTTGTTGTGAATGAGAACTTTGAGGAGCTGGAAAACAGGCATGAACAGATCAAGATTTAGGAAGTTGGTGTGCTGGAAATTTTGGCAAGCATTAAGATTGATAATTCCCCAGGGCCAGACCAGATTTATCCTAGGTTGTTCAGGGAAGTGAGAAAGGAGGTTGCTCACCCACTGGCGAAGATCTTTGCTTCCTCACTCTCCACAGGATTCATACTGGAGGATTGGAGGGAGGCGAATGTTGTTCCTCTTTTCAAGTAAGGTAATAGGGAAATCCCTGGCAATTACAGACCTGTCAGTCTAACGTCTGTGTTCAGCAAGGTTTTAGAAAGAATTCTGAGGGATAGGATTTATGACTATTTGGAAAAGCATCAGTTTGATTAAAAGCAGTCAGCATGGCTTTGTGCAGGGCAGGTCATGCCTCACAAATCTTATTGAGTTCTTTGAGGAGGTGATGAGACAGGTTGATGAAGGTCAGGCAATGGATGTGGTGTATCTGGACTTCAGCAAGGCATCTGATAAGATTCCCCATGGAAGGCTCATTCACAAAGTCAGGAAGTATGGGCAGAAAGATTTGGCTGTCTGGATTCAGAATTAGTTGGCCGACAAAAGGCAGAGAGTGGTTGTAGATGGAAAGTATTTTGCCTGGAGGTCAGTGTTGAGTGGTGTCCTGCAGGGCTCTGTTTTTGGGTCTCTGCTCTTTGTAGTTTTTATAAATGACTTGGATGAGGAGATTAAAGGATGGGTTAGTAAATTTGCCGATGATACAAAGGTTGGAGGTGCCATTGATAGTATCAAAGGCTGTTAACAGGCTGCAGCATGACATAAACAGGATGCAGAGCTGGGCTGAGAAATGGCAGATGGAGTTCAACCTGGATAAATGTGAAGTGATGCATTTTTGAATGCTGAATATAGGATTAGAGACAGGATTCTCGGCAGTGTGGAGGAATAGCGGGATCTTGGTGTTCAAGTGCATTGATCCCTCAAAGTTGCCACCCAAATGGATAGGGTTGTTAAGAAAGCATTTGGTGTTTTGGCTTTCATTAACAGGGGGATTGAGTTTAAGAGCCACAAGGTTTTGCTACAGCTCTGCAAGTCCCTGGTGAGACCACACTTGGAATATTGTGTCCAGTTCTGGTTGCCCTATTATAAGAAGGATGTGGAGGCTGTGGAGAGAGTGCAAAGAAGGTTTACCAGGATGCTGCCTGGACTGGAGGGCTTGTCTTACAAAGAGAGGTTGACTGAGCTCGGACTTTTCTTTCTGGTGAGAAGGAGGAAGAGAGGAGACCTGATCGAGGGGTACAAGGTAATGAGAGGCATGGATTAAGTCAAAAGGCAGAGAATTTTCCCCAGGGCAAGATTGACTGGCACGAGGTGTCATAGTTTTAAGGTGTTAGGAGGAAGGTATAGAGGAGACATCAGAGGTAGGTTCTTTATGCAGAGAGTTGTGATTGTATGGAATGCATTGCCAGCAGTGGTGGTGGAAGCAGAGTCATTAGGGACATTCAAGCGACTGAAGGACATGCACATGGAGAGGAGTGAATTGAGGGGGTGCGTAGGTTAAGTTATTTTAATTTAGATTAAGATTAATCCTCAGCAGAACATCGTGGGCTGAAGGGCCTGTTCTGTGCTGTATTTTTCTATATTCTATGTAAAAGATTCTATGTAACATTTTAAGTAATCCATGCCACACACTCTGAATGTGCATCCACTGTCTAACACATGCAATTGAACAAGTCTCCAGCAAAAATATCCATGACTGGTCTGCAGGTTTTTGTAATTAGTATAATTTCCTCTCCCTGATCATTATCACCAACTTCCCTTTCCAAACCTTGGATCATAGAATCCCTACAGTGTGGAAACAAGCAATTTGACCCAACACATCCACAGCGTCCCTCTGAAGAGTAACCCACCCAGACCCATTCCCTATTACCCATGGCTAATGCACCTAACCGACACATCCCTGAACACCATGGGCAATTTAGCATCGCCAATTCACCTGAGCTGCATATCTTTAGATTGTGGGAGGAAACCCGAGCACCCGGAGGAAACACACGCAGACACGGGGAGAATGTACAAGCTCTACACAGACAGTTGCCTGAGACTGGAATTGAACCCTGGTCCCTGGCGCTGTGAGTCAGCAGTGATAACCACTGAGCCATCATGCTGTGTCATATGTAATTTCAAAAAACCTTGTTAATCCATTGAGGACAGATCATTCCATAATAATAATTTGAGTCACATCTAAAATACATGTTGACCATATTCTGGGCACTTCCAGCATTCATTGTTCTGTTATAGTTCCCCAATTCATGTTGATGTCCTAATTGCCAGAGACACCTCTGTACCCATTCCCTCTGATTACGATCCTCCTTTTATCTTGACAGTTCTAGCCTGAGTCTGGACAGTCTCACATTGCTGCTACTATTCAGTGCTTCATTCTTAGCATTACTGCTGATTCCCCATTTGAATTGGGAAGCAATATTTTCCCAGGATTTTTTTTTAAGGCTTAAGAACATCAGAACCAGGAGCAGTAGTGGGCCATCTGGCCTCTCAATCCTGCTCCACTATTCTATAAGATCATGGCTGATCTTTTCATGGACTCAGCTGCACTTCCCCGCCCTCTCACCAGAACGATTACTTCCTTCATTGTTCAAAAAGCTATCCACCTTAGCCTTAAAAACATTCAACAAGGTTGCCTCAACTTCTTCCCTGGGCAGGGAATTCCACAGATTCACAACCCTCTGGGTGAAGAGGTTACTCCTCAATTCAGCCCTAAATCTGCTCCCCCCTTATTTTGAGGCATTGCCCCCTAGTTCTCGTTTCACCCACCAGTGAAACTAATCTCCCTGCTTCTATCTTATCTACTCCCTTCATAATTTTATATGTTTCTGTAAATTCCCCCTCATTCTTCTAAATTTCAATGAGTATAGGCAAGTCTACTCAATCTCCCCACATAGGCCAACCCTCTCAACTCTGGGACCAACCTAGTGAACCTCCTCTGCACCCCCTCCAGTGCCAGTACATCCTTTCTCAGGTGAGAGCTTCTGAGATTATGTTCCAAACGTGGGTATCTTTCTGAAAACCCAACTCCAGTTAATACTGGAATGAACATAGAGTTTATCTATGTCTGACACCACAATTTAAAGACAAGCATTTAATTAAGAATTTTCAACTAGCATGTTTGCAATCTTGCATATATTCTGTTAAATTGCATTATACTGTACATTCTTCTACAAAATATCCATCCTGCTTTCTAATTTATCAATATCTGACAGTGCCTCATATGTATTTGAAAGCTCACCTTTCTGCATTTCTAAATGTCCGATTGCTGAGCCATAACTCCGAGAATACGTTACACCTGATCTTGTTTCTCTTAGAAACTGACAGTACCAAAGCGTTATCTTGCTGTGGCCACATACTCACTCCATTTTTCCATTGACCTTAAGTTTCAACTTCTGTTGTAAATGCATTTAAGAATTATGAGGAACTGGAATATGGAACTGTTTGAACATTCTGGATTAAAAAGCTTTTGAAAGGGCACTGGGAGTTATGTTCAGCAGCAATTACTGAAGCCAAGTGTTTAGTATTTAGTGTAAGGGATCTGCTTTTTGTTGGATGCCATGTAATTTTGGAAAGTAGATAAGAAAAGGGAGATAAGCAATGGCTTTTATGACTTTAATCACTTGACAAAGCTGGTTTGAGAGTGATGTGGCCTGTATTGAAGGTTGCCTAGAAACAGACTCTGAAATAAAGTTGTTGTTTCCACCAAGGTGGAACAGTTGAATGAAAATACTTTCAATCTGGACCCAAGCCATTTGGTGAGATAAACGTTCAAGACACCTTTCTTTATGGAGCAAGTTTATTAACGATTCAATCTTAAAGCTCCTTCCATACATTGGTTGCAGCTGCCCCCCCCGCCCCCGACCTTTATATTCTCTCAGTCAATTAATTCATTAATTAACCCAATCATCTGTTTAACTGCTTGTTGTGTTAACTCAGCATCCACTCTGTCAAGCCTCTGCAAAATCTTCTTTGTTTCAACAAGATCACCCCATTTTTCTTACTTCTAATGAGGGCCATGAGTCCATAGCATCTTGAAGCAGAATGAGGCCATTTGGCCCATCAAGTCTGCTCCACCATTCGATCATGGCCGAAATGTTTCCCAACCCCAATCTCCCGTCTTCGCTCCGGAACCCTCGATCCACCGACTGATCAAGAACCATCTATCTCGGTCTTAAATAAGTAAATAATTTGGCCTCCACAGCCTTTTATAACAATGAGTTCCACAGATTCACCACCTTCTGGCTGAAGAAACTCCTCCTTATCTCAGTTACAAAGGATCATCCCTTCACTCTGAGGCTGTGCCATCGGGTCCTTGTCTCTTCCCACTAATGGAAACATCTTCTCCATGGTACAATTGCAACATTTAAAAGGCATCTGGATGAGCACATGAATAGGAAGGATTTAGAGGGATATGGGCCAAATGCTGGCAAATGGGACTATATCAGTTTAGGATACCTGGTCGGCAAGGATGAGTTGGATCAAAGGCTTTATTTCCATGCTGTATATCTCGATGACTCTATGTGCTCTCTGTCCAGGTCTCTCAGAGGAAGGTGCAAACTGCTTAACCTTTCCTCATAAAAGATCCCTTACGTCCCAGGAATCAGCCCAGTGGATCACCTCTGACTCATTCCAATTCATGTATATCCTGAAGTAAGCTGTCCAAAAATGCATGCCGTGCATTTGGTGTGATCTCATTAATGTTCTGTACGTTTGTAAGGAGTCTTTCCTACTTTTATACTCAGGCCCCTTTGCAATAAAGATCAACATTGTGCTTGAGATTGACATACTGAGATTCCTCTGTACTGCAGCATTCTGCAGTCAATTTAAATAATGTTCTGCTTTTCAGTTCTTAAAACCAAAGTTGATAAGGTCACCTTTTCCCACATTATACTCCATCTGCCAAATGTTTACCCAATCAGTGAACGTATCAATATCTCTTTGCAGACTCTTTGTGTCCTTATCACAACTGGCATTTGTGTAAACACACGCACACATATACACACACACAGACACACTGACACACACAGACACACAAAACAGACACACACATACACACACACATACATGCTCACACACACACAGACACACTGACACACATACACACACACAGACACACACGTACACATTCACACACACGTATACACACATACACACACACACATACATACACACAGACACAAACATCCACACAGACACACATACACAGACACACACACACATATACACACACATAATTGTGTCCTCCACTGCCATTAAAGTCAGAAGTTACATGACATCAGGTTATAGTCCAATAGGTTTTTTTTAAAATCACAAACGTTTGAAGCATTGCCAAAGTGACTTCACCAGACGAAGGCACAGTATTCTGAAAGCTTGTAATTTCAAATACACCTGTTGGACTGTACCCTGGTGTCATGTAACTTCTGACTTGTCCACCACAGTCCAACACCAGCACCTCCACATCATGGTCATTCAATGAGATCATGCCTGATCTGATAATTCTCAACATCACTTTCCTACTTTTTCCCCATTACCCTCGATGGTCCTTACTGATTAAAAATCTGTCTGTCTCAGCCTTGAATATACTTAATGACCTAGACTCAACAGCCCGCTGTGGTAAAGCATTCCACAGAGTCACAGATTTCTCTGAGGGGCGAAATTCTAACTGGGCAAACCATGACTCTGTGATGATACCCTCTGGTTGTAGATTTTCACACAAGGAGAAACAACGTCTCAGCATCAAGTCATCTAAGAATCTTACATGTTTCAATAAGGTCGTGTCTCATTCTGCCAAAGTCCCATGAACGCAAACCTAATCCACACAAACTCTCCTTATGAGACAGTCCTTCCATATCTGATATTCTGATGAAGGGCTTTTGCCTGAAATGTTGATTTTCCTGCTCCTCACATGCTGCCCAACCAGCTGTGCTTTTCCAGCACCACTCTAATCTAGTCATATCTGGTATCAGCCTAGTGAACATTCTCAGGACTGCCTCCAATGTCAGTATGTCTTTCCTTAGATAAAGGACCCAAAACTGTTCAGTGTTACAGCTGTGGTATGACAAGTGTCTTGTATAGTCTTAGCAAAACTTCCTTATTTTTATACTTCATTTCCTTGGAAATAAAGGCCAACATTCCATTTGCCTTTCCAATTACCCGCTCAACTTCTTTCCAAATGAGTTCACCTCCCACTGCCACTATAAAAGGCCATGACAATGTTAAATACAGAAGTTGCCCATTGATCTCATCCTCCCCAGCTTTTCATTTTAAATTGTTTTAATGCTTCAACACACTTTTATTGATTATCTAAAGCCTCTAATCCACTCGCTGTACAAGAATTATTGCCATGTCCACAGGCCAATCAATTATGCATTGACTTAGAATGTGTGGGTGGTTTCATCAACATGTGAATCTCATTCTTCAGAACTGAGTTTTTGATGTATTACAGTTAGTCGTGAGATATTGACTCAGTCTTAGTTAAATTAGGAAGACCAAATAATGGACCAGCAACACGCGGAACATTGTCTGGGTGGCTTATTCTTGGAGCTCCTTGGATCTACTCTCCTCTTCCCACCATTGCCCTTTCAATCCCAAGACCTTTCCACTATTCTACAATCTGGCCTTGGCTTCTCAGCTCATTGGTCACTCTCTCCCTTTCACCTGTGAGTCAGAAGGCTGCATGTTTGAGCTCCTCTCCAGAAGCTTTGGTCCATATCCCAGAGGAATACTTGCAGTGCAGTCCTGAAGCAGTGCTGCACTATTGCAGGTGTCACCTCTTGGATGCAGCACAAATCTGTTTAAAGGTAAAATCCTGTGCATGCTGGAAATCTGAAACAAACACAAAGAATGCAGGAGAAGCTCGGCATGTCTGACAGCAGCTTTAGAGAGAGAAAAACAGAGTTAAAGTTTTGAGATGACTATGACTCTTCTACAGAACTGAAAGGTGTTGGAAAACAGGCTCTTTTTTATAGTTTGATCAAGGCAGAGGAGCAGCAAGAGGGCAGATGGTACAGAGGCCCAGTGCAAAAGGAAAAGAGGTTGTAAGAAGTGGAGAGAGAATAATAGTCTTGTTAATGGGTGGATTTATGGTAAATTAATGGTATGAAAGGGAGAAAATGAGTCTTTGCTATTAAGTGCAAAGTAAGCAAGATCAAACCATTTTCCCTCCTAGATAGCTTTGAAAGATTGTATGATACTCACATGAAGAAGGAAATTTGCCTTTGTCTCTTGCTCAATAGTTATCCCTTAAGCAATTACACATAAAAATGTTATTCTGTATTGTCATGCATTCAAATATTTGTGTGGTCACATGTTCATATGATTTTTTAAAATATTCATTTGACATGGGCATTGCTGACTGGAACAGCATTTATTACCTGTCTATAGTTACCCTTAGGAAGTTGGTGGCAATCTGTTATCTTGGACAGATGCACATTTAGAAAATTACTATAATCTTACCAGATCATAGGGCTGTTCAGTCATTAGAGAGAGAGATGACTGGTCAAGAGAGCAGCAGCACAGTGGCTCAGTGGTTAGCACTGCTGCCTCACAGCACCAGGGTCCTGAGTTCTCTTCCAGCCTTAGGCGACTGTCTGTGTGGAGTTTTCATTCCTCCAGGTGCTCTGGTTTCCTTTGACAGTCCAGAGATGTGCAGTTGGATGAGTTGGCCATGCTAAATTGCCCCATAGTTACCAGGGATGTGCTAGGTGGATTGGCCATGAGAAATGCAGGATTACAGGGATATTAGTGGGTCTGGATGGAATGGTCTTTGGAGCGTTGCTATGGACCTGATGGGCTGAATGGCCTGCTTCCATACTGTAGGGAATCTATGGTGGTGCTTTAACCTGAGGGTCACCTCATCTCAGGCAAGGGGAGAAGTTGAGGAGAAGAGACCTTTGTGGAAACCCCCGGCAGGAATTGAACCCATGCTGTTGGCATCACAAACCAGCCATCCAGCCAACTGAGCTAACCAACCCTTTCCACATTTGCATTCTCATTCAAGCATTCACTTATGAAAATGAAAGTATATCATATCTGCTTGATCAGATTGTTATCATGCTGCATGGTTGTGACTAATGAAAACATTTGTGAATTATTTTGTTTCTAATCACCATTCTCTCAGATCCCCCACCCTCACACCAGGACAAATGCACCATTTCTTTCACCATTTTCCTCCTCTCCTAACCCCTTTTACTTTCCCATTTGTTGCCAGAGAATGAAAGACTCGCTCGATCTGCTGTCACCAGGTCAGCCGTCCATGTTTGGCTTGGTGAAGAGACACTCATCGGGAACTCTGCAGCTGCCTCCGTTGTCCTGGCGACAGTCTACACTCTATGAGGGCTATAAACAACTGAAAGAGGACCAGGGCCTGAGGCTCATCGTCCCTGCACAAGATGAGGCTTTATCTGCTGCAGCACAGAACAACAGCCCAAGGTAAGGGAGGAGTGGCTCTCTGTTCCTCACTGTGTGAAATATCTCAGAGATGCCTGTTCTTTGACAGTGGGAGCTTTGATGTGCACACACTTACAGTGTATCTGCCTGTAACGTGTGTAGATAATATGTGTTTGGAAATGTGCAGTTGTAGATATCTTAAATCAACCTTAATGTGCCAGCTGTCCTGCTGTGGTGTTATGAACCCAATCTCTGCTGTAACTCACGATGAGGAGCGGAGGAACTGGTGTTGGACTGTGGTGGACAAAGTCAGAAGTCACATGACACCAGGATATAATCCAACACCTGACAAAGAAGCTAAGCTCCGAAAGCTTGTGATTTTGAATAAACCTGGTGGACTATGATCTGGGGTTGTGTGACTCTGACCCTGCTGTAAATAGCTCTGTGTCCAATCTGTGGGACAGACATTAACACCATCAATGGAATCACTGTACCTCAGGAATGGAACAACTAGAAGTACATGGATTTTCATTGATGTAAGAAAACTGGCAGAGAAAGAAACAGCATAAAAGAAGAGAACAACGACAAAAAAACAGTTGGAACTCTGACTCTCTGGCAGAGAGTGAAACCATTAATCAATAATACTTGGAGAGGACCATAGTGGTCTTACTGGTCATCCAGTTCAAAGCTTATAAATCTGTGCATTCTGTAGGAGCAAATTACTGTAGGTGTTGAAATCTGTACCGAAAACAAAAAATGCTGGGAATCACGGCAGGTCATCAGCATCTGTGGTGAGAGAGCAAGCTAAAGTTTTAAGTCAGATGACTCTTCATCAGAAATGTAAACTTCACGGATGCAACCTGACCCACTGGGATTTCTAGCATTTTTGTTTTCGATGTGTGCATTCTCCAGTCTGCTGTTTTCTCTTTGGGGAAGGGGGTGTGGGAGTTGGTTGAGTCAAAATTGATTTGCATATTCCATTTCCTGCCGCTGTGGAAATGAGAGGAGATATAACAAAGGATTGTTTTTTTTTCCACTCTTAGTCTAAAAATTTTGAAAAAAACAATTGATTTATTTAAAAGACTTGAGCTTATAAGAGTTGTAGTCCTGCTATCAGTGCTGGGGGACATGTGCCATAAGCTGTCTTTCAGTATCGATTTGACTGAAGAATTAGCAGCAAGGCAAAAGTGGTGTTGCAGGTTTTGATTACATAATGAGAACTCCACATTAATCTTCCTTACGAGCAGTATTTATTTAAAAATCAGAACTCAGTGGGAGAGGCAGTCTATTAATCAGTATGTAACAGCACTGATGTGTTCAATTGAATCCACAAAACTATAAAACTATAAGACACTGAAGCAAAATCAGGCCATTTGGCCCATCGAGTCTGCTCTGTGATCATGGCTGATCTGATAATCTTCAACTCCACTCTCCAACCTTTTCACATAACCCTCGATTCCCTGACTCCTTAAAAATCTGTATCTCAGCCTTGAATACACTTGAACAGCCTCGACAGCCCTCAGCAGCAAAGAATTCCACAGATTCACTCCCTCTGAGAAAATAAATTCCTTCTCATCTTTATTTTAAAATGTGTCCTCTTATTCTGAGATTATGCCGTCTTTGTGTGCAGTGTGTGACAGCCACTGGGCACATTACTTGAACAAAGGTGTGTTTGAGTGTCTGTGTGTGTCTCTCTCTGTATATGAGTGTGCGTGCGCATACATGTGTTTATGTTTGTGTCTGTAAATATTTGTGTGTCTGTGTATGCATGTGTGTGTGTTCATTGTGTGTTTGTCTGTGCCTGTGTGCGTGTGAGTTTATATGTCTATCTGTGTCTGTATGTGTATAAATGCATGTGTGTATATATGAGTGTGTGTATAATTCCTTTCATTCCTTCAGTGTATTCTATAATAGGGGTCAATTAGCTCAGTTAGTTGGATAGCTGGTTTGTAATAGAGCATAATGCTAATAGTTTGCGCTTGAATCCCATATCATTTAAAGTTTCCCTGAAGGGCTCTCCTCAATCTCTACCCTCAGGTTAAACCACCACCAGCTCTCTCTCTCTCTCTCTCTTTCTCTCTCTCTCTCTCTCTGTAAAAGGAGAGTAGCCTCATGGTTCAGTCGGACTGCTGATTTTACAACCAATCAACAGATGTCATCATATTCCTTACTTGTTTATGAGTCGTGGCCATCGCTGGCTAGGCCAAAATTTATTGCCCAACCCAGGATTTTGACCCAGCGACAAGTCAGGATGGTGAGTGGCTTGGAGGGGAGCTTGCAGGGGAAGGTATTCCCATATATCTGCTGCCTTTGTCCTTTGCAATGGAAATGGTTGTGGGTTTGGAAGGCACTGTCTGAAGACTCTTGGTAACTTACTGCAGTGCAGTTTGTGGATAGTACACACTGCAGCAACTGAGCTTCAGTACTGGACAGAGTGAATTTGAAAGGCAAGGAATGGAGTACTGATCAAATGTTGTTTTGTCCTGGATGTTGTCGAGCCTTTTGAGTGTTCTTAGAGCTGCACCCATCCAAGCAAATAGTTCATCATACTCTTGATTATTTGTTGTAGTTTGTAGATAACCTTTGGGGGGGATCAGGAGGTGAGTCACTCACTTCAGAATTCCTAACTGAAGACCTGCTTTAGCAATTACAGTATTTATTTTGAAAAGCCACACAGATTGCAGATGCTGGAAATCAGAAACAAAAACTGTTGGAAAAGCTCAGCAGATCTGGCAGCATCTGTAAAGATAAGGCAGAGTTAATGTTTTGGATCCAGGAACCCTTCTTCAGAACTGCAGTGTTTAAGTTTGGTTGTGCTAAATTGCCCATCATGTCCAGGGATGTGCAGGCTAGGTGGACTAGCCACAGGAAACTCAGGGTTACAGGAATAGGGTAGTGGATCTGGGTGGGAGGCTATCTGGAGGGTCAGTGTGAACTTGATAGGCTGAATGGTCTGCTTCAACACCGTATGGACTCCATGATTCTATTCTATGCTATAAGGCTGGTCCAGTCCAGATTCTGGTGATACTCTGATGGTGAAGTATTCAGTGATGGTTGTATTACTGGACATAAGTGTGCTAGATCTTTTCTCACTCATAGACTGTCAAGCACAGAAAAAGGCTATTTGGCCCATTGTGTCCATGATGTTTCACAAAGATCTGACTACATTAATCATATTTTCCAGCTCTAGGCTCATAGCCCTGGCAGATATGGCAATGCAAATGAATATCTAAATACTGCTTGAATGAATCTAGAGTTTCTGACTCAACAATCCTTTCCAGACAGTGAGTTCCAGACTCCCAATGTTGTCTTGCTGAAAAACTTTCTCATCAACTGAACCATTAGCTTCTTTACCTTAAATCTGTGTTGTCTAGTTATTGACTACTCTATGAATGGCAAAATGTCTTCCTATCTACCCTATCTATGCCTCTCATATTCTCATCCACCTCTATCAAGATCCACTCAATATTCTGTATTCCAATGAAAATGACCCCCAACCTGTCGTATCTTTCCTCATAGCTCAGACCCTGCAGCCCAGGCAACATCCTGGTTAATCTAGTCTGCACTTTCCTCTAGTGTAATCACATCCTTCCTATTATTTAGTGACCAGACCTGCATACAGTACTCTAGTAGTGGCCCAAGTAGTTCCAGGATAATCTCCCTGCTCATGTATTCTATGCTTTAGCTACCTGATGAAGGAACAGCGCTCCGAAAGCTAGTACTTCCAAATAAACCTGTTGGACCATAATGTGGTGTTGTGTGATTTTTAACTTTAGCTGATAAAGGGAAATATCCCACATGACTTCTTAACCTGCTTTCTTCAGGCATCTGTGCATATGCACACAGAGATCCCTGAAATCGGCAGTACTTTCCAGAGTCAGACCATTTAGACTGTAGCCCCTTGCCTTATTAACCCTCCCAAGTGCATTACTTCACATTTTTTGGGGTTGAATCCTAACTTGCTTGTTAGAGATGGTCAATGTCTGGCAGCTGGGTTGCTCTGAATACTATCTGCCATCGCGCCCAACCTGAGGTCATGCTGCATTTTGCATGCACTGTTTCAGTAACAGAGGAATCGAAAACATTATTGTCAAGTGGGAAATGAGAATTGGTGTAAAAATAAGAAGCTGACTAATACAGTGCAAATGCCTCAGCTTTCTATTTTAACAAGGCTAGCTCAGTTAGTGAGTAAGTCTCATTCTAAAATTGCAGTTAAAGAAATCTAATTTTAATATATTCATGAATCAGAATGATTCATCTCTGAATATAAACAAGGATATTTAAATCAGGAAAAAGAGACATTTCTCAAGGATAGTTAATTAAGGGTCCTCCTGAATGTAAAGTGGATTTCCTCAGATTCTAGAAACAGAAACCTTATGAAGGTAATGTGTGGAGAGAGACAAAGTGCTTACTTTTTGTCATTGTAGTCTGCTAGGGATAGAGAGTGGGAGTGAGAAACAGGAGTTTGCTGACTACTGAATAAGGTTGTATAATCAGTTCCTGGATCATTCTCTGTAGTTGATAAGATTGGTTTAATCGACAAGTTTTTAAATGGCAGGGAACCCAGCCCATGGAATACTCTTCCTGCGAGATGTGGGAAATCAGAGAGACTTCCAGTCTCCATGGTGACTACATCTACAGGAAGAGTGTTAAGCTGCAGCTCCTGATTTACCTCGTGGAGCGCCTGGAGCTGTGGATGGACTCCCTTTGGAGCATCCAGGAGGCTGAGGATGTCAGAGATAGCACATTTAGTGAGCTGGTCACACCACCAGCAAGGGCTACACAGACAGAGAAAAATTGGTGACCATCAGGAAGATGAGTAAGTCTAGGCAGGCAGGCATTCCCTTCACAAACAGGAATTCCATGTTGGATACTGTTGGGGGAATGGCCTTTCAGGGAAAAGGAGCAGCAGCCAGATCAGTGGCAGCAAGACTGGCTGTGTTGTACAGCAGGGAGGGTCAATGTGTAGACAAGCAGTAGTGTTAGGGGACTCTATGATCAGGGGTGCACATAGGTATTTCTGTGGCCGTGAGCAAGACTCCAGGATGGTGTGTTGCCTCCCTAGTGCTCGGGTCAAGGATGTCTCTGACAGAACACAGGATATTCTGAAGGGGAGCGGCAGCAGAGATGGTGGTCCATATTGGCACCAACGACATGGACAGGAAGAGAGATGTGGTCAAAGTTTGTGAGAAGATTTGTAGCTCGAGTGCTCATTGTTGTGGTTCTGTTCGCCGAGCTGGGAATTTGTGTTGCAGATGTTTCGTCCCCTGTCTAGGTGACATCCTCAGTGCTTGGGAGCCTCCTGTGAAGCGCTTCTGTGATGTTTCCTCCGGCATTTATAGTGATTTGAATCTGTCACTTCCGGTTGTCAGTTCCAGCTGTCCGCTGCAGTGGTCGGTATATTGGGTCCAGGTCAATGTGCTTATTGATTGAATCTGTGGATGAGTGCCATGCCTCTTGGAATTCCCTGGCTGTTCTCTGTTTGGCTTGTCCTATAATAGTAATGTTGTCCCAGTCGAATTCATGTTGCTTGTCATCTGCGTGTGTGGCTACTAAGGATAGCTGGTCGTGTCATTTCGTGGCTAGTTGGTGTTCATGGATGCGGATCGTTAGCTGTCTTCCTGTTTGTCCTATGTAGTGTTTTGTGCAGTCCTTGCATGGGATTTTGTACACTACATTGGTTTTGCTCATGCTCTCCATGACAGCAACTCACCAGAACGAAGGACCCGATACCCAGCATCGGTATCAGTGCTGGGACCCCTGTTGTTTGTAATGTATATAAATGATTTGGAGGAGAATGGAGGTGGCCTGATTAGTAACTTTGCGGACGACACAAAGACCGGGGCGGGGGGGGGGGGGAGCTGCAGATAGTGAGGAGGATTGCCAGAGGATGCAGCAGGATATAGGTAGGCTGGAGACTTAGGCAGAGAAATGGCAAATGGAGTTTAATTTGGACGAATGTGAGGTGATGCATTTTGGGAGATCCAATGCAGGAAGGAAGTATCCAATAGATGGCAGAAGTCTTAAAAGCATCAACATACAGAGGAAACTAGATGTACAGGTCAACAGTCCCCTGAAAGTGGAAACATGAGTGGATAAGTTGGTCAAGAAGTCATATGCCTTCATTGGTCAGGACGCAGAGAAGAAGAATTGGCAAGGCATGTTGCAGTGGTATAGAACTTTAGTGAGGCCACGTTTGGAATATTGTCTACAGTTCTGATTGCCACACTAGTAGAAGGATGTGGAGGCTTTGGAGTGAATATAGAAACAGTTCACCAGGATGTTGCTTGGTTTAGAGGGTAAGCTACGAGGAGAGATTGGTAAAACTTGGTTTGTTTTCACTTGAACATCAGAGGATGAAGGACAATCTGATAGAAGTTTACAAAATAATGAGAGGCATGGATAGATTGGATAGTCAAACTTTTTCCCACAAGAGAAATGTAAATTACTGGGGGACATAGTTTTAAGGTTAAAAAAGGGAAAGATTTAAAGGAGATTTGAGAGGCGAGTTTTTTATGGAGCATGTTAAGTGCCAGGAATGTGCTGCCAGAGGAGATGGTGAAGGCAGATACAATAGCAATGTTTAAGAGGCACCTTGACAGAGACATGAATAGACAAGGAATAGAGGGATGGGGACTGTGCAGTGCAAAAGGATTTTAGTTTAGAAAAGTGTCATGTGTCAATACAGTCTTGGTGAGCTGAAGGATCTGTTTCTGTGCTATACTGTTCTTTGTTCTTTGAAACTCAGGCTGAGTGTGGAAACCTGACACTTTGACATTATGTAGCTTGGTGGCAAGTTTTGTCTGATAATCACAGCTGAAAAAAACCTCAGTGTGTTTTACTATGTTAAAGGTGCTATATAAATGCAAGTCCTTGTTGGGGAAAACAACGGTGTAGTATTTGTTGCTGGAGCACTTGATCAGTGTATCAGTGCCAGGATCTGTTCTTTTATAAGTAAGTAATTTTTTTCTGAATCATAAATATTGCTGCTGTGCTAAGTAATTAGGGGCTATTGGTGTGCTATGACATAAAGACTGACAACACTGCAACATTTGATTAAAGGCAATGATTTTGCATTATGCACATTTGTGTCAAGACAGACAGGTCACTGATTCTCTGTTATCACAATTATTAAATTAATTTTGCATTTGCTAAATTCTCTGACCTTCAATCATTATTTAAGGACAATAAAGTGGGCAGTTAGATATGCCCGTAGTGGAAACACTTATTGGATTCCCTCAATCATATGGGACATTTTATTTGCTGTGTTGACAAGGGGACAAGGAAAAAAGTTGACTTCTCTGCTGGGAGTGGGGATTGGTGGATAAAGCAAAGGATAATCATATAACTCTTCCCACCACGTAGAAGATGCATTAATTGAAGAGTTTATGATGAGTAAATCAATTGGCAGATTTATTGGAGAGAAAATATTTTTTCCATTGAGAGAAGTTGAGATCAATTCAAGTGTGCAGAGGTTGGGAACAGCATACAAAACTGATATCAGGAAAGCATTCTTCACACAAAGGGGAGTGGAAATGTATCACTATTCTTTCAGTGTTACTGTGTCAAAATCCTGGAACTCCCTCCCTAAGGCCAACTGGGGACTAGCAATAAATATTGGCCCAGTCCTCATCCCAAGCATGAGCAAAAACTGGAATTTTCTCCCTCAAAAGGTTGTTGAAGCTGGAAGCCCATTGAAAACATCAAAAATGGTCCTTGCCGCCTATCAGCCCAAGCCTGGATATTTTCCAGACCTTTCTGTATTTGGACATAACTGCTTTGGTATCTAAGGAGTCGAAAATGGTGCTGAACATTGTGCAATCACTCCTAACTTTATGATGTAGGGAAGGGCATTGATAAACACATAAAGGTGTTCCTGAAGACCAGGGATCCCAGAACCAGGGGTCATAATCGAAGGATATTGGCTAAGCATTTAGGATTGAGATGAGGAGAAATGTTTTCACCCAGTCAGCAATGAGCCTGTGGAATTCACTGCCACAGAAAACAGTTGAGGTGAAGACATTAAATGCTTTCACGAAGGAGTTAGAGCTGGTTCTCTGGGCAAAAGGGTGGCATGATAGCTCAGTGGTTAGCACAGCTGCCTCAGAGCATGATGAGGGACCTTAGTTTGAATCCAGCCTTGGGTAATTATCTGTGGAATTTGCACATTCTCCCTGTGTTTGTGTGGGTTACCTCTGGGTGCTCTGGTTTCCTCTCACTGTCCAAAGATGTGCAGATTAGGTGGATTGGCCACGGTAACTGTGGGGACATGGGGATAGGTGGGGGCTTGATTTGGATGGGATGCTTTTTGGAGGGTTGTTGCAGGTCCAATGGGCTGAATGGCTTCTTTCTGCACTGTAGGGATTCTATGATCAAAGATTATGGGGGGGTAGAGGAATGCAGGAACAGGGTATTGAATTAGATGATCATCCATGATCATATTGAACGGAGGAACAGATGCTGTGGGCTGAATGGCCTTGACCTGCTTCTATGTTTCTATGAAGCAGCTGAAGATGGTTGGGCTTATCACACTTTAGGAATTGCAACAGTGATATCCTTGAGTTGCGGCCGTCACAACCAACTCTTTCATCAGTGTCTGAACTAAGACTGACTTCCACTTTATTAACATACCAATGAATCTTGAACTGTGTCCTTCATTATAAATCTGATCACGGACTAGCCCCAGCTGATCTCGACAACCTCACCCTTCAGCAGCTTCCAGTTTTCAATCTCACTGACCACTCCAGCCACACCCTCCTGCGAAACCTAACTTTATCTTCATCAGGCAGCTCCAATCCACAGCCACTCTCTCCCCTGCACTCATACGTTTCAGGTACCCTCTTGCCCAGGTTCAAACTCTTTGTAAACGACCAACTGCAGCCAACCATCTTCAGCCTGTCTCTCCCTCATTTGACTGTTCTTCATTGTGTATGAAAAGGTTTGAGCATTTTCCCATAATTTAAGGTAGAGCTTCTCATTACAGCAACTCATCGCCATTATGAGTCAGATGAAGCTTTATAAACATTATGTCATTCTGTTCAATGAGTTCTAATAAAAGTAATTAATGTTGGCACTGTGTCTTTGTGTGCTATGATTTCAAATCAATAGCCCTCCTTAAGCATAATTCTGTATTTAATGAAAGTAATCTGTTAAGTTAATATAATTTAATTCTCTATATTTAAATGATTTCTAATCCTTGTTCTGATCCTATTTCCTTTTACCATGCTTTGAAGGATAGATTCTCCATTGTTTCCCCATCTTTTCTCTAACTTTTGGTCTAATTTCTAACTGGCATTTTTAAGCTCATTTCAGCTTCAAAAATAGTGTAATTGAACCAGGAAATGTATATCAACTACACCCTCTGTCTTGGCTTGCATTCTGATTTCTCCCTCCTCTATCCTAGTCCCTCCCCCATATCAGACCTCTCTATCCCTTAACTCACTATTACCTTCTCCTCTCTCCAATTGCTGCCCTATTTTCCCCCATGTCACCAGGTTCATCAAGGATGGAGGGATGGTATATCAGTGCTTGCCACTAACCTATTTCCCCTTCCTCTAATCCCGTCCCTCTCCATTTCCCCTTTCTCTATCCCTGTCTCTCCTCCATTCCCCCCACCCCCCCATACCTGTCCCTCCTTCAGTCCCCCCTGCTGCTCATGTGTCTCCACCATTCCCCCCACACCCCCATCCCTGTCCCTCCCTCAGTTCCCCTTTCTACATCAATCTGTTCCTCATTCCCCCACCCACATCCCTGTTCATCCCTCAGTACCTCCTTTAACACCATCCCAACCCCATTTCTTTTTTCCCTAACCCTGTTATTCCCCCATTCCTCTCTCTATCCCTATCCTTTTTCCATTACCCTCCTCCCCTCCATCCCTGAGCTCCCCCATTTCCCTTCCTATATCTCTGACTCCCTACCTAATCCCTCAGGCTGGATTGCAGTTACAGTGTTAAACATTCATTAGTGCAGGTACCTCTGACTGCCTTTATTGCTGTACTCTATTTACACACCATTAACATTAACCTGACATATAGATGGCAGCCATCACAGAGAGATAAAGTCACAGGCATGAAAATAACTGTAGGAACAGAAACCTCATCATTCAATGAGTCTGTGACCTTTTCCTAAGCACAAAAAACTAATTAAATAAATCTGATAAGTTTGAGTTTCCTTTATGTTTGGAAATGATTAGGGCAAAATTTCAATATTTGTTAAAGTTGAAACACCTGCTGTCTCTTTTCTGTGACTTTAATAACCAGCTGTCCTGCAATTCTCTGTTTCCTGATTTCTTTGCTCTATCCAACACCTCTCCATCAACTTTCACTTCAGGGGCTGACTCACACTTTGGTAATAGCCCCACAGGCACAACAACATCAAATTGCAGTTGTATAGCACTTTCAACATATCAGCATAATTAATATCCTATGGTTACCATTGACTAGAAACCGATCTGTACTAGCCATATAAGTACAGTGGCTACTAGGGTAAGTCAGAGGCTGGAATCCTATTGTGAGTAACTCACTTTGGGTCTCCCCAAAACCTGTCCATCACCAACAAGCTGCAAGTCAGGAGAGTGGTGGAACATTTCACACTTGTCTGGATGGGTGGAGCTCCAACAACACTCAAGATGCTTGAGACCATCCAGACCAAATCAGTCCACTTGATTGGCACCACATCCACAGACATCCACTCCCCCCACCACCTTCAACATTCGCTCCCTTCACCACTGATGCTCAGTAACAGCAGTGTGTACCATCTGTAAGATTAGATTAGATTAGATTAGATTACTTACAGTGTGGAAACAGGCCCTTCGGCCCAACAAGTCCACACCGCCCCGCCGAAGCGCAACCCACCCATACCCCTACATCTACCCCTTACCTCACACTACGGGCAATTTAGCATGGCCAATTCACCTGACCTGCCCATCTTTGGACTGTGGGAGGAAACCGGAGCACCCGGAGGAAACCCACGCAGACATGGGGAGAATGTGCAAACTCCACACAGTCAGTCGCCTGAGGCAGGAATTGAACCGAGGTCTCTGGTGCTATGAGGCAGCAGTGCTAACCACTGTGCCACCGTGCCGCCCAAGATGTAATGCAACAACTCACCAAGGCTCCTTTGACTGCACTTCAGTAAAGCACGTCTTAACAAAATGTAACACTGAGATACTTAGTATTATCAGGATCAGTGGTCAAAAGGCAGAGGTTTTCTAGGAGATTCCTTCAAGGAAGCAAAAGAGATGGAGAGCTGAAGGAAATTCCAGAACAGTGGTTGAGAAATGGAAACCAAGAATGCACCCAAAATCAAAGAATGGAGAGACATGGAAATGTCATAGGGTTAGAGGTTGAGGAGATTGAGACAGACCAAGCCATGGGAGAATTTGAACAGAAGGGTAAGACTGATGGCCATCTGGGAGATAATGTAAGAATCGTAGTTATAGTTGAGACTCTGTGTGAGTTAAATACAAGCAGTGTTTTTAATTTGCCAAAACTATCCAAGGCATTAGCTGGAATGCTGTGAACAGTTTTGGTCCCCTTATTTAAGAAATGATTATATGAAGTTGAAGGCAGTTGAGAGAAGGCTCAGGGGTTTGGTTCTTGGTATGGAGTGACTGCCTTATAAAGACAGATTGAGTAAGTTGGGCCTGTACGCGTTGGAGTTTAGAAGTATTCTAAGATGGTCTTTTTAAAAATATATATGATTCTTAGGGACTTGTAGGATTGATGCAGAGAAGAGTCTAGGGCCAAATGGACTAAGAGATAAGGAAAGTGTTTTTCTCTCCGAGGGTAATAAATCAGTGGAATATTTTACTAGAGAGGGCTGTAGAGATGGCATCATTAAGAATATTCAAGGCTGAGAAAGATTTTTAATTAGTAAAGGAATCAAGGATTGTGGAGAAATTGGAGTTGAGGATTAACAGATCGGTCATGATCCCATTGAATGGCTGAGTGGAATTAATGGGCTGAATGGCCTATTTCTGCTTCTATGCCTTATGGTCTGTGATCTTACAATGACAGATAGACAGGGAGAGCATTGGAATAGTCAAGACGGGAGATAAGAAAGGCTTGGATAAAGATTTTCAGCAACAGATGAGCTTGGTATCTTGGTATCAATAAGTGTAATGACAAAGTGGAAATAAGTGGTCTTATTTATGGAACCAATATCTGATTAGAAGTTTGTTTCAGGGTGAAACATGATACCAAAGCTGTAAACAGTCTAGGTCAGCCTTAAATACAGACCTTGGACAACAATGGTGTTGGTTACTGTGGTGAAACCCAAAGTTAATGATTTAGATAGAGGGATTTTCAGTTCATTCAGTGTTATATGTTGGACAGGCACCATGACAAGGCAGAGATAGTAAATGTTGGGAGACGGACAGCATTTTGGGGAAGGGGGTTGTTGCAATTGAGTGAGATGGCAGTGAGGGAAAGTTGGGTGCCATCAGCATGACTGAAACCTGGCCTTCTGTAATAATTGCACTGTTTTCTTGTGTACTCCAGTAACAATTACAGAGCTGGTGCTATGGGAGCTGGATGAATCAGTATTGTGGGGGAGTCTGTTCATTTTAGAAGAGAATTTTCCATTTTAAAATTGCTCAAAGTGTATTGTTTCCCTAATTTCCTTTTTAGTGTATCTTCTTTGTTTTTTCCTATTTTCTGATACCAGCTCCTGCAATATCAGAGGTACTAGTAATTGTTGGAGTACAGATGGCCATGTTGTACCTCATCCAAGAAGGTATTCTTCATGACTGAACTGAAATGGCGCCTGACAGTGGGAAGAATCATTGCTAAAACACCCTGTCTCTGCACGTAGCTGTGCTATACCTGGCTGAGACAGCTTGATCCTTATCCCTGTCTTCACTAATTCTGGACTCGACTGTTCCAAACTCTTCTGTTGAACTATCCACCGTACTGAGTTCCTCCAAAACACTACTGCTTGGTTTATTAATTCTCTCCAAGTCTATTCAGCCATTATCCTCTGTGAACACTAACATTTTTCCCAAACCACTAATGTTTCAATTTTAACATTTATTTCCCTGTTTTTGAAATCCTCCTTGGCCTTACTCTTCCCTATCTCTGCAACCTATCATTTCTCCAATTCCCTCTAATAGAATCATACAACACAGAAACATTGCCTTCAGTCCAGCCAGTCCATGCTGATCATAATCCCAAACTGATACAGCTTTGACATCTGTGATAGTGATCCTACTTGAGTCAAAAGCTGCATGATCAACTCTCATTTGCATTCTTTTAATTCTTAAGCAATATATAATGCCTCAAAAATTTCTTGCTATAACAATCTGTTCAATCTAGTGACAATCCATTCAATATCAAACACTGCCAATTAGTTTGCATTTATAGAACTAAAATTCTATTGTTCCTTTACAGATATTGCGCTTTGCTGATATAGTGCCAAATGTTTTCTTCTTAAAAGAGACTTTCTGTAATTTTGACATTGACCTTAACTTTGTTCCCCAATTCCCCTTTATGAATGCATTTTGGGCAGGGAGCCTACGGGGAGTCAGTAAAGTGATTGAAAACCATCCCTGATACTAGACAGTAACTGTGGGTGTACTGTGTGGCTATGGGTGAACCACAATGGAAATTACATTCCCCCACCCCCATACACACAACCCCCCCCTCTACAAACAAACACACACACACACACACACACACACACACACACACACACACACACACTGTGTTGGGTCAGAGGGATTTGACAAAGATTGTGATTACAAATTGATTTTCTGCCCTTCTTGACTTCCAAGCATTATCCCCACCTCCAACAGTTACTTTCATTTATGCATATCTATAATAAAATAAAAAGTCCAAAAGGGTTTCAAAGGTTATCAGACTAAATTTAACACCAAACCATATCAGAAGACATTAGGACTGAGGACCAAAAGCTCAATCAAAGAGATAACAATTAAGGAATATCTAGAGGGAGCAGAGTGGCGTTTGAAGATAAAATTCCAAAGCTTAGCATTCAGATCGTGTAAGTGGTCATGAGTTTGGAAGGTGTTGTCTAAGGAGCTTTGGTGAATTTCTGCAGGGCATCCTGCCAATGGTAAAGTTGACATGTAGATTGCTGGTGTGGTTTCTAATTTGTTTTCACTTAATGAATGTCAGAACTGGTTCCAGCTCCCTAGTTCCCAGCTTGGTCTTATTGCTGTCAACTTGGCACCACCTTGAACTCAGCCACCAGTAGCACCTCATGCAGCAGGCAGCAAAAACTACCTCTTCAACTCTACCCAACTAGGATGCTGTTGTGCAAGTGAGAGTTTGTATTTGCTAAATCACCCTGCCTGCTCCTTTCACAGCCACCACTGAGAAAAGCAGGCCAAAGGGTTAGCAGTGATGAGATATTTGTTGATGGTCAGCAGAATCCAGGACTGCCTCTCCAACCTGCAGCCTCCCCCTCTGAAAAGGACAGGGAAACATGATAACCTTCATGTACCATTTCACTTGCATGAATATGGAGCTGTGATTTCAGTCATGACTCATGGCCATATAATCAGCTCCCTGACCACAGAGGGTTCACAAAGCACCCACCCGTCACCACCATGTAATGAGGGGAAGATTGACTGGGCCCAGCATTTTTGGTCCTTCCTTAGTTGCCCCTTGAGCAGGTGTTGAGCTGAGTTCTTGAACCTTTGCATTCCATTTTGTGTAAGGACAGTGTCGTTAGGGGGAGAATACCAGCATTTTGACCCAGGGACTCTGGAGGAACAGCAACATATTTCCAAGTCAGGATGGTGAGGGGCAATGAGTGATGACCAGTGCCATTCGCTATCAGATACTGAGAATGAATGTTCTTAATCTATGTACATTTGACAAATCTACATTCCCAAAATAGATTTCATAATGATTCACCAAATTCTCACAAAGGTCACTGGTTTCCCTATTCAAAGCCAATAAGTTATTGTTCAAAATGAAGAGAGATAAAATGATATGGAACCTATTTCAGATGTAGTTGTCAGTGTGAGGAAGCAACGTGTGTGTGTGTGTGTTTTGGTTAGTATTTGGTTAGTTTGAGATTGTAAGTGAATTCGCGTTCAGTGAGGTGGTCTTTGTCGGCCTGGTGAAGGTGGGAGTCCTCCTCCTGTTCCTTTTTTGTCTTCCACTTTCAAATCCATTCCAAAGGCGGAGCCGTCTGATTCCGATCCACGGAAACTCTGAAAAAATCCAGAGGGCAGCCAGTCCAAGTGGTGGCGGGGCGGGGGCTTGGGGGTGTGATATTTCTGAAAGAAAGTGAGAACCGAAAGGGGACGAACCGCCTCGAAGACGGTGTCAGTCACTTGAGCTCCGGGAGCTGCCGTCTGTGCAGAGAATGCAGGGCGGATTCTGGAGAGTGGAGCAGCAGGGATTGAGTTAAAGCTGGCCGTGGTTGCAGTTTCTGGGGGGACTGTGGGGCTGCTGGATATGAAATGGGAGTTAGTCAGAAAAAAAACATGAGATTTCTCTCCTCCCCAGGGCGCCCATGTTCGTTCTACTGATTAATGAGCTGCGTTCGAGTTATTTATTAATTATTTGAAATCGATCGAGCCAGTCAGCTTGTTAGAACCTTATCCCATTATAAAGGGCTCCAGCAAGAAGCTGAGATTTCAGCTTCACCCGGCTCCCAGTGACCAGGGAAGAAAGATCGCCAATTTAAATCCCCGGTCCCTAAATAAAAAAAAGTAATTTGGGTATAAAATAGATGTAAGTTTTAGCAAATAGTAACTGAAATTATTTTTTATCAATTAATCTTTGTTCAGGCTGTAAGTATTTTTATATTTTAAAAAGTTTTTTTAAACCATGAGTAGGATTTGATTGAAATGTTTAAAGGTGTATTTTTTTTTGAAAACGGACCAGTTGGATTTATGTTGATTGTAGTTTAGGAATCGTTTTTGGAACCAATCAATTTCCTTCTCACAATTCACCTAAATGTTAGATTGCACTAACCGGCTTCTGTATCTCCATCAGTATTTTTTTAAACTGAGAGTGAGCACAGTGTCTGTGTGCTGGCTCGGCTGGGGTAAATCTGGACAGTTTCTGGGTGAAAACGGTCTGAGAGAGTGGGTTCCCCGCTGAACTTTCAGCACCAGGACCGTGGACAGCGACCCGGTGCTGACCCTAGTTTCTCATTTAACTCTTCCAATATTTTTTGAAGATTTTTAAAAGAGATTCGGTGGGTCGATTTTAAATATTAGTTCCTTGCCGTGACTGGACCCCCTTCTCCAGCTCTTGCCCTGTTATTTTTTTGTTTTGGTGAAGCTGCTTAAATCCAATCCAACTCTCTTCACCCCCAAATGGAGACCGTGAAATGTTCAACCCTGGTCAGGGATGGGGTCGGCACGGCTAAACCCCCCAAACACCTCTGGAGGCAGCCCCGGACTCACATCAAGATCAAGCAGAGGTTTTACTCGGATACCGAGAGGTACATGTACCACCGAGCCGTGGAGAACTTTCAAACCTTGGAGAACGGCGACAGACCCGGCCTGAAGAAACCGCGGATGTCTTGGCCAACGTCTTTCCACGGCCTCAGACGGTAAGCGAGAAACGGGGAGCTGGCCGGAGCTGAAAATCGGTCCTAATGAGAAACAAAAGTTTCGTTCCTTTAAAATTAAATCTCCATCAGAGTGTGGCGTGTGTGAGCATGTGTATATGTGTGAGGTTGTATGTATAGGGGTGTATTTGGGTATGGGCAAATGTTAGGGTATACGTTCGGTTGTGTATCTGTATTTGGGGTGTATGTACGTTTGTATATGTCAGGATGTTTGTATGGTTGTGTATCCTTATTTAGGGTCTGTGTATGTGTTTGTATACATCAGAGTGTATGTATGGTTGTGTCTCTGTCTTTGAGATATGTTGTACTCTATATGTTTGTATATGCCAGACTGTGTGAACTGTAATGTATCTATCTTTGGGATATGTGTATGTTTTTATATGTCAGAGTGTATGAATGGTTGCATATCTATTTGGGATGTGTGTATGTGTTTGTATGGAGCAGGATGTATGTATAGTTGGGTCGTGGATGTGTGTGTGTGAAACACACTTCATTACATAAAATTGAAACTCTAAATGGTATTAACTCTGAGATGAGAAACCAAGTTGGGGAGGATTGGACCTGTTTATGTTTTTGCACAATCTAACTGAGGGTTCCAATCCTCAACGTCTTCCTATAGTCCTATTTACCTTTGATAAAACTGACAGCTTCTGATTATTCCTCTGGCAGTCCAAACAATCTGATATCTTTCATTACTGTCACTGACCTCTTCAACAATCCTCATTGGGAACTAGAGTGACACACATCACTGTGGAAGAGATTTTGAATCCTCTCAGACTTTATGGATACTGCTTGTTTTGGCACCCACTTAAACGTCTTTCAGTAATTGATGGAGTGGTGCACGAATGCACACTTGACCTCAAAGATCCTGTGGTACTTTGTGAAGGGGAGCACACACATGGCTGAAGGCACCTGTAAAAAATTGAATAATGGAGATGTGAAAATATTGTTCTGGTTGGTTAGCATTGGGGATTAGAAGCATTGAGTGATGAAATAAATGGATAGAGTATATGATGGGACACAGTGTACATGGCTTTGGAAGAAAAGAAATGGATAGATAGAGTCCAAGATATGCTTCAGAAAGAGATTAACTTGGGTGGGTGGAGTAGGTTTGATCCTATGAAAGGTCTTTCTTGAATATTTTCTTGCATTTACTCTTTTGAAAATCAAAGATTCCTGTCAAGTTACATTATCTTTGTAGTTCAAATCAGGAAGGTGAGCGTGGTGGGGTGGGGGTAGAATTTTAAATCAGTGCTATTGAAAGTGATGTAATTTCAGTGATATGGGTGGTTTGGAGTCATTTTGATCTGATTACTTAATTGACATTGATGGCAGATTAAGGTGCTGGTTCCATTGCACATTGCCACATTTGGAAGATAAGAGTAGAGAGATTAACTCCCTGCTAAGCTGCTGCTGTTGTGCTTGATTCGAGTTGATTTTGTTGTTGAAAGATGCAGCTATAAAATGTGTGCATGGAGCACTGGTCAAAAGGACAAACCCGAACCTCCCACTTCTGGTTACTTAGTGCTCAGAAAATCTCATTAAATCAGCTCTTACCTTCTACAGTTTGTTTATAGTTAACCATTTCTTAAGCAGTGTCTGATTGTGAAACCTCTGTTATATAAATGTTGTGTTTTCAAATTGTCCTCTCACCCCCACAAATCTTCTCTTCATCTACATTTATAAATCCCCTTTATAATTTTATATACCTCTTTCTGGCCATCCACTAATCTTCCCTTTTCCAAAGGGTGTGTATATGTCAGGGTGCAGCCTCCATCTGTTCAGCTCATTCTCATAAAATTGTAGCCTCTTAGTTTTGGTAATATCTTGTGAATTTTTCAATGCATCTTTTCCAGTGCCCCTATTTTTGTGTGATAGAGAGTCAAAACTGTGCAAAGTACCACTGGAACAATGTATAATTGTCAACTCTCTCTAAATGAAGAGGATCAGTAGCGATGATATATGCTATACCAACACTTTTATTTATCATTTTGTTCAGGTGCTGAGACTCATTAGGGCAGGATTCCAGCAGCACTAAATGAAATAAGGCCAGAGAGCCTATTATTGCAAAATTACAAGATGTAAAAAAAAGTTGTTATATTTAAAAACCATTCAGCTTCACATCTGCTTCATTCAGTCAGTGAATAGTCAATCAATGAAATTAACTCCCTCAGAGATGATTGGTGATGTTAGTATTGATTCATTAAAGCGCAAAATGTTTTGCTTTCTTTCTGAAAGCATCAGTCTTCAATTAAATATATGAGTAGTTTGAGGATGACATGCAGTAAGTGTAAAATCTTTGGAAGAAAGGTGCAGCTTTAGGCCAAATATTCCCAAGGCACTCCACGCAGAACTCTTCCTTGTCTCATGTCTGGGTCTGCTGTTGACTAATTATTAGAGATTTAACACTGTGATTAGCAAATACAGTAATTCCATTATGATTGTACAATATGATAGTCAGAACTGTAGAGTAAGAACAATTGGACTTCAAGAATTGTTATACGATAAAAGGTTATGATTAGCTACATTTCACTATCTTAGAACAACCCCAGGCATTTTATACTGAATGAAACATTTTTGAGCATTGTTGCTGCTGCAAATGGAGGAAATGCAACCATCTTGAAGATGGCAAGATCCCTTGAACACCAGTGAGACACATGACCAGAGTATCTTTTCGATATTGGTCAAGGGACAAACATTATACAGGACCCTAGGGAGAGCAGTGTTTCTTTGCCTTTTGATCAAATAGAACTTGTGCGTTATGGAAAAATCGAAGTATGTGTTCTGTTGAAGCCTTTCATCTTTCTTCCACCAGGACATTCACAAGAGTCCCACTGAAAAGGGGAAAACCATGCTCAACTATATGAAAAGAGAGTGTAGCACTGGAAGCAACATAGATTCATACATAAAGCCCTATTATTCGCAGATGGAAAGAATATGTATGCTCACTGCACCTGGTTCAAATTCATTTTAATAGATGCCAGCCATTCTGAATTATTCCTCAAGGCAATGTTTTGACTAATCAGAGTTTGGAGGTGCTGGTGTTGGATTGGGGTGGATAAAGTAAAAAATTGGACAACATCAGGTTATAGTCCAACAGGTCTTTTTGGAACTACAAGCTTTCGGAGCACTGCTCCTTCATCAGGTAGCTAGCTGATGAAGGAGCAGCACTCTGAAAGTTTATACTTCTAAATAGACCTGTTGGACTATAACTGAGTGTTGAGTGATTTTTAAGTCTGAGTAATCAGAGTCAATCTTCACTGTTTAAATTTAAACAAAACTTGGTAATTAACTGTAAGCCATCATTTATCTGGAATCTCCATGCCAGCATCTGTCCCAATCAAAGTTCACTTGTCAACCCAATAAACATCCTGTTTTCTATAGTATAAAATGCTGTTTTCTCTTATGTTGGAATCCTTGTGAATTGTCCTGACCTGTGCAAGATAAAATATGCCAATTAATGCCATTGAATAATTTATAATCTCCTGGGAGGGCCAATGGCGACTTGGTTAAATGTCATATCAGAGAGAGCACTAGTACCAGGAGCAGCAGGCCAAATCCTGTGTTCAAAGCTCTGGAGTGAACTTTGAAACTCATACCCTTCCAGCTGTGAGGCCAAAGAAACAAGGGCTAAAGCTGAAGTGACTCTGAACTTTAACTTTCTCATCTTCCTTGCCTCAGAACAAAAAACACAAGTTTGGGTAGGAAGTGATGTGACGAGTCTTTGTTTTAGACTTACGAGGATTTGGAGGGGGGAGGGGGGAGGATTGTGTACAGTGCTTTATTTGCAACCTTGGAGGAACAAGAGAGGAAAGTTAAGAGGATTTCTCTGTTTTGTGAATCAGAGCAATTGAATAGAAGGTTCAGTGCGGTGACCTCACTCTTGTGTATTTAAATTAGCAAACAGTGTCCTCTCTAGTGTAATAACCCACCTCAGCCCACTCAACGCAATTACTGTAATTACAGTTATGCAAATAAGATTCAGGTAGGATGACCAGAAATAAATTAAACTGACATCCAAGGTAAGAGCTGGGGAGAATCAAAGAGATAAAATGCGATGAGTATTATTCCAGTGTGTGGAATACAGATTGTGAGAGAATCTTGTTTACAAGACAAGCTGGGGTCATTGAAGTAGCATGATAAGAATTACAATGAATGTTCACCACAGAAACAGGCTAGTCAGTCAGCCCAGCTCATTCATGCCAGAGTTTCTGCTCCACATGAACCACTCCATACCCCTCTTCATCCCCAGATATGTTTCTGTTTCCCTTCTCCATTATATGCTTATCTAGTATCTCTGATATTCACCTCAACTCCTTATTGGAGTGAATTCCCTATTTTCATTCCTCTGTCCTTAGGCAGAGAACTGATTCAGTGGATTCATTACTCCTGCCTTATACATACAGCCCCATAGTTTTACTCATCCTCATTTGGGAAAACATCAGGATCAGTTTTCCCAGTTCCTTGGACACAGTTTAGGAATTGTTACAGGAATCAAAGTTGAAATGTCACACAAAAGCAAAATACTGTGTCACAGAGTCATAGATAGAGATCTATATCACAGAGAAAGGCTGTTCAGCCCATTACGTCCATGGCAGTCAAAAATAACTAACTATTCTAATCACATTTTCCAGCACTTGGCCCAGAGTCTTGAATGTCTGGGCTTTTCAAATTCACATCTAAATACTTCTTAATGTACTGAAGATTTCTGCCTCTACCACCCTCACAGGCAATGAGTTCCTCACATCCTCTTCAAATCTCCTGCTCCTTACCTTACATCTATTGTTTCCACTCATTGATCTCTCCATTAAGGGAAAATGTTTCTTCCTGTCTACCCTGTCTATGACCCTCATAACTTTATACTTCTCAATCATGTCCCCCACCCCCCCTCAATCTCCTCTGCTCTCAGGACACCAACCTCTGCCTGTCCAATCTCTCTTCATAGCTGAAACTCTCCAGCTCAGGCAATATTCTAGTAAATCTCCTCTGCATCCTCTCTTGTGCTATCACATCCCTCCTATAATGTGGATTCCAGGACTGTGAATGCTGGAAATCTGAAATAAAAACAGCAAGTGCTGGGGAAACTCAGCAAGTCCGGCAGCATCTGTGAAGAGAGAAGCAGAATTAACTTTTCAGATTTGAAATGTTTCTTCTTCAGAACTGAGGCACAGATGTCTCCCCATGTTTGAAATGCCCCTCAGGAATACTTGCTCACTTCAGCATTGCCCATCTCTTAAGTGGGACATCACCGTGAGCTCTCTGTTTGAACCTTCTGCTTTCCTGGTCCTGCCACCATTCCAAATTGGCTTGGGTTTTTGGGTTTTCTTTCCAAATTGGTCAAAAGTGAACAATGCTCCATCCACAATCACTTGCAGAATCCTGATTCTGAGATGAATTCCATATCAAGATTGCAACCAAACCATTAACATTGGCCCTACATCTCTGTCTATTCTCTTAAACCACTTCATAATCTTAAAGACCTTTATAATCTCCAGTCTGAGCCTTCCCTGTTCTAGAAAAACAATTCTTTAACTTCCTACTAAAGCATTTGTCAAGGTCCCTCATGGTAGGCTGGTCCAGAATTTAAACCACATAGAATCCGTGGTGAGTTAGTAAGTTGGATATAAAATTGGCTTGGCAATAGAAGATAGAGGGTGGGTGTGGAGTGATGTTTTTCTGACTGGAGGCCTGTGACCAGTGGTGTTCCATGAGGATCAGTGCTGGGACCACTGTTGTTTGTAATATATAGAAATGATCTGGATGAAAATGTTGGTGGTCTGATTAGTAAATTTGCAGTATCTTCCACTTATCCAAGTGCTAATCCTTGCAGTGTAGCCTACTGGTCTGTCATCTGAGTGTCAGTTTTACATCACAAATCTATTATTCTGCTCACATTATGGCTTTTTCAGTTCTGAGGAAGCATCAAATCAACTTGAATCCTTCTCTCTGTTTCTCTCTCCACATTTGCTGCCAGGCCAGCTGAGTTGCTCCAGCATTTTCTATGTCTTTAATCTTGGAGTTTAATGCACAATTTAAGGCACCACATGTTACAACTCAACATTCTCATTAGTTTGTGAGACTCACGGTCTTGACTAGTGGTTCAAGTGATACTGCCATTGTCTCAGAGTAAATACTTTGCACTTTCCTCCCAGCAAAATAATCTAAGTCTTCCTTTGATCTTTAACAATTAAATTACCCAGGCTTGTTGTCAGGCAGATTTCAGAACAGGTCCCAAGGCCCATTTTATTCTGTCATAAATACAAATATAAATCTCAAAACATAACATAACTCCAAAACTGGAACACTCTAAATCCTGCACAATTTTGAACATTTCTGTTAACTCTGTCCTTATTTTGTCTTCTGTAAGGGGAACAATCCCTGCTTCTCCTGTCCCTTTGCACACTTGTCGTCCCTGATCTTGTACTATTCTCATAAACCTCCTCTGCACCCTTTCCAAGACCTTGACAAATTGACTCCAATCACCGTGCCGAGAATTGGGTCCAGTACTCCTGTTGCGGCTGGCCCCATGATTTCTGAAGTATGAAACTGACTGAGCTTTCCCTTGCACTTGACCGTCTGTGGGCAGAAGGTAGTATCTGGGATTCTGAAGCTAAATGCAAACAAGGAGGCAGTAAGTATGTGTAACTGTGTTAGCATACAAAGTGGTGAAGGCAGGATTCGAGGTATTTCCAGCACACTGTTGGCTCTATGCAAGAGACATAGATGTGTGCACTAGGGAAGGTGAAGCAAATTAGCGAAACATCATTTAGTAAACTTTTTTTTTGTTTTATTTGCAAATTCACCATGATTAACCTCATTCCAAAAAGTCAATCATCAGCGCTTGACTAGCCTCAGATCTCCTGGGCTGAGTCCCAGATGGTGTGTTTACCCAATGGAAAACACTGAAGTTAACTTTAAATCATTTTAAATTTGATTTTTACACTTGATAGAAGTAAAGGGAGAAAAGGAATGCTTTCACTGAGCTTCTGATCAAGGTATTTCTGCCAACATCAACAACAACCTGCATTCTTATAGAATCTTAATGTTGGTCCAGACCTTCCAAGTAATGACAACAATAATTGGATTGCTGATGTACTCAACAATTTCACCCCAATGCTTGCCTGATGTGTATTCCTTCTGGGATCTTTCATGCCTGGTTTTGCCAGGAATGCACAGTGTAGTGTTCATTGGGGATCTCTGTCAAAGCGGAGTCCAGGAAATACCCAGTGTTGCTATTTTGTCCGATTGTGAGGCACAAGTTGCTGTAGAGAATATTTGGAGCTCCAGTTTGAAAGTTAGTGAATGGTTGAGAGAGGTATGGGAGTGGTTGAGGAGATTGGACATGGCTAGTCTAGTTAGAGGGCTTGTCAGGTCTGGTAAGGGTGGGTCAATGAGGTAGTGGGGTTGTTTGTGGGAGATAGTTAGGGATTAATCAGATTCGGAAGGGTTGTAAGGTTGGAGCAGTGACAGTTGGGTTGGGTCGGAGTTTTTAGATTAGATTAGATTAGATTACTTACAGTGTGGAAACAGGCCCTTCGGCCCAACAAGTCCACACCGACCCGCTGAAGCGCAACCCACCCATACCCCTACCCCTACATTTACCCCTTACCTAACACTATGGGCAATTTAGCATGACCAATTCACCTGACCTGCACATCTTTTGACTGTGGGAGGAAACCGGAGCACCCGGAGGAAACCCACGCAGACACGGGGAGAACGTGCAAACTCCACACAGTCAGTTGCCTGAGACAGGAATTGAACCCGGGTCTCTGGTGCTGTGAGGCAGCAGTGCTCACCACTGTGCCACCGTGCCGCCCATCACTGTGCCACCGTGGGTGGGAGTTAGGATTTGAGCTGTTGGGGATTCAGTTATAGGCTTACCCAGATGAGGTCTTAATTTGTTTAACATTTCCTGGGTAATTATTCAGGTGATCGATTGGTAAGCATGTTTTCTCATTTAACTTTTAAAACCCTGAAGTTTTGACTAGTTATTGTTATTAATAATAGTAAAGCTTGTCATTTAAGTAGTGTTTATTTATTATGAATTGAGAAATAATTAATTAACAAAGAATAAATATGGCTAGGTGATGTGATGCATCTGTAGTAGATGAGGAAAATGGAGGCCAGTGTAATCCAAGGCTCCACTATCTACAGTAAATGTCTGGTACTCAAGGAACTTTAATTCGGAATCAATGAGGAGGGAGGACAAGATGCAGATACTGCAGGCTGAAATGGGGGGAACGTTATCTGCAATCCTTGTTCCAGCCCTCAGGATACCCTCATCTGATTTGTTCCATGATTATGGACAAAAGGGTGTGGCTATGAGAATTGAGAAGGTAGAAGTGGAACAGTTCCTCTCCTCTCAAAGGCTTTTGCACCTGTATGGATAAGAGTCAGAGCTGCAGGGTGGATGAGTGAACTGATCATGGTGCTGTGATACAGGAAGCCATTCAGGTGGGGGTGTTGTATGCACAATGAGACCATTGTAGTGGAACGGAATTTAATCAGAGGATAGACACGGTTCTTGAAGGCTGAGAGCTGGACTCAGGCAGCCGTGTTACCCCATGCCAGGGTTCGAGACATATGCTCAGGGCTGGAGAAGAACTTGCAGTGGGATGTGGAGGATCCAGATGTCATGGTCAATGTGTAGACCAATGATAGAGGTCGGGCTAGGAAAGACGTTCTCATAGAGAGCATTAGGACCCAAGGCTTAGTTAATAAACAAAATCTCTAAGGTAATAATCTAAAGTATGAGGGAAAGCTTGGTCATAATATAAAGACAGACAGTATGAGCTTCTACAAGTATTTAAATAGCAAAAGAGTAAGAAAAGTTAATGTTGGCCATAGAATCCCTACAGTGTGGAAACAGGTCATTCGGCCCAACAAGTCCACACTGAGCCTCTGAAGAGTAACCCATCCACAATTACTCTACATTTACCCCAACTAATGCACTTAACCTACATATCCCTGAACATTATGAGCAATTTAGCACAGCCAATTCACCCTAACCTGCACAGCTTTGGATTGTGGGACGAAGCCAGGGCGCCCAGAGGAAACCCACGCAACGCAGGGAGAATGTGCAAACTCCACAAAGTCATCCAAGGCTGGAATCGAACCTGGGTCCCTGGAGCTGTGCAGCAGCAGTGCTAACCACTGAGCCACCCTTCCTCTGTATCAAAGATACCAAGAGATATGGGGGTAGTAAGGTAACCTGATTTTGAGCCATAGGATCAGCTTTGATCTCGTTCAGCACCAAAGGAAGCTCAATGGACTCAAAGCCTTGCTCCTGCTTTTGTTTCTTCTGTTCCTCTATGCCGGAGTATCAATGGTTAAGCTGCTCACTACCATTCCCTTTAAGCTGTGTAGCTGCCGAGGTCCCATATACATCGATGGCTTGATGGTGTATTGACTCTGCAATGCACAGACCTCGGAGATCTGAGTAGCAGAAAATAAATTAGTGGGAAACATAGCTGTTGACTGGGGTTAACTTTTTAAGTGAGAGTCAGTAAAAATATCAGATGTGTGGCTGTACTCTATCAGAAGGGAACTAAATCTTGAGTTCTGATCCATCAGCAGGCTAAGATTCTACTTTACACTCTAGAGGTTGAGTCTGGGGAATTGATAATGGAAAGCAGGAAAGTGCAGCTATTTTGTGTCAAAGTATTAGCACACTTTCAAAAGAAGAACTTCTAATGCAGGGTTACAGGAATAGGATAAAGGGGTGAGTCTGGGTGGGCTGCTCTTCAGAGGGTCAGTGTGGACTCGACAGGCCAAATGGCCTGCTTCAGTAGAGTCACAGGTAGATAGGATAGTGAAGAAGGCGTTTATTGGTCAGAGTATTGAGTACAGATGTTGGGAGGTCATGTTGTGGCTGTACAGGACATTGGTAAGGGCACTGTTGGAATATTGAGTGTACTTCTGGTCTCCTTCCTATCGGAAGGATGTTGTGAAACTTGAAAGGGTTCAGAAAAGATTGACAAGGATGTTGTGAGGGTTGGAGAATTTTAGCTTCGGGAGAGGTTGATTAGGCTGGGGTTGTTTTCCCTGGAGCGTTGGAGGCTCAGGGGTGACCTTAGAGAGGTTTATAAAATCATGAGGGGCATGGATAGGGTAAATAGACAAGGTCTTTTTCCTGGGATGGGGGAGTCCAGAACTAGAGGGAATAGGTTTAGGTGAGAGGGGAAAGATATAAAAGGGAGCTAAGGGGCAACGTTTTCACGCAGAGGGTGGTACCTGTATGGAATGAGCTGCCAAAGGAAGTGGTGAAAGCTGGTAAAATTACAACATTTAAAAGGCATCTGGGTGGGTATTCGAATAGGAAGGGTTGAGAGGGAGATGGGCCAAATGCTGGCAAATGGGACTAGATTAGGTTGGGATATCTGGTCGACATGGACTGAAGGGTCTGTTTCCATGCTGTACATCTCTACGACTCTATGACTCTATGTAGGGATTCTATGATTCTATGATGAAACAGGGAAAAGTGCAGAAATTGCAATAAAGCATTTAAATTGGATAGCTGCACCTTTGGCAGAGGATACTTGGTAGGTGGCTTGAGCTCTGCTTCTCTGCGCGCACTGGTTTCTATAATGGCTAAAGTCAGGGCTCACTGATAAACGCTGGGATGGGTTCACACACAAACCCAACAAGAGCCTGCAGATATTGTGGCACCTGTATCATTGTTGGGAAAGGATTTCCATAATGCTGTGGTCTTTACCTATGGACCTCTGCATCTAACTGCCACAGTAATCTTCATCAGACACTGCACCAGAGGGGAAGGAGCACAGATCTCAGAGCTTTTATACTGCAGCCACTCTTTTTCAGTATTTTCTTTATATTTTAGTAATTGGCTTCTGAGTCACTGGTTATTATCTGAGGCTTTCACCAAGCCTTCTTTCAGTTCCCTGCTGACTCACACACGCTGCAGAGAGCTATAAGAGGATGGATGGTCCTGAGTACAAGGCGCAGGGAGAATTTTCTCAGGCAATCTTCCATGAAAAGTACCTGCAAACCTGAGCAGCGGAGAGAAACACACTCTGAACAGCAGTATTCTGGAGTGAATCTTCTGTACACCCCCCCCCCCCCTTGACAAGAAAAAGTACAGATTAGAACATTTTCCATTCCATGCGCCCACTCCCAGGACAGGGACAACACGGGGTTAGATATAGAGTAAAGCTCTCTCTGCATTGTCCTCATCAAACACTCCCAGGACAGGACAGCATGGGGTTAGATATATAAAGCTCCCTTGGCACAGTCCCCATCAAACTCTCTCAGGACAGGAACAGTGCGGCGTTGGAGGCAGCATAAATTTCTCTCTACCAAGCATTTTTTTATGTTTCCATAACAGAGCATCTGGATTATGTTGGTTACATATGCAAAAAGCTGCAGATTACAGTTTAAGTGTTAATGGAGTGCTCCTTCAGTAACAGGCTCCCAGACTTTTATTTATTCTTGCGGAGAGCAATTTTGGAAACTTAATTCAGCATGAATTGAGTTGCCATGGCAACTGCTGCATTACAGCTGGCATTCAAGCCCAACTTTGGGATTTGTTCCCAGGATATTGGCAGAGTTGGTGATTAGGGTATAGCTGTGTGTGTGTGTGTATGTGTGTGTGTGTGTGTGTACGTGTGTGTGTGTGTGTGTGTAAGTGGCTGAAGGTAAGTATCAATGTTTTGACCTCCACGAGCTTTTGAACGGCTAGGTTTCTTCCTTCAGGTGAACTGAGCCAAGTGGAAATACACTGGCTAACATTGTGGCAAGGCAAGATGATCTCGGAACAAAAGGAGGCCATTCAGCCTCTCTAACCTGTTCTGCTTTGCATTCTAACTCAAGCTAATCTGTTGCTGACCCTCCTTTGCCCATTGCTCTTCCTTAGATATTTTTCTAATTAACCTGTTCAGTGATGACACACCTCTGGAGCAGGTGGGATTTGAACCCCAGCCCTCCAGACCCACAATCAATGTGCCTCAACAGCCCTTCCTACCCTCCGTGTTCCTTGAGATGAAACAAGCAACAGAGGAAATGAGATTAATGAGCAGCAACAATTTTATTTTTTATTCATTCATGGAATGTGAGCATTACTGGTTGGACCAACATTTATTGCCCATCCCTAATTGCCCCAGAGGGGAGCTAAGAATCAACCACATTGCTGTGGTTAAATGTAGGCCAGATCAGTTAAGGATGGCAGTTTCCTTCCCAAAGAACATTAGTGAACCAGATGGGTTTTTCTGACAATCAACAATGCTTTCATCGTTATTATTAGACTCTTAATTCCAGATTAGTATTGAATTCAAATTCCACCATTTCCTGTGGCAGGATTTGAATCCGGGTCCTCGGCACGTTACCTGGATCTCTTTTCAATAGTCTAGTGATAATACCACCCTTGGCATCACCTACCCCTGAATTAAATGAAGACAAGTTTAAAATTTAATGGGCTTCTAAGTGGAAGGGAGGATGTTGTTGTTGAAGGAGGTACAGAGCGCTCCATGGGGAGAATGTGGGAGTGAGATGAGTGTCTAAATTTGTCCACATTGGGGGGGTTGGCGGAGGAGGTTGCTGTGATAGGTTTAGGTTTATATCCCATTTGGTTTCATGCTGTTCACTCCAATGGAACATAAAATTGGGCAGGTAGAGGAGAAGCAGCTCAGCTAAATCTGTCTCATTCCCTGCACCTAGACTGGTCAATATTAGGTTTGATTCTGGCTCCACCAGTCCTCTGGGAACCACAGTTAGTCATAGAGTCCGAGAGATGTACTGCATGGAAACAGACCCTTTGCTGAAACTCATCCATGTCAACCAGGTATCCTAAATTAATCTAGTCCCATTTGCCAGCACTTGGCCCATATCCCTCTAAACCCTTGGAGCGGGAGAATTGATGTTTCTGGCCAGAGCCCTTCATCAGAAATGAGGTCCTCACTCCTGATGAAGGACTTCAGCCCGACACTTCGATTCTCCTGCTCCTCAGATGCTGCCTGATCAGCTGTGCTTTTCCAGCACCACACACTCACCTCTGATCTCCAGCATCTGCAGACCTCACTTTCTCCCTCTAAACCCTTCCTATTCATATACCCATCCAGATACCTTTCACACGATGCTTCCTACGGGAGATGTGAGTGAGTGTGTGTGTGTAATCACTGGAAAAGTGAAGGACATCTTGGACCTTGTTACAAGTGTACTGGCAGCACAATAACAAGAAAGTCTTACTACAATTGTATATTTGAGCCCACATCATGCCCCATTCTGATCTGCATGTTACAGGAGAAACAGTCACAGTGGGGGCAGCATGGTGAAGATTGGTCTCTGAAGGGGGAGAGAGAGTTGTGCTATGGCTGGAGGCTGAGTAAATTGGGTTTGTAGTTTCTGGAATTTAGAAGAATGAGGGGCTAATATCATTTGAAACATACAAGATTCTGACAGAGGCTAACAGCCCGGACACTAGGGCTGGGGAATCTAGATGATTCAAACACATTCTCAGGCCAAGAGGTTGATCAATAAGGGCTGAAATGAGGAGAAACCCTTTCACTTAAAGGGCGGAGAGAGTTTAGAATTCTCTACCATCAAAGATTGTGGAGCTTCCATTCTCCAGTTGAGGCTGGGGTAGACCCATTTTTCACCTCTGTGGACATCAAGGGAGTGGATGTTAAGAATTGTATAATCCCTACAGTGTGGAAACAGGCCCTTCAGCCCAATAAATCCACACCAACCCTCCGAAGTATAACCCACCCAGACTCATTCCCCATACCCTATTATCCTATATTTACCCCTGACTAATGCACCTAACCTACACATCCCTGGATATTATGGGCATGGCCATAACATGGCCAATTCACCTAACCTGCAAATCTTTGGATTGTGAGAGGAAACCCACATAGACCCGGGGAGAATGTGCAAACTCCACACAGACAGCCGCCCGAGGCCAGAAATGAACCTGAGTCCCTGGCGCAGGGAGGCAGCAGTGCCAACCACTGTGCCGCCTGAAACATGTGAACATGGAGTTGAGGCTGAAGCTCAATCATGATCGTATTGAACATTTGAGGGGCTGAATGGCCTAATCTTTTCACGAATTCTTATGTTCTTCTTGTCCATTAGCAAGTGGTTGATCTTGTGATGCATGGTCCTGTGACATTGATCATTTTGATATTGGGGAGATGATGGCCTTATGGGATTATCACTATACTGGGAACTTGGGTTCAAATCCCACCATGGTAGATGGTGGAATTTGAATCCAATTAAAAATCTAAGGATGACCATGAACCCATTGTCAGAAAAACCCACCTGATCCACTATTGCCCTTTAAGGGAAAGAAACTGCCACCCTTACCTGGTCTGGCCTACATTAACTTATGAGGAATGGCTGAGGATTCTGGGATTGTATTCATTGGAGTTTATAAGATTAAGGGGTGATCTAATAGAAACTTATAAGATAATACATGGCTTGGAGAGGGTGGACGCTAGGAAATTGTTTCCGTTAGGCAAGGAGACTAGGACCTGTGGACACAGCCTTAGAATTAGAGGGGGTCAATTCAGAACAGAAATGCGGAGACATTTCTTCAGCCAGAGAGTGGTGGGCCTGTGGAATTCATTGCCGCAGATTGCAGTGGAGGCCAGGACGCTAAACGTCTTCAAGGCAGAGATTGATAAATTCTTGATGTCACAAGGAATTAAGGGCTACGGGGAGAATGCGGGTAAGTGGAGTTGAATTGCCCATCAGCCATGATTGAATGGCAGAGTGGACTCGATGGGCTGAATGGCCTTACTTCCACTCCTATGTCTTATGGTCTCATGTGACTCCAGAGCCACAGCAATGTGGTTGACTGTTAACTGCCCTCTGGAGCAATTGGAGTGGGCAATAAATGTTGGTCCAGCCAATGACACTCACATCCCATGAATGAATATAAAGGAATAATATGACCTGTTCAGCTCATTTGTCTGGGTTGTTGGTTTGCAGAGCAGTGGGATGCCAACTGTGTGCGTTCAATTCCCATCACCGGTTTGGCGGTTACCATGAAAGACTCATCCCCAACTTCTTCCCTTGCCTGAGGTCTGGTGGCCCTCACGTTAAATCACCACCAGTCGCTTCTCTCCAATAAGAGAGCAGGCCCTCTGTTATGATATGGTAAGACTATGGCGGCACCACAGGACCCGTGAGCAAGTGCTAGTTGATAATGTGATATTGATCATGTCCTGTGGTCCACTGCAGTATTGGTTCAGTTTGTCAGTATTACTGAAGGCAAACAAAATACATTTTTTCTTTCATTTGGAAGTGTTATCTCATCCAACCGAATAGCTTTTCGCGTCAATGTGGCCGTTTTTATCGATTAATCACCATCAGGAAATCTCACTGTTTCCAATCGATTAACATAAAGCCCTTTAAGGGCAAAGTAAATATGTTTCCATTTTCCTTTCTTTTTAACATCGCAAACAACTAAACTGTTTCTCCACCACCAAATCACCGTGACGTCTCTTGTTTTGTTTTTAACAACCAACCACCCCCACTAGTAAGGTAAATCAGCCGTGTGGACAATTGAACACTTACATACACAATATAGATCCCAGTACACAATATATGATAAAATGACACAGATGAAGATCATTTACTCGTAAATGCATGAATTAAAGGATAACTTATAAGTTGAACCATGACCGATTGTCTGACTTAGAGTCATAGAGATGACTTGTTTCCGATTTATTCTTTGTCTCGTCATATCCCTCCTTTCTCTCCATCGGTCCTTTTTTTAATTGCAGCCTCCCTCTCTCCCCTTGCTGTATTAGCCCTGTCCTATTTCTTTCTCTGTCCTCATTCCCAGTTTCTGGGTATCACTGACAAGCTTGGCATATATTGGAAATCCCAAGTTGCTCCTTGAGAAGGTGGTGAGCTATCTTCTTGGACGGCTGCGTGTTGAAGGTGCCTTCCTGTGCTGCTGGAGAGGCAGTGTTCCCTTTGCTTCTCTGGTCCCCCTCATTGCAGACTGCGGAAGTGTCCTTCCAGTGAAGGTGTTTTGAATAGTCACTGTACAGAAGGTAATTCAGCCCAACATGTCAGTACAGTCTCTCAGCAAGAACTATCCGCCTTGTAAATTCATTCAGTGCCCTTTGCTTTTTGATCCTTCCACCAATGGGAACAATCTCCCCTGCCTATCCACATCCGTCATGGTTATAAACACTTTGATCAAATCTCCTGCCAACCTTCTCTGTCCTAACGTCTGTCAGTCTGCAACATTGAAATTTCACATCCCTAGAACCATTCTCCTGAATCTTTACTGTACCCTCTTTAATGCCTTCATATCCTCCAAGTGTAGAACCCAGCTTAGCTACAACATTCCAGTTGACGTTGAATTGGAGATTTGAACATGTTTAATGTCACTTATCTACTTTTGTGCTTCATGCCCCAACCTGGCAAAAGCACAAGGGGTTTGAGAGTACATAGCCATCCCTCCCCCATTCTAGTCTCCAATTTTGTTCGGTTTCAAACGCTCTATTGTTATGAGGATGTGTAAATTTCTCCTATCAATAGTCTTGTTATTCATTTGATGGGGATTAGATTGTTTCATGGGAACAGTGCATAGGGAACTTTGCTATGTATCTAACCCCGTGCTGTCCCTGTCCTGGGAGAGTTTGATAGGCGGGGAGTGGGGAGAGAGACAGATTAGAGGGAGGGCTTTACACTGCATCTAATCACGTGCTGTTTTTTTCTTGCAATTTGCATTCCTTAAATTCTATCAATATTTACATTTCCAAAAAAAAGGTGCTTAATTGGCTGTAAAGTGCTTTGGAAAGTCCTGAGGTTATTAAAATGCTGCGCAAATGCCGTTCATTCTCCTTTTCTCAGTCCTTGTTATAGGCGAGGGTCTCATCCTCTGCTTGAACTGAGACTGACCTGTCCCAGATCTGAACAGAAACAGTCTCGAAGCATTCCCGATGTCATGGGAAACTAAAAGCTTCTGCCTCCCAGACACAGGACAGCAGTGTCCAGTGGTTAGACACACACCTCTCACTTCATGCAGATGTAACCACTGTTGCTCAGCAACCACAAAAATAGCCTTAAGTATTAGGCTTTATATAAATTGGTGTTCCTGATTAACCTATTGGCTGGGGTGGGTAAGTGAATGACAGTTCTGCTCGATTGAACTAAGCAAAGCTATACTCAGCAGGAAGTCTCCTTGCTTTACATTGCGTTCCTTAAGTCAGTTAGAAACCCATGACATTTTCTACATAGGAATTAGGAAGAGTTGGCAATTTGGCCCCTCAACACTGTCCTATACCATTTGTTAGCATCATGGCTGACATTTTGCCACAATTAAACATTCCTGCTTGATTTCCAAAATCCTCTATTCCTAGGGCAGGGAAAGCACGAGATTCGATACAAAGTAAAGCTCACTCTACACTGTCCCACCATCAAACACTCCCAGGACAGGGACAGCACAGGGTTAGATACAGAATAAAGCTCCCTCTACATTGCCCCCATCATACAGTCCCAGGACAGGGACAGCATGGAGTTAGATGTAAAGCTCCCTCTGCACTGTCCCCCATCAAACACTCCCAGGACGGGGACAGCACAGGGTTAGAGATATTGCTTGTGAAGGATGGGCCACAGGCAGACCAGTCTGCAACCCCCCTGAATCCAGTTTCCCGCTTTGATGTGGACCGAGCTGCCCACAGCGGCAATGTAGACTGACTGACCAATTACATGGCCGCACACATTAACGGAAAATCTCGACGCCAAATCAAGGAAATGGAGGCAGAGCAGAGCAGACTGTGTTTTATCCACCTAGCCTCCCCTAACTCCCTCCTTATCCATAAGACCACAACTATGTCTCCTGCCTGTCCATTGGAACCCAGATTACCATGTGGCTGAGGCTTCTTTCAGAGTCGAACCCTCTCCAAGCTGTTTAGGGGGTAATTGCCGTCACCTTGAGGCAGCTTCTCCTTCCTCCGTTAGTAACTCCCACATCAGATAGAGGTACTGCCGGCCTCCCCATACCTAAAGACTTTCCCTAAGCCGTCCCATCTTGACCCCCCCCCCCACCGTGGGTCAGGGATCCTGGGCGTAGGCACTTCATCGACCAGGAGGTTACAAATTGTCCCGAGTCCCAGCGTGTGTGACCTGCTGCAAAGTATGGGATTCGAAACAGCAAGAGAAAATCCATAGATTTCCGGGTTGGATAAATCTTGATCCAGTCTATCTGCCCCCAGTTGTAATGTTTTAGTAATTAGTAAAGGAGTGTTCATTGAGAATCCAAAACTCCCCTTATGATTTCTTTTCTTTCTTGGTGTCCAGGAATTTAGTCTGTCATTGTTGGTGTTTCTGGGGGGGGTTGGGAGCTGAACTCTCTGCAGGCTGTATAACCCATTACTGCTCTTGTTCTCTCCTGATTAGTACTTTCGTCTCTTGCTGACGTTTTATTGTCCTGCGTCAGAAAATAAAGACGCCAAGACCTCTTTGTTTATCTGTGAGCAATAGGTTGGGAAGGTGACCGAGCGGTAAAACAGCCTCCTCGATCGTACCGTGCTCGCACCCGTCGAGGTAGTTAACCCTTTCTCGGGAGGAGGTTGCATTTCGATGGCGCCTTTCGCAAACTCTAGATGTGTCAAAGCACATTATCGCCAATGAAATCCTTCTGCAGCATAGTCCCTGCTGTAATGTGGAAAATGCAGCACATCAATGACAGTGTGGGATTTGAGGGTAGTGGGTTTGGGGAATGTTGGTTGCAGGATAAATATTGACAAGGACACTGCTATGTTCTTCCTGGACTAATGGTCCTGGGATATCTCGCAAGAGGGAAAACCAGGCCTTGGCTTAAAGTCTCGTTCGAAAGTGTTCAGAGGACATATAGAACTCCCCTCCCTCCAGTGAATCATGAGGGCCTTTGAAAAGTGGATGACCTCTCCTGGGAGGAGAGGATTTACCACCAGATTCACCCTGACAGCGCCTAGGGCACTCCTTCCTCATCCACATCACCTCGGGAGACGGGTTGACTTTTCATTCAGGGCAGTTTTCATTGCCCCTCCCTGACTGTCCAACTATAGCCCCTTGTCCATAACTCACAACCAATAGCGCGGTTCATGAAGCCCGAGCCTGGGAAAGGGGTGTCTCAGAGCGAAGCAATGGGGTGGGAGGAAGAGGAAAAGCCTCTGTACTCTAATGGTGCCTCAGAGAGAGTTATCTGAGCCGAGTGGTTTATCCAGTATGTTAGTGTTGGGGAAGGTATCAAGGCAAATGGAAACAAGGGGGAGTGGAGTTGAGTCAGCCATAACTTAATAGAATGGCGTAGTAGGATTAAAGGGGCTGAAAAGCAATAATGGACCCCCTCCCCCCGATCTAATGGAGAGTGGGGGGCTGCTCAGTTGCTATTCTTATCAGCTCACGCAGTAAATAGCGGCTCCTTTGCGGTGAGTTCTGAGGATTTCCGAAATGTAAGGATCGCCTTCAGGATAGAAAGGGAGAAAATGAGAATTCACCCCGGACTGGCTCCGATCAAACCCAGTGGTTCAGGAGGAAGCAGAAGCCAATATTAAAAGGGGTGGGGGAGGAGCAAAGGAGGAATGTATCACGTGTTCCCTGCTGATGTGTGTGGGAGTGAAGGCCTTGGATGTCAATGCAGGAACAGACAAAGTTTCAACTGTGTGTGGGCTGCAGTATTGACGTTATCACAGTGCAGACTCTAAGTGCTTCCCTGCCGTGCGTGGGTGTACAAGGCTTTATACAGAAGTGTGTATGTGAGCATAATGTATATGTACACATAGGAACCTTGATAAGGTGTCGCACAAGAGGTTGTTACACAAAATTAGGACTCATGGGACTAGGAATAATATATTGGCATTGATTGAGCATTGGATAATGAATAGAGATAGGAATAAATGGGACTTTTTCAGGTTGGCGCACTGTGACTAGTAGAGTGCCACAAGGATCAGTGCTCGAGACAGCCATTTATCATCTATATCAATGAGTATTGCTGAAAAAGGACAGATTGTCGTAGCTGTTTGTCTTGTATTCATTGGGACAATTCACAAGAACTACCAAATGGAAAGGAGAAACAATGTATGCTGAGAGTCAGTCAGGGAGTAAATGATGAACTTGCTGGAGCTGGTGCCAGTCAAGCAGGCTGTTTTGTTATGGACGGTGTCAATTTTCTGAAGTGTTGCTGGAGCTGCACCCATCCAGGCAAGTAACCATCACACTGCTGACTTGAGCCCTGTAGATCAATGGGGAGGCAGGAAATGTATTATTCACTGCAGGATTCTCAATAAAGACCTGCTTTTGCAGCTGCAGTATTTATAGCGTTAGTCCCATTTAGATTCTGGTGATGGTGTATCATTCAAATATGGTCATTTTATTGGACATTAAGGGGTGATAATCAGATTCTTTCCCACTCACAGTGAAACTGCTTCTCCCTTGTTTGAGATGGTCATTATCTGCATTTGGGTGGCATCAATGTTACTTACCACTTTTCAGCCAAGCCCTGAGTATTGTCCAGACCTTATTGCATTTGAACACAGACTGCTTCAGTACCTGAACATGGTGCTGAACATTGTGCAATCATCAGTGAACATCCCCCTTCTGACCTTATGATGGAGGGAAGGTCATTGATGAAGCAGCTGAAGATGGTTGGGCCTAGGACACTACCCTGAGGGACTCCCGCAGAGATGTCCTGGAGTTGACCTCCAACAACCACAACCAGTAGATCTTTCTCAAAGATGGTCAGGTGGGAACCTCTCCCTGATCTCCATATCATGTGTGTATATTCAATAAAACGTTCTGGATAGACAGATTAGCTACATCATGTACTACAGTCAGTGTCCTTGATGTAGGGTACCATCTCCATTCTGCCCCCACCACAAGCTACTTGACAGAATAGTGTACTTCAGTTAGGTGTAGTTTGTTAGCTTGCTATCTCATACTCAAGTGTCATTGTCACCATGACAACCTTTAAGCTCTGAATCACTTCAAGCCATTAAGAATATAGACCTTGGACTTTGCTCTACTCAATATCCGCCTGTTTCCTGGTGATGCTTTACCTGCTGTACAAATATTAATTGCTGAATACACAGTGTGTTGGGTTCAGAGAATCCTCCACCCCATCTTATTTTGTGAATCCAATGTCCCAGACTGTATTTTTGGACTAATTCCCAGTAGCAATGACTGGAGTCAAAATAAAATAAGATATTACCGGGAAGCTAATTAGTGCAGTAATTCCAGTGATATAATGATCAGAAGGAAAGGAATTAAGTTTTAGAATGGGAGAGTGGCTTTGTGTGGAAGAGTCTTTAAGCTGTGTCTCAGAGGGGTATTCACTATCTCATCTCCAAAAAGAATTTCACACTATGGCTGGGTCCTAGTTCATTCCAACATGTCCCTGGATAATGCCCATTGATGCCTGAGACTGTCCGCTGTGACTCAATGAGTAACATTCTTGTCTTGGTGTGAGCGATTGTTGGTTCAAATCTCCACTCTAGAAATTCTAGGCCAGCAATGTGTTTGTTTTTTCCCTTGCTCTGGGCAGACAGCTGGAGGTTGCTCCTGAGAGACAATAATTTATGTCTATGGTTTTACATCCAATCCCTGGGTCAGGATATCCCAATCCATTCTAATTCTGGATGGGATACGCCCAAATGGTAATGCTCCTGGATGAGCCAAACTTATATTTTAAAAGAATCAGAGAACCATATAGTACAGAAGAGGTGCTTGGCCCATCTAGCCTGTATCATCAAAGATGTACTGCAACTTACACTGGTCCCACTTCCCCACATTAGGCCCATAGACTTAAATGTTATGACACTTCAATTCTTCATCTAGTTCCTTTTTAAAGGTTGTGAAGTTTCTAGCCTCACTAGTCCTCCCAGGCAGTGCATTCCAGACCCAGCCACGCCATCCCTTCTAAACTGTTCACTTTAAAATGATGTCCCATTGTTCTTGACCCTTCAACTAAGGGAGGCAGCTGCTTTCTGGTCACCCTGTCCATGCCCTTCATAATCTTATACACCTCCATCAGGTCCCTCTTCAATCTTCTCTGCTCTAGAGAAAGCAACCCAAGCTCAACTATAAGACCATAAGACATAGAAGCAGACATTAGGCCAATCAGCCCATTGAGTCTGCTCCACCATTCAATCATGGCTGATCAGTTTCTCAATCCCATTCTCCTGCTTTCTCCCATTACCCTTGAACCCTTTGACAATCAAGAACGCATCTATCTCAGTCTTAAATACACACTGCCTTCTGTGGCAGTGAGTTCCATTGATTCACCACCCTCTGGCTGAAGGAGCCTCTCTTTATCGCAGAAATGCTCCATCCCAGGTAATATCCTGATGGATCTCCTCTGCACCCCCTCCAGTGTAATCACTGCCCTTCCCACAGTGTGGTGACCAGATCTGCATACAGTACTCCAGCTGTGGTCTAGCCCAACTTCCGTAGAGCTCCAGCATAATCTCCCTGCTCTTATAATCTATGCCACAACTGATAAAAACAGTTGTCCAATATGCATTATTAACTATCCTCTTTATCTGTTCTGCATCTTCAGGGATCTATGGATAAGCACTACAAAAGGAGCCAATTAAACCAGCATTTCTTGAGCTTTAAGAAGGAGTGAGTTTATGAGCTACTTAAACATGAAAGAAGAAACATTAAAAACATGTCACATATTCATGCAGATTAGTAATATAAAGTGAGACCATAAAGTTAAAGTGAAACAAAATACGATTCAGTGTTTGGACTTTCCATAATGAATAGATAATGAAACATCATGACCATTGAGGGGGAGATTCTGGGAATGCAGTCTTTGGTGATTGAGCTGTCAGCAGAAGTGGTTGAAGTGGGTACACTAGCAACATTTAAAAGGCCTTTGGACAAAGACATGGATAGCAAAGGTTTAGAAGGACATGGGTCAAGTGCAGGGAAATGGGGTTAGCATCTCTGTGCTGTAGGACTCTATGAGCAGTTGTTTGGAGATTCTTGATTATGCAGTTAGCTGAAAGAATTTTGTCCAGTTTCCTTCAAAAGTAGGTTTGCTGGCTAGACCTCATCTCAGCAATCAGAGAGAGAGAGAAACTTGATTTCTTTCTTCCTGCAGACGGAGGGTGTCTAGTGGGTAAAGTTTAAGCAAGTTTCCTACCCAGAACTGTCCTTCTTTTAACTCATTGTCACAGTTGGGGCCACAAAATCACAAGACATTATTTCCTGCTGATGGGGGACATTAGCCACTCATTATCTCTAGCCATGGGAAATCACAGTATTTTGAATTGTTTCCTTCGCTTTGAAATCACAAAGTCAGAGAGATGTACAGCACGGAAACAGACCCTTCAGTCCAACTCGTCCATGCTGGCCAGATATCCCAACCCAATCTAGTCCCACTTGCCAGCACCCGGCCCAGATCCCTCCAAACCCTTCCTGTTTCATATAACCATTCAGATACCTTTTAAATGTTGCAGCCTCCACCACTTCCTCTGGCAGCTCATTCCATACACGCACCACCCTCTTTGTGAAAAAGTTCCCCTTCGGTCTCTTTTATATCTTTCCCCTCTTACCCTAAACCAATGCCCACTAGTTCTGGACTCCCCCACCTCAGGGAAAAGACCTTGTCTATTTACCCTATCCATGCCCCTCATAATTTTATAAACCTCTATCAGGTTACCCCTCAGCTCCGATGCTCCAGGGCAAACAGCCCAAGCCTACTCAATCTCTCCTGGTAGCACAAATCCTCCAACTCTGGCTTCATCCTTATAAATCTTTTCTGACCCTTTTCAAGTTTCACAACATCCTTCTGATAGGAAGGAGACCAGAATTGCATGCAACATTCCAACAGTGGCCTAACCAATGTTCTGTACAGCTGCAGCATGACCTCCCAACTCCTGTACTCAGTGCTCTGACCAATAAAGGAAAACATACCAAACACCTTCATTACTATCCTATCTACCTGTGACTCCACTTTTAAGGAGCTATAAACCTGCACTCCAAGGTCTGTTTGTTCAGCAACACTCCCTAGGACCTTACCGTTAAGTTTTTAAGTCCTGCTAAGATTGTTTTCCCAAAGTACAGCACCTCGCATTTATCTGAGTTAAACTCCATCTGCCACTCCTCAGCCCCTTGGCTGACCTGATCAAGATCCTGTTTGTGAATCTGAGGTAACCTTCTTCGTTGTCCACTACACCTCCAATTATGATGTCATCTGCAAACTTACTAACTATACCTTTTATCCTCACAACCAAATCATTTATATAAATGACAAAAAGTAGTGGACCCAGCACCGATCCTTGTGGCACTCCACTGGTCACAGGCCTCCAAACTGAAAAACATCCCTCCATCACCATCCTCTTCTTTGACCTTTGAGCCAGTTGTGTTTCCAAATGGCTAGTTCTCCATGTATTCCGTGAGAGCTTACGTTGCTAACCAGTCTCCAAGGGGGAACCTTGTCAAATGCCTTACTGAAGTCCATATAGATCACGTCTACCACTCTGCCCTCATCAAGCCTCTTTGTTACTTCTTCAGAAAGCTCAATCAAGTTTGTGAGACATGATTTCCCATGGACATGGTCATGTTGACTATCCCTAATCAGTCCTTGCCTTTTCAAATACTCCTGCATCCTATCCCTCAGGATTCACTCCCACAACTTGGCTACCACCGACGTCAGGCTCATTGGTCTATAGTTCCCTGGCTTGTTCTTATCACCTTTCTTAAATAGTGGCACCATGTTAGCCAACCTCCAGTCTTCTGGCACCTCACCTGTGACTATCAATTATATAAGTATCTCAGTAAGAGACCCAGCAATCACTTCTCTAGCTTCCCACAAAGTTCTAGGGTACACCTGATCAGGTTCTGGGGATTCATCCACTTTTATGTGTTTCAAGACATCCAGCACTTCCTCCTCTGTAATATGGACATTTTTCAAGATGTCACTATCTATTCCCCTACATTCTATATCTTCCATGTCCTTTTCCGTAGTTATCTCCCCCATCTCCTGCAGCTCCACACAAGGGCTGCCTTGCTGATTTTTCTCTTCCTAGTTCGGAGAAAGTGAGGACTGCAGATGCTGGAGATCAGAGCTGAAAAATGTGTTGCTGGAAAAGCGCAGCAGGTCAGGCAGCGTCCAAGGAGCAGGAGAATCAACATTTCGGGCATAAGCCCTACTTCAGGAATGAGGAGGGTGTGCCAAGCAGGCTAAGATAAAAGGTAGGGAGGAGGGACTTGGGGGAGGGGCGTTGGGAATGTGATAGATGGAAGGAGGTTAAGGTGAGGGTGATAGGCCGGAGAGGGGGTGGGGGCGGAGAGGTCGGGAAGAAGATTGCAGGTCAAGAAGGCGGTGCTGAGTCTGAGGGTTGGGACTGAGGAAAGGTGGGGGGAGGGGAAATGAGGAAGGGATTGGGTTGGTTGGTCCGGGTGTCCCAGAGGTGTTCTCTGAAACGTTCCACAAGTAGGCGGCCTGTCTCCCCAATGTATAGGAGGCCATATCGGGTGCAGCGGATGCAGTAAATGATGTGTGTGGAGGTGCAGGTGAATTTGTGACGGATATGGAAGGATCCCTTGGGGCCTTGGAGGGAAGTGAGGGGGGAGGTGTGGGTGCAAGTTTTGCATTTCTTATGGTTGCAGGGGAAGGTGCCGGGAATGGAGGTTGGGTTGGTGGGGGGTGTGGATCTGACGAGGGAGTCGCGGAGGGAGTGGTCTTTCCAGAATGCTGATAGGGGAGGGGAGGGAAAGATATCCTTAATGGTGGGGTCTGTCTGGAGGTGGCGGAAATGACGAAGGATGATACGATGTATCTGGAGGTTGGTGGGGTGGTAGGTGAGGACCAGTGGGGTTCTGTCCTGGTGGCGATTGGTGGGGCGGGGTTCAAGGGTGGAGGAGCAGGAAGTGGAAGAGATGCGGTGGAGAGTATCGTCAACTACATCTGAGGGGAAATTGCGGCCTTTGAAGAAGGAGGCCGTCTGGGTTGTTCAGTATTGGAATTGGTCCTCCTGGGAGCAGATGCGGCGGAGGTGAAGGAATTGGGAATATGGGATGGCATTTTTACAGGGGGCAGAGTGGGAGGAGGTGTAATCTAGGTAGCTGTGGGAGTCGGTCGATTTATAGTAAATGTCCGTGTTGAGTCAGTCACCCGAGATAGAAATGGAGAGGTCTAGGAGGGGGAGGGAGGAGTCTGAGACGGTCCAGGTAAATTTGAGGTCGGGGTGGAAGGAGGTCAAGAAGGTGGTGCTGAGTCCGAGGGTTGGGACTGAGATAAGGTGGGGGGAGGTGAAATGAGGAGGCTGGAGAAATCTGCATTCATCCCTTGTGGTTGGAGGGTTGGTCCAGGTAAATTTGAGGTCAGGGTGGAAGGTGTTAGTAAAGTGGATGAACTGTTCAATCTCGTGCTCCCACGAGGAGGTTGAACAGTTCATCCACTTTACCAACACCTTCCACCCTGACCTCAAATTTACCTGGACCAACCCTCCAACCACAAGGGATGAATGCAGATTTCTCCAGCTTCCTCATTTCACCTCCCCCACCTTATCTCAGTCCCAACCCTCAGACTCAGCACCACCTCCTTGACCTGCAATCTTCTTCCCGACCTCTCCGCCCCCACCCTCTCTCCGGCCTATCACCCTCACCTTAGCCTCCTTCCACCTATCGCATTCCCATTGCCCCTCCCCAAGTCCCTCCTCCCTACCTTTTATCTTCGCCTGCTTGGCACATCTTCCTCATTCCTGAAGAAGGGCTTATGCACGAAACGTCGATTCTCCTGCTCCTTGGATGCTGCCTGACCTCTCTCCCTAGTTACCCTTTTGTCCTTAATGTATTTGTAAGAACACTTTGGATTCTCCTTAACTCTATTTTCCAAATCTATCTCATATTCACTCCTGATTTCCCTATTAAGTATAATCCTACTGTCTTTATTCTCTTCAAAGGCTTCATTCGATCTATCCTGTGTATACTTGACATATGCTTCCTCCTTTTCCTTCACCAAACCCTCAATTTCTTTAGTCATCCAGTATTCCCTGTACCTACCAGCCTTTCTTTTCACCCTAACAGGAATTTACTTTCTCTGGATTCTCGTTATCTCATTTCTGAAGGCTTCCCATTTTCCAGCCGTCCCTTTACCTGTGAACATTTGCCCCCAGTCAGCTTTTGAAAGTTCTTGCCTTTCTCCAAGTTAGAGCTTCAACTTTTAGATCTGGTCTATCTTTTTCCATCACAATTTTAAAACGAATAGAATTATGGTTGCTGGCCCCAAAGTGCTCCCCCAGTCACCTGCCCTGTCTTATTTCCCAAGAGTAGGTCAAGTTTTGCATGTCTCTTGTAGGTACATCCACATACTGAATCAGAAAATTTCCTTGTACAAGCTTAACAAATTCCTCTCCATCTAAACCTTTAACACAATGGTAGTCCCAGACTATGTTTGGAAAGTTAAAATCCCCTACCATAACACCCTATTATTCTTACAGATAACTGAGCTCTCCTTACAAATTTGTTTCTCAATTTCCCTCTATTAGCTGCCAGTCCTGCCCATCCCTGAGCCATGTCTCTGTAATTGCTATGATATCCCAGTCCCATGTTCCTAACCATGCCCTGAGTTCATCTGCCTTCCCTGTTAGGCCTCTTGCATTGAAATAAATGCAGTTTAATTTATCAGTCCTACCTTGTTCTCTGCTTTGTCCCTGCCTGTCCTGACTGTTTGACTCACTTCTTTTCTCAACTGTACTTGTCTCAGATTGATTTCTTTCCTCACTATCTCTCTGGGTCCCACACCACTTCCCACCCCAACCGTCTCCCCCCTCCCCCCCACCTTACTAGTTTAAATCCTCCTGAGCAGCTCTAGCAAATTTCCCTGCCAGTATATTAGTCCCCTTCCAATTCAGGTACAATCTGTCCTTCTTGTACAGGTCACTTCTACCCCAGAAGAGATTCCAATGATCCAAAAATTTGAACCCTTCTCCCATACACCAGCTCCTCAGTCATGCATTCATCTGCTCTATCCTCCTATTCTTACCCTCACTAGCTCGTAGCACCGGGAGTAATCCAGATATTACTACTCTCGAGGATCTCCTTTTTAAATTCCTGCTTAACTCTCTGTATTCTCCCTTCAGAATCTCAACCTTTTCCCTTCCTATGTTGTTGGTTCCAATGTGTACACAGACTTCCTGCTGGCCCCTCTCTCCCTTGAGAACATTCTGCTCTCTCCCTGAGACATCCTTAATTTTGGCACCAGGGAGCCAACACACCATTCTGATTTTTCACTGCTGGCCACAGAAACATCTGTCTGTGCCTCAGGCTAGAGTGTGCCCGAACACAATCGACCTCTTGGAACCCAACGTACCCCTCATTGCATTAGAGCCAGTGTCAATACCAGAAACTTGGCTGTTCATGCTACATTCCCCTGAGAATCCATCACCTCCCTACATTTTCCAAAACAGCACACTTGTTTGAAAGGGGGATTGCCATGGAAGACTCCTGCACTACCTGCCTACCTCTTTTACCTTTCCTGGAGTCAACCCATCTATGTGACTGTATCTGTGACTTTTCTCCCTTCCTATAACTGCCATCCATCACACCCCCTTGCTCTTGTCAATTCCTCATTGCCTCTAACTGTCTCTCCAACCATTCTATTTGATCTGATAGGATTCACAACCAATGGCATTTATTGCAGATATAATCCTCAGTAACTCATAAACTCTCCCTAAATTCCCACATCTGACAAGAATAGCTTATCACTATACTAAGGGCCACTTTTGTTTCTTCCAATCTGCAGAGCCAGAAAATAACACTTATTCCTCGAAAAAAATTGTTCCATGCTAACTTAATACTTATGGCTTATATTTTTAAGTTTAATCAAGAGACATATCTCAATAAAGCATATAATCCTCACTTCTGCAAACTCCCCAAGGCCACATTTAAAATTATTCACTTATCTGGTTCTGTGCTGTGACCTCTCCCAAACAGGTTCCTCCAAGATTAGTTGTGAATTTCACTGTTTGTTAATTTTCCCAGACGCACTTGACATCTAGCGATACATGAATTCAAACAGCAAAGGCAGTAACTGTGCAGGTTCACTACTGTGTCAGTTAGCAGTGTGGGTTTCTTTTTCTCTCTCTTTCTCTCCTGCACTGACCTGACCATGTGCTGCCTTTGTCTGTTCCTCTCCTTATTAAAAGTTGTTGTTTTGACTTTTCTCCAAAGTTTCAAATGAATGCAACAGCATATAAAACAATGATTGCTGCTCTTGGAACTTGAGGCAATCACCTCCAACACCTAAAATACTTCGAAAAAGGACAACCTGTTACAGCCAGAAGTTTTTCCCATCCTAAAGTGTTACTCTATACAGTTCCCTTGACACTAGAACATAGAACATAGAACAATACAGCACAGAACAGGCCCTTCGGCCCACGATGTTGTGCCGAACATTTATCCTAGCTTAAGCACCCATCCATGTACCTATCCAATTGCCGCTTAGAGGTCACCAATGATTCTGACTCTGCCACTCCCACAGGCACTCTTCGGGTGCAATGTTGCACGTCCCCTCTCTGGGCTTTGTGCAATTCATAAAAGGGTTTTCCAGGTAGCTACAAATTTATATTTTCAGGCTTATATGTCCTTCTTTTAAAAAAAAGTGTACTTAAAAGTTCAGTACATCCAAAAGCAATCAGGGTTATGATCCACTCTTTGGATAGAGGTGTGTGAGGGGCTTGATGAGCAGCAAGAGAGCCCATCTCAATTCTCATGCTTACCAAACCAGCCTCCCAGGCAACATTAATCAACACGGAGGTGAACGTTATGGAATGTGAGATGTGATTAGAAAATTGACATAAGAGCAAGAACAGGCACACAAGTAGACACCCGCATTTACAGGTACAAGCCCTGAAAGGAATATGACACAGGAATTCAGGACTTTAAACTGACTATCCTTCCAGAAACACAGTGACTCAGTGGTTAGTACTACTGCCTCACAGCTTCAGGGACCAGGGTTTGATTCCACCCTTGGGTGAATGACTGGGTGGAGTTTGCACATTCTCCCTGTGTCTGTGTGGGTTTCCTCCTGGTGCTCCGGTTTCCTTCCATTGTCCAAAGGTGTGCAGGTTAGGGAGGATTGGCCATTCTACATTGCCCATAGTGTCTAGGAATGTGCAGGATAGTTGAATTAGCCATGCAAATGTAAGGTTACAGGGCTATGATGGGGGTGTGGATCTGGATGGGATGCTCTTCTGAGGGGTGATAGACTTGATGGGCTGAATGGCCTGTTTTCACACTGCAGCGATTTTATGATTCCATCATGAGGTTAGAAGTGGGGATGTTTGCATAATGTTCAACACCATTCACAATCCTCAGATACTGAAACAGACCATCTCCAAATGCTGCAAGAATGGATAATATCCAGACTTAAGTGGAAAACTGGCACCATGCAAATGTCAGGCAATCACTATCTCAAAAAAGAAAGAAACCAACCATTTCCCCTTAACAGTCAATGGTGATATCGTCGCTGCATCTTCTACTATCACCATCCTGTAGGTTACCATTGACCACAAACTGAACTGGACTCACCATGTTAATACTGTAGTTACAAGAGCAGGTCAGTGGCTAGGAATCCTGCAGTGAGGAACTTATTTACCTCTCCAGAGCCTGTCCAGCATCTACAAGGTACAAGTTAGGAATACGATGGAATACTCCTATCTTGACTGGATGAATGCAGCTCCAAGAAGCTCAACATCAGGACAAAGCAGCCCGCTTGATTGGGACCACATCCACAAACATTCACTCCCTCTACCCCTGACAGTGGGAACAGTGTGCACCATTTATAAGCTGTGCTGTTGTAAATGGTTTGGACGAAGGTATCAGTTGCCTCATTTGCAAGTTTGCAGATGATACTAAAATTGGTAGAGTAGCAGATAGTGAAGGGTACTGTCAGAGAATACAGCAGAAAATAGATTGATTGGAGAGTTGGGCAGAGAAATGGCAGATGGCGTTCAATCCGGACAAGTGCGAGGTGCTGCATTTTTGGAGATCCAATTCAAGAGCGAACTATACAGGAGATGGTAAAGTCCTGGGGAAATTTGATGTATAGAGAGATCTGGGTGTTCAGGTTCATTGTCCCCTGAAGGTGGCAACGCAGGTAGATAGAGTGGTCAAGAAGGCATACGGCATGCTTTCCTTTATCGGATGGGGTATTGAGTACCAGAGTTGGCAGGTCATGTTATACAATTGTATAAGACTTTGGTTCAGCCACATTTGGAATACTGCATTCAGTAAGAACAGAGAAAATTGTAAAAGAGGGCGTGGTGTGGCACTGTGAGTTAAGGATAGTTTTACGGTTGCAAAAAGGACATTTGAGGGTTTGTCTACTGAAGTAGTATGGGCTGAGATTAGAAACAGGAAAGGAGAGGTTACCCTGTTGGGAGTTTTCTATAGGCCTCCGAATAGAGATGTAGAGGATAGAATAGCAAAGATGATCCTTGATAGGAGGGAGAGTGAGAGAGTAGTTCTTCTGGGGGATCTTTAACTTTCCAAATATTGACTGGGAACACTATAGTTCAAGTACTTTAGATGGGTCAATTTTTTTGTCCAATATGTGCAGGAGGGTATCCTGACACAATATGTCAACAGGCCAACGAGAGGGGTGGCCACATTAGATTTGGTACTGGCTAATGAACCCGGCAGGTGTTAGATTTGGAGGTAGGTGAGCACCTTGGTGATAGTGACCACAATTTGGTTATGTTTCCTTTAATGATGGAAAAGGATAAGTATATACTGCAGGGCAAGAGTTATAGCTGGGGATAGGCAATTATGATGCGATTAGGCAAGATTTAGGATGCATAGGATGGGGAAGGAAACTACAGGGGATGGGCACAGTTGAAATGTGGAGCTTATTCAAGGACCAGCGACTGTGTGTCCTTGATAGGTATGTACCTGCCAGGCAGGGAGGAAGTTGTCAAGCACGGGAACCATGGTTTACTAAGGACGTTGGATTCTCTTGTCATGAGGAATAAGTGGCTTATGTTAGGATGAGATGTCCTGTCTCAGTTAGGGCACTTGAGACTTACAAGTTAGACAGGAAATACCTAAAGAGAGAGCAAAGAAGAGCCAGGAGGGACATGAGAAGTTGGTGGATAGGATAAAAAAAACAACCCTAAGGCTTTCCATAAGTATATCAGGAATAAAAGAATGACTAGAGTAAGATTAGGGCCAATCAAGCATAGCAGTGGGAAGTTGTGCGTGGAGTCAGAGGAGATAGGGGAAGTGCTAAATTAATACTTTTTATTAGTATTCACACTAGAAAAAGTCAATGTGGTTGTGGAGAATATTGAGATACAGGCTACAAGACTAGGTGGGATTGAGGTGCATAAGGAGGTGATGTTAGCAATTCTGGAAAGTGTGAAATTAGATAAGTCCCCTGGGCCGATGGGATTTATCCTAGGATTCTCTGGGAAGCCAGGGAGGAGATTGTTGAGCCTTTGGTTTTGATCTTTATGTCATCATTGTCTACAGGAATAGTGCCAGAAGGCTGGAGGATAGCAAATGTTGTTCCCTTGTTCAAGAAGGGGAGTAGAGACGACCCTGGAAATTATAGACCAGTAGTGAGCCTTACTTCGGTTGTGGGTGAAGTGTCTGAAAGGGTTATAAGAGATAGGATTTCTAAAAATCTTGAAAGGAATAAGTTGATTAGGGATAGTCAACATGGTTTTGTGAAGGGTAGGTCATGCCTCACAAACCTTATTAAGTTCTTTGAGATGGTGACCAAACAGGTAGATGAGGGTAAAGTGGTTGATGTGGTGCATATGGATTTCAGTAAAGTGTTTGATATGGTTCCCCGCAATAGACTATTGCATAAAATAGGGAGGCATGGGATTGAGGGTGATTTAGCTGTTTGGATCAGAAATTGGCTAGCTGAAAGAAGATAGAGGGTGGTGGGTGATGGGAAATATTTATCCTGGAGTTCAGTTACTAGTGGTGTACCACAAGGATCTGTTTTGGGTCCACTGTTGTTTGTCATTTTTTATAAATGATCTGATGAGGGCAGAGAAGGATGGGTTAGCAAATTTGCAGATGACACTAAGGTTGTAGAGTTGTGGATAATGTCAAAGGATGTTGCAGGTTACAGAGAGACATAGATAAGCTGCAGAGCTGGTCTGAGAGGTGGCAAATGGAGTTTAATATGGAAAAGTGTGAGATGATTCACTTTGGAAGGAGTAACAGGAATGCAAGGTACTGGGCTAATGATAAGACTCTTCGTAGTGGTAGATGAGCAGAGAGATCTCGGTGTCCAGATACATAGATCCTTAAAAGTTGCCAACCAGGTTGATAGGGTTGTTAAGAAGGCATATGGTGTGTTAGCTTTTATTGGTAGAGGGATTGAATTTCAGAACCATGAAATCCTGCTGCAGCTGTACAAAACTCTGGTGAGGCAACATTTGGAGTATTGTGTACAGTTTCTGATCACTGCATTATAGGAAGGATGTGGAAGTTTTGGAAAGGGTTCAGAGGAGATTTACTAGGATGTTGCCTGATATGGAGGCAAGGTCTTATGAGGAAAGGATGAGGGACTTGAGACCATTTTCATTAGAGAGAAGGTTGAGAGGTGACTTAATAGAGACATCAGAGGGTTAGATAGGTTGGACAGTGAGAGCCTTTTTCCTTAGATGGTGATGGCTAGCACAAGAGGGCATAATTTTAAATTGAGGGGTAATAAATATAAGACAGCTGTCAGAGCTAGTTTCTTTACTCAGAGAGTAGTAGGGGTGTGGAACGCACCGCCTGCAATAGTAGTAGACTCGCAAACTTTAAGGGCATTTAAATGGCCATTCAATAAGCAGATGGATGAGAATGGAATAGTGCAGATAAGATGGGTTTCAGATTGGTTCCTCAGGGAGGCACAACATCAAGGGCTAAAGGGCCTGTACTGCGCTGGAGTGTTCTATGTTTTATGTTCTGGTCACCACATTACCAAAAGGATGTGGATGTTTTGGAGAGGGTGCAGAGGAGGTTCACCAGGATGTTGCCTGGTATGGAGGGCACTGGCTATGAAGAGAGGTTGAGTAGATTAGGATTATTTTGATTAGAAAGACCGAGGTTGATGGGGGACCTGGTTGAGGTCTACAAACTCATGAGAGGTATAGACAGGGTGGATAGCAAGAAGCTTTTTCCCAGAGTGGGGGACTCAATTACTAGGTCACAAATTCAAGGTGAGAGGGGAAACGTTTAAGGGAGATATGTGTGGGAAAGTTCTTTACGCAGAGGGTGGTAGGTGCCAGCGGAGGTGGTAGAGGTGGGCACGATAGAGTCATTTAAGATGTATCTAGACAGATACATAAATGTGCATGGAACAGAGGGATACAGATCCTTAGAAAATAGGTGGCAGGTTTAGATAGAGCATCTGGACTGGTGCAGGCTTGGACGGCCGAAGGGCCTGTTCCTGTGCTGTAATGTGCTTTGTTCTTTGTTCTTTGTTTTAACTCAGCAAAGCTCCAATGACAGCACTTTCCAAGCCTTCCAAATCTTTATCACCCAGAAGGACAGGGGCAGCAGGCACATGGGGTCACTATCACTAACAGGTTTCCCTTCAGGCCACTCACCATCCTGACTCAGAAATACATCCCTGTTCCTTCAGTGTTGCTGGGTCATAGAACATAGAACAGTACAGCACAGTGCAGGCCCTTCAGCCCTTGATGTTGTGCCGACCTTTTATCCTATTCTCAGATCAAACTAACCAACAAACTCTTCAACTATCATTCATGTGCCTATCCAAGCTTTGCTTAAATGTCCCTAATGTATTTGACTCTACTACCATCGCTGGCAGTGCATTCCACACACCCATGTCAGTATCCTGGAACTCCCTCTTTAACAGCATTGTGGTCTACTTATACCCAACTGGTCTGCCAGGGCTCCAGAAGATGCTTCAATCCCAACATCTTCTGACTGAAGGTAAATGTGCTGCAATTGTATAGCATCTTTGTAAGACTGCACCTGACTTATTGTGTACAATCTGGGTTTTCTTATCTGAAGAAGGAAGTAATTGCCACACAGGGAATGCAACACAAGTTCACCAGCTTAATTCTGGGGATGCTGGTATTACCATCTGAGGGGATATTAAGGGGCCTGTATTACCTAGAATTTGGAATGATGCAAGGTGGTCTCATTGAAACATACTGAATTCTTACAGGGCATGACAGGATGGATGTTGATAGAATGTTCCCGTCTGGCTAGTGGATGTAGAACTAGAGGACTTTCTCAGGAGAAGAGGTCAGCTATTTAATACTGAGATGGGGGAGAACGTCTTCAATCGGTCAGAGGTGAACCTTTGGAATCTTCTATCCCAGAGGATTGTGGAAGCTCAGTCACTGAGTAGGTTCTATATAGAAATCATTAGGTTTTTGGAGACTAATGATATTAAGAGATAGTACAGGAATGTGGTCTTGAGGAAATGATCCACTTTAGTATAGAATAGCAGGGCTGGATCGATGGGCTGAATGGTCTACTCCTGTACCTATATTCTCAGGGCTAAGTAGGATTGGGTCAAATGTTCTGATCAGATTAGAAAGATGTTGATTGTATGATTGCTGTTGGTTCTGGAACCTTTTCAAAGGGATGGTGAAACCAATCAATCAATGAGTTTGTTTCAGTGCATTTACTGACAGTATAACACCAGTGATCAATAAGTAATCGCCCATTGCAAGAACACCAGGTGACCTATTTAACAACTGTCAGATAAAAAACAATTGCAGAATCATTGAGTACCGAATGAACCTTTGAGACCAATGAACATTTTGCTATTTATCCAATTTATCCCACTACCTCGTTCATTCCTCTCGGGTCCACAGAATTGAACTCATTCACTCATGCACAGAAGCTCAGTTCCACTCAAAGTCTTTGCTTTGAAATTGCTGCTACTTTTGGGAATAGAAACTGGCAATTCTAAAGCACTGCCACATTGTCAGAATAATTCCAAAGTGTTTTATGGGCAGAGATGTGATTCCATAGACTTTGTTGTGATGTAATACTGCAGCCAATTTACCCACAGAGAGCTCACGCAAATAACTTTATGATAATGGTCAGATAGCTTGGCATTGTTCACTAAGACAGAAATGTTTGTCACCATTGGAGAACTCTTCACCACCCCCACCCCCCCACACCCCACCCCCCACCCCCACCCCGACCCCCCACCGTCTACAAAATACCAGCTGCACAATTTCCATACATCAACCCGAGAGGGTAGAATGTCTCCTATAAATGTGTCATTAACGGCCTTGTTAACTGTGTGTGTGTGTGTGTATGTATGCAAGCACGCTCTCTCTGTCTCTGTCTCTGTCTCTGTCTCTCTGTCTCTGTCTCTGATGGTGCAGTGATAGATGTGTAGACACTACTCCAGAGGTATGTAATAACATCATTGAATAGGTTGAATTGAAAATGTGTGTGTGACAGAGCGCCACAGAAAAGATGGCATGAGGAAAGATAGAGATAAAGAGTATGAAGTGATATGAAAGACAACGTGAGAATCTCAAAGACAAATATGAAACAATTAATAGAGAGGAACAGACACATAGGAAAGTTGACTTTCTGAGCCAGTGTTTAACAGCATCACGTTAACTTATGACTGACACAGAGGTAAAAACAATGACTGCAGATGCTGGAAAGCAAATACTGGATTAGTGGTGCTGGAAGAGCACAGCAGTTCAGGCAGCATCCAACGAGCAGTGAAATTGACGTTTCGGGCAAAAGCCCTTCATCAGGAATAAAGGCAGTGAGCCTGAAGCGTGGAGAGATAAGCTAAAGGAGGGTGGGGGTGGGGAGAGAGTAGCACAGAGTACAATGGGTGAGTGGGGGAGGAGATGAAGGTGATCTCCTCCTTGACCTATCACCTTCATCTCAGTTGGATGCTGCCTGAACTGCTGTGCTCTTCCAGCACCACTAATCCAGTATTATGACTGACACAGCCTACATTGCATTAGTTTTTTCCCAGCACAGAGACAGTCCCCAAAACTGAGTAGATTCTAAGTCTCCTGGGTTTTTTTCTCTCTCTTTCTTTCCTTTTTTCTTCCTGTACTACCGCCTAACAGCGATAGTGTTTATTTTTCCCCAGCACCCGTGTCATGTGTGCGCAGGTATTGGACACAGTGAAGAACAACAAGTGGGTAAATCCTTATTTATATTCCACCACCAGGAAGAAAGGAACCACCCGAGTGGCCAGTGACAAGCAAGTGCCCTTCACATCAAAGGGCAATGCCCTGCATTGCATTATTCGCGAACTGCCTTAACCTTCACAATAACAGATTTTACCATAAAAAAGCAGCAATGTAATCTGGGGGGAGGGGGGGGGGGCCTGCTTACTTGTTAATCAAATCATTTAAAAACTCAGGAAGTGTTCTTCTCATGATCTCTGCAGGATTCCTTCCTCATTGTCACTCTTTCACTTCCAGTCAGTAATTGAACCACCAGCCACCGAAACTTCGGTTGATGAGTGGGGCTAAACATTCCTGCTTGGACTATATCTAAAACATTTTTCAGCCTGTCTTTACTCACCCTGCCCATTAAAAATAACCCTTTAAATACATTTCTAGTAAGTAATAAACAATCTTTTTAAAAATCTGGCAAAAGTGATACTGTCTTTTTCATGTCCCTGTGAACCTTCTCCACTGGGTCTTGTTCTCAGGACTGTCACATCTTCAATTCCCAGAAACGCTGGGCCACTCCTGGGGGTTGGTAATTACCGATGAGGCTTCACCACAGTTCCCTGAGTAAGTTTCTCTGCCACAGAAAGTGGTGGACGTGACAAACACAAGTTGCTGAATAAGCTCAGCAGGTCTGGCAACCTCTGTAGAAAGAAGTCAGAGTTAGCATTTCGGGTCACGTGACCCTTTCTCAGAACTTGGTTTCTCTGATTTCTCTCCACAGAGGCTGCCAGACCTGCTGAGCTTTTCCAGCCATAGCTGTTTTTGTGCTGAAAAATGTGTTGCTGGAAAAGCAGAGCAGGACAATCGACGTTTCGGGCACAAGCCCTTCTTCAGGAATTCTCCTGCTCCTTGGATGCTGCCTGATCTGCTGCGCTTTTCCAGCAACACATTTTTCAGCTCTGATCTCCAGCATCTGCAGTCCTCACTTTCTCCATATCTGTTTTTGTGTCTGATTTACAACATCCACAGTTCTTTTGGTTTTTATTTAAGTAGTGGAGGTAGGCCATTGAATATGTTCAAGGTCGAAGTAGATAATTCTTGTTAGACGGGGACAATCGGGGTCAATTGGCTGTCAATGGGAATGTTTAATTTGAAACACAAACAGATCAGCCATGATCTTATTGAACAGCAGGGCAGACATAAACGGCCAAACACTCTATTCATAATTCCAGTTTATTTTGTAGAGTCATAGAGATGTACAGCATGCACCAGTCCCTTTGGTCAAACTCATTCATGCCAACCTGATATCCTATACTAATCTAGTCCCATTTGCCAGCATTTGATCCATATCCCTCCAAACCCTTCCTGTTCATATACCCATTCAGATGCCTTTTAAATGTGGTAATTGTATCAGCCTCCACTACTTCCTCTGGCAGCTTAATCTATACACGCACCACCCTCTGTGTGAAAAAGTTGTCCCCTGGGTCCTTTCCTACTGATTTTTAAATTACATTTAAATAAAAGACATTCCTCCCGCCCACCCCAAACACACAAGAAGTAACTTTTGTTTAATGTAGATTTATTTTTAGATACAGAGAGAAGGGAACTGATGCAGAATCTTTATGAAATTAGGGTTAGGACTCAACTAGAAAATTGCATTCAGTTCTGGTCACCGCAGTTTTAGAAGGAGATGAGGGTGCTCAAAAGGATGGACAGGAGATTTCCCAGATTGGTTTGCAGATATGGAATTTTAACTACAAGGTTAGGTTGTGGAATCTTAGACAAAAGGAGATTTGATGCAGCAGCGTAATATTAAGAGAGATTTTGATAAAACAAACAAGGAAAATCTGTTTCCATAAGTTGGTGGGTCAAGGACAGTAAGGGTACAAGTCCAAAAATGTGCAGGTCAGGTGAATTGGCCATGCTAAATTGCCCGTAGTGTTAGGTAAGGGGTAAATGTAGGGGAATGGGTCTGGGTGGGTTACTCTTCGGAGGGTCCGTGTGGACTTGTTGGGCCGTAGGGCCTGTTTCCATACTGTACGTAATCTAATCTAATCTTAATGCATTGTGCAATTGGTGCTTTTCAAACAGAGTGGTAATGATCTGGAACTCTCTGCCCACAAGGAGAGTGGAAGAGATCATCAATTATTTCAAAAGGAAATTGGATGGGTATTCAGGAAATGAATTTGTAGGCACATGGGGATAGAACAAGGGGTGAAGACCAATTGGATTTCTGTATGAAAAACCAGTACTGACTCGACAGACCAGATTTCAGCCAATTTGATTCACTCCATGTGATATTAAGACATGGGTACTGCAAAGGCTAGGGGCCCTGACAACATTCTGGCAATAGTCCTGAAGACAATAGTTCCTCCAGAACTTGCTGCTTCCCTAGCCAAGCTGTGCCAGTACAGTTACAACACTGGCCCCTGCCCGACAATGTGGAAAATTGCCACAAATGTCCTGTACATAAAAAGCAGGACAATTCCAACTGGGCCAATCATTACCCCATCAGCCTACTCTTAATCATCAGTAAAGTGATGGAAGGTGTCATCAACAGTGCTGTCAAGCAGCACCTGCTCAGCAATAACCTGCTCAGTGACACTTGATTTAGATTCTGTCAAGGCCTAACCTCATCACATGGTTGACTCAAACATGGACGAAATAGCCCATTACAGAATCGGAGGGGTGAGAATGACTGTCCTTGTAATCAAGACAATATTTGACTAATTGTGGTATAAAAGAGCCTTAGCTAACCTGGAGACAATTGGAATTGGGGAACACTCCTCTGGTTGGAGTCATACCTGGCACGTAGGAAGATGGTTATTGTTATTGTTGGAGATCAGTCATCTCAGCTCCAGGACATCTCTGCAGGAGTTCCTCAGGGTAGTGTCCTAGGCCCAATCATCTTCATCTTCTACATCAATGACTTTCCCTCCGTCATAAGGTCAGAAGTGGGGATGTTCATCGATGATTGCACTGTGTTCAGCACCATTCGTGACTCCTCAGGTATTGAAGCAGTCTATGCTCAAATGCAACAAGACCTGAAAATGTGTTGCTGGAAAAGTGCAGCAGGTCAGGCAGCATCCAAGGAACAGGAGAATCGACGTTTCGGCATTCCCAACGCCCCTCCCCCAAGTCCCTCCTCCCTACCTTTTATCTTAGCCTGCTGGACACACTTTCCTCATTCCTGAAGAAGGGCTGATGCCCGAAACGTTGATTCTCCTGTTCCTTGGATGCTGCCTGACCTGCTGCACTTTTCCAGCAACACATTTTCAGCTCTGATCTCCAGCATCTGCTGTCCTCACTTTCTCCTGCAACAAGACCTACACAATATCCAGGCTTGGAATGACAAGTGGCAAGTGATATTCACACCACACACATGCCAGATTATGAACTGTCTCCAATAAGAGACAATCTAACTACCACTTTTGAATGTTCAATGATATTGCAATCACCAAATCCCCCTCTAACAAAGACCTGGAGATTACCTTTGACCAGAAGCTCAATTGATCTCTACATATAAATATAGTGGCTACAAAAGCAGGTCAGAGGCTGGAAATTCCATTGCAAGTGACTCATTTTCTGACTCCCTGAAGTCTGTCCATCACCTCCAAGACACAAGTCAGGAGTGTGATGGAATATTCCCCACTTGCCTGGATAGGTGCAGCTCCAGCAACATACAAGAAGTTTGAGACCATCCAGGACAAAGCAATTCACTTTGGTACCTCATCTACTCTCCTCAACATTCATTCTCACTTTCACTAACACCCAGCAGCTGCAGTGTGTACTATCTACAAGATGTACTGCAGAAATTCACCAAACATCTTTAGACAGCACCTTCCAAACAGACAACCACTTCTATCTCAAAAGACATGGGTGGCAGGTACATAGAAACACCACCCCCTGCGGGTTCCACTTCAAGTCACTCCCCATCCTGACATGGAAATATGTCACTGTTCCTTCACTGTCACTGGGTCAAAATCCTGGAATTCCCTTCTTAAGGGCATTGTGGGTTTACCTACAGCACATGGACTGCAGCGGGTCAAGAAGGCAGCTCACCCCCACCTTCTCAAGGGGTAACTAGGGACGGGAAATAACGACTAATCTAACAAGTGCCTCTCAAATCTTGTGAACAAATTAAGAAAACACACCAAACAACATGTCACACTGTCGCTGCTATGATATCATCAGCTATCCTGTCGATAGTTGCAGTGTTATACTACCTGCAGTACTTCCAAACAGTTTGCCAAGTTTGAGGCTTGAAAAGCGTCAGGATCCTTGAGAGGTGGGTGACTGAGGAGTGGGAGAGAAATGGGGAGTGGGAGAGAAATAGGGAGTGGGCGAGAAAAAGGGAGGAAGGGCGAAGTGCTCAGTGCAAGCCATTACTTTTGTGGAATTTCAACATAAATGCTTCAGTTTGTGACCCGACTTGGGGTTCTGACCTTTGCTTTGGAAAGTTGAAGGGTTGTGTGGCAGCCCCTTGGTCCCAGCAAGATCCCAAAGGGCAGTCTGTGGAAGATCAGGTGATCAGTTTGTTTTGAATTGATGATTTAATAAAACACACTGATCCTAGGCTGAAGTGCCCACCTGTTCTCCAGTAGCAGTATCTTCAACATCATCCAAAGATGATGAACAACGCTTTGGTTTAACATCTTATTCCAAACAATGGCACCCCAGGATATGATAGGACTCTCTCAGGGCTGCACTTGGGGATGTTTGGCCTGAATGATAAACCAGAAAAAACCTAATACCCATTTCTGACCTAACTGAATCATGGCTAGAACTTTATACCTGGAAGTTTGGGAGGACCCGGTTAATTGACACTTATCAAACAGTTCTTCAGATTTTCGGTGGTAGGTTAATGACTGTTGTGTGGATGTCCCCTTGTGGCGTATTCATGAGTAACAACTTAGCCTCTCAGTGATCTAACATTCTCCAGCTCCCATGCGATCCTTTTGTTTTTAGTGTCATTGATTAGACAGTTACATTTTTAAAATGTGATTTTTTTCACCACAGAATTTCTGAAGCGTAAATTTAATGAAGAAAACCACAAAAACGTGCATAACTCACTGCTCAATCTAACTATCACAAATTTCTGGTAAAAATAATAAAACATTTAACACGTTACTCTTCCAGGGATTTACTTTGTAAGTAACCCTGCACTGTCCCTGTCCTGGGAGTATTTGATGGGGACAGTGTAGACAGAGCTTTACTTTGTATCTAACCTCGTGCAGTCACCTGTCCTGGGAGTGCTTGATGGGGACACTGGAGAAGGAACTTTACTCTGTATCCAATCCCTTGCAGTCTCTGGCCTGAGACTGTTTGGTGGGGAGAGTATGGAAAGAGCTTTACTCTGCACCTAACTCAGTTTTGTGCCAGTAACAGTGTTGATTGGTCTTCACGTCATAATGATATTTATAAACTTCATTGCCAGGGTAAGGAGTTCGCCAGAAAAGCTGATATTTGTTGGCCAACCTTATTTTGTCTTGCAATATGTTCCTTTGTTTTTGACATGATTTAAGAGACACTTCAGACAGCATTAACAGGAAAACTATGTTAGTGTGTGACTAAAGTTAACTACTGACACAAAGCTGGAATACATCCTTCCCAAAATGGCCATTAGTGAGCCATTGGGGTTTACACAACAGCATGACCATTTGTTATTTGACGCCAGACTATTATCTTCCAAATTTTTCAAGATTGAATTCAAGTTTTCCAAAAGGCAGAGGGAGAGATAGTTAAGATGATGAGCTATGAATCAACTGCCTTCAGAGTAGTGGCCACTTCTGAAGGGAGTTGGATAAATACATGAAAAGGAAAATGTGCCAGGCGATAGGGTTAAAGCAAGAATGTCATAATTGTCGATAGAGCTGTCACAGACACAATGGGCCAAATAGCCTCAGTCAGTGTTGTAGGAACCTACTTTCAGAAATGACACTAGTTGGTTCTTGCAACATAAATGTTAGAGAACTTGATAAAGGACAGTCCATCGATTATTATCAGATTTGGAAACTATCAAAACATTCTAGAGATGATTAAACAACAGACAAGGTCGTAAACAATACAGCAATATAGATTTAATCAGTTTTGGATGTTGCTTTGATCAAGTTTATTATATTGATCTTTATCAATCACCATCAAAGTGTCTCTTGTACAACAATAAACTTACTCACCTTTTTACTTCTAAATGCTGTCTTTGAATAGTTATCCTACACTGTCCCCCATCAAATATTCCAACTTAGGGACAGCATGGAGTTAGATACAGAGTAAAGCACCCTCTACACTATCCCTATCAAACACTCCCAGGACATATACAAAATGGGATTAGGTACAGCGCAGAGCTCCCCTATACACTATCCCCATCAATCACTCCCCGGACAAGAATAGCACGGAATTAGAAACAGAGTAAAGCTCTCTCTATACTGTCCTTATCAAATACTTGAGAACAGGGACAACATGGGGTTAGATATAAAGTAAAGCTCTCTCTACATTTGAAATAGCTCTGTGGAGGCTAGTATCCCATGACCAAGTCCCCCTTTATTTACACATGGGAAGAGTCCTTGAACCGATCCAGCTCCCTCAGAGCCAGCTCTCAGAGTGAACAGAACCTCTGACACTTTTGTTTATATCTATCAGCCAGGACTCTCTGATTGGACCAGATTAACAGCCTGAATCAGGGAACTCAGATTCTATGACGCCCACCTGGCTGATCTAATTACAAACACTACAACACAGTCCATACCACACCCAGGATAGGTGCCGCACAGGGTCAGTTACAAAGTAAAGCTCCCTCTACATGTCCCACTTAAACACTCCCAGAACAGAGTCATCACAAGCTTAGATATATGGCAATGGTTGTGTCACCATCTCTGAGCTAGGTGGCCCAGGTTCCAATCCCAGCATTTCCAAAGGTGAGTAATCACCGTCCGAACAGGTTGATGCAAAAACGCCGAAAGGTTTTCTGTGTTGTCCCCGTCAAACAGTTACCTGATGGTGAAAATAGCCTTTTTTGGAAGGATTTTTACGTCAATTGGTTAGGCCTCTTTTGAAATATTGTGTACAATTCTGGTCACCGCCCCCTACTGGAAGGATGTTGTGGAACTTGAAAGGGTACAGAAAAGGTTTACAAGGATGATGCCAGGGTTGGAGCATTTGAACTACAGGGAGAGCTGTTTATGCTGGCTGAGGGGTGACCTTACAGAGGCTTATGAGGGGCATGGATAGGGTAAATAGATAAAGTCTTTTCCCTGGGGTGGGGGAGTCCAGAACTAGAGGGCATAGTTTTAAGGTGAGAGGGCAAAAAGATTTAAAAGGGACCTAAGGGGTAACTTTTTCACACAGAGGGTGGTACGTGTATGTAATGAGCTGCCAGAAGAAGTGGTGGAGGCTGGTACAATTGCAACATTTAAAAGCCATTTGGATGGGTATATGAATAGGAAGAGTTTTGAGGGATATGGACCAAGTGCTGGCAAATGGGACTAGATTAATTTAGGATATCTGGTCGGCAAGGATGAGTTGGACCAAAGAGTCTGTCTCCATACTGTACATCTCTATGACTCTATGACATAGAATTTCTAGCACAGATACAGGCCATTTGCACCAACTGTTGTTGTTGGTATCTATATTCCACTTGAGAATACTCGAAGGCGTCTTCATCCCACGTTACCAATCTAATCATCTCTTCCTGTCTTTTCCTTTCCCCTTGTATAAATATCCAGTTCTCATCAACTCCCGCTGGAGTTGTCTAAGCATAGAAACAAAAATAGGTCAGACATCCCCTTCAGCCTGTGCTGCTATTGATGGGCCATTAATTGTCTGCATTTCCTAGAGTTTGGAGTGACTATATGAAATGATAAAGGTCTGAGTGACACGTTCACCATACTCCCTGATGGAATATGCTGATAACTCTCCTGCAGGGATTGCTGACTGCTTAGAGAGTTCTGACCGATTTGTACAAACTTGGCCTGTCCTTCCAGTTGCTCAGATGCCCTGTGCCCAGTTGTTTCCTGGCGTTGAATGGGGTTTGTTACTGCATTCACTGGATTAGAGGAGGACACGGAGTATTGTAGAGTGACAGAGATTTAAACTCTGAGGAACATTTCATCGCTGACTCCCAACTTCTGCATTGTTGAATGTTTGAATGTGAAAGTTGTTGTGTCAGTGTTAATTCTGTGACCATTCCCAACACTGATTGCAGGCCAGAATTTGTGGGAAAATTGAAATTCCATACAGGCAGCGGACCCTTTTGGTGCCCACCACTGCCCCACCCACTCCCCTCCACACCAACCCCACTCTGCCCCCACTCCCTTCCCACAAGCCCACTCCCACTGTCCCACCCACTCCCCTCCACACCAACCCCACTCCGCCCCCACTCCAACCCCACTCCACCCCCACTGCCCTCCCACAGCTCCCACTCCTACCATCCCACCCACTCCCCTCCACACCAACCCCACTCCGCCCCCACACCCTTCCCACAACCCCCACTCCACCATCCCACCCACTCCCCTCCACATCAACCCCACTCTGCCCCCACTCCCCTCCCACAACCCCCACTCCACCATCCCACCCACTCCCCTCCACACCAACCCCACTCCGCCCCCACACCCCTCCCACAAACCCCACTCCCACCGTCCCACTCACTCCCCTCCACAATAACCCCACTCCGCCCCCACTCCCCTCTCACAACCCCCACTCCACCATCCCACCCACTCCCCTCCACACCAACCCCACTCTGCCCCCACACCCCTCCCACAACCCCCACTCCACCGTCCCACCCACTCCCCTCCACACCAACCCCACTCTGCCCCTGCACTTTTCTCACAATCCCCACTGCATCACCCACACCTCGCATTTGTTCCCATACCCCACTCCCCCCAAATCCTATCCACACCTGAACTGCACCACACCCCTCACTCACCCTACCACCCACATTCCCCTATGCCCACTCCCCCAACCCCTCCACTCCCCCACAAACACACCCCATTCCTGTACCTCTCCACTCCTCCATTCCACCACCCATTCCCCCAACCCTACTCTGCCTCATCACACCTCTCTCCCACCCCTCCACTCCACCACCCACAACCCCACACATGTCCCTACTCCTCCACCATTCACACCAGCCCACTCCCCTGTACCACCCGCAACTCCATCACCCACTCACCCCCAATCCCCACCCCACACTCTCCCACCCACACAACCCCACACATCCCCCACTACCCCTTTCGCCCCACCCTAATACCCACTCCCCCCACTATACTCTGCAGATAGAATATCAAGTACCTCACTGCCTTTGGGGAGGGTGTTCTTTAGGCTTCTCCATTCTGAGACCCCATTTTGAATCCCCATCTCTTTCTTCCCAAATAATCTTGATCCCATTTGGAAGCTCTTCCCATTCCCTCCCCACTTGCCCTATTCACTAGACAGTCTCTAATTTAGAGAGACATAGAAAACAGAAGCAGCAGTAGGCTATTCGGCCCTTTGAACCTGCCCCACCATTCAATATGATCATGGCTGATCATCCAACCCAGTATCTTGTTCCAATTTTCACCCAATACCCTTTGATCCCTTTAGCCCAAGAACTATATGTAACCCCTTCCTCAAAACATTTAATGTTTTGGCTTCAACCAAAGTCAGAGAATTCCACAGGCTCACCACTCTCTGTGTGAAGAAATTTCTCCTCATCTCAGTCCTAAATGGTCTACCCCATATCCTGAAGACCCTGACCCCTGGTTCTGGACTCCCCAGTCATTAGGAACATCCTTCCTGCATTGACCATTTTGAGTCCTGTTGGAATTTTATAGGTTTCTATGAGATCTCCTGTCATTCTTATAAGTTCCAATGAACTCCAGTCCTAACTATTCCAATCTTTCCTCATACATCAGGCCTGCTATTCGAAGAATCAGTCTGTTAAACCTTCCTTACACTGCCCCGCCACCCCACCCAGAGCCAGAACTTCCTTCCTCAGATAAGGAGACCCTACAACTGCACACAATTGACAGTTCAGCATCCACCACAATCACTAAACTCTTTGGCATTGAGTATAAAAGTTGGCAAGTCACGTTGCAACTGCATAAGATTTTAGTTAGGCCAAATTTGGAGTATTTTGTGCAGTTCTGGTTACGACATTAAAGAAAGGATGGGGAGGCTGTGGAGAGTGTTGCCAGGATGTTGGCTGGAATGGAGTGTATTAACTGGAAGGAGAGGTTGGGCAAACTTGAATTGTTTTTGCTGGAGCTTCAGAGGCTGAGGAGTGACGTAATAGGAGTTTATAAAATAATGACAGGCATAGATAGGGTGGATTGTCGGAGTCTTTCTTTCCCCAGGGTTGAAATTTCAAATACTAAGGTGAGAGGTGGAAAGTTTAAAGGAGATGTGCGAGGCAAGTTTTTTTTTGCACAGAGGGTGGTAGGTTGCTGGAATGCTCTGCCAGGGAAGGTGGTGGAAGCAGATAGCAAAGTTTAAGTAACATGTAGACAGACACATGAACAGGCAGGAAATAGAGGGATATGGAGCATCTGCAGATAGATGGTATTAGTTGAGAATCTCATCACAGTTGGTACAAACATGGTGGGTCAACGGGCCTGTTCTGTTCTGTACCGTTCTATATTCTGGGTTCTACATAAAGGCCTCTCTGATGGTAAATAATGATATTGGTGGAGGAGAGAGAGTGACTCAACATGATTGTTGAAAACCCCAAGGGAACATTCAATTTCTGAGTGTGTTTATGGAGCGGGTGTCATATCAGTTACTGTGATGGTGGTGCCTTCAGTGATGAGAAGATGTCCCCTCCCTGTGGTGTTCGGAGAGTTGGATTATAATCTCAGTACCACTGGTTGAGGGTTGGGTGAAATTGACCATAGTTTCTGCTTCTGCCGGAAAGCACAGCACCTTGACCTGGAAGTGTTTGCTCACACACATCCACTGCCCCCTTTCACCTGCAGGGTCAGGCCCAGCACCAGCTGTTGAGTTTCAATGTGACTCAAGATAGTAATTTAAACCAGTGCTCTTTGTATTTGTTCACCTTTAGCTCCACTTATCTCTCTGTCCCTATTATATTACTGTGTCCTTGTTATGTTGCTAATCACTTTTTTTGTCTCTATTCAACTCTTCTCATTTAGCTTGTTCTCTATTTCCCTTTCCTTATTTTGTTTTGTCCTTTTCTTAATCTGTTTCCTTTCCCTCCTCATTCTCTCTTCACTCTTCTTGTCTCTCCCCATTTTTTTTTCTTAATTCTCCTCAACTAATGGCATATTTGTCTCAACTTTTATCTGATTGTCTCTGAATTTCTTTCTCTCTGTATCTCTCTGACTCTCTTTCTCTCTGTATGTCCATCAGTCTCTATCTCTGTTTCTGCCTCTCTCTCTCTCTCTCTCCACATCCCCCCCCCCCACCAATGCCCCTCCCCCTCCGGTCTCATTCTCCGACTCCCTCTGTTTTTTCTCTCTCTTTGTATTTCTCTCTATTTCTGACTGGCTGTCTCCCTGCTTCTGTCTCTCTCCGTCTCTCTCTGCCCCTCTCTCTCTCTCTCTGTTCTCTCCCTTTCTGTTCTCTCCCTCTATCTTTGTCTCTGTCTTTCTCTCTCTCTCTCTCTCTCTCTCTCTCTGACTCTCGCACTGTCTCCTCTTTGTGTGTGTGTCTCTCTCGCTCGCTCTCTCTCTCTCTCTCTCTCTCTCTCTCTCTCTCACTGTCTGTTTCATTCTGTATATCTCTTTGCCTCTGGGATTGTCTCTGTTCTGTCTTTGTCTTAATGCATTTGCCAGCTGACACAGGGTCAGAGTAACAAAAAAAGCCTTATTGAAGTACTATACAAACACCAATCACAATCTGAGACACGCGGTAGAGATTGGGAGAGAGAGAAATTTCACGTGGAATTTTCAAATTGTGTTGTTGCAGTAACGTGGGGTAATTCTATCCAACAGAAAAATCTATCTGTGAGAATGTTAGATACTGTGGTGACAATTCAGAGTCAAAAGGTTTGTCTTTGTGATGATATCACCTCTCATTCTGACAAGGACATGATACAGTCTTTAAGGACGTGTGGGAAGAGAACTGTAGATTAGGAAATTTCTAGAAATATATTAAAAAAGCTTGAGTGTTACACAAAAAGAGTAATTTCTCTGTGTTTTGTTATCATAGCTGTCTCTATCAGCAGCTCTAGGAAGTTCGAACATTCCTTTCCTGGGAGTGAGCAAGCTAAATTAAGAGATCCAGGAAACGCAAAAAATTAGCTTTAAAATAGTTGACAAAAGAACCAAAAGTGGAGATGAGAATTTTCTCCAGACAGTGACCTGTTGTGACCAATGCACTTTCTGAGAGGGCAGTGGAAGGTAGATTCAACAGCCATTTTCAAATGGAAATGAAGACAGATTTTAAAAGGAACAATTCACTGGATTGTAGGCAAAGAGCAGGGAGAATGGGACAATGGGTTTTCTTGTTTCACAGGATGTGAGGGTTGCTTTGCATTTGTTAAATGTCCATGAGGAGGCAGCGGTGAGTTGTCACCTTGATCTGCTGCAGTCCTTACTCCTCACCTGCTGTGTTCACACACTGTCTTCATTGAGGGACAGCAGGCTGAGGGAACAGAAGGACAAGGGGACAGTCTTGGCCAGTTGACATCAACAGTGTCTCGTAAAGTTTCAAAGTTGGTTCCTCCTCAGCTTTGAATACTATAGGCATTCACACACTGAACCAACAGACAGTCTTGACAAGTTAATATTCCGTGTGGAAGGATGGAGTTAATATTCAGTGTGTGAGGATGATGGGTTAAAAAACTCGATGTGATTTCCAATGAAACTCAATACCAGTTGATTTCTTGACAAATCAGCAGCTGCAGCCGAACACACAGGGAGTCCCAACACAACTGGAGGTCAGAAAATTTGACCAGAAAAGTTGGAAGTCTTTGAATTGAATCTATTGGGACAGGAGCAGGGTTAGATGGAGAGATAACATTGAGAATAAGAAGCTAATTACAGGCATCCATGACAGGCCATTCAGCCTGACTGGTGTTTGCTGCTGTCCAGATTTCAAATGAATCTACCCCCACTCCTATTGCCTTTCCTATCCTCTACCTCATTCTTTCTGTCTCTCTCTCTCCCTCTCCCACTCTGTGTATAGAGTCATAGAAACAGACCCTTTGGTCCAACTTGTCCAAGCTGACCAGATATCCTAACCTAATCTAGTCCCATTTGCCAGCACCTGGCCCATATCCCTCCAAACCCTTCCTATTCATATACCCATCCAGATGCCTTTTAAATGTTGCAATTGTACCAGTCTCCACCACTTCCTCTGGCAGCTCATTCCATACACGTACCACCCTCTGCGTAAAAATGTTGCCCCTTAGTTCCTTTTAATTCTTTCCCCTCTCACCCTAAACCTATGCCCTCTAGTTCTGGACTCCCACCAATGTTCTCTGCATCAATCACCATACATGACACTGAGCTTCACATTCTTGCCTACTGTATAAAACAAACCTTACCTATTCCTGTTTTAGTGAGTATTTTTTATTCCCATAGCCCTCGCTCTGGTCATTTGGGTCTTCCACGCAAATGGGACCAGCTCCTCCATCACCCCCATCACCCCCATCACCCCCATCATCCCCATCATCTCCATCACCCCCATCACCCTCATCACCCCCATCACCTCCATCACCTCCATCACCCTCATCACCCCCATCACCCCCATCATCTCCATCACCTCCATCACCCCCATCACCCCCATCATCTCCATCACCTCCATCACCCTCATCACCCCCATCACCCCCATCATCTCCATCACCTCCATCACCCCCATCACCCCCATCACCCCCATCACCCCCATCACCTCCATCACCTCCATCACCTCCATCACCCCCATCACCTCCATCACCTCCATCACCCCCATCACCTCCATCACCCCCATCACCTCCATCACCCCCATCACCCCCATCACCTCCATCACCTCCATCACCCCCATCACCCCCATCACCTCCATCACCCCCATCACCTCCATCACCCCCATCACCCCCATCACCCCCATCACCTCCATCACCCCCATCACACCCATCACCCCCATCACCTCCATCACCTCCATCACCCCCATCACCCCCATCACCTCCATCACCTCCATCACCCCCATCACCTCCATCACCCCCATCACCCCATCACCTCCATCACCTCCATCACCCCCATCACCCCCATCACCTCCATCACCCCCATCACCTCCATCACCTCCATCTCCTCCATCTCCTCCATCACCCCCATCACCCCCATCACCCCCATCACCCCCATCACCTCCATCACCCCCATCACCCCCATCACCCCCATCACCCCCATCACCTCCATCACCCCATCACCCCCATCACCCCCATCTCCTCCATCACCTCCATCACCCCCATCACCTCCATCACCCCCATCACCCCCATCACCCCCATCACCTCCATCATCCCCTCACCTCCATGACCCCATCACCCCCATCACCCCCATCACCTCCATCACCCCCATCACCTCCATCACCCCCATCACCTCCATCACCTCCATCACCCCCATCACCCCCATCTCCTCCATCACCCCCATCACCTCCATCACCCCCATCTCCTCCATCACCTCCATCACCCCCATCACCTCCATCACCTCCATCACCCCCATCACCCCCATCACCTCCATCATCCCATCACCCCCATCACCTCCATCACCCCATCACCTCCATCACCTCCATCACCCCCATCACCTCCATCACCCCCATCACCCCCATCACCTCCATCACCTCCATCACCTCCATCACCCCCATCACCTCCATCACCCCCATCACCCCCATCACCCCCATCACCTCCATCATCCCATCACCCCCATCACCTCCATCACCCCATCACCTCCATCACCTCCATCACCCCCATCACCTCCATCACCCCCATCACCCCCATCACCTCCATCACCTCCATCACCTCCATCACCCCCATCACCTCCATCACCCCCATCACCCCCATCACCCCCATCACCTCCATCATCCCATCACCCCCATCACCTCCATCACCCCATCACCTCCATCACCTCCATCTCCTCCATCTCCTCCATCACCCCCATCACCCCCATCACCCCCATCACCCCCATCACCCCCATCACCTCCATCACCCCCATCACCCCCATCACCCCCATCACCCCCATCACCTCCATCACCCCCATCACCTCCATCACCCCCATCACCCCCATCTCCTCCATCACCTCCATCACCCCCATCACCTCCATCACCCCCATCACCCCCATCACCCCCATCACCTCCATCATCCCCTCACCTCCATGACCCCATCACCCCCATCACCCCCATCACCTCCATCACCCCCATCACCTCCATCACCCCCATCACCTCCATCACCTCCATCACCCCCATCACCCCCATCTCCTCCATCACCCCCATCACCTCCATCACCCCCATCTCCTCCATCACCTCCATCACCCCCATCACCTCCATCACCCCCATCACCTCCATCACCCCCATCACCTCCATCACCTCCATCACCCCCATCACCCCCATCACCTCCATCACCCCCATCACCTCCATCACCCCCATCACCTCCATCACCCCCATCACCCCCATCACCTCCATCACCCCCATCACCCCCATCACCTCCATCACCCCCATCACCCCCATCACCCCCATCACCCCCATCACCTCCATCACCTCCATCACCCCCATCACCTCTATCACCCCCATCACCTCCATCACCTCCATCACCCCCATCACCCCCATCGCCTCCATCGCCCCCATCGCCCCCATCGCCCCCATCACCCCCATCTCCTCCATCACCTCCATCACCCCCATCACCCCCATCACCCCCTCACCCCCATCACCTCCATCACCTCCATCACCCCCATCACCCCCATCACCCCCATCACCCCCATCACCCCCATCACCTCCATCTCCCCCATCACCCCCATCACCCCCATCACCTACATCACCCCCATCACCTCCATCACCCCCATCACCCCCATCACCCCCATCACCCCCATCTCCCCCATCGCCCCCATCACCCCCATCACCTCCATCACCCCCATCACCCCCATCTCCCCCATCTCCTCCATCACCTCCATCACCTCCATCACCCCCATCACCTCCATCACCCCCATCACCCCCATCACCCCCATCACCCCCATCACCTCCATCACCCCCATCACCCCCATCACCTCCATCACCCCCATCACCCCCATCACCCCCATCACCTCCATCACCCCCATCACCCCCATCACCCCCATCACCCCCATCACCCCCATAACCCCCATCCCCTCCATCACCCCCATCACCCCCATCACCCCCATCACCCCCATCACCCCCATCACCCCCATCACCCCCATCCCCTCACTGTAAACCCCAAGATACTTTGCACGGCATCTGTCCACTTCCTCTTCACCATTGGCTTACCAGGGGAATAAAATAGCTCTGTCTGTTCTGAACAGTCGCAGCTGGTAACATGATGGCAAATCTTTTACTCCGCCTTCTCCGATTGGACTTTTACATCCTCAGGACATGGGATGGTGGTGAGGCCAGTATTTACTGTACATTCCTAATTGTCCAATCCTGTTGCTGTGGCTCTGACGTCATGTATAGGCGAGCCCATGTAAAGTTAACAGACTTCCTTCCCAAACGTGAACCAGATGGGATTTTAGGACCATTGACAATGTTTACACAGTCACCAGAGTTTTAAAATTCCAGGGATTCTTTGAATTCAAATTCCACCATGGTGAGATTCGAATCTAAGTCCTCAGAACATTAGACTGGTTTTCTGGAAAGCCAGGAGATAGAGAGGACTGCAGATGCTGGAAAGTCAGAGTTGATAAAGCGTGGGGCTGGAAAAAGCACAGCAAGTCCGGCAGCATCAGAGGAGCAGGAGGGTCCACAGTTTGGGAAGGACCCTTCATCAGGAGTCCTGATGAAAGATTCCGACCTGAAACGTTGACTCTCCTGCTCCTCTGATGCTGCCGGACTTGCTGTCCTTTTTCCAGCTCCACACTTTCTGGAAAACTAGCGCAGTGACATTATCAGTCCACCACCACCTTCCCTTCAAAGTCAATCCAATCTGTTTCCATCTGCTTGCTATCCAGGAAAACAACTGAAGGAAATGGATCATATTTTGCACAGTATGGTGGGAAATTAAAAGCAGGAGCAGTCCATTTGACCCCTTTAATTAACTCTGCCATTCAATAATATAGCACTATGAGAAATAAGAGTGGAAGTAAGGCTATTCGGCCCATTGAGTCCACTCCGCCATTCAATCATGGCTGATGGGCATTTCAAAGCTGAAAATGTGTTGCTGGAAAAGCGCAGCAGGTCAGGCAGCATCCAAGGAGCAGGGCTCATGCCTGAATTGTCGATTCTCCTGCTCCTCGGATGCTGCCTGACCTCACACACCCTCACTCTCACCCTCACTCTCACTCTCACACTCACTCTCACCCTTACTCACACTCACTCTCACCCTCTCTCACACTCACCCTCACCCTCTCTCACACTCTCACTCTCACACTCACTCTCACACTCACACTCACACTCACTCTCACACTCACTCTCACCCTCACCCTCACACTCACTCTCACCCTCACCTTCACCCTCACCCTCACTCTCACCCTCACTCTCACCCTCACCCTCACTCACACTCTCATGCTCAGTCTCACCCTCACACTCTTACTTTCAATCTCACTCTCACTCTCTCTCTCACTCCCACACTCTCACTCTCACTCTCAATCTCACCCTCACCCTCACTCTCACTCTTACTCTCTCACTCTCACTCTCTCACTCTCACAATCACTCTCACTCTCACACTCACTCTCTCCCTCACACTCAGTCTCACACTCACCCTCACTCACATTCTCACTCTCACACTCACTCACACTCTCACTCTCACTCTCACTCTCACCCTCACCCTCACTCACGCACTCTCACTCTCATACTCACTCTGCCTCTCACTCTGCCTCTCACTCTCACTCTCTCTTTTACTCTCACTCTCTCTCTCACACACACTCTCATTCTCACACTCACACTCACACTCACTCTCACACACTCACTCACACTCTCATTCCCACTCTCACAGTCACTCTCACACTCACACTCACTCTCACACACTCACTCTCACACTCACATTCACACTCACTCTCACACATTCACTCACACTCTCATTCCCACTCTCACACTCACACTCACACTCACACTCACTCTCACACTCACACTCACACTCACACTCACACTCACTCTCACACATTCACTCTCACTCTTACTCTCACTTGGGAGGTCGAGACCATTTTTTAACTTCGAAGTTAGTCTCAGTGGGAAAGGTTCAGGAAAAACTGGTCTAGAAGGAAGAGGCGGTCAAGGCTGTGGTTGACTCTTTAACTGTCCTCTGGGCAATAACCTCTGGCCAAACCACATCCTATGCATGAATTACCAAAAAAAAAGAGGAGTGGTAATGTATAGAGAGAGAATTCTAAAACTTAAAGTCAGGTGCTGAGGAGGTGACCGTCATTGGTGGAGTGAGGTCAAAATTGGGAATGTATTGAAAAGCCAGAATTAGGGAATTAGTGGGAGGTTGTAAGACTGGAGATGCTTCCAGTGATAGGCAATGGTTTGTCACAATTCATTTACACAGAGGGTCCTCAGCCCTGAAGCTTTCAGCTTGTTGAGCAAGTTGCTCGGGCACTCCTTTTCTGGTTTTCAAACCTGAGCACCTTTCTTTTCTCATGTCAAGGGGAAGTTCCTGCTAACCAGGCAGGTTGCTTAGTGCAGAAGCTTGTAGTCCCTCAATACCTCCCTGTGACCGTTGACCTACAGTAATCCTTCTCTGGCAACACTTCAACTTGAAAATTCTCTTCCTTGTATCCAATTCCCCCACGGCCTCTCATAACCCTTCCCAGTAAATTGTGGTTTAAGTCATAAGAAACTTTGGTTGATGAATTTCTGCAAAAAAAAAATCAGAAGTATTTATGGGCTCACTGTACAAAAACAATTCTGTCATGAGAATGAATATGACTGTAAATGAGCCTTCCGTGAGTACTGGGTGGCTGTTTGAAGGAGGGGATTCAGGCTGAGTGGGAATAACTAGTCATCTGAAGAAGCTCAGAGTTGGTGAGTGTGTTCCATCTCTCAGAGGCTGGAACAGACAAAACGTGAGGATTTGGGAATGGTCAACCTGCGAAATGAAATGTGTGATTTCCCCCTGACGGTGGTCAACAACAGAGAGAACAGGAACTGAAAATATTCTACATTTCATTGAACTTTTCAACTTCAAGGGCTCGAAAAACTCAGTGGCTTTTATTTTTGTCTGGCTGTTTGTTGTCAGAAGGGAAAGGCTGTGTTCTGTCGGTAATTATAGTTTTATTTGGAGGGGCGATGTGTCATCATAAGTAAGTGCTTTGCACTTTGGAACTTCCTCAGATCCAGGGGAATGGGGTTTAGAAAGAGTTTGGAGAGTTTGGCTGGCTTCCAAAGATCTTGCTTTTGTCCTGGGCACTGACTTTCTCTCCTGATTTTGAAGAAGGTGAACTGGAGAGCCGAGGGTGCAACGTGCCCCTCTCCCCTCTCTCAGACAGGAAGTTACTTTTTCGGTCTTTCTCTGATATCTCTGGCTCCAGGTTTTATTTTTGCTTTCAGATATCTTTATGGTTTTATCTTCCTTGTTCTATATATAATCCCACTGCAGTTCAAAGTGAACAGGAGTCAGCAGGGCCGACTCTGTGTGCCAAGTACAACTCTTCTTTTATTAATTGTTTGAAAGAAAGGGATTTGTTGTGAGGACGAATTTGGATTTGTTTCCTTTTCTGAGACATTCTTTGCAGATGCTCGAAGTGTTTCTCTGGAACGACTGAATGTGCTGACTCCTGATTGTGTGAAGAGCCTGTTTTATAAAAGTCAGCGAGACCTGGGTCTGAGCAATGGGCAGGGGGTAGAGATTTCACATTGACTCTCCCCCTGCAGCCTCTCACTCACTCACACACAGACTATCACTCACTCCTCACTCACTCACTTGCTGGCTCACTCAGACGCACACATACACTCTCACTCTCACACCCTCTCATTCTCACCCAAAGGACTGTTTTCCACCTGGATACCACATGGCTTCACTGAAGCAGGAATCTTGCCCTGTGTGTGAAGATGGCACAGCTGAGGGGCAATCCCAGACTGGGAACAGCTTGCTCCCGGCACCCAGAGCCTCTGGCAAATCCCCTGCTGTCTCCCCTAAAGCATCTCCTCGGAATTCGCCGCGAAATTCCCCGCTGCTCTTCCGCAAACTCATGATGAACAGGAGCATCCGGCTGCAGCGCCGTTTCACTGTGGCACAGACCTGGTAAGAGCAGTATGGTGAGGGTGAGGGGGCTGAGTGGTGAGGGGGCTGAATGGTGAGGGGCAGGTTTGGGAAGGAGCTGGCTTTGGTGAGAGGGTAGATTCGGTCAGGGTGAGGTGCAGGTGGAAGGGAGGGGAGAGAGTGTTATTTTCCTGTAGGATCACACCAAACCAAGATAGAGGACTGAGGGTGGATTCACTGCCAGAGCAAAATGCTCCTTAAATTCAGAACACAACTGTATTACTGAGTTTTAAATACATTGTTGCTGGCTTCCACACTATATTGTATCCCACTGTTACTGGCTGCAACATTGTAAAGTTTCAAACTGTTACCTGTCATAACACTATATATCGTATAGGGTACATTGTTATGTTATAAAGTTTCACGCTGTTACTTTGTATCATGCAATGTATTGTTTAACTTAGTGCTGGTGGCATAAATGCGTAAATGATAGCATCTTATTGTGTTTCTGGGTAAAACACTATATAATCATTAAATTAATTGTATTGATACAAACATTCTATATCTTATAGACCATCAAATTGTGTAACTGGGTATAAACACTATGTTTGAGACTAACCTTTGTGTGTTCCTAGCTCTGAATAATATACAATGTAATGTGATGTATCACACCCGACATGCTTAGATTGGTTAAACAAGATGGAACAGAAACAGGAAGCCTGACTGAAATTGTTTCTGCCCTACCCAATGATGAGCTGTCTTCTGATTGAATCACTACATTGTGCCGTGTATACTGTACAGTCACAGTGCTGTTAGGGAAGGGGTTCCCACATTCTGAATGACACTGAAAGAATGGTGATTCGGTTCTACAGAAAATGCTGCTGAAACTCAATGGGTCTGGCAGCAGAAAGAAAAATAGAGTTAATGTTTCGAGTCAACATTTTGAGTCTGGTATGACTCTTCTACAGAATGCTGTAAAAACATCATACTGGACTTAAAATGTGAATTGTTTCTCTTGCTATAAATACTGCCTGACCTGCTGGGTATCTACAGCACTTTGTGTTTATTTCTGATTTCCAGCATCCACAATATTTTGGTTTTATTGGTTTTAAATCAAGATGATGTATGGCTTGGTGATATTGGTGTTACATCTGTGTTGCTTCTGCATTCCTGTATGTATTACCCCAATTCTGGTATCCATCACCTTTTCCAAGAACATTGTTCACAAAGAATATGACTAAGAGAATTATTTTGTTGTCAGTAAATACTTTGAACAGTCAGTCTCCCTGCTGCTGTAGAGAATTATTTCTTTCCTGAGTTTGACCCCTGGGATTTCAAATCCCTTTCTGTTTAAACTCAAACTTCCCCAGGCCCATGGCTTGTTTGTTATGAACATGCAGTTTGACCATAACAAGCATATGGAACCAATTTCTTTGAAATCTACTCAGAATCTACCACCCAGAAGGACAAAGGTAGCAAGTGTAAGTGGTCGGTTTTATGATTATCTGAAACTGGTTTTTAATGTCAGGATTGTTCACCAAGTGTGGTCCAATAGTGGAATCCTCTCGAAATGTAGACCTTGTGTTTGGGCATTTGCCAGTGTGGGCTTGTTGTGTAGGGTCTGTTACAAATGTCCAGAGGAAGTAAATCAAAGTCAATGAAGTACTGATGATGAGTCACTGTTGCAGAGTTTGAAAAGCAGCAGCCAAATTATGCATAGTAAGATCCCACATTTGGACAAAGGAACAGTGGAAAGTAGAATCACAAATCAATTATTGATCCTTGAGCCTGTTCTGCCAGTCACTAAGATCAAGGCTTTACTGTGAATTGTTGCAAAAACCCACCTGGTTCACTAATATCTTTTAGAAAGGGAAATCTGCCATCTTTAACCAGTCTGGGCTACATATGACTTCAGATCCACAGCAATGTGATTGATGCCAAGGGCAGTGGGAAGAGGCAATAAATGCTGGCTTTGCCGATGATGCTCACATCCAATGATTTGATTTGATTTGATTTATTGTTGTCACATGTACCTAAGTACAGTGAAAAGCTGTGTTTTGTAAACAGTACAGGCAGATCATAACATAAAAGGACATAAAGACCACAGGGTACTTAGACTGAGTGAGGTATACAGGGTCATGGCTACACAGGAGGTGCACAAAAGCAAGAACAACATTATGTGAAGTTAGAGAGATCAATGCCAGCATGCCACACTGGGTGCAAGAAAGCAACTCAACACCACCCTGCCAAGGTCAGTTAAGATTAAAAATCACACATCACCAGGTTATAGTCCAACAGGTTTAATTGGAAGCACTAGCAAGGTTCGTGAAGGTTTGTAGCTCAGGTTGAGGTTTAGGGTGTAGATTTGCTCACTGAGCTGTAGGTTTGATATCCAGACATTTCATTACCTGGCTAGGTAACATCATCAGTGGTGACCTCCAACTGAAGCGAAGCGGTTGTCTCCTGCTTTCTATTTATATGTTTGTCCTGGATGGGGTTCCTGGGGTTTGTGGTGATGTCATTTCCTGTTCATTTTCTGAGGGGTTGATAGATGGCATCTAGATCTATGTGTTTGTTTATGGCATTGTGGTTGGAGTGCCAGGCCTCTAGGAATCCTCTGGTATGTCTTTGCTTAGCCTGTCCCAGGATAGATGTGTTGTCCCTGTCGAAATGGTGTTTTTTTTCATCCGTGTGTAGGGCTACAAGGGAGAGAGGGTCGTGTCTTTTTGTGGCTAGCTGGTGTTTGTGAATCCTGGTGGCTAACTTTCTTCCTGTTTGTCCTACGTAGTGTTTGTGGCAGTCCTTGCATGGAATTTTGTAGTTGACGTTGGTTTTGTCCATGGGTTGTACTGGGTCTTTTAAGTTTGTTAGTTTTTGTTTGAGAGTGTTGGTGGGTTTGTGTGCTACAAGAATCCGAGGGGTCTTAGTAGTCTGGCTGTCATTTCTGACATTATCAACAACACCCTCACAAGCATAAAGTTCACCAAGGAGGAAGAAACCGACAACAAACTCGCATTCCTGGACGTCACAGTCGAAAGAAAGGACAACGGAGAACTACAAACCTGTGTATACAGAAAACCGACAACCACTGACCAAATACTTAACTACACCAGCAACCATCCCAACACACACAAACGAAGCTGCATCAGAACACTATTCCAACGAGCCACCACACACTGCAGCACAGATGAACTTCAGAAAACAGAGGAGAACCACCTATACAATGTATTCAAGAAGAACGGATACTCAAAAAATACAGTCCGCAGATTCCTCAAGAACAAACCACGACAAGCAGACCAAACACAGCCAGAAACCCTTACCATACATCAAAGAAGTTTCAGAAATGACAGCCAGACTACTAAGACCCCTCTGAATCCTAGTAGCACACAAACCCACCAACACTCTCAAACAAAAACTAACAAACTTAAAAGACCCAGTACAACCCATGGACAAAACCAACGTCATCTACAAAATTCCATGCAAGGACTGCCACAAACACTATGTAGGACAAACAGGAAGAAAGTTAGCCACCAGGATACACGAACACCAGCTAGCCACAAAAAGACACGACCCTCTCTCCCTCGTAGCCCTACACACGGATGAAAAAAAACACCAATTCGACTGGGACAACACATCTATCCTGGGACAGGCTAAGCAAAGACATGCCAGAGAATTCCTAGAGGCCTGGCACTCCAACCACAACGCCATAAACAAACGCATCGATCTAGATGCCATCTGTCAATCCCTCAGAAAACGAACAGGAAATGACATCACAGGAACCCCATCCAGGACAAACATATAAATAGAAAGCAGGAGACAACAGCCTCGCTTCACTTGGAGGTCGCCACTGATGATGTTACCTAACCAGGTAATGAAATGTCTGGATATCAAACTCTCGCCAGCAAACCTACACCCCTCGGAAACACTAGCTTTCAGAGCACTGCTCCTTCATCAGATTGCACCAAATTCAGATCAGTTAAGGATGGCCAACGAATACTGATTAGCCAGTGACATCCGCATTCCTCAAATGACTGCAGAAACGAAAGTGGTTTCTTTTCGTCCATCAGAGTAAGCTGTCCTCTCACAGGAAGCTGAGGTGTGTTTGTGTGTGTGTGTCCGTATCCATGTGTTTGTGTATGAGAGAGAGAGACACTGTGCATGTGTGTATCTGTGTGTGTGTGTGTGTGAGAGAGAGAGAGAGAGAGAGAAAGAGGCTGCATGTGTGTGTGTGAGAGAGAGAGAGAGAGAGAGAGACTGTTTGTGTGAGAGAGATAGAGAGACTGTGTGTGTACGTATATGTGAGAGAGACTGTGTGCGTGTGTGTGTGACAATAGACAATAGGTGCAGGAGTAGGCCATTCTGCCCTGCGAGCCTGTACCGCCATTCAATATGATCATGGCTGATCATCCTTAATCAGTATCCTGTTCCTGTCTTAAGTCCATAACCCTTGACTCCACTATCTTTAAGAGCTCTATCCAATTCTTTCTTAAATGAATCCAGAGACTGGGCCTCCACTGCCCTCTGGGGCAGAACATTCCACACAGCCACCACTCTTGGGTGAAGTAGTTTCTCCTCATCTCTGTCCTAAATGGTCTACCCCATATTTTTAAGCTGTGTCCTCTGGTTCAGCACTCACCCATCAACGGAAACATGTTTCCTGCCTCCTGTGCATTTGTGTGAGAGAGAGAAATTGTCTGTGTGTATGCGTATGTGAGAAAGACTCTGTGTGTCTGTGAGTATGTGTATGTGAGAGAGACTGTGTGTGTTTTGTGTGTATGTGTGTGTGTGAGAGAGAGAGAGAGAGAGAGAGATTGCGTGTGTGTAAGAGAGAGCGAGAGAGAGAGAGACTGTGTGTGTATGTGTGAGAGAGAGACTGTGTATGTGTGTGTACGTTTGTGTGCATGTGAGAGAGATAGAGACACTGTGTTTGTGTGAGATAGAGACATTGAGCATGTCCGTGTGTGTGAGAGAGACACTGTGTGTTTGTGTGTGTGTGTGTGTGAGAGAGAGAGAGACTGTGTGTGTGTGTGTGTGTGTGTGTGGTAAAAACAAGGACTGCAGATGCTGGAAACCAGAGTCTAGATTAGAGTGTATGTGTATGTGAGAGAGACTCTATGTGTGTGTGTGTGTGAGAGAGAAAGAGAGAGCGAGAGAGCGACTGTGTGTATGTGTGTGTGAGAGAGAGACTGTGTATGTGTGTGTGTGTGTGTGTGTGTATGTGTGCATGTATGTCTGAGAGAGGGCAAAAGCCCTTCATCAGGAATAGATGAAAGGCTCTTGCCCGAAACATCGATTTTCCTGCTCCTCGGATGCTGCCTGACCTGCTGTGCTTTTCCAGCATAACTCCAATCTGTCTGTCTGTGCGGGAGTGAGAGAAAGAGAGAGAGAGAGAGACTGTGTGTTTGAGAGAAAGAGATCATGTGTGATTGTGTGTATGTGAGAGAAAGAGAGAGACTTTGTGTGTGTGTGAGACAGATATATATATATATAGAGAGAGAGAGAGAGACTGTATGTGTTTGTGGGAGAGAAACTGTGTGTGTGAGAGAGAGACTGTATGTATGAGAGATTGTGTGTGTGTGTGAGAATGAGAGAGACTGTGTGCATGTGTGAGAGACTGTGTGAAAGAAAGAGAGATAGAGTGTGAGTGTGTGAGAGAATGAGCATGACTCTGTGTGTTTGAAAGACTGTGTGAGAGAGAGAGACTCTGTATTTGAGAGACTGTGTGTGAGAGAAAGACTCTGTGTGTGAGAGAGAAAGAGACTGTGTGTATGTGTGCGTGTGTGTGATAGAGACTTTGTATGAGAGATTGTGTATGTGTGTTTGTGTGTGTGTGTGAGAGAGAGAGAGAGAGAGAGACTGTGTGTGTGTGAGAGAGACTGTGTGTGTATAAGAGAGACTGTGTGAGAGAGACTATGTGTGTATTTGTGTGTGTGAGTTAGTGTGAGTGTTTGTATGAGAGAGTGACTGTGTGTATGCGTGTATGTGTGTGAGTCAGTGTATGTGTGTGAGAAACTAACTGTGTGTGTGTCTGCATGTGAGAGAGTGTGGATTAGAGGTGCTGGAAAAGCACAGCAGTTCAGGCAGCATCTGAGGAGCAGTAAAATCGACGTTTCGGGCAAAAGCCCTTCATCAGGAATACAGGCAGAGTGTCTGAAGGGTGAAGAGATAAATAAGAGGAGGGTGGGGGTGGGGAGAAAGTAGCATAGAGTACAATAGGTGAGTGGGGGTGGGGATGAAGGTGATAGGTCAGGGGGAGGACGGTGGAGTGGATGGGTGGAAAAGAAGATAGGCAGGTCGGACAAATCATGGGGACAGTGCTGAGCTGGAAGTTTAGAACTGGGGTGAGGTGGAGGAAGGGGAAATGAGGAAACTGTTGAAGTCCACATTGATGCCCTGGGGGTTGAAGTGTTCCGAGGCGGAAGATGAGGCGTTCTTCCTCCAGGCGTCTGGTGGTGAGGGAGCGGCGGTGAAGGAGGCACAGGACCTCCATGTTCTCGGCAGAGTGGGAGGGGGAGTTGGAATGTTGGGACACGGGGCGGTGGGGTTGATTGGTGTGGGTGTCCCAGCACCTCTAATCCAGAATCTGGTTTCCAGCATCTGCAGTCATTGTTTTGACCCTATGAGAGAGTGTGTATGCTTCTTTGTGTGTGATGGTGTTTGATCCAAGATGGCCTCAGGGCTGGTGTGAATTCCTGAGTTAAAACTCCACTCAGGGCAAGAGAAACCCAGGATCTGGGAAAGTCATTGCCCCAGGAGGCCATCCAGGATAGGACACAAAACAATCAGAGGGAGAACGTGGCTATATTTTGAGTCTCATTGACAACAGAATTATGAAGAAAGTAAAGAACATAGTTTTGGAACCTTTTCTTCTATCAGCTCAGTGCAGCCCCACCACCTAGATCAATGTCTCTGTTTAATTCTGACTGTCACAATTGGGCCTCGTGTTTATGTTGAGCTGAAACACAGCTGCAAAAGTCTGAGAATTATCTTCTTTTTAGACAGTTTAGACTGTGATCACAGAGCTTCGTCCAAGTGAAGTTATTTGTCTTTCTGTGGTTCTTTGGTTTCCCCACGAAAGAATTATTTACATTTTAAGACCAAACTGAAAGAAAGATTTTTATTTAAATAGTATCTTTCACAAACTCAGGTGACAAAAATACTTGGAGTCAAATCGCTGTCCACCATGTTTTCTACATCACAGCAACTTTCAGTCAGCAAGATCCCACAATGACTCATCAGGTTACCTGTTCAAAGATGTTGTGTGAGGAGTAAATATTAGCCAGGATACCAAGGAGAATTTCGCTGGACTTGTCTGAAACACAGTAATGGGATCTTTTGTATCTACATGAGAGGGACTGATGCAGGCTTAACTTAACTCCTCATTGTGAAACGAGCACATTTCTGACAGTGCAGCACTCCCTCAGTGCTGCATAGGGAGTGTACAGGCTAACCCCATGCTGTCCCTGTCTTGGGAGTGTTTGATGGGGACAGTGTAGAAGGAGCTTTACATTGTAGCTAATGCCATTCTGTTCCTGTCCTAAAAGTGTTTGATGAGGACAGGGCAGAGGGAGCTTTGTTCTGTTTTTAAACGTGTGCTGTACCTGTCTTGGGAGTGTTTGATGGGGACAGTAGAGAAAGAGCATTAGTTTCAGTCTAAATGAGTAGAGGGAGCTGTATCTAACCCCATACTATCCCTGCCCCTGGGAGTGTTTGATGGGGGACGCTGGAGAGGGAAGCTTTACTCTGGATCTAACCCCATGCAGTCCCTGTCCTGGGAGTGTTTGATGGAGCGTGTATAAAGGGAACTTTACTCTGTATCTACTCCCATGCTCTACCCAGAATCCCTACAGTGTGGAAGCAGGTCATTTGGCCCATCAAGTCCACACCAAACCTCTGAAGAGACATCTCACCTAGACCCACATCCCAACTTATCCCTGTAACCCTGCATTTCCTATTGGCCAATCCATCTAACCTGCACATCTTTGGACTATGAGAGGAAACCAGAGCACTCAGGGGAAACCCACACAGACACAGGGTGAATGCGCAAATTCCACACAGACAGTCGCCTGAGAGTGGTATCGAACCCGGGTCCCTGGCGCTGTGAGGCAGCAGTGCTAACCACTGAGCCATCATTTTGCCCAACACCTGTCCTGCTTTCTGTTTAAAAGTGTAGAGAAAACTTTTCACTCAGTTCAAAAAATGTGTACAGCGAGCATTACTCTGTGTCTAAATGTTGATGAGCTGGGAAAATGCAAGCTCTCTAGTTCTGATATCATTCATAAAGCAGCGAGGGATTAGCTGCCTGATGTATGAACCAGTGGCTGGGTGAAGGGCAGTGCAGATTGAATAGAACATAAAGTAAAATAATTTTCAGACCGGAGTTGGCTTACGTCACATGTTGGAAACTTGGCACGAGCACAATATCAAGTGGAATCTTCTGGGTGAAAGCAGAGCCAGGATAAAATATGTTTTGCTATGAAATAAATATTGTATCAACTAGTTTGAGAGTAAATCCTAACCCTGTCTGGAAATGAGCCCAGCTGAGATGAAAGGTTGCCTCAAAAGTTCCTTCCCAGACCAATCTCTCTGCTGCTTCATCTAATTAGCCGAGGTAGCATGGCAACAGGATATTTGATTGCGGAGGGATCACAGCCAAAATATTACAACTCCCTCCGTACCCTGCTCTCTCAATCTCTACAATATCCTCAGTCCCTCCATCTCCTGGATCTCTGTTCTCTGATATTGAGTATCTCTCCTGTTGAGTATCCCTGACATTAACTGCTCCACCTTTGGGGGTTTTGCTTGCTGGGGTCCCACTCTCTGTAACTCACTCACTAAAACCTCTTTGAGATACTCCTTAAAATCTACCTCTTTGACCAGGCTTCACTCAACTGCCTGTTTTGGGCCAGTCTAGACTCCCTCAGAATATTTTAAGAAGGTACTTTAAAGTGAGGGGAGATAGCTATAAGACAGATGTCAGAGGTTTTTACTAAGAGAGGAGTAAGTGTATGGAATGCTTTGCCTACATCGGTAGTAGATTCACCAAGTTTAAGTGCATTTAAGTCGTCATTGGACAGGCAAATAGACGTACATGGAATAGTGTAGGTGGGATGGGCTTCAGGTTAGTATGACAGGGTGGCGCAACATCGAGGGCCAAAGGGCCTGAACTGCGCTGTAATGTTCTATGTTCTACGTTCTAAGGTAGATAGACCCTAATTTTCTCTTTTTTTTAAAAAGGTGAATATAAAGTGTATGTTCCAGATGCAAGGCAACTGGTCAAACTATTTAATGTTAAGCAAAACACAATTTAGTTAAACACTGTAGTTAAAATACAACCAAAGAGAGAGGAATTTTGAATAACTTAACCCTATTGGAAACTTAACAGAATAATAGGTAAGGTAACTCTTACTAATTAACTGTCCAATATAATAACATCCCATAAACACACCCCTTGGCAATAAAAAAAGAAAAATCCGGACACAGATTCTCACATGCAGTTCTCCAATCCAGGAGGAAAAACCATCAAGAGAAAATTCAGAGAGAGTAGCAGCCAGGAGACCTTTGCTGAAACCTCCAACTCTGTTGAGACCCCAATAGCTTCTGAGGTAGGGGGTGAGGGGGTGGGGTGGGGAGAGCTGGATCAGATAGGAAGGATGGGGTGGGGTGGGGTGGAGCAGGCTGTGGTGGGTGATATAGGTCATTGGGGCGGGGGCTGTGATTGGTGGTGATAGGATCTCACCTGGTGCAGTGAGTTATGTCATGCTGCTAATCACTGACCAGAAAGTAAATAACAGAACAATGCTACGGCAAGTATCCAGCGTCAGGCCCCAGTCTCTGATGCTGAGCTCAGTGCCTTCAACAGTTATGTCATTGTCCCAGAAAGCTCAAAGCTCTCTCTCAGAAATCTGTGCAATCGCTGTGTCTGGGGCAGGACCTCAAGGTCCAACAGCATTTATTGCCAGCATTGGAAAGTGTCAGTACTCCTGATTAGATTTGATGAACAGTGGGAGGGATGGGGGTGTGAATGTGGTTTGGGTAGCTGCTGGATAGTCCGTGCTGGCCTCACAGCCCACAGCCTCCCCAAGTATTGTGTGTGTGTGTGTGTGTGTGTGTGTGTGTGTGTGCGCGTGTGTCTGTGTGTGTGCATGTCTGTGTGTGTATGTGTGTCTGTGTGTGCCTGTGTGTCTGTGTGTGTGCGCGTGTGTCTGTGTGTATGTGCCTGTGTGTGGGTATGTGTCTGTGTGGGTCTGTGTATGTGCCTGTGTGTGGGTGTGTGTCTGTGTGTGTGTGTGTGTGTGTGTGTGTGTGTGTGTATGTGTGTATAAGGTCTGCCATCACCAATCCAGGCATTGGGGGGAGCTCCTATATTCACTATGGAAACAGGTAAGGCCATTTCTAATTGTGCCAACAGCTGGTAACAGAATCTGCCCCCCACCCCCGCCCACTGCCCAACCCACTGCCCCCCCACCCCCGCCCACTGCCCAACCCACTGCCCCCCCACCCCCGCCCACTGCCCAACCCACTGCCCCCCCACCCCCGCCCACTGCCCAACCCACTGCCCCCCCACCCCCGCCCACTGCCCAACCCACTGCCCCCCCACCCCCGCCCACTGCCCAACCCACTGCCCCCCCACCCCCGCCCACTGCCCAACCCACTGCCCCCCCACCCCCGCCCACTGCCCAACCCACTGCCCCCCCACCCCCGCCCACTGCCCAACCCACTGCCCCCCCACCCCCGCCCACTGCCCAACCCACTGCCCCCCCACCCCCGCCCACTGCCCAACCCACTGTCCCCCCACCCCCGCCCACTGCCCAACCCACTGTCCCGAACATCCCCAGGAGTCTGTCTGCTAAAGTTGACTAGTGTTCTACAAAACTTATAGCACAGAAATAGGCCATTTGGCCCAAATGATCATGCTAACCCTTTTTTCTCCATACAAAGTTTCCCCTCTTCATCCCATTAATATATCCTGCCATTTCTTTCTGTCTCATGTGTCCATCCAGCTTCGTCTTCACTGATGCTATTCCCATCAGTGTCTCCCAGTGGGAGTTCCACATTCTCCGCAATCTCTGGGGGGAGATGTTTCTCCTGAAATCCCTGTTGGGTTTCTGAGTGACTGCCTTACAGCACCAAGTCCTAGCCTGCCCCGCAAACACAAACATTTTCTCTCTGTCTAACAAACTCCTTGTAATTATAAAGACCTCTGTCAGGTGATGCTTCAAGGAGAAATGTCTGGTGGAATCTGTGCCAGGCCATGAATACTGTATTACTCCATTCTCTGTGCGGGTGAAGTCAAATGGAGCAGTCAACTGTTCCCTGGTCTGAGACAGTGTTTTTCGGGTGTGAAGGGGGGTGGTGGTGCAGAAGGGGAGTGGTCGATGCAATGATGGGGCAGTGGGTACGAGGGGGCAGTGGTTGCAATGGGGGGTCAGTGGGTGGGAAGGGATGTGGTGGGTGTGAAGGGATATCGTGGTTGCAGTGGGGGGGATGATGGGTGTGAAGTGGTGTGTGTGTGTGTGTGTGTGTGTGTGTGTGTGAAGGGGTACGGTTGGTGGGAAGGGGTATGTGGGTGTGAAGGGTGTGTGGTTGTGAAGGGGTATGTAGGTGTGAAGGGGTATGATGGTTGCAATTGGGGGGCGGTGGGTGTGAAGGGGTGTGTGGGTGTGAAGGTGTGTGTGAAGGTGTGTGTGGGTGTGAGGGGGTATGGTGGTTGCAATAGGGGGCATGGGTGTGAAGGGGTATGGTGGATGTGAAGGGGATGGTGGTTGTGAAGGGGTATGATGGTTGTGAAGGGGTATGGTGGTTGTGAAGGGGTATGATGGTTGTGAAGGGGTATGGTGGATGTGAAGGGGTATGATGGTTGTGAAGGGGTATGGTGGATGTGAAGGGGTATGGTGGTTGCAATGGGGGGCATGGGTGTGAAGGGGTATGGTGGGTGTGAAGGGGTGTGGTGGTTGCAATGGGGGGGCGTGGGTGTGAAGGGGTACGGTGGATGAAATGGGAAGGGGCAGTAGGTGTGAAGGGGGATGGTTTTTGCAATGGAGGGGGTGGTGGGTGTGAAGGGGTGTGTGGGTGTGAAGGGGTATGGTGGGTGTGAAGGGGTGTGTGGGTGTGAAGGGGTATGGTGGGTGTGAAGGGGTATGGTGGGTGTGAAGGGGTGTGTGGGTGTGAAGGGGTATGGTGGGTGTGAAGGGGTGTGTGGGTGTGAAGGGGTATGGTGGGTGTGAAGGGATGTGTGGGTGTGAAGGGGTATGGTGGGTGTGAAGGGGTATGGTGGGTGTGAAGGGGTGTGTGGGTGTGAAGGAGTATGGTGGATGAAATGGGGAGGGGCAGTGGGTGTGAAAGGGGATGGTGGGCGCAATTGGTGGGTTGGTGCAATGGGGGGGGTTTGTGGCGAAGGGGTTTGGTGGCAAAGGTGAGGGAGGGTGCTTGTTGAGGGTGTCGGTGGGTGCAGGGGGTATAAACCAAATCTGGTTGCTGGGTTTCACGTGGTCATTGACTCAAGATTGATTTTATAGCCATGGTTCAGTGATTTAATCTGGATTAAATGAAAATAAAGCAAATATGTCAGAGATCATTGTTAATTCAATCCTGGGAAGTGGGTGAAGCTGATATTGCACATTCTTTGTTAAGGGACCTGCATTTATATAGTACCTTCCATGACAACAGGATATCCAAAGCACCTTACAGCCAAAGCTGTTTCTTTTAAAGTGCAGTCACTGCTGCAATTCTGGAAGGACGTGAAGATCCCACAAGCAGCATGATACAAAGACTAAATCATGTAAATACATAAGAAATAAGAGTAAGCCATTCGGACTCTCAAACTTGCTCATCTATTCTACAAGATTATGGCTGATCTTCCTCAGCCTTCAACTCCTCTATCTCCCTCCTTTTTAAACATTGTCAGTGATTGAAGTGTGGAGCTGGAAGGAACAGGCGTAGCTTGGGCAGTTAGCTCAGTTAGGTGCACAGCTGGTTAATGCCAACAGCACAGAGGCAATTCCCACACTGGCTGAGTTTCCCACAAAGGTTCCACTTTCTCAAACACACCCCTCACTTGAAATGTGGTGACCCTCAGGTTAAACACCATCAGTCATCTCTCTCTCTCTCTCTCTCTCTCACACACACATGAGAGAGCAGCTCTATGGTCCTCTGGGACTATAGTTACTTTACTGTAACTACTGTTAGGAGCTTATAAACTGCTCCCATCAATGATGCCTTATTGTTCCCATTTTTTATCTCTACCCAAACTGATTCTACATCTTGCTATTTCAAGCTAAGGTAATCTTTCACTCCCATACTAATGTCATCCTTATTGAACAGAAATAAGTTACCACCTTTTCCTAGCTTCCCATCTTTTTAAATGTCAAATACCCTTTAATATTCATGTTCTAGCTTTAGCCACCTTGCAACCATTCCTCTACAATGGCTATAAGCCCTGACATATTTATTTCTATCGCTGTTAACAATTCATTCATTTTGTAATGAATGCTGCATGTAGTCAGATGCAGAGCCTTTCATTCCGTGATTGTCCCATATTTGCAACTTATGACCTTTCTGTTGAAGTACTCCGTGTTTAGTGTTCTCTGTCTCTTCCTGCCATATCCTGACCATCACTACCCAAACTACTACCCTGCTCAATTATCTTGTTTGTTCCCATTAGGTTATTATGGATCAGGCCAGACTTCCTCAAAACGTTTTAAGAGGTTAGCCCAGACCCTAACTTTGTTAGTTGTTTTAGGCAGATGTAAAATAGATTTTCCAGGAACAATGCAGCTGGTCAGATGACTTGGCTTCAAGTAAAACAGAATTTATTTTCACACCACTGAATGAAACACAAGCAGAAGAAAACAGAGTTTAGAAGAACAACAAATGAAAACCCAACCGACATGATACCACCACATCTTAGCAAATTGAGTGTTCCAATTTCCTGCCACATACCCCTTGACAAAAATAGTCAATTCAAATAAAGGCTCTTATTGGAGAGATGTTAGAGAGAGAGAGAACCAGACAAATCAGAACCTCTGCCTTTTACAATCCCTCTTGAAAGAAGCTAAGGACAACATAACCTTGTTGGAGGAGCAGCATGGTCACAAGGTGAAGGTAGAAGGGTTTATTTGACCCAGGATACTGGGGAGAATTCCCTACTCCTGCTAGAAACAGTGTCTCGGCATCATCTTTTCGGCACCTGAACAGTCCTATTGGGTTAAGATTCAGCCAAAATCAAACAACATATCTGACAGTGCAGCAGTACCTCTGTACTACAGTGGGAGTATCAACCCAGGAATTTGAAATCTCTGGATGGGACCTGAACCCATAACCCTCTTTCTCAGGCACAAGAACTGCTCACTGAGAGGGGACAGGCAGCTTGTTACTTTAGGGGGGTGGGTTGTCTTGAACTGTGCAGTCCCTTAAAATTCCTTGCCCCCTCTCATCCTATTAAGGTGCTCCTTAAAGTTCTGAGTCTTTGCCCAAGATTTTAGTCACCTGTCTTATTACACCTTCTTTTAGCTTTTTGTTAAACTTTGCTTGATAATCACTTGTATGAAACACCTTTGTCCTTTTGACAATGCTAGGTTTATTATATGACTGCATGTTGTGTAACCAATAAGAGTCTGACACAACACCTTTAACTTTAAATTGTTTTATTGACTTTTAATAAGTTAACATTTCAGATATATAACCCCAAATGCAATCATTACAAATTTTAAAGTTTAGATTAAAGGTAAAGCAATAATTAATTATTTCCAGAAAATTATAGACGATTTGAATTTCCAAATAGAAAGATATTTTAATTACAAGCAATAGAATCATAGAGATGTATAGCATGGAAACAGACCTTTCGGTCCAACCCGTCCATGCCAAACAGATGTCCCAACCCAATCTCATCCCACCTGCCAGCACCCAGCCCATATCCCTCCAAACCCTTCCTATTCATATACCCATCCAAGTGCCTCTTAAATGTTGTAATTGTACCAGCATCCACCACTTCCTCTGGCAGCTCATTCCATACACATACCACTCTCTGTGTGAAAAAAGTCAAACTTTCGTCAAATAGACTTTTAATAATTATGAATTAACAATGGAACACCCAAGTTAGTTTGATAGAAACTCTTAAAAAGACTTTTCAATTAAAATATGTTGATTTAGCAATTGCAGGATTTCAGAAACCCCAGACAAGTGGCAAACAAATGATATGTAACAGTGACGGATGCAACCTTTCCTAAAATAGGGAGAAGGGATTGGAGACTGAGATTAAAACTAAGAATGCCTTTCCTTTTTCCCCCCTGCAGAGAAGGTAAAGGTACACATGAAGATCTGATCATTATTTCTTGTCTTTATCTTCATCTTCATCCTTAGAAATTAACAGAGGAGATAGCATTTCACTGGCTACAAAATGTCATCCATCGCTGTTTCAATCGTCTCTTGAATCACATCCTGTGGAGTTCGGGATTTCCCTGCTCCTTTGTAATAACTGCACTTGTTTTAGGCTAATCCCTCAGCAAAAACAAAAAGAGGGATTAATACCTGGTCTTATGGCTATTATGTGAAATTTTTGAGTGTTGATTGAGGGATAAATATTGACAGGACACTGAGGAGAGTTACCTTGCTTGTCTTCAAAGTAGAACCATGGAATATTGTACATCCACTGAAGAGCACTTTATTAATTCATCTGAAAGATGGAGAGCAACAACATGCAATGAGTAACTTGCTGCTGAATTTGGTTTAGATTTTTTGAGGTACCATTCTGTCATGTATTCTTTCTTGATCTTGTCATTCAATGCCTTTGGCAGTTTCTCCTGTTGTTCTGAAATTGGCTCAGCTCTATCAGGGTTATAGAGCCAGCTCCATCTGTTAGTTAACTCAATCCAGAATTTATTTTCTTTGTGAGGTAGGGACTCCTCTTACCATCCTGCTTCGTCTCAGCATTCCCTTTAAAGTGGGACATCTGAGGAAAGCAAGAGATTGGAAGGAACAGGGATGCTGTGTGCAGCAACAGAGACAAATTAAATCAGAATCTTTTAGGACTGAGTGCTAGTGACCTTTCACTTCTCACACTGACTCTGGAGAAAGTCTTCCTTCTCTCCTCCTTTTATACTCTTTCCAATCGAACACTGACAGATTTTGCTTCTGTAACATAGAATATAGTATTGTACAGTACAGCCTCTTTGGCCCTCGATGTTTTGCCAAACTTTTATCCTACTCTAAGATCAATACCCAACATTTTACTATCATCCATGTACCTATCTGAGTCACTTAAATGTCCCTAATGTATCTGACTATATTATCACTGCTGCAGTGCATTCCATGCACCCATCACTCTCTGTGTAAAGAACCGACCTCTGAAATCTCCCTTAAACCTTCCTCCAATCACCTTAAAATTCTGCCCCATTGTGATAGTCCTATTCACCTTATGAAATAAATCTCTGGCTATCTATTTATGCCTCTCATCATCTTGTACACCTCTATCAAGTCACCTCTCATCCTTCTTCACTCCAATGAGAAAAGCCCTAGCTCCCTCAACCTTTCTTCATAAGACATGCCCTCCAGTCCAGGGAGCATCCTGGTAAATCTCCTCTGCACCCTCTCTAAAGCTTCCACACCCTTCCTGTAATAAGGCGACCAGAACTGAACACAATATTCCAAGTGTGGTCTAACCAGGGCTTTATAGAGCTGCAGCAAAACCTCATAGCTCTTCTGGTCCAGTTGTGTTTAAAAATCTCAGACCAATTATAAAATTCTCATTTGATAATATGCTAGTGAGATTGCAAGGGAAGTGCTGTGTGGCTGAATTTCAGGCTCAGCGAGATAATTTCTTCCGTACAGAAAGTGCTAGGGTGTGGTACACGTCACTTTGGAATGAAATAGTGAATAAACCCAATCTCAACCTCAGCTGTAGGCAATGGGCAGCTTTGGAAAAGGAGTTAAAAGAGGAAAAGGGGGATGATGTTTCCTTGGCATCGAATGGAAAGGCAGGGTTACTTATGAAACAACCCTTTCAAGAACAAACCTGCCAAACATTCTCCCAAATATCAAACAAAGACGTCTTCACTGGATAGCACATGACCAGTGTGGAGTAAAGGATTAATGTACCTTTACTCTAAGAACAGCGGCTGAGTGTCTGTGCAAAACGAGTTACATCGTAGTTAATTCCTACTTGGGATGTAGGCTTTGCTGGCAAGGTCAGTGTTTATTGTCCATCTGCAATTGCCCAAAGGGCAGTTAAGAGTCAGTCATGTAGACCAGACCAGGTAAACATTGCAGTTTTTCGTCCTGAGATCATAGAATCTCAAAAGGCCATTGAGCCCATCAGGTCAATGTAAATTTTATTTTTATCGTAATTTTTATTAATGACTTGGAAGAGGGATTCGAAGGTTGGGTCAGTAAATTTGCAGACGATTCAAAGATTGGTGGAGTTGTGGATAGTGAGGAGGGCTGTTGTTGGCTGCAAAGGGACTTAGATATGATGCAGAGCTGGGCTGAGGAGTGGCAGATGGAGTTCAACCCTGCCAAGTGTGAGGTTGTCCATTTTGGAAGAACAAATAAGAATGCGGAATACAGGGTTAACGGTAGGGTTCTTAGTAAGGTGGAGGAGCAGAGGGATCTTAGGGTCTCTGTTCATAGCTCTTTGAAAGTTGCCACTCAGGTGGATAGAGCTTGTAAAAAGGCCGATGGTGTATTAGCGTTCATTAGCAGAGGGATTGAATTCAAGACTCGTGAGGTGATGTTACAGCTGTATAGGACCTTGGTAAGGCCACATTTGGAGTACTGTGTGCAGTTCTGGTCGCCTCACTTTAGGAAAGATGTGGAAGCTTTGGAGAGGGTGCAGAGGAGATTTACCAGGATGTTGCCTGGAATGGAGAATAGGTCATACGAGGATAGGTTGAGAGTGCTAGGCCTTTTCTCATTGGAACGGCGAAGGATGAGGGGTGACTTGATAGAGGTTTATAAGATGATCAGGGGAATAGATAGAGTAGACAGTCAGAGACTTTTTTTTTCCCCGGGTACAACAGAGTGTTACAAGGGGGCATAAATTTAAGGTGAAGGGTGGAAGGTATGGGGGGATGTCAGGGGTGGGTTCTTTACCCAGTGGTGGGGGCATGGACTGCCTGTGGGAGTGGCAGAGTCAGAATCATTGGTGACCTTTAAGCGGCAATTAGATAGGTACATGGATAGATGCTTAAGCTAGGACAAATGTTTGGCACAACATCGTGGGCCGAAGGGCCTGTTCTGTACTGTACTGTTCTATGTTCTAGGTCCACCCTGATCCTCCAAGGACCATCCCATCCAGACCCACCTTCTTACATTATCCCTGTAGCCCTGCATTTCTCATGCCTAATCCATCTAGCCTGCACAAACCTGGGCTCTACAGGGTAGTCTTGCATGGCCAATCTACAGTTGGACCATGGGAGGAAACCTGATCACCCAGAGGAAACCCACACAGGCACAGGGAGAACATGCAAATTCCACACAGACAGTTACCCAAGGCTGGAATCAAACCCAGGTCCTTGGTACCGTGAGCCAGTAGTGCTAACCACTGAGCCATCCCTAAAGGGCATTAGTGAATCAGATGGGTTTTTGCATCAATCAATGATAGTTTCATAGTCACCATCACTAGCTTTAAATTTCAGATATTTTAATTATAATTAAATTCTACCAGAGGAGGAACTGGTGAAATTTGTACACATTTCCCTATAGGATTAGCCTGGGATGACTAATCCAGGGCCAGTCCCACTGCACCACTGTCTCCCAGTCAGTGACGTTAGATCAGATGAAACTGTAACCAGAGTATATTGAGTCCCAGAGCTGACATCTCTGACTATCCTTGTACAGTCTGTTAGTGCCCACACACGCGAGTGTGGACCCCACCTTCATACAATCTGGCAAACAGTGACCAGAGCCCTAGACTGGGAAGAAAGAGGTGGGTGTAGTTGATGTGAAACTCAATGACCGTGCAGTGAGGCTGGCTGGTTATCGAAACTAAAGTGGGGAAAATCCTGAAGAGAAGGCCAGCAGCAACAGGAATATCTAGTGACTTACTTCATGGCTACAGAGGGTGAGAGGTCAAACAAAAGGCTGAGAAAAACTGAAAAAGTAAACAGCCACGATGACCGAGCTATTATTGTAGATCAGGAATAAAATCCCTACAGTGTGGAAACAGGCCATTTGACCCAACATGTTCACACTGACCCTGAAAAGAGTAACCCATTCCTGATGAAGGGCTTTTGCCCAAAATGTCTATTTTCCTGCCCCTTGGATGCTGCCTGACCTGCTGTACTTTTCCAGCACCACACTCTTGACTCTAATCTCCAGTACTCACTTTCGCCTACTAACCCACCCAGACCTATTCCCCTATCCTAATACCCTATGTTTATCCCTGACTAAAGCAACTTCACCTACACATCACTGAACACTATAGGAATTTAGCATGGCGAATTGACCCTAACCTGTACGTCTTTGGATTCTGGGAGGGAACCAGAGCACCTGGATGAAACCCACACAGACACATGGAGGTTGTGCAAACTCCACACAGTTTGAGGCTGGAATCGAACCAGGGTCCCTGCCACTGTGAGGCAGCAGTGCTTGCCACTGTGCCAGCCACAATCCTTTAAAAAAGGTGACTTTGGTTCAGATGAAACTGAATCTGAAACCAGAGTATATTGGAAAAGGAAACCGCTCTAATCAAAAAAGACAGCAGAAAAGGCAACAAAACTCATAAAAGCTACAATCTAAGAAAATACATCAATGATAGGGAAAAACCTGGCAGTTACCAGATCCTTCAGATCACACAAAAGCTCCTATCCTGTCTGTATATCGGAAAGCCTGGTGTGTATGGTATGGCACTGACTGTATTGGAGAGCCTGGTGTGTACAGTATGACACTGACTGTGTATTGGAAAACCTGATATGGAAAGTATGGCACTGACTGTGTATTGGAAAGCCTGGTGTGTACAGTATGACACTGACTGTATTGGAAAGCCTGGTGTGTACAGTATGACACTGACCGTGTATTGGAAAGCCTGGTGTGTATGGTATGGCACTGACTGTGTATTGGAAGGCCTGGTGTGTATGGTATGGCACTGACTGTGCTGCTTCAGATTAGAGTCGAACCAAATCCAGGTCAGTCTACATGCTCCGTTGCGGAACCATCAGTGTTCTGTCCAAGCAAGACTGCAGCAGAAATAAATACAACATACAGTAATTGATTCAACTCCTTACACAGTTGATGATAAATGCCCTATCACAGATCAGAGGTTAATCATTGCAGGCAGGAGCTGGACAAGCTATTGATTATTTTATAAATAATATAAACTGTCTTGCGGTTATCTGAGAGAGAATTCCAATTGAGAAAGGAGTTGATACAGAACCACACTGTAATGGGTGTTCTGGATGAAGTCTCATCAAAATTTTTACCTTCCTGCTGACCTAAAATGTCAGCTACACAACACTCTCAAACCTCAGAGAGTGAGAAAGAAAAGGTTAGGGAAGATTTACAACAATTTGTGCAGAGACGGCTGCTTCTCCGAAACAACAAACAGAAGGAAGAGAGGATTTTGATAAAATCTCTCACGCTGAGATACTCTGTGGGTGGCACGGTGGCACAGTGGTTAGCACTGCTGCCTCACAGCGCCAGAGACCTGGGTTCAATTCCCGCCTCAGGCGACTGACTGTGTGGAGTTTGCACGTTCTCCCCGTGTCTGCGTGGGTTTCCTCCGGGTGCTCCGGTTTCCTCCCACAGTCCAAAGATGTGCAGGTCAGGTGAATTGGCCATGCTAAATTGCCCGTAGTGTTAGGTAAGGGGTAGATGTAGGGGTATGGGTGGGTTGCGCTTCGGCGGGGCGGTGTGGACTTGTTGGGCCGAAGGGCCTGTTTCCACACTGTAAATAATCTAATCTAATCTAATCTAACCTTTGTAAACTCTTAGTTGAGGAAAACCATGGAAGTGGTTAAAGGGGGCACTGTAAATGAAATTGGGGTGAGATGTGATGTAAAAGGTTTATTATCCCTCTATCTACAAATAATTTTACTGGGGGAGAAGTGCAGTATCATGATGGAAAATTCAGGTCTTCATTTGAGGAAGGAATGAATTGGCTTTAACATTTGGTTACAGAGTAATGACCCCAGTGTGTGGGAAGAGAGGCAAGGGGCCTGAAAACTATATTCAGCAGGATAGCAAAGCTGAAGCACCTGGGGATAACTTGAAGTGACAAGGTATTTTGATGGGAACTTTTAGCACAATAAAATTACCAAGCAAGGTTTGAATCAATCTGGCAAATTCTGGATTAGTGGTGCTGGAAGAGCACAGCAGTTCAGGCAGCATCCAACGAGCAGCGAAATCGACATTTCAGGAATGATGAAGGGCTTTTGCCCGAAATGTCGATTTCGCTGCTCGTTGGATGCTGCCTGAACTGCTGTGCGCTTCCAGCAACACTAATCCAGAATTTGGTTTCCAGCATCTGCAGTCATTGTTTTTACCTCAATCTGGCAAATGGTGACCAGAGTCCTGGACCAGGAGAAAAGAGCTGGGTATAGCTGATGTGAAACTCAGTGACTAAGCACTTTGAGAGATCATTGGTTGTGAAAGGTCTCAGTAAGATTTTATTTCTTTTTTCCCAGAAAGTGGTGCAAATTTTGAACTCACTTTTACAAGGAGCGTTCTGGGGAAGGGTCACTGGATCCCGAAAAGTTAACTTTGCTTTCTCTCCACAGATGCTGCCAGACCTGCTGAGCTTTTCCAGCAACTTTTGTCTTTGCTTCTGATTTACAGCATCAGCTATTCTTTTGATTTTTATACAGTGTAGAGAGAGCTTTATTCTGTATTTAATCCAGTGCTCCCCCTGACCTGGGAGTGTTTGATGGGGACAGTGGGGAGCAAGATTTACTCATTGTTTAAAAGAGTAGAGGTAGCTTTTCACTCAGTTTAAAAGCGTAGAGAGAGCATTACCCTGTATCTAAATCTTGATAAGTTGAGAACCTCAAAGCTCTCTAGTTCTGATATTATTCGTAAAGCAGCGAGGGATTAGCTGCCTGATGTATGAACCAGTGGCTGGGTGAAGGGCAGTGCAGATTGAATAGAACATAAAGTAAAATAATTTTCAGACCGGAGTTGGCTTACGTCACATGTGGAAACTTGGCAGCGAGCACAATATCAAGTGGAATCTTCTGGGTGAAAGCAGAGCCAGGATAAAATATGTTTTGCTATGAAATAAATATTGTATCAACTAGTTTGAGAGTAAATCCTAACCCTGTCTGGAAATGAGAGTGGTGCTGGAAAAGCACAGCAGGTCAGGCAGCATCTGAGGAGCAGGAGAATCAATGTTTCAGGCATAAACCTTTCATCATTTCTGATGAAGAGCTTATGAAGAAACATCGATGCTCCTGCTCCTCGGATGCTGCCTGACCTGTTGTTTTTCTAGCCCCACACTCTCTGACTCTGATCTCCAACATCTGCAGTCCTCACTTCCTCCTGTTTAAAAATGAGCCCAGCTGAGATGAAAAGTTGCCTCAAAAGTTCCTTCGCAGACCCAACCTCTCTGATGCTTCATCTACAGTGCTTAGCCCAGGTAACATGTCAGTGGGGTATTTGACACATCCACTAAATGCTACAAATCCCTCCGTACCCTGCTCTCTCAATCTCTACAATATCCTCAGTCCCTCCATCTCCTGAATCTCTGTTGTCTGATACCGTCCTGTTGAGTATCCCTGACATTAACTGCTCCACCTTTGGGGGTTTTGCTTGCTGGGGTCCCACTCTCTGTAACTCACTCACTAAAACCTCTTTAAGATACTCCTTAAAATCTACCTCTTTGACCAGGTTTTGCTTGCCTATCCTGATGCCTTCTCAGGTTGCTGTTTGGAAGAAGGAACTAGACAAGGGAGCATTCAATGAATAGCAGGACACGAGGAAGCTCAAAGGAACAGAGAGATCTTAGTATGCTTCATCCACAGGCCAGGTTAACAGGCTTGTTATAAAGGTATACAGGACACTTGTTTTTGTCAGTAGTGGCATAAATTATAAGAGCAGAGAGGTTCTGTTGGGGTTGTAGAGAACTTCATTGAGACCACAGCTGAAGTACTGTGAGCAGTTCTGGTCACCACACTATAGGAAGGATGTGGTTGCACTGGAGAAGGTGCAGAGGAGATTCACCAGGATGTTGTCTGGAATGGAACACTTCAGCGATGAAGAGAGGCTGGATAGGCTCAGGTTTGTTTTCTTTAGAGCAGAGAGTACTGAGAGGGGACCTTATTGAGGCCTATAAGACGATGAGAGACATGGACAGGGTGAATAGAAAGCAGCTGTTCTCGTTACTCAAAGGGTCAATACCAAGGGGCAAAATTTTAAAGTGAAAGGCAGGAGGATTTGAGGGAAACCCTTTTAGTCCATAGGGCAGCGAGGGTCGGGAATGCAATGCCTGGAAGAGCAGTTGAGCGAGAGTCTCACAACCTTGAAACTACTTGGATGAGAACCGGAAATATCGTAACGTTCAAGGCTGTGGTCTAGTGTAGGGAAGTGGGAATAGTTTGGGTAATGATGTATTTTTGACAGTACAGGCTTGATGGGCCAAAGGGCCTCTTCTGTATTCTATGATTCTATAACAAAGCAACCCACTTGATTGGCACTACATCCACAAACATCCACTCCCTTCACCACCAACACTCAGCAACAGCAGTGTGTACTACCTACAAGGGGCATTGCAGAAGTTCACCAACGATTCTCAAACTGCACATTCCAAATCCATGATAATCTCCATCTAGAAGGACGAGATCAGCAGATACATGAGAACACCACCCCCTACAAGTTCCCCTCCACTCCTCCTTTAACCTAACACCACCCTCCTCAAACTCACTAGTTTTTGGAACTGAAGTGTATCTTGGAGAAGGTTAAAAGTTAAGCATCAAAAGGAGCTCAAACAGGTCAAAGTTAAACATGAATTTGAGCAGTATAATTAAGTGGGAGACTGCTGACTGAAAATATCAGCTACGGGCAGTCACACAATATTCTCAAGCCTTAGAGACTGAGAAGGTAAAGGTTAGGTTAGATTTACAACAATTTGTGTAGAGACTGCTAGTATTCCTAAACAACAGACAGAAGGAAGAGAGACTTTTGGTAAAGTCTGTCATGCTGAAATACTCTGACCGAAGATCACTGTAAACTCTTAGCTGAAGCAAACCTTGGAAATGGTTCAAAGGGGCACTGCAAATAAATTTTAGATACAAGGAAAGATTAGAGAGATTGGGCTTATTCATTTTGGAGCAGAGAAGATTAGAGGTGACCCTATTGAGGTGTTCAAAATGATGAAATAAAGAGTTTATTATACCTCTAAATATAAGTAGTTACTGAGCGAAAGTGCAATGTCAAGATGAGATCAGATCAAGTGAACTGGAGTCTGACTATGTAGGGACCAGGAGATGTCTGCTCTTGCCCTCTCTTGTTTTACATGTTTTTAATGTTAATTCGTCGCACGGAGAATTCATCTTGTTACGCACACCCCCCAGGGATATGCTATTCATTAAAGTTGATCATGTTGAAAGAACAGTAGAGCAGTCAAAATTCTGATTGGAGGATTCTGTCAACATGGGCGGGTCTATCTGGCAACTGACACCAATTATGGGCGTGGGTTTAGGAGCAGGACAACAGAATTTGTCAGAATCTCCCAAAGCCGACATCACCCGAGATCCTCCTGTACTTCTGGCTTGGGACAAACTGAAGTGTATGTTCAGCCATTGTGATCTCAACAGATTCCAACAACTCTCTGAGGCTGCAAGTGTTAAACTGCACCTACCACGGAATGTACTGGAGAAAAATAACGATTATATTTGCCTTCGTAATTGCTATTTGTACAGTGATGGTCATTGAATGTCAAAACATGTTTCTTCAGAGCAACTCCAAAGGAGTGCTAATAGACGAGAAAAACTACAGTTATCAATTTTTTTGCAACATCCAGACATCTCAGAGCACTTTAAAATCAATTAAAAACTTTCTTGACACAGTCACAGTCTGACTGTACTAAGTGTGCAACATGTTTGAGACATATTGACTGTTTTCAGCACCTTTTCCCAGCTATAATCCCAACTGAACCTGAAATATTAACTCTGTTGCTCTTTCCACAGATGGTGCCAGATCTGCTGAGTTTCTGCAGCATTCTCTGTTTTTGTTTCAGCACCTGTGGTCCTTTTTTTTATTATTGAGTGTTTAATGTTTGAAATGGTGTGAAAGCTTTAGTCCTAGCATCTACATGTTTCCTGGTTTGAGTGTGAACACTGCAGTAATTGTACCACCAGGTGGCGACATATCTCCCGATTCCTTGTCATCGGGTTTGGTCACATTCTGTTGAACTCACAACACGGAAACAGGCCATTCGGCCCAACTGTTCTGTGATGGCGTTCATGCTCCTTGTGAGCTCGCTCCCACCACTGATTATCTCATTCTATCAACACATTCTTTCACCCCTTCTCCTTTATCTCTTTACCCCCAGTTCACCTGAACTTCTCCCAATACTTGTAGGTACCACTGTTGGACAAAGTTAAAAATCACATAACACCAGGTTATGGACCTAATGGAGTCACCTGTGCCACTTGATGAAGGAGCAGCACTCCGAAAGCTAGTGCTTCCAAATAAACCTGTTGGACTATAACCCGGGATGGTGTGATTTTTAACTTCTCTCGGTATGAAGGAACTCTAAATTCACCTTCCAGATGAAGCAGCAAGTTACCTGCACTTCACTCAATCTAGTCTGTCGCATTTGCTGCTCACAATGTGGTCTTCTGTACACAAGGGAGACAATTCACAGGCTGGGTGACCACCTTGAAGAACATCTATGTTCTATCCAACAAAATGACCCAGAGCTTCCAGTTGCCTGCCACTTTGACACGCCATCGTGTTCCGTGACCAGTATCTCTGTCTCAGGCTTGTGACAGTGCTCCAGCAAAGCTCAGTACAAGCTGCAAGAACAAACATTGATAGGATGCCACAAGGCAGGTTGGTTAGCAAATTAGAAATATTTGGGATTGGTGGGTACTTGACAACATGGATTAGAAGTTGGCTAAAAGATAGGAGGCATGAATGGGTATTTGTCAGATTGAAGATGGGTTATAAGTGGTGTTCCCAAGGGATCAGCGTTGGGATCAGCGTTGGGATCCTTGCTGTTTCTGATTTATATAAATAATTTGGAGGTGAGTGTTGCTTAAATTTACAGATGATACTAAGCTAGTGACATTAGTGAATTTTAAGGACGATGCCAAGAAACTTCAAGGGACATTGATAGGTTGGCCAAATGGATAGACACCTGGCAGATAGATTTCAATGCAGGGAAATGTGAGGGAATGCATTTTGGTGCAAGAAACACAGATGGACAATACAGGCTCAATGGGATAACTCTGAGGGGAGCAGAGGGACTTTAGGGTTAATGTGAATGATTCTCTGAATGTGGCTGAGTAAATTGAAATAGTTGTTAAGAAGATCTACAGGATCTTTGGGTTTATAAATAGAGGCATAGAGCATAAAAGGAAGTGATGCTACACCTCTACAAATCATTGCTCAGACTACATTTGGAGGTTCAGGGCACCTTGTTTAAGGAAGGATGTTAAAGCCCTGGAGAGAGTTCAAAGCAGATTTACTAGAATGATACTAGAGAGACAGGAATGAGGGATTTTAGATACAAGGAAAGATTAGAGAGATTGGGCTTATTCTTCTTGGAGCAGAGAAGATTAAGAGGTGGCCCTATTGAGATGTTCAAAATGATGAACAATTTTGACTGGATAAAGAAGGATATTCTGTTTCCATTAATTAGTTTGTCAGTAACTTGAGATCACAGGTTCAAGATTGTCAGCAAGAGACGAGGTGTGAGATGAGGAGAAACCTCTTTACTCAGAGAGTTGCTAGGATTTGGAATGTACTGCCTGGAGTGGTGGAGGCCATTGGAGGTTTGGAAAGGGATGAAGTCAGAGAGCTGGGGGTAGGGCAGGAGAGAGGATGCAGAGTTGGGCTAAGAAGTGGCAGATGGAGTTCAACCTGGAAAAGTATGAAGTGATTCACTTTGGAAGGTCAAATCTGAATGCAGAATACAGGGTTAAAGGCAGATTCTTGGCAGTGTGGAGGAACAGCGGGAACTTGGGGTCCATGTTCAAAGTTCCCTACGAGTTGCCACCCAAGTTGGGTTGTTAAGAAGGTGTATGGTGTGTTGGCTTTCATTAGCGGGGGGATTGAGTTTAAGGGCCATGAGGTTATGCTGCAGCTCTATTGAGCCCTGGTTAGACCACACTTGGAACACTGTGTTCAGTTCTGGTCGCCTCATTATAGGAAGGATGTGGAAGCTTTAGAGAGGGTGCAGAGGAGATTTACCAGGATGCTGCCTGGACTGGAGGGCATGTCTTATGAAGAGAGGTTGAAGGAGCTGAGGCTTTTCTAACTGGAGCAAAGAAAGATGAGAGGTGACTTCATAGAGGTGTACAAGATGATGAGGCATCATTAGAGTGGATAGCCAGAGACTTTTTCCCAGGGCAGAAATGGCAACCATGAGGGAGCATAATTTTAAATTGATTGGAGAGTGGTTTTAGGGGAGATGTCAGAGGTAGGTTCTTTACACAGAGAGTGGTGGGTGCATGGAATGTACTGCCAGCATTTGTAGTAGAGTCAGATACATTAGGGACACTTAAGTGACTCTTGGATAGGCACATGGGTGATAGTAAAATGTAATGTATGTAAGTTAGTTTGATCTTAGAGTAGGATAAAAGGTTGGCGCAACACTGAGGGCCAAAGAGCCTGTACTATGTTGTACTGGTCAATGTTCTAAAAGAATTGCAAATGCTGTAAATTAGAAACAAAAACAGAAATTGCTGGAAAAGCTGGCAGCATCTGGGGAGAGAAATCAGAGTTAATGTTTCAGGTCCAGTGACCCTTCCTCAGAACTGATGGCAGTGAGGTAAATGTATTTTATATAGATGCAGGAGTAAGGGTGGGGGGAGGGGTTAAGGTTTAATCAATAGGTGGGGATAGAGCGCAAAGAGGGGGAAGGATAGTAGGACAGATGAAGGAGTGGATAACAATCAGGCTGGGAGAATGAATGGATGTGAATGGAGACTATTGGTGGCTAACGCTGGGTTGTGTGTAAAAGCAGAGCATGTGGTAACAAGGCCTGGTGTGTGGGGATTGGGGTCAGGATATGGGAGAACGTACCTCAAGCCCTAAGGTTGTGGAGCTCAATATTGAGTCCAGAAGGCTGTAGAGTTCCCAATTGGAAAATGAGGAGCTGTTCTTCCCTAGAGCACAGCAGCAAGCCTGAGGCAGAGATGTTGGCCAGGAAACAGGGTGATGTGATAAAGTGGCAGGCAACTGGGAACTCGATCTTCTTTTCAGGCAGAACATAGGTGTTGTTTGAAGCAGTCACCCAGTCTATGCTTTGTGTCCCCAATGTAGAGGAGACCCTGTTGTGAGCAGCAAATGGAGGAGACTCGATTGTTTTACCTGCACTTCACTCACTTTAGTTTCAAAGAACATAACTGGGTAAGTGCTCAGAGGATGTTTCCCCCTTATGGGAGAGTCCTGTTCAATTAATTTATCAAAGTTCTTTTGAGGAAATAACAAGAAAATTGCATAAAGGGCAACATTTAGAGGTAGTGTACTTGGATCTTCAAAAGGTATTCAGTAGGGTGCCACATCAAAGTTACGACACCAAATAAGAGTTCATGGTCTAAGAGTGACATGGTAACATGGATAGAGGATTGTTTCTTTTTAACATGAAGTGGAGTAGGGATAAAGGGGGCATATTCAGGATGGTAGCCTGTAACTCCTGGTGTACCACAGGGCTCAGTGCTGGCACCTCAATGATCTACAAATTGCATCAATGACATGGATGAGAACTTTTAGAATTATAGAGCTGTCCTGCACGGAAACAGACACTCCAGTCCAACTTGTCCATGCTGACCAGATATCCTAAATTAATCTAGTCCCATTTGCCAGCATTTGGCCCATATCCCTCTAAACCCTTCCTATTTGTGTACCCATTCAGATGCCTTTTAAATGTTGGAATTGTACCAGCCTCCACCACTTCCTCTTGCAGCTCATTCCACACACGCACCACCCTCTGCGTGAAAAAGGTGCCTCTTAAGTCCTTTTAAATCTTTCCCCTCTCACCCTAAACCTATGCCCTCTAACTTTGAACTCCCTTTAACATGGGGAATAGATCTTGGCTATTTACCCTATCCACGACTCGCCTCTCATGATTTTATACATTTCTATAAAGTTACCCTCTTAGCCTTCACTATCCAGGGAAAACTGCCCAGCCTATTCAGCCTCTCCCTGCAGCTCAAACCCTTAACCAAATCCTTGTAAATCTTTTCTGAACCCTTACAACTTTCACAATATCCTTCCTACAGCAGGGAACCCAAATTGAATGCAGTATTCCAAAAGTGGCCTAACCAATGTCCTGTACAGCCATAACATGACCTCTCAACTCCTATACTCAATACTCTGACCAATAAAGGAAAGCATACCAAACTTCTTAACTATCCTATCTACCAACGATGCTATTTTCAAGAAACTATGAACCTGCACTCCAAGGTCTCTTTGTTCAGCAACACTCCCCAGGACCTTACCATTAAATGTATAAGTCCTGCTCTGATTTGTCTGACCAAAATGCAACACCTTACATTTACCTAAATTAAACTCCATTTGCCACTTCTCAGTCAATTGGCCCATCTAATCGAGGTCCCGTTGTACTCTGAGGTAACCTTCTTCTCTGTCCACTATACCGCCAATTTTGGTGCCATCTACAAACTTACTAACCATGTCTCCTATATTCACATCCAAATCATTTATATAAATGACAAAAATCAGTGGACCGAGCACCGATCCTTGTGGCACATAAATTGTCACAGGCCTGGATGGTAAACTTACAAAAATAAATAGGAAAGTAAGTTGTCACGAGGACAAAGGAAGTCTGCAAAGGGATGTAGATGGATGAAAGATCATAGTTACAGAAACAGGAGGAGGCCATTCAGTCCCTTGAGCCTGCTCCGCTATTCAGTAGTGGTGTCATGGCTGATTAGACACTCCTCATCTCTCCTTCCATGTCCTTTCCCCATAACCCTTGATTCCCCAATTGATCAAGAATCTACCAATCTCAGCCTTACATATACACAAGGGCTTGGCCCCACAGCTCTCTGTGGGAAGGAGTTCCAAAGATTCCCAACCCTCTGAGAGAGAACTTTCTCATCCCCTTTCTCCTCTGCAAGGCAGGTTGAAAGGTCTGGTGGCCTTTGAAAATTGTTCCATTCTGTTTTTTTTCCATGCCAAGGAAAATACGAATGAAATATTAACTCAGATTTATATGACACCATGAATCAGGTCCAGGCACAACTGCCATACAATGTGACAGAGGAGAAACAGCCAGCAATGCCCTATTCCTGTGAACAAACTTTTTAAAATCCTCCCACAAATAGCATGTGGGATGACCCAGATACTCTGTTAATGCTGAAGAATCAAAAAGTGTGGCACTGGAAAAGCACAGCCAGTCAGACAGCATCAAAGGAGCAGGAGAATCAACGTTTCAGGCAAAAGCCTTTCATCAGGAAGGTGTTGGTTGAAGATAACGATTGAGTAGCCCACTGGAGAGAATTCCCACGGTCTTCAAATGCACTTATTGAGAGGGCAGATTGGTGTTAGGTTTTACGTCTTATCCTAATGACAGAATCCCGGGTGGGGCATCTCTCTCTCTGAAGTGTCCAAAAAATGTCTCCAGGTCTAGGGTTTTGGACTGGATCCTGAAGACGTCTGCCGCAGAACAGCCCACAGCGAGCTGGTGACTGACCTCCCTCTCCCCATCATCCTGCCCATAACCAGATCTCCAAGAGCAGCTCTCCTCTCTTATTCTCCCCCTGGGGTAGCACCTGAGACTAACCAAATCTCTACTGTGTGAGAGCAGGCCATTTGGCCCATCAAATCCACATGAACCCTTTGGACAGCATCTCACCCAGACCCATCCCCACATCCTACACCTGTAATTCTACTTTTCCCATGGCTAACCCACTGTCTTGCACATCCCTGGACGCTACTGGGCAATTTAGTATGGCACATCTATCCTGCACGTCTTTGGACTGTAGGAGGAAACCAGACACCCAGAGGAAACCCACATAGACACGGGGAGATTGTGCAAACTCCACACAGATAGTCACGCAAGGCTGGAATTGAACCCAGGTTCCTGGTGCTGTGAGGCAGCAGTGCTAACCACTGAGCCACCACGCCTCCCTTATTTTGGAATGTTAGACTGGTTACTCCATCAACACAAACAGCATGAACATAGAGATTATAATTGATTCACTGCTATTGAGATCCCTGTGTGCACAGAGGATGCTTTCCTGATTAGCTGACTCTGTGTGTTTAATATAACCCACTCCACTGATAGTAACTGACTGTGTTCAATCTGGATTTAGTATTTCAATACCAAACCAGTGACATTCATAAGCTCTAGAGTGACATGATGAGGCAATTGCATGAAGTGCATTGATAAATAATTGTGGTCCCTCTGATTGAAATGAACTATTTACTTGGAATTCACAAGCGTCTCTGGCTGAATTATCGGTTGCACAATTTCTTGCAATGTATCCATCTTGGTTCAGCTGTTAGGTGCAATCTCAATACAACCAATTGCCCCACCATTCATTCTAATTCAAAATAATCCCACTGGACTAAACCTCATTCCAGTTCACTCCCACGCTATGGGAATTTTCAATCAGCCTGTTCAGAGGGTGTTATGAAACAATTTCTGTAAAAATCCCAGCCTTCCTAGCCCAGAGGTAGTGATGGCCACCATTGCACCACAAGAGTCCTTACCCCATCATACCTGTGGGGGGATAATTGTTTGGAAATACCTATCCATCCAATCATAAACAATAAGCATTGTTGACATTCTGGACAGAGACAAGTGCAGCTTTGTAACATCCTGTGGACAAGGTATTGCTTTGGGTGTGGTTTTCTGCTGCTTAGAGTCTTGCAACACAGAAACAGACCTTTCTGTTTAACTCATCCATGCCAACCAATTTTCCCAAACTAAACTAGCCCCACTCGCCTGCATTTGGCACATATCCCTTTCCTATTCATGTACCTGTCCAAATGACTTGTAAATGTTTTAACTGTACCTGCATCTGTGACTTCCTCTGGCAGTTTATTCCACGTACGAACCACCGTCTGTGTGAAAGGTTTGCCCCTCACGTCTTGAGGCATCAAGTCACCCTTTACTTACACATAGAGTCACAGAGATGTACAGCACGGAAACAGACCCTTCGGTCCAACTCATCCATGCCAACCAGATATCCTAACCCAATCTAGTCCCACCTGCCAGCACTTGGCCCATATCCCTCCAAACCCTTCCTATTCATATACCCATCTAAATGCCTTTTAAATGTTGCAATTGTACCAGCTTCCACCACTTCCTCTGGCAGCTCATTCCATACATGTACCACCCTCTGCAAGAAAAAGTTGCCCCTTAGGTTCCTTTTATATCTTTCCCCTCTCACTCTAAACCTATGCCCTCTAGTTCTGGACTCCCCGACCCCAGGGAAAAGACTTTGCCTATTTACCCTATCCATGCCCCTCAATTTTGTAAACCTCTATAAGGTCACCCCTCAGCCTCTAATAGTCCAGGGAAAACAGCCCCAGCCTGTTCAGCCTCTCCCTGTAGCTCAAATCCTCCAACCCTGGCAACATCCTTTTCTGAACCCTTTCAAGTTTCACAACATCTTTCCAATAGGAAGGAGACCAGAATTGCAGGCAATATTCCAACAGTGGCCTTACCAATGTCCCATACAGCCGCAACATGATCTCCCAACTCCTGTACTCTGTACTCTGACCAATAAAGGAAAGCATACCAAACGCCTTCTTCACTATCCTATCCACTTTCAAGGAGCTATGAACCTGCACTCCAAGGTCTCTTTGTTCAGCAACATTCCCGAGGACCCTACCATGAAGTGTATAAGTCCTGCTAAGACTTGCTTCCCAAAGTGTGGCACCTCACATTTATCTGAATTAAACTCCATCTGCCACTTCTCAGCCCATTGGCCCATCTGATCAAGATCCCATTGTAATCTGAGGTAACCTTCTTCGCTGTCCACTACACCTCCAATTTTGGTGACATCTGCAAACTTACTAACTATCCCTCTTATGCTCGCATCCAAATCATTTATATAAATGATGAAAAGGAGCGGACCCAGCATCAATCATTGTGGCACTCCACTGGTCACAGGCCTCCAGTCTGAAAAACAACCCTCCACCACCACCCACCATCGTCTACCTTTGAGCCAGTTCTATGGAGAGTTCTTGACACTGATCCAGCTTCCTCAGAGCCAGCTCTCTGAATGAACAGAACCCCTGACACTTCCATTTATATCTGTCAACCAGGGCTCTCTGTTTGGACCAGATTAACAGCCCCAATCAGGGAACTCATATTCTATGAAGTCCACCTGGCTGATGTTGTTACATTCACTACAGGTCCCTTTTAAATCATTCTTTTCACAACTTAAAAATATGCCCCATAGTTTGGAACTCACCCACAGTCGGGAAAAAACCTTTGCTATTCACCTTATCTATGTCCCTCTATAAGGTCACTCCTCAACCTCCTCCACTCCAGTGAAAACAAACAGCCTATATAGCCTTTCCCTATAACTCAGACTCTGGCAACATCATGCTAAATCGTTCTCGAACCCTTTCTAAATCAATAATACCCTTCCGATAGCAGGGTGACCAGAAGCTGTTGCTGATGACTACTGAGTGCTGGAAGTGATTGTATTTCTATTCACCTGCTTCTGTCTGTTCGGTCCCGATTGATGCAAAATGAGACCAACATCAATATTGCAACATACCAAATGTATGTAGCATCTTTAATCTTGTAAAACCAAGATGACTGAAGATGTGGCCTCCAAGATTGAGTAAAGGAAAACCAATTTGGACAGACAGCAGAATTGGAGGATCCCAGAAATCCCTTAGCCTCATTGGCCCGGAGGAGGTGACAAATCCTCATTGTGCACAGCAAGCTCCCACAAACAGCCACGTGGTGATGACCAGGACCATTGGTTTAGTGATATTGGACAAGATAAGTATCATCTCATGTTCAGGGCTAGAGGAAACGAAGCAATAAAAATTGGAAAGAAGCGTACTGACCAGAGCACTGCTCTGAGATGGACACACCGAGTTAGACCAGTATGAGTCATCACTAGTTTTACTAAATATTCCTTCAGGTGGCGAAGCCACTGCCAAAATCCCAAAATATTATCCATTGTCCATGTTAGGGGCAGATAGGCCTTTTGTTAAAACCTGATGTGAAAGGCAGCCACTCTGGGAACACAGGTCTCCCTGACATCTCAGAGAAATGATTCCATTGCGGCTTGAGGTTGGAACCTGCCTCTCTGCCTCAGAAGGCCCCAGGGGTGTGTGACTGACCAAGCAAACACTGACCCCTCCCGCCCCATTACTGGGCAAACACTGACCCCTCCCGTCCCATGACCAAACAAACACTGACCCCTCCCGCCCCATTACTGGGCAAACACTGACCCCTCCCGCCCCATGACTGGGCAAACACTGACACCCCCACCCCATGACCGAACAAACACTGACCCCTCCCACCGAACAAACACTGACACTCCCACCCCATGACCGAACAAACACTGACTCCTCCTGCCCCATGACTGGGCAAACACTGACACCCCCACCCCATGACCGAACAAACACTGACTCCTCCTGCCCCATGACTGAACAAACACTGACACCCCCACCCCATGACCGAACAAACACTGACTCCTCCCGCTCCATGACTGAACAAACACTGACCCACCCGCCCCATGACCGAACAAACACTGACACCCCCACCCCATTACCGAACAAACACTGACCCCTCCCGCTCCATGACTGAACAAACACTGACCCACCCGCCCCATGACCGAACAAACACTGACACCTCCCGCCCCATGACCGAACAAACACTGACCCCTCCCGCCCCATGACCGAACAAACACTGACCCCTCCCGCCCCATGACTGGGCAAACACTAACCGCCGCTCCCTCACCACCAGACGCCTGGAGGAAGAACGCCTCATCTTCCGCTTCAGAACACATCAACCCCAGGGCATTACTGTGGACTTCAACAGTTTCCTCATTTCCCCTTCCCCCACCTCACCCTAGTTCCAAACTTCCAGCTCAGTAACTGTCCCCATGACTTGTCTGTACTTGTCCGACCTGCCTATCTTCTTTTCCACCTATCCACTCCACCTTCTCCTCCCTGACCTATCACCTTCATCCCCTCCCCCACTCACTCATTGTACTCTATGCTGTTTTCTCCCCACCCCCACCCTCCTCTAGCTTATCTCTCCACGCTTCAGCTCTCTGCCTTTATTCCTGATGAAGGGCCTTTGCCCAAAACGTTGATTTTGCTGCTCCTCGGATGCTGCCTGAACTGCTGTGCTCTTCCAGCACCACTAATCCAAAATCTGGTTTCCAACATCTGCAGTCATTGTTTTTATGCCCACCCCATGACCGAACAAACACTGACACCCCGCCCCATGACTGGGCAAACACTGACCCACCCGTCCCATGACCGAACAAACACTGACCCACCCACCCCATGACTGGGCAAACACTGACCCACCCGCCCATGACCGAACAAACACTGACCCACCCACCCCATGACTGGGCAAACACTGACCCACCCGCCCCATGACTGGGCAAACGCTGACCCACCCACCCCATGACTGGGCAAACACTGACCCCTGCCCCATGACTGGGCAAATGCTGACCCACCTGACCCATGACTGGGCAAACACTGACCCACCCGCCCCATGACTGGGCAAACACTGATGCCCCTGCCCCATGTCCGGGCAAACACTGATGCCCCCGCCCCATGTCCGGGCAAACACTGATGCCCCCGCCCCATGACTGAGCCCAGACTGAACCCCCCCCACCCCTTCCATATGATCTCTGATGAACAGCTCTACCCTGTCACCTCCCTTCCTTCAAAGGAATGAACACCTTGCTTTGGAATGTTGGTCTGTTTGTTTCATCAACACAACTATTGTAAACCGAGAGATGGGAATTGAGGATGGGTCACAGCTTCTGATATCCCTGTGTGTGCAGCCTGACTCCCTCTCAGTGCCTGACTCTTTGATCAGCAGAAGACTGAATCCACCCCCCTGCTTAGTGACTGACCATGTTCTATCGTGTTTGATATTGTTGTATTCGTGATTTGCTGCTCTGCTTCTTCATTGTGAAAGGATAAATATTACACTACTGTGGTTTTGCTGGTCACAAATAATTATTTATCTGGAATTCGTCAGTAATTCTTACCAAATGATCAGTTACACAATCTCTTGACGTGTGCCCAGCTTGACTCCATTGTTTGGCATAATCTCAGTAGAATACTGGATTAGTGGTGCTGGAAGAGCACAGCAGTTCAGGCAGCATCCAACGAGCAGCGACATCGACGTTTCGGGCAAAAGCCCTTCATCAGGAATAAAGGCAGTGAGCCTGAAGCGTGGAGAGATAAGCTAGAGGAGGGTGGGGGTGGGGAGAGAGTAGCATAGAGTACAATGGGTGAGTGAGGGAGGGGATGAAGGTGATAGGTCAAGGAGGAGAGGGTGGAGTGGATAGGTGGAAAAGAAGATAGGCAGGTAGGACAAGTCCAGACAAGTCATGGGGACAGTTACTGAGCTGGAAGTTTGAAACTAGGATGAGGTGGGGGAAGGGGAAATGAGGAAGCTGTTGAAGTCCACATTGATGCCCTGGGGTTGAAGTGTTCCGAGGCGGAAGATGAGGCGTTCTTCCTCCAGGCGTCTGGTGTTGAGGGAGCGGCGGTGAAGGAGGCCCAGGACCTCCATGTCCTCGGCAGAGTGGGAGGGGGAGTTGAAATGTTGGGCCACGGGGCGGTTTGGTTGATTGGTGCGGGTGTCTCGGAGATGTTCCCTAAAGCGCTCTGCTAGGAGGCGCCCAGTCTCCCCAGTGTAGAGGAGACCACATCGGGAGCAACGGATACAATAAATGATATTAGTGGATGTGCAGGTGAAACTTTGATGGATGTGGAAGGCTCCTTTAGGGCCTTGGATAGAGGTGAGGGAGGAGGTGTGGGCACAGGTTTTACAGTTCCTGCGGTGGCAGGGGAAAGTGCCAGAATGGGAGGGTGGGTCGTAAGGGGGTGTGGACCTGACCAGGTAGTCACGGAGGGAACGGTCTTTGCGGAAGGCGGAAAGGGGTGGGGAGGGAAATATATCCCTGGTGGTGGGGTCTTTTTGGATGTGGCGGAAATGTCGGCGGATGATTTGGTGTATGTAAAGGTTGGTAGGGTGGAAGGTGAGCACTAGGGGCGTTCTGTCCTTGTTACGGTTGGAGGGGTGGGGTCTGAGGGCGGAGGTGCAGGATGTGGACGAGATGCGTTGGAGGGCATCTTTAACCACGTGGGAAGGAAAATTGCGGTCTCTAAAGAAGGAGGCCATCTGGTGTGTCCTATGGTGGAACTGGTCCTCCTGGGAGCAGATACGGCGGAGGCGGAGAAATTGGGAATACGGGATGGCATTTTTGCAAGAGATAGGGTGGGATGAGGTGTAATCCAGGTAGCTATGGGAGTCGGTGGATTTGTAAAAATAATCTCAGTAGAAGCCTTCCTTTGTTCATTCCCATGTGACATGATCCCAATGGACACAGTCCCCTTCCTACATACACCCAGTGTGGAATTCCAATCAAACAGACTCCTTACCCAGTTCCAGAATTAAAGTGATGGGTAAACAAAGTAAGAAAGATGTGAGGAAAACACGTTAGAGTCTGGAATGGTCTGCTTGGAAATGGGTTGGAGGCTGATTCAACTGAAGTCTTCAAGAGGGGCATTGGATGATTATTTGGGTTAAACAGACCTCGGTTTCAGGTACATATGGAAGAGAGCACCCCCTCCCACACCCCGACATATCGAAAGAGGACAGCCATTTCACTCCTTTGAGTTTGTTGCAACAATCTGTGTGTTAATTCCATCAGTCCACTTCAGTTTTGTAACCCATTATTCCCTAATTTAACAAAAATCTATCCATCTCAGTTTTAAAGTTTTCAATTGACACCCCCTGACGACCAGCATCCTTTTTCGGGGAGTGGGGAGCGGAGGTGGGAGCGGTTCAGATTCCCACTCCCCTTTGTGTGAAGTCACCTGAACCTTCAGTGATGAAGAGAGATTGAAGAGATTGGGACCGTTCTCCTGGGAGAGAGAAGCCTGATAGCAAATCTGATAGAGCTTTTCAAAACCATGAGCGGTAGGTGGGGGGAAACTGTTCCCGGATTTAAAATGATGTGCAAAAGGAACAAAGATGATGTGAGAGAAACATGTTTCTCACCCAACAAATGGTTAGGGTCTGGAATGCACTGTCTGGAAACGGGGTAGAGGCATGTTCAACTGAGGTGTTCAAGAATGGTATTGGATGGTTATTCGGTTAGGAATGCTGAGCTGAGAGATGGGGTAAAGGCAGGAGACTGGCAATGGGGCATGATGCTCATTTGAAGAGGCAGAATACACATACTGGGCTGAATGGCCTCCTTCTACTCAGTAATAATTCTATGATTTTGTGATTCCAATGTGAGACACCAATCCATCTCACCCTGTCTTTGATTCTGAAAGTTCTGAGTATTGTGGAGACCTCACCCAGTGCCAGTCGCAGGTCTGTGACACCCTGTGGGTGAGCTGTTCTCTGTGCTGTTGGTCAAGCTGCAGGCTGAAGATGTGTGAGCGTGGACTTGGAGCAGCTTGTGTTTATATCTGAGCTATGTCAGTCTCCCTGAGCTAACCGTGGCAGTCATATAACAACATGCATGCCTTCAGTTCCTGTGACGTAGACAACTTGAGAAAATATAAAGAACAGTCACTAATGAGGCAAAGAAAAACCCAATTTGATCAAAAGCCAAAATTGGTGGAATCCAGCAGTTTTAGAAGGTTGTTGGGCATGGGAGATGTGGATGGATTTGAACAAATAAATGTGAATTTTAAATTACAAAATTTGCCTGATCAGGAGTCAACTTGGGTCCGTGAACAGTGGGGCTTGTGGGGATCGAAGATACAGACACCAGAGGTTTGAATGACTGGGACCTGTTCCAAACAGCAACTCTGAATATGGAACTCAGAACAGTACAAACACAGTCCAGGCCCGTCAGCCCTTGAAGTTGTGTCGTCCTTTTATCCCACGTGAAGATCAAATATCCTACTCTAAGATCAAACTTTGAGTTGTCTTGGACTCAGCTGCTTTTGCATTAATTACCTTAAACTCTGCTGAACAGCCTGACTACCTCCCTGGCCCCTGTATCACCAGATTCTATAAAAATACAAAGTAAGGAAGATGTGCAATACTGAAGAAATGTTTTCATTGCATTCAAAACTGTTTAGTTACTTTCCAAATAACATTGAAACCTGTGCACAGCAAACACCATAATGACCAGATCATCTGTTTTCGTGACAGCCCATTAAGCAGCTCTCCCCTCTCACCGTCCCAGTGGGAAATGAGCACCTTGTTTCGGAGTGTTGCTTTGGTTGCTTCATCACACAACCATCGTAAACCTAGAGATTATAATTGATTTGAATGACATGTCACTGCAGTTGTGATCCTTGTGTGCAGGGCTATTGAAACCTGAATATTTGGCTCCAAGTTCAATGTAAACAGAAGCCACCCCTCAGACGAGTGAATGTTTTTAAAAATCCATTTCATATGAGGAAAGATATAAAAGCGAACTAAAGGAAACTTTTTCAGGCAGAGGGTGGAAAATGTGTGGAATGAGCTGCCAGAGGAACTGGTGGAGGCTGGTACAATTGCAACATTTAAAAGACATCTGGATGGGTAGATAAATAGGAAGAGTTTAGATGGATACTGGCCGGGTGCTGGCAGGTGGGACTAGATTGGGTTGGGCTATCTGGTCGGCATGGACGGGTTGGACTGAAGGGTCTGCTTCCATGCTGTACATCTCTATGACTCTATGAGCATTGCTGTGTAAAGCAGAATTTGTTACCAATCCTGATCTGTCCACAAGATGGCAGTTCTAAGCCTTCAACTACTGCTGCCTGTTTTGTCTGTGTTTATTGACATTTCTGATCGGGTGAGGGAAAATTCCAGGATTCTGACCCAGTGACACTATATGAGGCGGGGGGGCGGGGGGGGGGGGGGTGGTGTCCCTTCCCTTGTGCTGTTAGGTAGCAGCTTGCAAAGATGTTGTTGGCCAGGGAGGCTGTGAGAATTGCTATATTCCACCTTATACCTGGTATGTCCTGTTGCCACCTGTGCATCAGTAGCAGAGGGAGTGAATTTTCAATAGTGAAAGGTTGTGGGGGGGTGACCGACGGGAGTGATGGGGGAATTGTTCCAGCAAGCTCCCACGTCCTGGATGGTGTCAAATGTCTTGTGCATTGTTGGAGGTGCACAACCAATGTCCTAACTCAATGTGATATTTTGTCCATTATGCAGGATCAAGATGATGAATGTGTGGAGGTAGGTGTTAGTTGCAAGAGGTGTATTGCCAAATAGATATAGTTTTGCTTGTTGTAAATAGTTATTTATCTGGAATGTACTGAGCAATTCTGGCCAAATTATCATTTGTGAAATTTCTTGTACATGGGCCAACCTTGACTCAGTTAGTAACAATCTCAATAGATGCACCTTCCGCCCATTCTATCCCACCTTTGTGGCTTGAACACATCGGCTGTCACCAAACCTGGTCCAAACATCCAGTGGGAGTAGCAACACTCACATCCCAAGAAAGTCTAAACGAACTCCTTCTCCAGTGGATGGTGAATGGAGTGGGCTCGCACAAAAGGTCATACATTAAAGGAGAATCCTGTTACCAGAAAGAGAAACAAATAAACATGTTTATGTATCACCTTTATCCTATTGGAACATCCCAAGCTGTTTCTCTGACCTGGTAATCAAACAGAATCTCACACCAAACCACAGGAGATATGATAAAGTTGTGATAAGTTGAACTGCGATGAGCCTGCCCTCAAATTCATTCTAAGCAGCGTTTCGGGGGAGCTGATGAAACCCCTAAGTCACTGGATTCTATAAACTCATTCTGTGACAGAAAAGAAGCGAAACTGCCTTGATGCATTAATATGTGGAAGATATCTTTATTGTTCAGACTGTTAACAGCTTACATTGGTCTGACCTCACGCAGTAGTAGCCATTGAAAGACACTGAAAGGAGTAGGGTCTGAAAAACCTCAACACTCATTCCTCCCTGAGCATCCTGTCTCTAGATAACATGTGACGCAACCAGCCATGTGCTCAGCGCTGTTACTGGTGTTTCCATGCTGTGGTGTGAAATCCCAGAGCATCACCTACAGAGGTCAGCGAGTAGGCATTCCTCAAGTTCTGCAGGGTCAATGGGCTCCTTGCTTGAAGAATGATTTCTGCAGAGGGGCTGCAGAAAGAGCCTTTACTTCGGGTTAGTCTCACCCACTCCTCCTCATTCTCACCGTCTTATGCAGTCATTGCCCCAAGTGCAGTGGAAACATTTCGTGACTGAGGCTTCTGTCGCCATCCTCCATGTCTTCCTCCTTATGAACGTGATATCTAGGACAGTTGACTTGTACTCCTGCTTCTTATCCATGGCCTCAATAACCTGGGAGCTCAGCTGCCTCCAGAGTCGCTTTACCATATCTCCAATCGATGGTGCTTTTAACTTTCCCACAGGTTTAGCCACGCTCACAGAGTCTGCACATCCTTTCACAGAGACTTCTCAATGTTGACTGATGGCTTTCAAAAAGGGACCACAGTACAACTTCTCAGGGTTTGTAACACACTCAGAAAAACCGATATTTGGAAATTTTATCAGGTTCTCAAGAACTTCTCCTGAGTAAGGAGACAGATTTGCAACTCCCCCAGAGTCTTGCAAACCACAACACAAGTCCACGTTGTTTGGTAACCATTGGCACAGAGACCCCAATAGTGTTTTTTCCAAACATAGGCCTTGCAGCAATTACATGCCATCAATCCATCTCTTATCTCCCCAAAGTTTTCCTTGTCTTTTTCTCCAAAGTCATTTGACTTTTGGTGGGTGGATCACAGCATACGGTAAATTGGGGACCTCATTTTCCAAGAAACCACAAGGTAAAACCAGGAGGTATCGAAACAGCTCCATTACCTGAACGTGTGGTTGAGGTGTAGAAACACTACCACTGTGCCGCAGAGTCCTGCTTGGATTCATCCCTGGATGGTCTTAAACTACCAACCATTTGATCAACAGTTTAACAAAACTGGCCCAATTGCCTCGGAGAGGCTGTAGTATACTTCATGTACCTGGATCGTGAGACATGCTGAATGGTCATGGGCAAACTTGGTTTTCTCAGTGGAAAAACCCTTTCAGAATTGTCCAGAAACAGATACCAACAGAACCTAACATTGACAATCTCCCATAATAACCCTAGGGTCCCAATGCAAGGTAGGTGCTGGGTCAGCCTCAACTCACCAAAGAGGTTTTCATCAGAAAAATCATTTAACGCACATTTTGAGAGGAGCTGGAATGCACCGGCAGGAGTTAATTGGAAACACATGTTAAAAATAACAGGAGTTGGCTGAGACAGCGAGCTCAATTCCTTATTTGGATCGGCATCTCCTGAAGGATGGAGTAAAGCCAAGCATTCCAGCTGAAATCGTGGAGCTGGCATTGGCTTCAAAGGCCCCCGGAAAATCCGGAATTTTATATCAAATTAACATCAGGCTAGCACATTAACTGCACATCAGAATATGATCGATATGTGGAAAAATTAATGTGAGCGAAGTATGTAGTGGTCAGCATTATCTGCCTGTGTGATAAAGGCTTCATGAGCAATGATGCTGGAGTGAGGGGATAATGTGCTGCAATGATTTATCCGTACAATTAATTACTGACTACTGTAACCGACTTTAAGTGCATTTACGTCGTCATGGGACAAACATATGGACGTACATGGAATAGTGTAGGTTAGATGGGCTTCAAATTGGTATGACTGGTCGGCGCAACATCGAGGGCCGAAGGGCCTGTAACTGCACTGTAATGTTCTATGTTCTATGTTCTATGTAACCTGCTTATTGCAGAGCCCATGACACACTCTCAATACGATATTAGGAATTGGTTGCTGCCCTGTCTGATGGAACCACGTAATTTCAGTTTAATTTTCAGAATTGGCTGCATTTCCTATTGGGGAGTCCATGGTGAGTTTGAAAAGGTGAGGTAATTGAGTATTGACCACAACCAGGACAACTACACACTTAATGGTAAGGTCCTGGGGAGTGTTGCTGAACAAAGAGACCTTGGAGTGCAGGTTCATAATTCCTTGAAAGTGGAGCTGCAGGTAGACAGCATAGTGAAGAAGGTGTTTGGTACGCTTTCCGTTATTGGTCAGAGTATTGAGTACAGGAGTTGGGAGGTCATGTTGCAGCTGTACAGGACATTGGTTAGGCCACTGTTGAAATACTGCATGCGATTCTGGTCTCCTGCCTATCTGAAAGATGTTGTGAAACTTAAAAGGGTTCAGAAAAGATGTACAAGGATGTTGCCAGGGTTGGAGAATTTGAGCTATAAGGAGAGGTTGAATAGGCTGGGGCTGTTTTCCCTGGAGCGTTGGAGGCTGAGGGGTGACCTAGGTTTATAAAATCATGAGGGGCATGGATAGGATAGATAGACAAAGACCTTTTCCTGGGGTGGGGAGTCCAGAACTAGAGGACATTGCTTTAGGGTGAGAGGGGCAAGGTATAAAAGAGACCTAAGGGGCAACTTTTTCATGCAGCGGGTGGTACGTGTATGGAATGAGCTGCCAGAGGAAGTGGTTGAGACTGGTACAATTGCAACATTTAAAAGGCATCAGGATAGGTATGTGAATGGGAAGGGTTTGGAGGGATATGGGCCGGGTGCTGGCAAGTGGGACTAGATTGGGTTGGGATATCTGGTCAGCATGGATGAGTTGGACCGAAGGGCCTGTTTCCATGCTGTACATGTCTATGACTCTATAAGTACAGTTCTCGATAGATGAAGAATAAAGTTCCTTCTACTCTCTTAAACTGAAAGTAAAGCTTCCACAACACTGTCCTCATCAAACATTCCCAGGACAGGGACATACAGGGTTAGATACAGAATAAAGCTCCCTTTACATTTTCTCTGCAAGATACTCACGGACAGGTACTGCATGGGGTTAGAGGCAGAGCAAGGCTCCCTCTACACTGTCCCCATCAAACACTCCCAGGGAAGGGACAGCACAGAGTTAGATACAGACTAAAGCTCCCTCCACATAATTCACACCAAACACACCTAGGAGTAATTGGCCGATTTGGATTTGTCCTGCTTTCTTGTGGTCAGGACATAGCTGGGCAATTTTCCATATTATCAGGTAGATGTTAGTCTTGTAATTGTACTGGAACAGCTTGGCTAGGGGAGCAGCGAGTACTGGAGCACAAATCTTCAGTACTGTTGCTGGAATGTTGTCAGGGCCCATAGCCTTTGCAGTATCCACTGTCTTAGTCCATTTCTCGATATCATGTGAAGTGAATTAAATTCGCTGAATCCTGGCCATCTTTGATGTTGAGGACCACGGCCCAGATAGATCATCTACTCGGCACTTGTGGCTGAAGATGGATGCAAATGTTTCAGCCTTGTCTTTTGCACTGATGTGCTGCTAGTTCCCTTCCTTGTTGGTATTTGTGGAGCCTCCTCCTTCTCTGATTACTTATTTAATTGTCCACCACCATTCACCGCTGGATGTGACAGGAGGTTAGATCTGATCCATTAGTTGTGGAATCTCTGTCTATTGCATATTGTGTTTATTGGTTAATGTGCATGTAGTCCTTTTTGTAGCACACCAGGTTGACACCTCATTTTTAGATATTCCTGCTGTTACTCCTGGCATACCCTCTTGCACTCTCCACTGAACCATATTTGAGGCCCTGGCTTGATGGTAACGGTAGTGTGGGAGGATATGCAGTGCCAGCAGCTTACAGATTTGGATGAATACAGTTCTGCTGTTGCTGCTCACTGCAATCCATGAATAGCCAATAATGAATTGCTAGAAATCTATCTGTTTTGGCATAGGGATAACTCCCCTCTCGTTACACAGAAGGTATCTTAGTGCTGCTGTCATGCATCTACAACAGTAGATTAGTGAGGATGAGGTTGAGTCTGCTTTTCCCTCTTGTTGGTTCCCTCACCACCTGCTGCAGACCCAGCCTAGTAGTTACGTCCTTTAGGACCCACTCCTGCTTATTTCAGCAGTGCTGCTGCTGAGCCAATCGATGATGGTCTTTGAAGATCCCCATCCAGAGTACATCCTGTGCCCTCAGTGCTTACTCCTAGTGGGACAGTTGGTTGGGAGAGTATGTGGTGATCAGCAGGATGTTCCCTTGCTCTCATTTGACCTGAAACTTCATGTTGTCTGGGGTCAATGGTTTGTACTCCCAGGGTAACTCTCTCCTGATGGTATAGTACTGTGCTGTCACCTCTAATGGGTCTGTCCTGCCAGTGGGACAGGGCATACCTAGGCACAGTGATGGTGTTGGCTAGGTTATAGTCCTACTTACAGAATCATCCCTTACAGACAACTTATGAGGTGTAAGTTGAGGAATCTGTGAGACAGCTTCTGCAACTATGGTGCAAGACCACAGACATGGGTGAGGAGAAATATTTTGGGCCAACAGGGTTGGCTTATTGATGGTCATTTCCGGTGCCTGACTCAGTGCCCAGTGGTCCATCCTGTTTCAGTCATTTTTAAAAAGCTCCATAGCTTTTTGTCACAGCTGCATGTTTTGCTTGACCATTTCAGAGGGCAGTAAAGAGTCAATCACTTCTTCAGGTCTGAAGAACAGTCATACTGGACTCGAAATGTTAACTGTTTCTCTCTCCATGGATGCTGCCAGACTCGCTGAGTTTCTCTAGCAATTTCTGTGATTGTTTCAGATTTCCAGCATACACAGTATATTGCTTTTATAAGCTTCAACCACATTGCCAATGATCTGGAGTCATATATAGGCCAGACCAGTTAAGAATGGCTCTAAAGGACATTAGTGAACCACATGGGTTTTTATAAAAACTTGCCTTCATTGGTCAGTCCTTTGAGTAGAGGAGCTGGGAAGTCATGTTGAGGTTGTACAGGACATTGGTGAGGCCTCTTCTGGAATATTGTGTCCAGTTCTGGTCACTCAATTATAGAAAGGATATTATTAAACTGGAGAGGGTTCAGAAGAGATATACCAGGATGTTGTCGGGTATGGAAGGTTTGAATTATAAAGAAAGACTGGATAGCCTGGGACTTCTATTACTGGAACATAGGAGGTTGAGAGGTAATCTTATAGAAGTTTATAAAATAATGAGGAATGTAGATAGAGTTAATGATAGTTGTCTGTTCCATAGGATGGGGGATTTCAAGTCTCGGGGATACATTTTTCAAGTGAGTGAGAGAGATTTAAAAAAGACATGGGGGCAATTTTTTTTACACAGAGGGTGGTTCATATGTGGAATGAACTTCCTGAGTAAGTGGTGGATGAGGGTACAATTTCATCGTGTAAAAGGCATTCGGATAGATGCATGAACAGGAAAGGTTTGGAGCAATATGGGCCAGGAGAAGGCAGGTGCAACTAGTTTAGTTTGGGATTATGTTTGGCATGGACTGGTTGGACTGAAGGGTCTGTTTCTGTGCTGTATGATTCTATGACTTTATAACTTTGGTTTCATGATCACTACAAGGCTAGCTTTTAATTTCTGAATGATAAATGAGTTTAAATTCCACCGTCTGTCATGGTGGGATTTGAACCTCATCCATAGAGAATGACCCAGTGTGCCCAGGTTACTTGTCTACAGGCAGTACAAAGATACCCAATCTCCCCAAGCACTTTAAAACATCCCAAGGGCATTCACAAGACCAATGTCTCAAACAATGGGGGGGAGGCAATGGCCTGGTGGTATTGTCACTGGACTATTAATCCAGGTAATGTCCTGGGGATACAGATAGTAGAATTTGGATTAAATAAAAATCTGGAATTAAGGGTGTAATGAAGAATCTTGATTGTTGGGGAAAATCCCATCTGGCTCACTAATGTCCTTGAGGGAAAGAAACTGCCATCTTTACCTATATGTGACTCCAGACCCAAAGCAATGTAGTTGATTCTTAACTGGCCTCTGGGCAATTAGGGATGGGCAATAAATGGTGACTTAGCCTGCGACACCCTCATCCTGTGAATGAGTAATAGAAATGATATTAGAACAGGATTTGTTCATAGATGGAGGTTTTGAGAAGAATCTTAAAGAAGGAGATAGTTGTGGAGGTTTCAGGAGGGAATTCCAGAGCTGAGAGTTCCGAGCAACTAAAACAAAGCCACCAAGGGTGCAGAGATAGAAATATACAGAAAAAGTATTTTCACAGCTGTTCCGGGTAAGAGCTGACGTGAAAGTTAAAAGGGGGAGAAGTGAATGCTGGCGATGTCTGTACAGAGTTGATGGCTAAGTGGCTTCACTGACCAACCTAAAAGTGCAAATGACATAGAAACACAATCAGGAAACAAAAAGATAAAGTAAAAGTTTTCCAGTCTGTCCTTGAGCAAAGAGTCAGAGAGAATGGGAAGAAAAACGTGTTTATACATAGCCTTTTGAAACTACGCCACATCCTAAAGCACTGCACAATCAGGAATATATTTCTGAAATGTAGTCACTGTTCTAATGTACAGAACACAGCAGCCAATGTATGCACAGAAGGATCCTACAGACAATAATATTCTAACCAGCAAATAATCTGTTTTAGTCATAAAGTTATGGAGTCATACAGCACAGAAACAGACCCTTCAGTCCAACCAGTCCATGCCGACTATGGTTCCAAACTAAACTAGTCCCACTTGCCTGCATTTGGCCCATATCCTTCCAAACATTTCCTATTCATGAACGTCTCTAAATGTCTGTTAAATGTCTGGCAGTTCATTATACACATGAAACACTCTCTGTGTAAAATGTGGCCCCTCTTATAATTTTTAAAACTTTCTCCTCTCACCTTAAAAATATGCCCCTCAGTTTTGAGACTCTCCACCCTATGAAAAAGACCCTTGCTATTCACCTTATGATTTTATAAACCTCTGTAAATTCACTCCTCAACCTCCTTTGCTCCAGAGAAAAATCTCCCAATCTATCCAGTCTCTCCTTATAACTCAACCCCTCCATTCCCAGCTACAACCTGTTAAATCTTTTCTGAACCCTTTCCAATTTAATATTACCCTTCCTATAGCTGGGTGACCAGAACTGGACACAGTACTCCAGAAGCGTCCTCACCAATGTCTTGTACAACCTCAACATGACGCCCCAACTCCTATATTCAAAGTGGGCTACTCAGCCCATCCAGTCTGTTCTGCCATTTAATGAGACCATTGGATGCGATTGAGCCCATGACCTATGTCTCAGAGATGGGAGGGATACCCATCAAAACCAGGACAATTATAGCTTTGCTCTTGGACAATTACACATTTGAATATCTTGCTAAAATGTGCTGCCCAGCAATATAGTAGTTAGATAATTAACTGTGTACAAAGTTTGTGGTGCTCCTAAGGTCTCTATTCTGCACTAAACCACAGAGTGCTGGAAAAACTCAGCATCTGTAGAGAGAGAAGCGCAGTGAAAGTTTCAAGTCCCATGAACTTTGGAAATGAAAGCATTAGCTCAGTTTCTGTTCCCACAGATGCTGCCAGACCTGCTGAGTTTCTCTCGCACTTTCTGTTTTTATTTCGGATCTCCAGCATCCACAGTATTTTGTATTGGCTTCTTTTCTGCGCATTGGTAAGGTGGTTTTAACCACCTCTGCTGTACTTTATGAGCTTTCCTATGAGTGATTGCTGTTGGATTCTGTAGTTAGGTCTTTGCTAACTTTCTTTTTAGCACTGTTCTACAGTTCTCTGTCAATACATCTCTCATTCAAACAGCCTATTCAAACTTGCACATGTCACTGTTACATCACCATACCTACTCTCATTCCACAAAGACCCTTTGGCATCTATGAACATGGTGGAGGTGGGTACTGCAGATGTTGGAGATTAGAGTGGTGCTGGAAAAGCACAGCAGGTCAAGCAGAATCCGAGGAGCAGGAAAATCAACGTTTTGGGGAAAAGCCCTTCATCAGGAATGAAGGCAGGGAGCCTCCGGAGTGGAGAGATAAATGGGAGGGGGTGGGGCAGCTGGGGAGAAGGTAGCAAAGAGTACAATGGGTGGATTGGGGTGGGGATGAAGGTGATAGATCAGAGAGGAGGATGGAGTGGATATGTGGGAAGGAAGATTGGCAGGTAGGACAGGTCATAAGAATGGTGCTGAGCTGGAAGGATGGAGGGAGCAGGTGTGGCTGTGGTAGTGGGTCTGTTTCAGTACACAATTGAAGAGCTTCAGGGCAGAGGGGATGACCTGGGGGTTGCAGTGAGAGAGAGAGAGAGACTCACTGATATTCTTGTAGAGGGAGGGGGATAACTTCTTCAAGGTAGGCATCCTTGCAAGAGAATTCACAATAAGGTTAAAATCAACTAGGCAAAAGTGAGGACTGCAGATGCTGGAAATTAGAGTCTAGATTAGAGTGGTGCTGGAAAAGCACAGCAGGTCAGGCAGCATCCGAGGAGCAGGAAAATCAACGTTTCGGGCAAAAGCCCTTCATCAGGAATGAATGCAGGGAGTGAAGAGATAAATGGGAGGGGGGTGGAGCAGGAGGGAAGGTAGCCGTTCCACCCTCCTCTCTGGCCTATCACCTTCATCCCCACCCCCATCCACCTATTGTAAGCTTTGCTATCTTTTCCCCAGCTCCATCCCCCCTCCTATTTATCTCTCTACCCCGGAGACTCTCTGCCTCCATTCCTGATGAAGGGCTCCTGCCTGAAACGTCGATTTTCCTGCTTCTCAGATGCTGCCTGACCTGCTGTGCTTTTCTAGCACCACTCTAATCTAGACTCTGATTTTTTTACTTTGTCCACCCCAGTCCAACACCGGCACATCCACATCAAAGTTTCCCAAAGAGACAGCCCTGCTCATTCCAGGTATTTGCCTGCTTAACCTTCACCTACTTACTTCCAATGCATATACAACCTTCTTAAATATGGTGCCCCAATACTGTCCACAGTTCTCCAGATATGGTCTCACTGTATATATAACCCTGTGTAATTGAGGCAAACCTCTCTGCTTTTATATTCACTTCCCCTTACAATAAACAATGTTCTCTTAGTTTTCCTGGTTACTTGTAGTTGCATACCAACCTTTTGTGAATCACGTACAAGGGTATCCAGTTCCTCCTGCATTCAAGACAACTAACTGGCTATTTACACCTTAGGTGTAACCACTTTATACAGTAAGGTGAGGAGGCAGAACCTTCATGATCTATTGCAGCTAGTACTGGGATTGAAATGGTACGAGTGGAACACGTTGCATCACGATCTACCCATCGACCCAACAGAGCTAACTACCTCTGATAGCCATAAGGTGGAGGTGCTGGTGTTGGACTGGGGTGGACAAAGTCACAATCACACCAAACCAGGTTATAGTCCACATGGTTTGTTTTGAAAGCCCAAGCTATGGGAGCAGTGCTGTTGGACTATAATCTGGTGTCATGTGACTTCTGACTTAAAGTTCAAGACAGGCCATTCAGGAGTGATGTCAAGAAGCACTTTTTTCACGCAAATGGGAGTAGAAACCTGGAACTCAGTTTGTGATTTCAAATAAACCTGATGGACTATAACCTGGTGTTGTGTGACTTCTGACTTTGACTACCTCAGACAGAATAATGAAAGAGGCAATATTCATTCATCTACCAACACCATCACACAAAGAACTAGCTTTCGGAGTGCTGCTCCTTCATCAGGTAGCTGTGAATTTGTGCTATAAATTCTATGTCTTATGGTTCTACTCCACAACCACCTGATGAAGGAGCAGTGCTCCAAAAGCTAGTATTTCCAAATAAACCTGATGGATTATAACCTGGTGTTTTGTGATTTTTAACTTTGTCCACCCCAGTCCAACACCGGCATCTCCACATCATCACACAAAGAGATCGCTTGTCTGCACACAGGTGTGTCAATCGCCTACCATGTTTCCTATGTCACCAGGAACTGCATCTCAGAAGAACGTGGTTGTGGTGTAGAACATAGAACATAGAACAATACAGCACAGAACAGGCCCTTCGGCCCACGATGTTGTGCCAAACATTTGTCCTAGCTTGTCCTATCCATGTACCTATCCAATTGCCGCTTAAAGGTCACCAATGATTCTGACTCTGCCACTCCCACAGGCAGTGCATTCCATGCCCCCACCACTCTCTGGGTAAAGAACCTACCCCTGACATCCCCCATATACCTTCCACCGTTCACCTTAAATTTATGTCCCCTTGTAACACTCTGTTGTACCCGGGAAAAAGTCTCTGACTGTCTACTCTATCTATTCCCCTGATCATCTTATAAACCTCAATCAAGTCACCCCTCATCCTTCGCCGTTCCAATGAGAAAAGGCCTAGCACTCTCAACCTATCCTCGTACGACCTATTCTCCATTCCAGGCAACATCTGGTAAATCTCCTCTGCACCCTCTCCAAAGCTTCCACATCTTTCCTAAAGTGAGGCGACCAGAACTGCACACAGTACTCCAAATGTGGCCTAACCAAGGTCCTGTACAGCTGCAACATCACTTCACGAGTCTTGAATTCAATCCCTCTGCTAATGAACGCTAATATACCATAGGCCTTCTTACAAGCTCTATCCACCTGAGTGGCAACTTTCAAAGAGCTATGAACATAGACCCCAAGATCCCTCTGCTCCTCCACCTTACTAAGAACCCTACCGTTAACCCTGTATTCCGCATTCTTATTTGTCCTTCCAAAATGGACAACCTCACACTTGACAGGGTTGAACTCCATCTGCCACTCCTCAGCCCAGCTCTGCTTTGAAGTGCTTTGCATAGGTCTGAGGACCATCAAACAGAAAGCTCTGCCAAACCTGAGTGAATGTGCTGCAGAAACACGGCTCACTGTAACTGACCCTGTAAAAGCTTGAACGTGGCTGCTCGTGAAACTTGAGTACGTACTGTTCTCCAGGAGCTGGTTTGACTAAAGCTGCTGGTATAAGTTGTTGACATGTCCCTTACCTTGTTGATCATTCCTGCTCAGCAACCCATGAATATAGGGGATTAATCGATAACTAAGAGAAGGCTGAGGAACTGACGTATTGGTGTCAACTTTCCACTTCACGTCATTTTGCACTAATTACCATTAACAGCTGCAGCTTATAACACAAGACCACACACACGTTGTATTCTGTACTGTCTGTCCTTTCATTCTTCATTGCCTCTTGCTTCCAGTTTTATTTCAAGGAATAAAGAAACAGGCCCTTCGGCCCAACAAGTCCACACCGACCCTCCAAACTGTAAGTCGCCCAGACCATTCCCCTACCCTATTTACCCCTCACTAATGGACCTAACACTATGGGAAATTTAGCCCATAAAATTGAGAACTAGGAAACATCATCTATTAGAACAGGGACATCACAGTGTGAGACAGTAAAGCTTACTCTACATCACCCCCCCCAACAACACTCCCAGGACAGCTACAGCACCGGGTTAGATACAGAGTAAAGTTCCCTTTTCATTGTTCTCAATAAAACACTCCAAGGACAGTATGTCTGTTTAGGTTTATCCAAGACTGTGCTTAATGGATTTTTGATAGACAAGGGAGTCTTGAATAAAGGGGATGAAGATAGGAGGAGTGAAGCTCTGAACTTACAGAGTGTCAGGCAGAGAAGGCTCGAAGGGTTGTAGCTGTGTACTCTTTCTCCTCAGCCCCATGTTCTCTTCGTGGTTTTGAGAAATTCATTAGGAACTCTCAGAAGAGAATTGGTTAAATACTTGAAGAGGATTGCCTGAGAGACTCTGGAGGGAAAGTCAACATTAGCTATTGGAACTTGAGGAATTGTGGAGGTGAAATGTTGGGTAAAAACGTTGTTTCAGTTACACAGTCCATGGAACAATTGTTTCATGTGTAGTATTCTGGTTAATCTGACTCTTTTATCCAATGTTTTGTAATCAGAGTTTGCTTTGCTGGTTTAGTTTATCTAAACAGTTTTAGTTTATTTCAATGTGACAATGGTGAAAGATCAACAAGAAAACAGATAAAACACACGCCCCTTATTTACAGAAATGAAACATTGCTGATTATCTCAGAGATGAATTGCGTTTTTTCAATTCTTCGGTTACTCACACATCTTGAATGCCTTGTTTGGTTTAGGGCACTCCCTCCCCTGTGAAAGTGATGTCATTTCACACAGTCTCCTGCGTGTTCATTCCCCAGTTACTGAGGCCTAAAGGTATGCAATTGCAGGTTCTGTAACGTCACTGTGACTCTGACACTAACACCATTTGACACTAATACACTTTCTCTCCTGATTGCTCCCTCTTGTCTTTGTTTTCTGGTTCTGACCGTAAGAAGGAATGTTTTTGATCTCCCTGGTTTTTACAATCTCTGCTGGCCTCATAACTCTGTTGTTCTCCAATCCTGGCCCCTTCACTCTGGTCCCAATTTTCATCGCTCAATCATTATTGGTCCTGTTTTCAGATTTCTGCGCCCTAATCTGGAAATCCCTCCCCAAACAGGGAGGAGGCAAAGGCCTGGTGGTATTATCACTGGATTGTTAATCCAGAAATCCAGGTAATGGTCTGAGGACCTGGGTTTAAACCCCATCATGGCAGATGGAGGAAATTGTGACTCCAGGCCCACAACAATGTGATTGACTCATAAATGCCCTCTGGGCAATTAGGGATGGGCAATAAATGCTGACCGAGCCAGCGATACCTTCATCCCATGAATGAATGAAAAAAACACTTCTTTAACTCTCTCTCATTCGTGTAACATGTGGCCCAGCAGTTGGCTGGAAAAATAATTAAGTCCCTCTTTATCTATGTGAAAAAAAGGGCCTAACTTCTGGTTTATCCTCTTTCAGAAATTTTCCATTCAACCATAAGCCAGGTTTATCACTCATTATAAACCTGGTGGATACAACATACTGTACATTGGCAGCACGAGAGTCTGAGTGTCTTCAGTGACCTCTGTGGAAATCTACAGACTCGCAGAACAGCAAAGGCTGAAATGTCAGTGATTATGACTCATAAGGATCAAACGGGACATCGGATGAGCCAATGGGCTGGGGAGTGGCAGATGGAGTTTAATTTTAATGAATGTGTCGTATTTTGGTAAATCAGGGCAGGACTTAGAATCCCTACAGTGTAGAAGCAGGCCATTCGGCCCATCGAGCCCACTCTGACCCTCTGAAGAGCATCCCACCCAGACTCATCTTTATACCCTGTCCCTGTAACCCCACAGTTACCATAGATACTCCATCTAGCCTACACATCCCTGGACACTATAGGTGATTTAGCATGGCCAATCCACCCTAGCCTGCACATCTTTGACTGTGGGATGAAACCAGAGCAGCCAGGGGAAACCCACACAGACACAGGGAGAATGTGCTAACTCCACACATACATTTGCCTGAGTGTGGAACTGAACCCAGGTCTCTGGCGCTGTGAGGCAGGAGTGCTAACCATTGATCCACTGTACTGTTAATGGTAGGGCCCTGAGAAGTGTTGCCAAACAAACAGACCTAGGGACTAAAGAGACCTATGGGTGCAGATGCATAGTTTATTCAATGTGGAGTTGCAGTTAGACAGGTGAAGAAGGCTTGCCTTTATTGGTCAGTGCATTAAGTACAGGAGTTGGGAGGTCATGTTGCAGCTGTACAGGACATTGGTTAGGCCACTTTTAGAATACTGCATTCAATTCTGGTCTCCCTGCTAAAGGAAAGATGTTGTGAAACTTGAAAAGATTCAGCAAAGATATACAAGTATGTTGTCAGGGTTTAAGGCCGTGGGCTCCAGGGAGAGACTGGAGAGGTTGGGACTGTTTTCCCTGGAGTGTCGGAGGTTGAGGGGTGACCTTATAGAGGTTTGTAAAATCATGAGGGTCATGGATAGGATGAGTAGCGAAGGTCTTTTCCACAGGGATGGGGAATCCAAAATTAGAGGGCATATGTTTAAGGTGAGAAAGGAAACATTTAAAAGGGACCTGAGGGCAACTTTTTCCCGCAGAGTGTGTTGCGTGTATGGAATGAGCTACCAGAGGAAGTGGTGGGGGCTGGTACAATTATAACGTTTAAAAGACATCTGGATGGGTACATGAATAGGAAGGGTTTAGAGGGAAATGGGCCAAGTGTTGGCAAATGGGACGTGATCAGTTTAGGATATTTGGTCTGCATGGACAAGTTGAAAGGAGGTATCTGTTTCCATGCTGTACATTTCTATGACTCGATATTCCTTTTATTTACAGAGAACAGGTTCCAGTTGCTGTAAAGAGCTTTGCGTCTTTCTTGAATTCTCTTGAGTTTTGAAATCTTGTTCCTATAGTTCTCTATGGAAATGCCTTGGCCAACCAAACACAACTTTCCAACCAATTGACATTCTTTTCCCCTATGATATATATTGTTGTAATCAAATTTGGCATTCTTGCATGTGTCCTGAGGAGTACAGAGAGACAGAAAGCTTCAGCAACACATCTCTCTCTGTACAGTGAGATTCAAAAAAGGGATGAGGAAAGTGGTTATCTCGTCCCTGAACCTAATTCCACCCACCCACCTTGTCCAGCAAAATGTCTCACAATCTCAGATATAAATTGATTAATTAAACTAACATATGCTGCTTTTTTGCGGGAAAATATTCCACGCTTCCATCAATCACCCTTTGTCTGAATAAATATCTCTGAACCTCTCTCCTGAATCCACATAAAATACTGCGAATGCTGAAAATCTGAAATAAACACAGAGAATGTTGGAGGAACTCAGCAGGTCTGGCAGCATCTGTGCAGAGAGAGGAACAGAGTTAATGTTTCGAATCTGGTAAGAAGAAGGGTCATTGTAACATCGAAATGTTAACTGTGTTCCTCCCTCCATGGATGCTGTAAGATCTGCTGAGTTCCTCCAACATTCTCTGTGTTTGTTCTCTCCTGAAATGGATTGGCTTGGATCTTAATGAAATATCCCTTGGCTTTGGATTCTTACACCAACAAAAAATGTTCCTGTCTAATGTCATAGAAAGGACTGCAGATCCTGAAGATCGGAAATGAAAATATAAACTGCTGGAGAGAGTCAGCAGATCTGGCAGCATCAGTGGAGAGAAAACAGAATTAATGTTTTGAGTCCAGTGACTCTTCTTCAGTACACAGCACTGGGCTTGAAGCATCAACTCTGCTTTCTCCCCACAGATGCTGCCAGATCTGCTGAGTTTCTCTAGCACTTTCTGTAAATATCCCTCTCCATCTACCCTATCAATTTATTTTAAAATCCTAAAATGCTCAATGTTAGAATCATGGTCAGATTCTGTTGATATTCCAGGTACAGATGGCTTGAATATTGCATACAGTTCTCTTGCCACACTAGCAGAAGGATGTGGATGTTTTAGAGAAAATACTGAAAAGATTTACCAGGATGTTGCCTAGTATGGGGATTTTAATTATGAAGAAAGGATGGATAGATTGGGTTTGTTTTCACTGGAATGCAGGAGGTTGAGGGGTAACCTGATAAAAGTTCATAAGAGCAGCACGGTGGCTCAGTGGTTAGCACCATTGCCTCACAGCGCCAGGGACCTGGGTTCAATTTCACCCTCAGGTGACTGTCTGTATGGAGTTTGCACGTTCTTCCCATGTCTGCGTGGGTTTCCTCCAGGTGCTCCGGTTTCCTCCCACAGTCCAAAGATGTGCCCGTCAGGTGAATTGGCCACGCTAAATCGCCCGTAGTGTTAGGTGCATTAGTCAGAGGGAAAATGGGTCTAAGTGGGTTACTCTTCGGAGTGGAAAGTATGAGGCTTTTTCCAAGGATAGAGAGGTCAATTACTAGGGGACACAGGTTCAAGGTGCGGGGGGGGGGGGTGTGGCGGATGTTTCAAGGATATGTGCGAGGCAAATATTTCACCCAAAAGGTGATGAGTGCCTGGAACACGTTGCCAGGGGAGGTGGTGGTGGAAGCAGGCACAATAACAGCATTCAAGAAACACTTGGATGAATACACAAATAGGAAGGGAATAGAAGGATACCGATCCTGTGAGTGAAGACAGATTTAATATGGAAGGGCAAAATGTGTCCATGCAGGCTTGGAGGGCTGAAGGTTTATTCCTGTGCTGCATTGTTCTTTGTTGCTTAGAATCTCAACCAAGTGTCCATTTTTGATGTTTCAGCAAGTAATTAGTGAAGCTAATAGAATTATTATTTATCAAAAAGGAAATTGAATTAAAAAAAAGGGTGGCTATTCTTGGCTATATAGGGTATTGGTGAGACCACATCTGGAGTATTATTCACAATATTGATCTCCTTATTTAAGGAAGATTTAAATCCAATGGAAGTGATTCAGGGAAGGTTTAGCAGATGAATATCTGGAATATTTGCCAGGTATGTAATAAGGCTGGGCTTGTATCCACAGCAGTCTGGAAGAGGAAGAGCTGACTTGTTTGAAACAGACAAGATCCTGAGGTTACAAAAGCAGAAATCACTGCAAAAAACTCAGCAGGTCTGGCAGAATCTGTGGAGAGAAAGCAGTGTTGATTTTTGTTTTAGTTTCTGATTTCCAGCATCCACAGTTCTTTTGGTTTTTTGTTTAGTGAAGATCCTGAGGGATATTGACAGGGTGGATGTGGAGAGGATGTTTCCTGGTGTGGGAGAATATAAATCTTGAGGTCATTGGTTAAAAATGACAAGTTGTCGATTTAAAATAGAGATCACTGAATTCTTATGATGGACAAGGAGACCATTCAGTCCACCCTAGGCAAAGGCGAGGACTGCAGATGCTGGAAACCAGAGTTTAGATTAGAGTGGTGCTGGAAAAGCGCAGCAGGTCAGGCAGCATCCGAGGAACGGGGAAATCGACACTTCGGGCAAAAACCCTTCATCAGGAATGAAGGGCTTTTGCCTGAGAAATGTCGATTTTCCTGCTCCTCGAATGCTGCCTGACCTGCTGTGCTTTTCCAGCACCACTCTGATCTAAACATTCAGTCCACCCTGTCTGCATCTACTCTGCAAATGTGCTTTATTGATTTACTTTTACCTTTTTACCTTTATGATTTCTTGCCATTTTCTTTCCTTTTCCTGACCCCCTGATCATTGTTCCTATTCAAATCATCAATTGTCAAATTCCTTCTTGAATGCTTCAATTGAACTTGCTTTTACCACACTTCTGGATATTCAGATATCCCAGACACAAACCATCCTCTTTTGGTAACTCCCAGGATGTTGAGACAGGAGATTCGACCATGGCAATGCCATCCAATACCCTGATAACAACGCACTTTCCAGCTGGGACCCTTTCCACAGTCCAGTACAAAAACAACTTGCATTTTTATCGCATCTTTCATGACCTCAGACCACACTAAAGCATTTGTGGAGAGAAAGCAGAATCAATGTTTAGGGCCCACTAACCCTTCTTTGGAACTCAATTCTGAGGAAGTCACTGGACTCAAAATGATAACTCAGCTTACTCTCTGTGGGTGCTCTCAGGCCATGTGGGTTTGACCTGGGATTTCTGTTCTTGGGTCCAATTTCCAACATCCGCAGTATTGTAACCACTGCCACATTAAACTAGTTTCAGCTTTCTGCTTCCTGTCCCTGTCAGACAAAACAGTAAAACTGTGGTTCAGTGATATATAGCCCACAGCCAGTGAGTGTGTACAGTGTTGTACAGCCCAGAGCCAGTGTGTGTACAGTGTTGTACAGCCCAGAGCCAGTGTGTGTACAGTGCTGTACAGCCCACAGCCAGTGAGAGTGTACAGTATACAGCCCACAGCCAGTGAGTGTGTACAGTGTTGTACAGCCCACAGCCAGTGAGTGTGTACAGTGTTGTACAGCCCACAGCCAGTGAGTATGTAGTGTTGTACAGCCCACAGCCAGTGAGTGTGTACAGAGTGCACAGCCCACAGCCAGTGTGTATAGTATTGAACAGCCAACAGCCAGTGAGTGTGTACAGCCCACAGTGAATGTGTACAGTATTGTACAGCCCAGAGCCAGTGAATGTATACAATGTACAGCCCACAGCCAGTGAGTGTGCACAGTGTTGTACAGCCCACAGCCAGTGAGTGTGTACAGAGTGTACAGCCCACAGCCAGTGAGTGTGTAGTGTTGTTCAGCCCACAGCCAGTGAGTACGTACAGTGCTATACAGCCCACAGCCAGTGAGTGTGCACAGTGTTGTACAGTCCACAGCCAGTGAGTGTGCACAGTGTTGTACAGCCTAGAGCCAGTGAGTGTGTACAGAGTGTACAGCCCACAACCAGTGAGTGTGTAGTGTTGTACAGCTCACAGCCAGTGAGTGTGTACAGAGTTGAAAATGTGTTGCTGGAAAAGCGCAGCAGGTCAGTCAGCATCCAAGGAACAGGAGAATTGACGTTTCGGGCATAAGCCCTTCTTCAGGAATGAGGAAAGTGTGTCCAGCAGGCTAAGATAAAAGGTAGGGAGGAGGGACTTGGGGGAGGGATGTTGGGAATGTGATAGGTGGAAGGAGGTCAAGGTGAGGGTGATGGGCCAGAGAAGGGTGGGGGCGGAGAGGTCAGGAAGAAGATTGCAGGTTAGGAAGGCGGTGCTGAGTTCGAGGGATTTGACTGAGACAAGGTGGGGGGAGGGGAAATGAGGAAACTGGAGAAATCTGAGTTCATCCCTTGTGGTTGGAGGGTTCCTAGGCGGAAGATGAGGCGCTCTTCCTCCAACCATTGTGTTGCCATGGTCTGGAGAGGGAGGAGTCCAAGAACCTGCATGTCCTTGGTGGAGTGGGATGGGGAGTTGAAGTGTTGAGCCACAGGGCGGTTGGGTTGGTTGGTCCGGGTGTCCCAGAGGTGTTCTCTGAAACGTTCCGCAAGTAGGCGGCCTGTCTCCCCAATATAGAGGAGGCCACATCGGGTGCAGCAGATGCAGTAAATGATGTGTGTGGAGGTGCAGATGAATTTGTGGCGGATATGGAAGTATCCCTTGGGGCTTTGGAAGGAAGTAAGGGGGTAGGTGTGGGTGCGAGTTTTGCATTTCTTGCGGTTGCAGGCGAAGGTGCCGGGAGTGGAGTTGGGTTGGTGGGGGGTATGGACCTGATGAGGGAGTCACGGAGGGAGTGGTCTTTTTGGAATGCTGATAGGGGAGGGGAGGGAAATATATCCCTGGTGGTGGGGTCCGTTTGGAGGTGGCGGAAATGACGGTGGATGATACGCTGTATATGGAGGTTGGTGGGGTGGTAGGTGAGGACCAGTGGGGTTCTGTCCTGGTGGTGATTGGAGGGGCGGGGCTTAAGGGCGGAGGAGCGGGAAGTGGAGGAGATGCGGTGGAGGGCATCGTCAATCACGTCTGGGGGGAAATTGCGGTCTTTGAAGAAGGAGGCCATCTGGGTTGTTTGGTATTGGAACTGGTCCTCCTGGGAGCAGATGCGGCGGAGACGAAGGAATTGGGAATATGGGATGGCATTTTTACAAGGGGCAGGGTGGGAGGAGGTGTAGTCTTGGTAGCTGTGGGAGTCGGTCGGTTTATAGTAAATGTCCGTGTTGATTCGGTCGCCCGAGATAGAAATGGAAAGGTCGAGGAAGGGGAGGGAGGAGTCTGAGACGGTCCAGGTGAATTTGAGGTCGGGGTGGAAGGTGTTAGTAAAGTGGATGAACTGTTCAACCTCCTTGTGGGAGCACGAGGCAGCGCCGATACAGTCGTCGATGTAGCGGAGGAAAAGGTGGGGGGTGGTGCCAGTGTAGCTGCGGAAGATGGACTGTTCCACATATCCTACGAAGAGGCAGGCATAGCTGGGGCCCATGTGGGTGCCCATGGCTACTCTTACAGTATTGTACAACCCACAGCCAGTGAGTGTATAGTGTTGTACAGCCCTGAGCCAGTGACTGTATACAGTGTACAGCCCATAGCCAGTGCGTGTGTATAGTATTGTACAGACAGTGAATGTGTACAGTATTGTGCAGCCCACAGCCAGTCGGTCGAGATTTTCGGAACAGTAAAGACACGTTCTGCAGAGGGAGCTGAGCAAACCCGCTACAGTCGGTATTGTCATTGTGAAGCTGCTTTCTCGGCGGGAACCTGAGAGGGAAGGAGTCACAGACGCATTCACCGATTACACAAGAGGGAGCTGGCTGTGAGGGGAAGAGAGAGGCAATTTCCCTCGCCCTTCAAACTGCAGGCTTTTACCCGGAAATGTGGAGAGGAGTTACTCAGGGTGGGCGGGAAGGCAGTCTCTGACAGAGAAGCGTTCTCCCGGAGTTCTGTAACCTGGTGTTGCTGAATGAGAGAGTGCAGGAACAGGAGTGGGTACCCCAGGTGTGTTCCGTCTCTCCCAGTTCCTGCAGGTCTGGCTGGTTGTGCGGTGATTTCCGTGTGGGTGGTTCACGGGCAGCTATGAGCTGGGGGATAATTAGGCAGCAGCAGCAACAACAACAACAACAACACGAGGAACCATCTCCCGGACACTCGGCCCCTTGTGTTCAGTCTCGCTGTTGCGGCTGAAGTTGAAAGTGGTCTCAGCTGCAGAGTATTGTTTCAGGAGCGGCGTTTCATGCCCAGCGCGGGGCACGGGGCACGGGGGATGTCGGAATTTGTCTAGCGCCGCCCCTGAGTTGTGGACAGCGGGGAGATGGAGCCGCTGAGTTCGGAGCAGAGAGAGAAACTGAAGCGTCTCCAGTTTAACCCGCACCCCAGGCGCAGGCACACGTGGATTTGGTGAGTCTGTCTGGGGAGACCGGGAGGTTTTTTAAAATTCAAAACGAGGGGGATTTCTGACAGGATCAGCCCTTGCTTGAAGTGACACTGAGCTGAGTCAGAAAGTTGAATTAAAGGCAAAATACTTGCCTTTTCCGGACCGTTTTGAAATTCTGCTTTTCAAGTGTGGTCACGTTCTTAATGTAGGAAAACCGGCTGCCCATTTGTGCACGGCAAGATCCCACTAATAGCAATCCGGCTGATTCTAACTTTCCACCCTGAAGGGGTTGGGCAGCACTGCGCCCAGTAATGACCCTACCCACCCGGGAGAGCCAGCCTGGGATCCTCCTGTGCTCCAGCTCTGGGGTGGCATTTGAACTCCCCCGCTCCTGGCTCGGGATAGACCGGCGATCAGTTCCAACAGATGACTTGTGTTTTCGATTCCCGGCCTGGAAGTGTGGGTGTAAAATCCTGGTTGGCATTCCCACAGTCTGAGCAATACAGGAAGAGGAGGCCATTCAGCCCCTCGAGCCTGTTATAGAGTCATAGAGATGTACAGCATGGAAACAGACCCTTCGGTCCAATCCGTCCATGCTGACCGGATATCCTAACCCAATCTAGTTCCATCTGACAGCACCCGGCCCAGATCCCTCCAATCCCTTCTTATTCATATACCCATCCAAATGCCTCTTAAATGTTGCAGTTGTACCAGCCTTCCATACACGTACCACCCTCATACTGAAAAAGTTGCCCCCTTGGTCTCTTTTATATCTTTCCCCTCTCACCCTAAACCTATGCCCTTGAGTGTTGGACTCACCTATGCCAAGGAAAATACCTTGTCTATTTACCCTATCCATGCCCCTCATGATTTTATAAACCTCGATAAGGTCACCCCTCAGCCTTTGACACTCCAGGGAAAACAGCCCCAGCCTGTTCAGCCTCTCCCTATAGCTCAAACCCTCCAATCCAGGCAACATCCTTGTAAATCTTTTCTCAACCCTTTCAAGTTCCACCACATCTTTCCGATAGGAGGGAGACCAGAACTGCATGCAGTATTCTAACAAGTGGCCTAACCAATGTCCTGTACAGCTGCAACATGACCTCCCAACTCCTGTATTCAATAGAATTGGATCAGGCTGGGTGGAAACTAGTGCCAGACCATTCAGGGGAGATGTTAGGAGGCACTTCAGGGAGGTGGTGAAAGCAGATACATTAGCAACGTTTCAGGCACATCGTGACAGATAGATGAACAGAAGGCGAAAAGAGGGACAGAAATCCTATGTGGGTAGTAAGTAAGGAGTCTAAGTAAGGGTAGATATAAAGACTTGTTCCTGTGTTGATTCAATTGCATATTGTACTGATGCACAAAAAGGGTGAGAGAGATTTGGAACTGTCTTCCACAAACAGCAGTGGATGCTGGGATCAGTTCTTCATTTTAATTGTGATATAGATAATTTTCTTTGGTTAATCAAAGGTATTAAGGGATATGGCCAAAGGCAGCTATACAGAGGTAGGCCACAGATCAGCATGTTCTCATTGAGTGGTAGAAAAAATTTACGAGGATGTTGCCAGGATTGGAAGATTTGAGCTAAGGAGCAACTTTTTCACGCAGAGGGTGGTATGTGTATGGAATGAGCTGCCAGGGGAAGTGCTGGAGGCTGCTCCAGTTATAACATTTAAAAGGCATCTGGATGAGTATATGAATAGGAAGGGTTTGGAGGAATATGGATCAAGTGCTGGCAAATGGGACTAGATTAATTTAGGATATCTGGTCGGTGTAGACAAATTGGACTGAAGGATCTGTTTCCATGCTGTACATCTCTATGACCCTGTCCCTTATTTAGATTCACTATTTACTGTCTACATATGGTTTCTGTCCCTCCATTCGCCTTCTGTTCATAAGGGCAGCACGGTGGCTCAGTGGTTAGCACTGCTGCCTCACAGCACCAGGGTCCTAGGTTCAATTCCTGCCTGTCTGTGTGGAGTTTGCATGTTCTTCCTGTGTCTGTGTGGGTTTCCTCCAGGTTCCCCAGTTTCCTCCCACAATCCAAACATGTGCAGGTCAGGTGAATTGGCCATGCTAAATTGCCCACAGTGTTAGGTGTAAACATAGGGTAGAGGAGTGGGTTTCTCTTTGGAGGGGCGGTGTGGACTTGTTGGGCTGAAGGGTATGTTTCCCCACTGTAGATAATCTAATCTATCTGTCACGATGTGCCTCAAACAATGCTAATGTGCCTGCTTTCACCACCTCCCGGTGGTGCCTCCTAACATCTCTCCTGAATGGTTTGGCCCTCGTTTCCAGATATGCACCCTAGTTCTAGAATCCCTGACAAGTGGAAATCGTTTATCCACCCAGAGCTTTCCTTTTAATGTCAGAGGTGGCTTCCTTGAGGTCCCATGCTTAACACAAGTTCCTAATTGATCGGTCAGGTGGTATAAAAGATCCTGGGGCACTCTTTGAAAGAAGACCAGATCCTACAGTCCATTCCACCAAAGCAGGTGATTGGGTCTTTGTAAATTTATTAGTTATGGGACATTGAAGGTAGTAAATAGCAAATCAAGTGTTTCCCAACATCACAACAGTGAATACAATTCATACGTACTTCTTGGATTAGCTCAGTTGGTTGGATGGCTGGTTAGTGTGGGTTCAGTTCCCGCAGCAGCTGATGTTATCACGAAGGACTCTCCTCCTCAACCTCTCCCTTTGCCTGAAACGTGGTGACCCTCGGATTAAACCATTACCAGTTGTATGTCTCTAATGAGGGAGCAGTTGTATGGTCTAGGAAGACATTGGTAACTTTACCATAACCGTTTTACATTACTATAAAGTACTTTGGGACTCCTGAGGCAGCAATAAGTGCTATAGCAGAGTCATAGAGATGTACAGCACAGAAACAGACCCTTCAGTCCAACTCGTCCATGCCGACCAGATATCCTAAATTAATCTGGTCCCATTTGCCAGCATTTAGACCATATCTCTCAAAACCCTTTTCATATCCCCATCCAAATGCCTTTTAAATGTTGTCATTGTACCAGCCTCCACCACTTCCTTTGGAAGCTCATTCCATACACGCACCCTTAGGTCCCTTTTAAATCTTTCCCCTCTCACCATAACCCTATGCCTTCTAGTTCTGGACTCCCCCACTCCAGGGAAAAAGCCATATCTATTTATCCTATCCATGTCCGCCATGATTTTACCCTTAACTTCCTGAGCACTGACATTGTCTTATCACTTGGCCATTGCTGTTTGAATAAAAGGACTACCTGGTGTCAGACAGAACTGAACAGATCAAGGTGATGGTTCATGCTTTATTTCAGGCGCTGCCTTTCTAACCCTGGTTTAAATGAGTTGTGCAGGTACTGAACGGGAGCTGCACTCTTTGTCATGTTGTCTCTGGCCTGAGATAATACTGCGAAAGTGGATGTTGAAACATCTCACCCCACATCCTGAGAAAAGGGAGTGAGTTTTTAAAATGTCCTCGCTTAAGATTTCTCCCATATCTAAGACCAGTTGCTGGTTGTGGGACTTGGCTGTGTTTAGATGTTTTTGTTTTGGTAACCTGTTTTTTTTTCCCTAATCAACCTGACCAGAAATGTTATTATACACCTCTGGAGCAGGTGGGCCTTGTACCAGGGCCTCCCACTCTGGGGTAGGGACACTACCATTGTGCCACAAGAAGGGCCCCTTGTTGAGGTGTTTCTTACCTCCTCTCAGTCGTTAAGTCTGGTCAGTAATTGATTTTGCATAGAGTGCTTCAGGATGTCTCTGAGAGGTGGAGGGTGTTTGTACTGTGTACATCTGTGAAAAGATGGAAACAGATCCTTTGGTCCAACTCGTCCTTGCCGACCAGATATCCAGAATTAATCTAGTCTCATTTGCTAACATTTGGCCCATATTTCCCTCAGTCCTTCCTATTCATGTACCCAGGAGAAAGTGAGGACTGCAGATGCTGGAGACCAGAGTTGAAAAGTGTGGTGCTGGAAAAGCGCAGCAGGCCAGGCAGCATCCTGCTCCTCAGATCCTCAGATGCTCCCTGGCCTGCTGCGCTTTTCAAGCACCACACTTTTCAACTCTATTCATGTACCCATCCAGATGCCTTTTAACAGTCATACTTATACTAGCCTCCACCAGTTCCACTGGCAGCTCATTCCAAACATGCTTCACTCTTTATGTGAAAAAGTTACCCCTTCAGACCCTTTTAAAATCTTTTCTCCCCTCACCTTAAACCTCTGGCCTCTAGTTTTGGACTCCCCTATCCTGGGAAAAAGACCTTGGCTGTTCATCCTATTCATGCCTCAAGGGATTTTATAAACCTTTGTTTGAAATTAGCTCAGACTACTTTCTCATGTCAAAGATATTGAGCTACATTGAATCCACTGGGGTATTGGGACGACTTATTAATGACTCAGTGTAACCCATCTGCCCAGTTCCATTTAGGATTCTCTGAATTGAACCCACTTTCTGAGATTGGTCCTGAGTGCTGGTTTTTCTCTCTCTCTCTTTCTCTCTCTCTCTCTCTTTCGGGCAGCATCTGTGGAGAGAAATCAGACGTAAAGTTTCAGGTCGAGTGACCCTTCCTCAGGACCAATGATAGCTAGGAAAATGTTTTTTTTGCAGGAGATAGGGTGGGAGGAGAGGTTAAGGTGTAATCAATAGGTGGGGATAGAGCACAAAGAGAGAGAAGAACAGTTGGACAGACAAAGGAGTGAATTATGATCTGGCTGGGAGGATGAATAGCTGTAAATGGGGACTGTTAGTGCCTAACAATGTGTTGTGTATAATAGCAGACTCTGTGATAACAAGGGGACAGTGAGGACCGCAGGTGCTGGAGATCAGAGTTCAGAGTGTGCTGCTGGAAAAGCACAGCAGGTCAGGCAGCATCCGAGGAGTGGGAGAATCGATGTTTTGGGCTGGAGCCCTTCATCAGAAAAGGCCTGTGATAACAAGGTCTGGAGTGTGTGGAGGTGGGAGGGAGGAGGGGGGTGTTGGGGTAAGGATATGGGACAGCTCAAACTGTAAAGTTGTTGAATTCGATATTGAGTCCAGCAGGTTGCAGGGTCCTCAAGTGGAAAATTGCCCCAGTGCCTTGCCCCACAATAATATCTAAATGGTTCAAACAACACCAGCCTCTTCTCCCCTCCCTCCATGTATCATAGAACCTTGCAGTCCAGAGGAGGCCATTCATTCCATTGTGTCTATGCTGGCTCTCTAGAATGATCAATGCAGCTGCATACCCGTCCCACTCTATCTCCAAAATCCTTTAAACTATTTCCCTTCAGGTATTTATCCAACTCTCTTTTGAAAATGATTATTGAACTTGCTTTCCATATCCTTTTGGGCAGCATATTGTCGGGATTTACTGGGGTTTTGAAAGCAAAAATGTCCTTATTTCCAACCTCCTTGGGGTTTCTTTGCCAATTATATCCAACTTGTGTCCTCTGGTCACTGTCTTCCCCACCCCATTACAAAAACTTAATATGAAAAGACTAATTTGGATAAATGTGAGGTATTGCATTTGAGTATCACAAGATTTATACAAGACTTGTACAATTAATGGTAGGGCCCTGGTTAATATTGTACAACAGAGAGACCTAGGGATTCAGGTACATCTTTAAAATTTGCATCACAGGTAGACAAAGTGGTTAAAGGTGTTACGTTGCTCAGCCCTTTATAGGAGTTGGGATGTCATGTTGAGGTGTACAGGACATTGGTGAGACCCTTTTCTGGAATACTGTGTACAGTTCTGGTCACCTCATAATAGGAAGGATATTATTAAACAGGAGAGGGTTCAGAAGAGATTTACCAGGAGGCTGGGACCTTTATCACTGGAGTGTAGAAGGTTGGGAGGTGACTTTATTGAGGTTTATAAAATCAGGAGGGGCATAGATAAGGTGAATGGCAAGGGTAATTTTCCTAGGTAGGAGAGTTCAAAACTAGCGGGGATACTTTTAAGGTGAGAGGAGAACGTTTTTACACAGAGTGGTTTGTATGTGGAATGAACTTCCAGAGGAAGTGGTGGATGTGGGCACAGTTACAATATTTAAATGACATTTGGATATGTACGTGAAAAGGAAAGGTTTGGAGGGATATGAGCCAAGTGCAAGCAAATGGGACTAGTTTAGTTTGGGAATATGGTTGGCATGGACTAGTTGGATCGAAAGGTCGGCTGTATGATGCTATGACTATAACATTTTGCAATTTTGAGATCCTCTGTTAAATCTCCATTTGAACCTTCTTTGCTGTGTGGAGAACAATCACAGCTTTCTCCAGCTGTTGCATCATTTAGTTTGTGATCTTGGACACCTCCGTGCCGCCCCCCTCCATTTCAAATCAGGAAACCCTATGGCTGGCTGACAACTTAATTTGCTCTGGGTGTCAGAGCTGTCTGAGGCTGTGTGTTGCTCTGACTGAATATTCCAGTTCTTTCCTCGAGACGCTCCATAAACCTCTGCTACTCGTTTCATGGTTTGTGCCACATCCCCTTCACCCTTCACCCATCGCCCTCTTTACTGATTGACCTACACAGCACTCTCAACCTGGTAACACCTTCAATTTAAAATCTTTATCCTTGTTTCCCAACTCACTCCACATCCTTGTCCTCCCCTATCTCTACTGCCTTCTCCAGCTCCATCTCTTTATTTTTCCTGTTTTGGACTTGCGTCAATCCCTGATTTTCGTGGATGTATTGTTGGTGACTATATCCTCGGCTGCCTTGGCCATAACCTCTGGAATTATCTCTCCACCTCAATCCATCCTCCATTAAGATACTTCCTAAAACTGACCTCTTCCCCGTCCTAATTTTACCTTCTACAGCCTGTTGTCAAGGTTGTTCAATAATGGTCCTGTGAAGTGACTTGAGATGTTTCCCCACCTTGAAGGTGTTACGTAAATGCAAGTTTTTGTTGTTATTGTCTGGATACCAAATGATGAATGACTAAGTGCTGTCTTGGCCTGATGTAAGCACTTATTCCAGGACTAGCTTGTGCAAGATCTGGATTGCGGATGTGGGGTATGAGCTTGCATAACCATAAGCCACACCAGTGGTTAGGGTGTAACACTGGGATGGGAAGAATTTGGAGCAGCTCATTGCAGAACCCCCACGATGATGGCAGGGGGCATCCAGATGCCTCTTGCACTCATGAGTTAACTCCGTCAGTAACGTTCTCAGTTCTGAGTCAGTATGTTGTGGGGGATTCAAGCCCCATTCCACATTCACAATCCCAGATTCCAAGCTGACACTCCCAGCTCAGCGCTGTGGGAAAGCCACACCTGTTCGTGATGCTGATTTTGGGGGTGAGACATTAAAACAATCAGCTGCCTTCTCTCTCAGAACTCCTGTTGAAAGAGCAAAGGACCTAGTTTAAAATCCAATATTTATCCCTCCATCATCGTCTTCATCATTGAAACAAATTACCTGGCCGTTGTCATGTTGCTGCTTATAGGATCGTGCTGTGTGAACAATTGGCCGCCTAACATCCTCCATTATAACAGTGACTACTCTTCAGGTAAAATCACCATAGTCCTACTGGCACAGTGGTTAGCACTGCTGCCTCACAGCGCCAGAGACCCGGGTTCAATTCCCGTCTCGGGTGACTGTCTGTGTGGAGTTTGCACATTCTCCCCGTGTCTGCATGGGTTTCCTCCCACAGTCCAAAGATGTGCAGGTTAGGTGAATTGGCCATGCTAAATTACCTGTAGTTTAGATGAAGGGGTAAATGTCGGGGAATGGGTCTGGGTGGGTTGTGCTTCGGCGGGTTGGTGTGGACTTGTTGGGCCTGTTTCCACACTGTAAGTAATCTAATCTACTGTAGGGCTGCTCTTTCCTATGACGAGTGTTCATGGTTTAACCTGAGGGTAACCATGTCTCAGGTGAGGGGAGAGGTTGAGAAAAAAACCTTCATGGTCACCTCAGCCAGTGTAACGTTTGACCTCATGCTGTTGGCATCACTCTGTTACAAGACAGTCATCCAACCAACTGACCTAACTGACCCCCCTTCAGTGAATACTACGTTAGCTGTGAAACACGTTAGGATGTCTTGAAAATGTGACAGGCTCAATATAAATTCAGGTAGTTTACTTTGCACAGTAAAAGTGAGCAGTGTTGGTGTTTAACAAAGGGTTGGGTGTGTGGTGCTGGAAAAGCGCAGCAGGTCAGGCAGCATCCAAAAGCAGGAGGATCAACATTTCAGACATAAGCCTTTCATCAGGAAAACTTTCTCCTGGTTTAAAAAAGGGTGGAGAATAAGGGAGACTGTTCACATTTGAAGACCTTGTCATCTGAGGATTACAGTCTCCAGTGTCCCCTGTGTGAAAAGTCAGAAAGATTCCACCTTATTAGTTATATAGCCTGATCACTGTCCCCGACAAGTGTGTAGCCAGGACAGGATCATAGAATCTCAGCAAAGTGGTAACAGGCCATTCGGCCCATCGTGTCTGCACTGACCCTCCCAAGAGTGACCCACTCAGACCCCTACCCTATCCCCATGATCCCCCCATTTAGCATGGCCAATCCACCTAACCTGCACATCTTTGAACTGTGGGAAGAAACCTACACAGTCACGGGGGAGAATGTGCAAACCTCACACATAATCGTCTGAGGGTGGCATTGAACCCAGTTCCCTGACACTGCGAGGCAAAAGTGCTATCCACTGAGCCACTTAGCTGTGATACCTTCAGCAGTCAAAAAGTGTGGCACTGGAAAAGCACAGCCAGTCAGACAGCATCGAGGGGCAGGACAGCCCATGCTTCGAGCAGGAATATGGAGGGCACCCAAGGGGGCTGAGAGATAAATGGGAAGGAGTGGGGCTGGGCAGAAGGTAGCTGGGAATGCAATAGGTAGAAGGTGGGGGTGAAGGTGATAGGTCGAAGAGAAGGGTGGAGCGAATAGATGGGAAAGAAGATTTGGGATATCTGGTCGGTGTGGACGAGTTGGACTAAAAGGTCTGTTTCCATGCTGTACATCTCTATGACTCTCAGATGGACAAGTAGGACAGGTCATGAGGTGGTGCCAAGTTGGAGGGTTGGATCTGGGATAAGGTGGGGTGAGGAGAGATGAGGAAACTGATGAAATCGACACTGGGACTCTCCAAACACATGGGATCAATGAGGAAAATGAGGCATTCTTCCTTCCGGCGTCAGGTGGCTAGAGTTCGGCAGTGGAGGAGACCCAGGACTTGCATGTCCTTGGCGAAGTGGGAGGGGGAGTTGAAGTGATGCCTTCAGCAGTCAAATAGCCACTTATGAGGTCATGGGGTTAATGTTTGGAGTCTGTATTGCAGCTTTCTACTGCAGGGCTGGGGTAATCAGGCAAAGCCATTTTAAAAGAGAGAGTCTTTCCCAAACTTGGTCAGCGCCCCAGGCTCCAGAAATGGCTGTCACTGATTTGAGCTGAAAATTATCGGCATATTTCCTCTCACTGCCTCCGAGGTCAAATCCACTCACATAATTGATCACTCCGTTTAGGTACAGCATTTGTAACAAGTGCACTGCAGCAGATTTCCAACTTTCTGTCTCTCGCTGCAATGTTCAGTCTGTGAGCACATTCCCCAATCCCCATTGGAAATATTAACCCTCAGCAATGATCATCAGGAGCACTTTTGTCATTATTTTCTGATATGTCCTGTGATTTTATGATACATTCTGCCTGTTTTTCCTCCTCCTGCACCCCATTCTCATTTATAAAGCACCAATAAATTCCCAAGGCAGGCACAGAGATGGACAGGCACTAACCCAATGATAGACAGATGAGCAAATGCTTGGTGACAAGCAATCACTTTTTAAAAGTGCTTTTTGAAAGAGAAAGGTGGAGAAAATTAGGCGGAAAGCTCAAGCACAGAGGCTGGAGACCTGAAACAAATAAGAACAGAAATTGCTGGAGAAACTCAGCAGGTCTACCAGCATCTGCAGAGAGAGAAGCAGTTAACATCTTGAGTCCAGTGACCCCCCTTTGCTGCGAGATTGGTGTCTGCGGGCAGGATTGGGTGAATGGGATTGGTTTGAGCTCGGATGTGGCCACAGAGTTTTGGATTAATTCATGTTTTATGGAAGATGAGAGGTTGACCAGGAGGAGTAACCAGGTGTGGAGGTCAATGAGACATCCTTAGCAGCAAGTAGACCGAGGTGGGGCCAGGATGGATGATGCTGGGGGAACTGAGAGCCCCGAATAATGGAAAGGTGGAAGCCACCGCTGAGATGTTGAGGCCTGGTCCATCTGGTGGTTCCTTCTGGTGATTTCTGGAATCTCATTCCCGTTCACTCTGGTATAAGATCGAGCGTTCGTCCAGACTCGAGCTGAATTTACAGAGAGTGGTGAACCCACTGTGTGTTCTGGCAGATTGATACATTCAGTTATGGGGATAGCGAGGGAGAAAGGAAGGGAAGTATGTGTTGGTCCCCAAAAGAGTCGATGCAGCTGATGGGGTTGAATGGCTCCCTGCTGTTGCAATGTGTTTAATTTAAGGTGAGTAACTCACCTCCTGACTCCCCAAAGCCTGTCCACTATCTACGGGGCACAACTTAGGAGTGTGATGGAATACTCCACAATTGCCTGAATGGGGGCAGCTCCAACAACACTCAAGAAGCTTGACACCATCCTTGACAAAGCAGCCTGCTTGATTGGCACCACATCCACAAACATCCACTCCCTCAATCACGGAGGCTGTAGCAGCAGTGTGTACCATCAACAGGATGCACTGCAGAAATTCACCAGCAATCCCTCAGACAGCACTGTCAAAACCCACCACCACTTCCATCTAGAAGGACAAGGGCAGCAGATACATGGGAACACCACCCCCTGCAAGTACCCCTCCAAGCCACTCACCATCCTGACTTGGAAATATATCATTCCTGATGAAGGGCTTGTGCCCGAAACGTCGATTTTCCTGCTCCTTGGATGCTGTGCTTTTCCAGCACCGCTCTAACCTTGACTCTAATCTCTAGTATCTGCAGTCCTCACTTTCGCCTTGGAAATATACTGCCGTTCCTTCGCTGTCACTGAATCAGAATCCTGGAATTCCCTCCCTAAGGACATTGGGGGTCTACCTCCAGCACAGGAAGTGCAACAGGTACAAGAAGGCAGCTCACCCCCACTGTATTGAGGGAACGGGGGACAGGGAATAAATCTTGGGCCAGTCAGCGGTGTTCACATCCCATGAGCGAAGAAGGTCCTGACTTCTGTTTTGGAGTCCAAACCACCCGTGAAATAACCCAGCACCAGAACCACCTTCCAGTCCCACTGTGTATCAACAAACAGAGCTCTGAATAATGACTGGGAGACAGTGAGTGAGGAGGGGCTGCTGTCCGTACTGAAGCAAATCCTCTTGATCAATCACTGATAGATTGTCGATATCTTTTTGAAATGACCATTGTGTATAAAGCATCCTAACAGTTTAGCAGCCAGTGACCTCAGCTCTGACACCGCGCCTTAGCGACTAACTCTTTGTGACAGCATTGAAAATCTTTCGGAAACATTCTTACTGCAGAGAATGGGACGGTTCTGCTCATCCTAGTAGGGCTGTGCAAGCTGGAATGGAACAGTTATTAAACTTTAGGAGACTGTTAGCATTGAGCAGGACTTTAGTGACACAGGATTCCGTCACTGATGACTGGATTGGGGAAGTCTAAATGACCATAGCTGGAGTCGGAGGAAGAGAATGTTTGAGAGTAGGGGAGGGTACTGGGTGGTGAGGGGATTGGTACAAATTAACACCAAATTGACAATCCTCTTTTAAAAGCTCACTGAATGACCAGACTAAGAAATAGCTATAAGCTGTCACGTAGCTGTAAGGGAGCATTGACGTTTCCTAATCTTTAGTAAAAAGATTCTTTTTGCCACTGCAATTACAAAGCTGTGAGCCACCAAACCTGCTGAGAGGTCTCTGCCTGCACGTTTATGTTCCACATGAGCCCACCCTCTCCTCCACTTCAATAAAATATGTCTTTAGTAATACCAACAGGAGGCCATTCAGCCTCTCACAGGCAGCTCACCACTCAATGAGATTGTTGCTAATTTGTATCTTAACAAATAATGACTTTCATTTACACAATGCGTAAGGTAATGGTCTTGAAGAGTTTAATTTTGGTGTTACATTGGCTCTGCCCATTCTGCTGAAATCCCACACTGTCTGTGGTTGGAGATGAGGTTTTGTTCCGGATTTTGGGGGGAACAGATGGGTCTGTCCCAGCTCTTTAAGATCCCAGCGATTATACCTGGCCCAATGTAATTGTAATTATCACTACCATGTAATAAACCTCCTTGTAATCTACAAGCAGAACATCCTCTGCAGATAGAGAAAGTGAGGACTGCAGATGCTGGAGATCAGAGCTGAAAATGTGTTGCTGGAAAAGCGCAGCAGGTCAGGCAGCATCCAAGGAGCAGGAGAATCGACGTTTCGGGCATCAGCCCTTCCCGAAACGTTGATTCTCCTGCTCCTTGGATGCTGCCTGACCTGCTGCGCTTTTCCAGCAACACATTTTCAGATCCTCTGTAGATACTCTGTAGGGTGGTGTACCCTCTACCACCAATCACCCAGGGTAAGGCCCCAAGGCAAAGCAATGTCAAAGGAGGATTGGTGACACCTCAAACAATCCTTACCCAGTACCACACACTGGTACACATGGCAGATAACCACAAGGTACCAGCAATGGATAGCTGGGGAAATGGCACACATGACACCTTTTAATATCTCAAGATTTTGCAGCTAAATGAGTATCTCTTTGAAATGTAGGAAAAAGGAAGCAGCAAATTTTGTGCACAGCAGGATCCCACAAATGAGCAGCTAAATGATGATGTTGACTGAGGGTTAAATATTCACCATGCCACTGGGGTCTCCTGTGTTCTTATCCCAAAAATGGCTTGAGGATCTATGAGATCCACCTGAGAAAATAAAGGAGACCTCAGTGCATGTGTGTCTGGACAATGGCAATCCCAACCTTGGCATACAGAAAAGGGACAGCCATTTCACCCCTTTGAGTTTGTTGCAATCTGTGTGTTAATTCCATCAGTCCACTTCAGTTCTGTAACCCATTATTCCCTAATTTAACAAAAATCTATTTCAGTTTTAAAGTTTTCAATTGACACCCCAGCATCCAGCATCCTTTTTCAGGGAGTGGGGAGCAGAGGTGGGAGCGGTTCAGATTCCCACTCCCCTTTGTGTGAAGTCACCTGAACCTTCAGTGATGAGGAGAGATTGAAGAGATTGGGACCGTTCTCCTGGGAGAGAGAAGCCTGACAGCAAATCTGCTAGAGCTTTTCAAAACCATGAGCGGGCTGGAGAGAGGAGGTGGGGGGTGAAGCTGATTCCACTTGGTAAAAGGAACAACAGCGGGAGGGGCATAGGTGTGAAGTGATGTGCAAACAAAGGAAGGGTGATATGAGGAAAAGCTTTCTTACCCAGGAGTGATTAGGGTCTGGAGTAAACTGCCTGGAAACATGGTGGAGCCATAGGCATTCAAGACAGGCATGGGCTGATTATTTGGATATAAATAGTGTGGAAAGGTATGGGGGGAGAAAAGAGACTGGCACCAGATAACGGAAGGGTCAGGCTCTGATTTTGAGATTCTCCCCTGCCCTTTGTTCTGGACTGTCCACATCCAAAGAAACTGAATAGCTAGAGAGAAACTATCAATTTCTTAATTCCTTCTAAAAGTAACCTCAATGAGATCGTTGGAGAAGCTAAGGACTGCAGATGCTGGAGATCAGAGTCGAGTGTGGTGCTGGAAAAGCACAGCAGGTCAGGTAGCATCCAAGGAGCAGGAGAATCCTCATGAAGAGCTTATGCTTGAAACGTTGACTCTCCTGCTCCTCGGATGCTGCCTGACCTGCTGTGCTTTTCCAGCACCACTCTCTCAACTCAATCAGATTGTACCTTAGTCTTTCAAATTCTAGAGAATACAAATCTAATCCAGGTGAATTATGCTCATAATTTAACTCCTATTGCTCTGGTGGATAATTACACTTTCTTAAGACACACTCAGGTATAATTCCTTCATCGCTGAAGAGTGTGGTGCTGGAAAAGCACAGCCAGTCAGGCAGCATCCGAGGAGCATTCCTGATGATGGGTTTATGCTCGAAACGTCGACTCTCCTGCTCCTCGGATGCTGCCTGACCGGCTGTGCTTTTCCAGCACCACACTGTTTGACTCTGATCTCCAGCATCTGCAGTCCTCACTTTTACCCTGTAATCCCTTCACTGTGGAGTGTCTCTATGTTGATGCCTGTAGTGGGCGGCACGGTGGCACAGTGGTTAGCACTGCTGCCTCACAGCGCCAGAGATCCGGGTTCAATTCCCGCCTCAGGCGACTCTCTGTGTGGAGTTTGCACATTCTCCCCGTGTCTGCGTGGGTTTCCTCCGGGTGCTCTGGTTTCCTCCCACACTCCAAAGATGTGCAGGTCAGGTGAATTGGCCATAATAAATTGCCCGTAGTGTTAGGTTAGGGGTAGATGTAGGGGTATGGGTGGGTTGCGCTTCGGCGGGGTGGTGTGGACTTGTTGGGCCGAAGGGCCTGTTTCCACACTGTAAGTAATCTAATCTAATCTAATCTAACTTTCTCTGGGCTCCTGCAACCTGACTAGTGGGCACCCCAATAGGGTTTGTAAAAACACCATTTACAGGATATCAGTGTCGCTGGCTGGACCAGCATTTATTCCTCATTCCTAATTGCCCAGAGGGCAGTTAAGAGTCACCCACACTGCTGTGGGTCTGGAGTCACATGTAGGCCGGACCAGGTAAGGATGGCAGTTTCCTTCCCTAAAGGACATTAGGGAACCAAATGGGTTTTTCCAACAATTGGCAACAATAGTTAAAAATCTCACAACACTAGGTTATAGTCCAACAAATTTATTTGGAAGAACTAGCTTTCAGAGCACTGCTCCTTCATGAGGTGATTGTGGAGAATATTTAGGGCAGCACGGTGGCTCAGTGGTTAGTACTGCTGCCTCACAGCACCAGGGTCCCAGGTTCAATTCTAGCCTTGGGTAACTGTCTGTGTGGAGTTTGCACATTCTCCCTGTGTCTGCGTGGGTTTCCTCTGGGTGCTCTGGTTTCCTCCCACAGTCCAAAGATGTGCAGGCCAGGTGAATTGGCCATGCTAAATTGCCCGTAGTGTTAGGTGCATTAGTCAGAAGAAAGTGGGTCTGGTTGCGTTACTCTTTGGAGGGTCGGTGTGGACTGGTTGGGCCGAAGGGCCTGTTTCCACACTGTAGGGAATCTAATCTTATAAAAAAAGACACAGAATTTATAGCAGAAGTTTACAGTGTGATGGAACTGAAATGATATATTGAAAAAGACCTAGAGTGACCTTCTTGGAGATCCTCTCCACTTTTAGCCGGCAATTCGAGGTGTCATAACAGATTCATGGTCATCATTAGACTCTTTATTCCAGATTTTTATCTGTGACCATGGAACTTGAACCCGGGTCCCAGAAAATTAGTATTCATTTGGAGAGGGCTAGAATACAAGAGTAGAGATGTACTGCTGAGGCTCTATAAGGCTCTAGTCAGACCACATTTGCAATATCATAAGCAGCTTTGCTATGGAATGATGTGGTGGTGCTGGAGGGGGGTCCAGAGGAGGTTTATAAGAATGATCCTGGGGATGAAAGGCTTGTCATATAGAAGTGGTTGAGGACTCTGGGTCTATACTCGCTGGAGTTTAGAAGGATGAGGGGGAGCTCATTGAAACTTACAGAATACTGAGGGGCCTGGATAGTGTGGATATGGAGAAGATGTTTCCATCAGTGGGAGAGACTAGGACCTGAGGGCACAGTCTCCGAGTGATGGGAAGATGCTTGAGAACCGAGATTTGAGATGAGGGAGAGTTTCTTCAGTCGCATGGTGATGAATCTGTGGGATTCATTGCTGCAGAATCTGTGGAGACCATGTAGCACTGAATGTATTAAGACAGAGATAGATAGGTTCTCGATTAGTAAGGGGAGCAAGGGTTGAGGGAGAAGACAAGAGAGTGGGGTTGAGAAACATATCAGCAATGATCGAATGGTGGAGCAGGCTCGATGGGCCGAATGGCTTAATTCTGCTCTTATATCTTATGGTCTTACTTGAGACTCCAGATTTATAGTCTTATGATAATACCACCAAGTTTGTCCAACACTGACCTGACTCGGGTCATCGAACAGTTAGAATAGAGACTCAGGAAGCCCAGATCCGAGGCTCCCCCTCAGATTGACGTCGTTGAACATCAGCGATTGTAAAGCTCTCTGCAAGGGGGCCTGTCCAAACAGGCTGATGGAAACTTGTGGCCTGGGCTTGAACTGGATTGCGTACGGTGGCTGATCCCTGCTCCCTGCAGACTCGCCCCAGGAGCAGTCACACAGGCCTGTGGATCTTCAGTCTTTAAATAAAACGGGAAGGGACCAGTTTGGCTGTCAGAACATAAATAGAAGGCTTATTTCCATCCACAGTGACACGGTTTGTGTTGTTTTCTGAGTAAATAAGTTAAAACCTTTCTCAGAGTCCTGAGCACGGTCTCACAAGACGCAGCATTTGAAAGGATAAAGTCATCCCATTTCAACAAAAAAAAGCAGTCAGGGACTTACTGACTGAAAGTTAGGTCCGGGTTTTTTGGGAGATCAGATCTCTCAGTCTTACAGTGTCCACTGTCCGCTCATTCCTCACAATGTTTGAAAGGAGAATGATTTCCGTTTCTTTAGCACCTTTCACAACCTCACCATGTCCCAAGTGCTTTCCAGCCAATCAAACAGTTCTGCAGCCTTGTCACTGTCATGTAGGGTAACCCAGCAGCAATTGTTTACACAGCAAGCTCCCGTGAACAGCAGAGTAACTAACAATAACTACAATCCTCTTTTTGGTTGATTTTTCATCAACTTTCTCAGAGATATTACAAGACTTCTCCTCATCTACCCCTCCGAGCAGGTGGGACTTGAATCTGGACCTCCCGGTTCAGAAGTAAGGACACTACCACTGTGCCACCAGCACCCTTGATCATTTTTATTTCCATTGTTGGTTGGGGGTTGAATATCCCCCAAGGACACTGGGGAGAGCTCCTCTGTTCTTGTTCCACTCGGGCTAAGAGGAGAGATAAGGTCTCCAGTGTAACATCTCATCAAGAAGGCAGCCCTCCAGTGGGTCAAACTGCAAGATGTACTTCAATCTCAGGGCAGGAACTCACAAACCCCTGGGTCAGACATTGAGAGTGTTCCTCACTGAGCCACTGCTGACACAGGCCCCTGTATCAGCTGCTCTTTCACAGTGCAGTGTCCACAGGCCTGCACTGTCACAAGCTGGATTAGTGGTGCTGGAAGAGCACAGCAGTTCAGGCAGCATCCAAGGAGCTTCGAAATCGACGTTTCGGGCAAAAGCCCTTCATCAGGAATAAAGGCAGTGAGCCTGAAGCGTGGAGAGATAAGCTAGAGGAGGGTGGGGGTGGGGAGAAAGTAGCATAGAGTACAATGGGTGAGTGGGGGAGGGGATGAAGGTGATAGGTCAAGGAGGAGAGGGTGGAGTGGATAGGTGGAAAAGGAGATAGGCAGGTAGGACAAGTCTGACAAGTCAAGGAGACAGTGCTGAGCTGGAAGTTTGGAACTAGGGTGAGGTGGGGGAAGGGGAAATGAGGAAGCTGTTGAAGTCCACATTGATGCCCTGGGGTTGAAGTGTTCCGAGGCGGAAGATGAGGCGTTCTTCCTCCAGGCGTCTGGTGGTGAGGGAGCGGCGGTGAAGGAGGCCCAGGACCTCCATGTCCTCGGCAGAGTGGGAGGGGGAGTTGAAATGTTGGGCCACAGGCCGGTGTGGTTGATTGGTGTGGGTGTCCTGGAGATGTTCCCTAAAGCGCTCTGCTAGGAGACGCCCAGTCTCCCCAATGTAGAGGAGACCACATCGGGAGCAACGGATACAATAAATGATATTAGTGGATGTGCAGGTAAAACTTTGATGGATGTGGAAGGCTCCTTTGGGGCCTTGGATAGAGGTGAGGGAGGAGGTGTGGGCGCAGGTTTTACAGTTCCAGCAGTGGCAGGGGAAAGTGCCAGGATGGGAGGGTGGGTTGTAGGGGGGCGTGGACCTGACCAGGTAGTCACGGAGGGAACGGTCTTTGCAGAAGGCGGAAAGGGGTGGGGAGGGAAATATATCCCTGGTGGTGGGGTCTTTTTGGAGGTGGTGGAAATGTCGGTGGATGATTTGGTTTATGCGAAGGTTAGTAGGGTGGAAGGGGCGTTCTGTCCTTGTTACAGTTGGAGGGGTGGGGTCTGAGGGCGGAGGTGCGGGATGTAGACAAAATGCGTTGGAGGGCATCTTTAACCACGTGGGAAGGGAAATTGCGGTCTCTAAAGAAGGAGACCATCTGGTGTGTTCTGTGGTGGAACTGGTCCTCCTGGGAGCAGATATGGCGGAGGCGGAGGAATTGGGAATACAGGATGGCATTTTTGCAAGAGGTAGGGTGGGAAGAGGTGTAATCCAGGTAGCTGTGGGAGTCGGTGGGTTTGTAAAATATGTCAGTGTCAAGTCGGTCATCATTAATGGAGATGGAGAGGTCCAGGAAGGGGAGGGAGGTGTCAGAGATGGTCCAGGTAAATTTAAGGTCATGGTGAAATGTGTTGGTGAAGTTGATGAATTGCTCAACCTCCTCGCGGGAGCACGAGGTGGCGCCAATGCAGTCATCAATGTAGTGAGGAAGAGGTGGGGAGTGGTGCCGGTGTAATTACAGAAGATCAACTGCTCTACATAGCCAACAAAGAGACAGGCATAGCTGGGGCCCATACGTGTGCCCATGGCTACCCCGGGGCGAATGTGTGAACAGACAGTTGTCTGAGGGTGGAATCGAAGCCAGGTCTCAGGCACTGTGAGGCAGCAGTGCTAACCACTGAGCTACAGTGCAGCTCCTTTGTTGAGAGAACGCAGAGTATGCTGACCCTTATTGAGAACCATTCCAGCATCTACAGTTCTTTGTTCTATTTTAGCTCTTTGTGGGATCTTGCTGTCACATTTTCTGACTTCACTGGACGTTGGGGGGCAGTTTGGAGGGGGGGGGATGAGGATCTGTGGCCATTTTTCAGGCAGCTGTGTGCAGTTCCCTCACAGTGTGATGTCATTCAGCCCATCATGACTACTTGGTGTCCAATTAGTCTCCCTTCCCTAGCACTTGCCCCACTGCTCTGGAAGGTTTCCCCTTTCAGAGGAACTACCCAATTGTTCATTCAATGTCATTGTCCCTTTGAGTGGTGTATTCCACATTGTAACTCCTTGTGTTCATGTGATGTCTGGCTCCTTTTGCTCATTATCCTAGGCTGTAATTCCCTGTTTACCAAACCACCTGCCAATGGAAACAGCTTTTTTAACACTGTCTAACTGCCAGTTTGACATTGAATGTGGAACACTGCATTGAGCGTTTTGCAAGTGCCACCTAATTTGGTACGGTCAGTTTTTTTGTGGAAAGCCAAGGGGAGGTGTTGCTACACTGATGATTGAAGTTTTGATTGTCAAAGGTGTTAAAGGTTGTGGGGACAGTGTGGCTACATGGCATTGATGTGTTTGGTCAGTCATGACAATATTATGTAGAGGGACAAACACAATGGGCTGAATGACCTGCTCCCATTCCTCTTTCTTGAGATCATAGATTCACTACAGCGTGGAAACAAGCTCTTCGGCCCAACAAGTCCACACTGACCCTCCGAAGAGTAACCCACTCAGACCCATTCCCTACCCTATTACTCTACAATTATCCCTGACTTAACCTACACATTCCTGGACACTATGAGTAATTTAGCACAGTCAATTCACCCTGACCTGCATATCGAGGAGAAAGTGAGGACTGCAGATGCTGGAGATCAGAGCTGAAAATGTGTTGATGAACCTTCATATAGTTGGATTATGGAGAGGAAAGTGGAGCACTCGGAGGAAACCCACACAGACACGCGGAGAATGTGCAAACTCCACACAGACAGTCACCCGAGGCTGGAATTGAACCTGGGTCCCTGGTGCTGTGAGGCAGCAATGCTAACCACTGAGCCACTGTGCCACCATCACGATCTGGCAGTCGTTAGTGCATATGGTGTACATACCTGGAATCACGCCGGACAGCATTTGCTGGGTTTTCCTGAGTGTGCTCAAAATTACACAAAAGGCTAATTTTGAATTGTCCGTCAGGTCAGTGGGTCGTTCACTTGCAAGAACTGAAAACTGCGATTATTAATACACGGGGACCCCGCCCCTGGTTAGGACACGGGGGGCCCGCCCCTGGTTAGTACACAGGGGCCCTGCCCCTTGGAAACACAAAGATCATGTAAACCCTGCGCCTGTTTCAATTCAACAAAGCAGGTGATCACCATGTGCTGGCTCATTTTCAGGAAAAAGCCATGACCAATCAGAATCTGTGAGCCTGGTTGAAAATTTAAACAAAACTTGGCAGTTAACTGAAATAATATATAAATTATCTAACCATGGGAAAAGGCTATAATGGACCTTGTTTTGGGGAATGAGCCTGGCCAGGTGATATGGTTTCAGTGAGGGAGAATTTAGAGAATAGTGATCACAATTCTGTGATTTTAGGACGGAGTATTGTGTGTAGTTTTGAGCCCCGTATCTCAGGAAGGATGTACGCGCCCTGGAGACTGTCCAGAGGAAGTTCACTAGAATGGTCCCAGGAATGAAAAGCTTAACATATGAAGAACATTTGAGGATTCTGGGTTTATACTCGATGGAGTTTAGAAGGATGAGGAGGGATCTAATTGAAACATCCAGAATACTGAATGACCTGGACAGAGTGGATGTTGGAAAGATGTTTCCATTGGTAGGAGAGACTAGGACCCGAGGGCACAGCCTTAGAGTAAAAGGAAATAAGGAGAAACTTATTCAGCCAGAGAGAGTGGTGAATCTGTGGAATTCATTGCCACAGAAGGCTGTGCAGGCCAGGTCATTGAGTATATTTAAGATAGAGATAGGTAGATAGGTTCTTGAGTATCAAGGGGATCAAGGGTTACAGGGAGAAAGTGGGTGAATGGGGTTGAGAAACTGATCATCCATGATTGAATGGCAGAGCAAACTCAATAGGCCGAATGACCTAACTTCTGCTCTTATGTCCTATGGTCTTAAGATAGTTATGGTTAAGGATAAGACCAGTCCTCAGGTGAAAGTGCTCAATTGGGGAAGGTTAAATGCAGCAGTATTAGGCAGAAACTGAAGCTGTTTGGGGACAAATCCACATCTGACACATGGAGAGTCTTATAAAGGCCAGTTGTTCAGAATTCACGACTGGTGTGTTCCTGTGAGGATGAAAGATAAGGATGGCAAAACTCGGGAACCTTGGATGATGAGGGATATTGACAGATTAGTTAAAAAGAAAAGGAAGCATATGTAAGGTTTAGGAAACTGAAATCAGGTTCGGTCCTTGAAAAAAATAAAGGAAACAAGAAAGAACTTAAAGAAGAAACTAGGCGAGCCAGAAGGGGCCATGAACTGTTCTTGGAAAGTCAGATTAAGGAGAATCCCAAGGTATTTTATATTAGGAGCAAGAGTATAGTTGGAGAAAGGGTGGATCCACTCAACAACAAAGGAGGGAATTTATGCCTAGACGCAGAGGAAGTGGGTAAGGCCCTTAATGAGTATATCACATCGGTATTCACTACAAGAAGCACATGGATGATGGTAAGATTAGGGGAGGGGTTTGTTGATATTCTGGGATATGTCAATATTAAGAAGCAGGGTGGGGTGTCTTGAAAAGCATGACTGCAGTGAAGTCCCCAGTGCCTGATAGGATCTATCCCAGGGTACTGAGGGAGATAAGGGAGGAGGTTGCTGGGGCCATGACAGAGATCTTTGTATCCTCTTTAGCCACATAAATAAAATTAGTACGTTTGCCGACATCACAAAAGTTGTGGGTAGCGAGGAGGATATAGGTCAGCTGGAAATTTGTACAGAGAGATGACAATAGAGTTTAATCAGATAAATGTGAGTTGGTGCACTTTTGGAGGTCAAATGCAAAAGGAAAGTACACAGTAAATGGTAGAATCTTTAGGGGCATTGATATAGAGAAGGATCTTGGGGTGAAAGTCCATAGCTCCCTGAAAGTGGCAACACAAATGGATAAGGTGGTAACGAAGGCACACAGCTTGTCTTCATCGGTCAGGGCATTGTGTTTAAAAATTGGCAAGTCATGTTGCAGCTGTATAAAACTTTAGTTAGGCCACATTTGAATATTGTGTGTAATTTTTGGTCACCACACCACAGGAAGGATGTGGAAGTTTTGGAGAGGTGGCAAAAGAAGTGTAGGTTAGATTACTCCACACAGAGAGTTGCCTGAGGCAGGAATTGAACCCGAGTCTCTGGTGCTGTGAGGCAGCAGTGCTAACCACTGTGCCACCGTGTACCAATATACTGTCTGGCTTGTGGTGTATTAGCTTTAAGGAGAGATTGGACAAACTTGGATTGTTTTCACTAGAGCGTCAGAGGCTGTGGGACAACTTTATAGAAGTGAGGTCAATAGCCAGAACCTTCCCAGGGTGGAAATGTCAAATACAAGGAGGCATGAGTTTAAGGTGAGAGGGGGAAAGTTTAAAGGAGATGTGCAAGGAACATTTTTTTACATCGTGGGTGGTAGATGCCTGGATCATGCTGCCAGGGGAGGTTGTAGAAGCAGATCTGATAGCAATGTTTAAGAGACACTTAGACAAACACTTTGGGTTTAGTTTAAAATATAATATCTTGGTCAGCACTGACGTGGGATGCCAAAGGGCCTGTTCCAGTGCTGCACTGTTCTGTGTTCTGTAAGTCTACATTTATTGGTTCATCCTCCATGGTATCAACTACTGTGACTGAGTTGACCTGCCAAACAATCAGTGCTCTCCTTTTGTACAGGATGAAAGTTTCCCATTTACAGTGGCATTCTTGCAAAAGGCCCTGGTGAGTGCAAGATGAAAAACTTTGACAAAATGTATCTTTTTTTCAGCAAACCTCAATGTATAGATATACTTCCTTGGTGCTCCTTGGCTTGATGCTCACGTTTGTTTCGTAATGAGTCCTTGAGATGTTTTACTCTGTTAAGGACACTATAGAAATGGAAGTTATTGTTATTGTATTCAGGTTTATAGAAAATCAGAGCAAGTTCATCTTAAAGGTAGAAAGAGGATGTTGGAAGAGCTTTCTGAGGTGAAGATCCAGAAGGAGGTCAGTGTGTGGCGTTCATGCTAACTTAGACCCCCTCTACTCCAAATAAGCTTGTTCTTTTCTGAAAATTCTTTGTAAAATTACTGAGATTAAAATTGGCTCCTTTAAGTTTGACAGGGGACCACTGCAGTTTGAAAGGACTTTTGTGGACTGTAAATATTTTATAAAGCACTTTGGGATCAAAGTGAATGTGAAAGGCGCTATGTAGATGCAAGTCAGCACCATTCCTGGCAAACGCAAGTTACTGAGCAGTGCTCCAGCAAGATGGTGAGCCACCTAACCCTCTGCTGCCACCTTGTGTTGACTGCATGAATTGCCCCACTCCATCTGCAGATCCTGAGTCAGAAACGTACCTGCATTCATTCTGAAATACTTCAAAGTACAATGAACTACTGAGGCTCAGTGACTGATAGTTTGGTGCAGGCTTTGTGCAGCAATATTCTCAAACAGCAAATAACGTGGCTTTGAGCGAACAGGAGGAGGCCATTCAGCCCCTAACATTCCGCCAGACTTGCAGTTTATTTGACTCTTAACTCGATCTATCCACCTTGGTTTAATCACACAAGTATCTATCAAACTCAATTTTGAAATCACCAATTGACCTTTCACCTCAAGGGCTATTTGTGGGGGAGAAGGTTCCAGATTTCCACAAGACCCTGTGTGAGAAAATATTTCCTGACATCACCCTGAATGACATGGCTCAATGTTTAGGGTATTGCCTCCTCTTTCTGGGCCCTTTACCCTCCACCAGCCCTGCTGAAGAAAATGGTTTCCCTGTTAACTCCTTTAAACAGTTTAAATGCCTCACCCGAACCCTCAGCACTCCCCCAACTCCAGCTAAACCCCAGGCCCATTCCTGTGTGGCCATCCTCTAAGTGGAGGCATTAGCCCTAGTGGTATCATCAGGGAAAATCGATGTTTCGGGCAAAAGCCCTTCATTGGATAAAGGGGGTGCACTGGTAGTTTGGCACTGACCTCTACACCGCTGAAGGCAGACGGCAACTTGAAAAAGACACCTCCTCCTACTGCTCCCTCGACCATGACCCCACCCCCCATCACCAAACCATCATCTCCCAGACCATACAGAACCTCATCCCCTCAGGAGATCTCCCACCCACAGCTTCCAACCTCATAGTCCAGGAACCCCGCACTGCCCGGTTCTACCTCCTTCCCAAGATCCACAAGCCTGACCATCCTGGCCGACCTATTGTCTCAGCATGCTCCTGCCCCACTGAACTCATCTCTACCTACCTCGACACTGTCCTATCCCCCCCCTAGTCCAGGAACTCCCCACATACATTCGAGACACCACCCTTGGCCTCCACCTCCTCCAAGACTTCCGTTTCCCTGGCCCCCAACGCCTCATCTTCACCATGGATATCCAATCCCTCTACACCGCCATGACCAGGGTCTCCAACCCCTCTGTTTTTTCCTCTCCAGACGTCCCCAACAGTACCCTTCCACCGACACACTCATTCATTTGGCTGAACTGGTCCTTACCCTTAACAATTTCTCCTTTGAATCCTCCCACTTCCTCCAGACCAAAGGGGTAGCCATGGGCACACGTATGGGCCCCAGCTATGCCTGTCTTTTTGTTGGCTATGTAGAGCTGTTGATCTTCCATAATTACACCGGCACCACTCCCCACCTCTTCCTCCGCTACATTGATGACTGCATTGGCGCCAACTCGTGCTCCCGTGAGGAGGTTGAGCAATTCATCAACTTCACCAACACATTCCACCCTGACCTTAAATTTACCTGGACCATCTCTGACACCTCCCTCCCCTTCCTGGACCTCTCCATCTCCATTAATGACGACTGACTTGACACTGACATGTTTTACAAACCCACCGACTCCCACAGCTACCTGGATTACACCTCTTCCCACCCTACCTTCTGCAAAAATGCCATTCCGTATTCCCAATTCCTCCCAGGAGGACCAGTTCCACCACAGAACACACCAGGTGGCCTCCTTCTTTAGAGACTGCAATTTCCCTTCCCACGTGGTTAAAGATGCCCTCCAACGTTGGTACATGTCAGCACAAATGATGTTGGGAAGAAGAGGAGGAACATACTGCAGCGGGACTTCGGAGAAGTAGGAAGAAAGCTGAAAAGCAGGACGTCCAGGGTGGTTATCTCCGGTTTACTTCCAGTTCCTCGGGCTGGTGAGGCCAGAAACTGGGAGATAATGGACTTGAATGTGTGGTTGGGGAACTGGTGCAGGAAGCAAGGATTTAAATTCTTGGATCACTGGGGTATATTTTGTGGTAAGCATAAATTATACAAGAGAGACTATTTGCACCTTAATAGGTTAGGGACCAGCATTCTGGCAGGCAGGTTTGCTACTGCAACACAGCTACGTTTAAACTAAGTAGCTGGGGGGGGACAAACTGGATGTTTAAGAAGGAAATTGAAGGGAAAGTTAGAACAAGGGAAGTCAAGAAAGACAACTGTATCAATGAGGCAGAAAACTCAAAAAGGGATCATGCTGTAAGGTTGAGTGAAATAGGAGTTGATGGGAAGGGTGAGGGCAGTAATAAATTTAAAATACTATACATGAATGCACGAAGCATTAGAAATAAGATGGATGAGCTTGAGGCTCTTTTGGAAATTGGCAGATACGATATTGTGGGGATAACTGAGACGTGGCTTCAAGTGGACAGGGCCTGGGAAATGAATATTCAAGGCTACACATGCTATCGTAAGGACAGACTGACGGGCAGAGGGGGTGGGGTGGCCATGTTAGTAAGGGAGGATATTCAGTCCCTTGCGTGGGGGGAACTAGAATCAGGGGATGTAGAGTCAGTGTGGATAGAGCTGAGAAATACTAAGGGTAAAAAGACCCTCTTGGGAGTTATCTACAGGCCCCCAAATAGTAGGCTGGATGTCGGATGTAAGTTGAATCAGGAGCTGAAATTGATCTGTTGTAAAGATGTTACTACAGTTGTTATGGGGGATTTCAACATGCAGGTAGACTGGGAGAATCAGGATGGTATTGGACCTCAAGAAAGAGACTTTGTGGAGTGCCTCAGAGATGGATTCTTAGATCAGCTGGTGCTGGAGCCTACCAGGGAGAAGGTAATTCTGGATCTGGTGTTGTGCAACGAACCGGATTTGATCAGGGACCTCGAAGTGAAGGAGCCATTAGGAAGTAGTGACCATAATACAATAAGCTTCAATCTGCAATTTGAGAGGGAGAGGGTACAATTAGAAGTGACAATATTTCAGTTGAATAAAGGGAGCTATGGAGTTATGAGGGAGGAGCTGGCCAAAGTTCAATGGTGCAATACCCTAGCAAAGATGACAGTGGAGGAACAATGACAGGTATTTCTGGGTATAATGCAGAAGATGCAGGATCAGTTCCTTCCAGTAAGGAAGATAGATCCTAAGAGGAGGCAGGGGTGGCCATGGCTGACAGCGAAGTTAAGAAACATATAATGTCAAAAGGGAAAAAGTATAACATAGCTAAGATGAGTGGGAAAACGGAGAACTGGGAAGCTTTTAAAGAACAACAGAGGATAACTAAGAAGGAAATACACAGGAAAAAAAAGAGGTATGAAGGTAAACTGGCCAAAAATATAAAGGAGGATAGTAAAAGCTTTTTTAGGTATGTGAAAGGCAAAAAAATGGTTAAGACTAAAATTGGGCCCTTGAAGACAAACAGGGGAATATATTCCTGGGAACAAAATGGCAGAAGAATTGAATTGGTATATCAGATCTGTGTTCACTGGGGAAGACACAAGCAATCTCCCTGAGGTAACAGTGGCTGAAGGACCTGAACTGAAGGGAATTTATATTTGCCAGGAATTGGTGTTGGAGAGACTGTTAGGTCTGAAGGATGATAAGTCCCCGGGACCTGATGGTCTACATCCCAGAGTACTGAAGGAGGTGGCTAGAAATCGTGGATGCATTGGTGATTATTTTCCAGAGTTCGATAGATTTGGGATCAGTTCCTGTGGATTGGAAGGTGGCTAATGTTGTACCACCTCCTTCAGTACCCTGGGATGTAGACCATCAGGCCCCGGGAACCTATAAACCTTCAGACCTAACAGTCTCTCCAACACCAAATCCTGGCAAATATAAATTCCCTTAAGTTCAGGTCCTTCAGCCACTGTTACCTCAGGGAGATTACTTGTGTCTTCCCCTTTTTAAGAAAGGTGGGAGAGAGAAAGCAGGAAATTATAGACCAGTTAGTCTGACCTCAGTGGTGGGAAAGATGCTGGAGTCTATTATAAAGGATGAAATTACAACACATCTGGATAGCAGTAACAGGATAGGACAGAGTCAGCATGGATTTATGAAGGGGAAATCATGCTTGACTAATCTTCTGGAATTTTTTGAGGATGTAACTCGGAAGATGGACAAGGGAGATCCAGTAGATGTAGTGTACCTGGACTATCAGAAAGCCTTTGATAAAGTCCCACATAGGAGGTTAGTGAGCAAGATTAGGGTGCATGGTATTGGGGGCAAAGTACTAACTTGGATTGAAAGTTGGTTAGCTGACAGGAAACAAAGTGATAAACAGCTCCATTTCGGAATGGCAAGCAGTGACCAGTGGGGTACCGCAGGGATCAGTGCTGGGACCGCAGCTTTTTACAATATCTATTAATGATATAGAAGATGGTATTAGTAATAACATTAGCAAATTTGCTGATGATACTAAGCTGGGTGGCAGGGTGAAATGTGATAAGGATGTTAGGAGATTACAGGGTGACCTGGACAAGTTAGGTGAGTGGACAGATGCATGGCAGATGTAGTTTAATGTGGATAAATGTATGGTTATCCACTTTGGTGGCAAGAACAGGAAGGCAGATTACTACCTAAATGGAATCAATTTAGGTAAAGGGGCAGTACAAAGAGATCTGGGTGTTCTTGTACACCAGTCAATGAAGGTAAGCATGCAGGTACAGCAGGTAGTGAAGAAGGCTCATAGCATGCTGGCATTCATAACAAGAGGGATTGAGTATAGAAGCAAAGAGGTTCTTCTGCAGCTGTACAGGGCCCTGGTGAGACCACACCTGGAATATTGTGTGCAATTCTGGTCTCCAAATTTGAGGAAAGACATTCTGGCTATTGAGGGAGTGCAGCGTAGATTCATGAGGTCAATTCCTGGAATGGCAGGACTACCTTACACTGAAAGACTGGAGCGACTGGGCTTGTATACCCTTGAGTTTAGAAGGCTGAGAGGGGATCTGATTGAGACGTATAAGATTATTAAAGGATTGGACACTCTGGAGGCAGGAAGCATGTTTCTGCTGATGGGTGAGTCCTGAACCAGAGGACACAGTTTAAAAATACGGGGTAGACCATTTAGGACAGAGATGGAGAGAAACTTCTTCACTCAGAGAGTGGTGGCTGTGTGGAATGCTCTGCCCCAGAGGGCAGTGGAGGCCCAGTCTCTGGATTCATTTAAGAAAGAATTGGATAGAGCTCTCAAGGATTGTGGAATCAAGGGTTATGGAGATAAGGCAGGAACAGGATACTGATTAAGGATGATCAGCCATGATCATATTGAATGGTGGTGCAGGCTCAAAGGGCAGAATGGCCAACTCCTGCACCTATTGTCTATTGTCGTCCACATCCCGCCCTTCCGCTGTCAAACCCCATCCCTTGAACCGTAACGAGGACAGAACCCCCCCCCCCCCCCCCCCGTTGCTCACCTTTCACCCTACCAACCTTCGCATAAACCACATCATCCGAAGACATTTCTGTCACCTCCAAATTGACCCCACAACCAGGGATATATTTCCCTCCCCACCCCTTTTCACCTTCCGCAAAGACCGTTCCCTCTGTGTCTACCTGGTCAGGTCCACGCCCCCCAACAACCCACCCTCCCATCCTGGCACTTTCCCCTGCCACTATAGGAGTTGCAAAACCTGCTCCCACACCCCCTCCCTTACCTCCATCCAAGACCCCAAAGGAGCCTTCCATATCCATCAAAGTTTTACCTGCACATCCACCAATATTGTATCCGTTGCTCCTCTACAGTCTCCTCTACACTGGGGAGACTGGGCGCCTCCTAGCAGAGCGCTTTAGGGAACATCTCTGGGACACCCGCACCAATCAACCCCACCGCCCTGTGGCCCAACATTTCAACTCCCCCTCCCACTCTGCCGAGGACATGCAGGTCCTGGGCCTCCTCCACTGCCGCTCCCTCACCACCCGACGCCTGGAGGAAGAGCGCCTCATCTTCCACCTCGGAACACTTCAACCCCAGGGCATCAATGTGGATTTCACCAGTTTCCTCACTTCCCCTTCCCCCAGCTCACCCCAGCTCCAACCATCCAGCTCAGCACCATACCCGTGACCTGTCCTACCTGCCTATCTTCCTTTCCACCTATCCACTCCACCCTCCTCTCTGACCTATCACCTCCACCCCCACCCCCACCTCCATTCACCTACTGTACTCTATGCTACTTTCTCCCCACCTCCCTCTCATTTATCTCTCCACGCTTCAGGCTCACTGCCTCTATTCCTGATGAAGGGCTTTTGCCCGAAACGTCGATTTTCCTGCTCCTTGGATGCTGCCTGACCTGCTGTGCTTTTCCAACACCACTCTAATCTAGACTCTGGTTTCCAGCATCTGCAGTCCTTGTTTTTACCTAGTGGTACCCTCACTTGGCTGTTAATTCAGAGACTCAGAGAATGCTCCTGGGACTTGGTTTGAATCCTACCATGGCAGAGAGTGGAATTTGAATTTGATTAAAAATTTGAAATCAAGCATCTAAATAATGACCATGAATTGATCAATGGGGGGAACCCCATCTGGTTCACTGATGTCCTTCAGGGAAGGAAATCTGCTGTATTCACCTGGTCTGGCTTACATGTGACTCCAGACTCTCAGCAATGTGGCTGACTCTGGGCAATTAGGACTGGGAGCCAGCAAGACCCTTTCCCTATCAATGAAGTTCTCCAAGGGGAACGGCAGTCTGGGACAGACCCTTACTTTTCAGAGTCATGATGAGGAATCCTTAATATTCACATGAAGAGGACGGTAACAAGGGACATAATGGCCTACTGGTATTATCGTTAGATTAATGTTCTGGGGACCCAGTTCTGAATCCTGCCATGGCAGGTGATGGAATTTGAATTTGATAAAAATCTGAATTCAAGATGTAAATGGTGACCATGAGACCATTTGCCAATTGTCAGAAAGAAAACCCATCTGGATCACTGATGTCCATCAGGGAAGGAAATCTACCCTCCTTACCCGGCCTGGCCTGGCCTACATGTGACTCCAGGCCCACAGCAACGTGGTTGCCTCTGAATTGGCCCAGCAATTCACTTATTTCAAGGGAAGAACAATAAATGGCTGGCCAGCGTTGCCCATGTCCTACAAATGAATAAAAACAAACATTGCCCAATCCCCCACGCTGCAGATTCTGTGATGGGTGAGAATCCATCCCCTGACTCTGTGGGTTGCGTCTCACAGAAGTAACCATCACTAGTTAGTCATCAGGTTAGAGTGTAGCCACCATACTGTGGGACCATTGACCTCTTTGGTTAAAAGCAGTCAAGCCACTAGAGAATCTGAACAAGGAGGTCTAGTTCACTGCATGATGGTAAGTGGTAACATTCGCTAGTTGCACATAATGACTAGGGCTGTCAGAAACAGGAACATCTCACCCAATCAGATTTCCAGCTGGGCTCTTCATTGTTCACCCAAGACTGTATGACATCATCAGATTTAAACATAGAACATTACAGCACAATACAGGCCCTTCAACCCTCGATGTTGCACCGACCCGTGAAACCAATCTGAAGCCTATCTAACCTACACTATTTCATGCATATATTCATCCAATGACCATTTAAATGCCCTTAAAGTTGTTGGGTCTACTACTGTTGCAGGCAGTGCATTCCATGCCCCTACTACTGAGTAAAGAAATTACCCCTGACATCTGTCCTATATCTATCACCCCTGAATTTAAAGCTATGTCCCCTTGTGCTAGCCATCGCCATCCAAGGGAAAAGGCTCACTCTCCACCCTATCTAACCCTCTGATTGTCTTATATGTCTCTATTAGTCACCTCTCAACCACCTTCTTCCTCATGAAAACAGCCTCAAGGTCCCTCAGCCTTTCCTCATGAGACTTTCCCTCCATATCAGGCAACATCCTAGTAAATCTGCTTTGAACCCTTTCCAAAGCTTGCACATCCTTCCTGTAATGCGGTGATCAGAACTGTACACAATACTCTGAGTGTGGCCGCACTAGAGTTTTGTACAGCTGCAGCATGACCTCATGGCTCTGAAACTCAATCCCTCTACCAATAAAAGCTAACACACCATACACCTTCTTAACATCCCTACTAACCCGGGTGGCAACTTTTGAAGGATCTATGTACATGGACACCGATATCTCTGTGCTCATCTACACTACCAAGAATCTTACCATTAGCCCTGTACTCTTTATTCCTGTTGCTCCTTCCAAAGTGAATCACCTCACACTTTTCCACATTAAACTGCATTGGGTGGAGCTCAATAGAGTCACTGACATTAACCCTTTCAGAACTATGACCTTCTACAATGCACTGTGCCCAGGTACACATACTGAAGGGATACTAACCTTGTCACTCACTGCCGACAGAGAAAACCATCTGATGATTTCACATTCCATCAACGTACAATTTAGCTTAGAATCCAGAAAAGAGGGTGTATCTCAATATCAGAGAGTCTGACCTCTAAAATCCACCTGAAAATGAAATGACTGAGTTGTATGGAGACTTAAATTGACTGACTGGAAAAAGTAAAAAAAATCCTGACAAAGGCAAAAGGAGACACTAATATTAACCAGGGTCAGAGACTGATGTGGATTTCAATCCCACCTCATCCTTTAGACCATGATTGGGACTGAACATCCAGTCCAGTACAAAGGAGGGTCAGTGCTGAGGGAGCGCCGCACTGTCGGAGGGTCAGTGCTGAGGGAGCGCCGCACTGTCGGAGGGTCAGTGCTGAGGGAGCGCCGCACTGTCGGAGGGTCAGTGCTGAGGGAGCGCCGCACTGTCGGAGGGTCAGTGCTGAGGGAGCGCCGCACTGTCGGAGGGTCAGTGCTGAGGGAGCGCCGCACTGTCGGAGGGTCAGTGCTGAGGGAGCGCCGCACTGTCGGAGGGTCAGTGCTGAGGGAGCGCCGCACTGTCGGAGGGTCAGTGCTGAGGGAGCGCCGCACTGTCGGAGGGTCAGTGCTGAGGGAGCGCCGCACTGTCAGATTATTGTCAGAGAGTGGGTGTCCTGGGTCTGATCTTCATCCTCCTGCCAGCACCAGTTAAAGAAGCAAACCTGATCATCTTCTGATTATCATCTTGCTGATTTTGGGATGTTGCTGTTTGGAAATTGCACATCGCTGAACCCCAACAGTGACTGCCTGCCAAAGTGGGCTCCAGTGAGGTGTGAGGGTGCTATGGGCAATTCTGAAACGGCGAATGGTTTGGGGGGAGATGGAGCTTAAGTTAAATTGGTCACAGACACCCCCTCCCCCCACCCCTCACTCAGTCAGATAATTGGAGGGATCTGGGTGGAAACGAGAGGGCGTAAGAGTAAATTAGGAATTCTATTCCCGGGAAGAACAAGGGAAGACATTTAGAAGGAAAATTCTGCAAAACCACCTTTGTTTCCAAGGTAACCAACTAAGGATGGCAACCTGTAGCAGTTACCTGGGAGACGCCCTGTCTTCACCATCCAGGCTAATGATTGGACGGTTCTGTAGAGATGTTGAGATGTAGTGGAAGGTTTGAGCATGTGCCAGAGTTTGATGATTTTTTTTGACAGAGGAGACTGGGAACAACCAGCACATGCCTTGGGCAATGACGTCACGGGGTCAGGGTCAAAAGACAGGAATGGGAAGAGTTCAAGTCCCAGAGTGGCCAGGTCGGGAAAGTGTCTAATCACAGGTCGGAGAATCTGTATGGACTCAGCAACCGACCTGGATGTGGGAAATGGTGGGGGAGGGGGGGGGGGGAAGCAGAAGCGAATTGCTTTACCTGTGTGGTGTCTGTCCAGCCTCTCTGTCCTTCCTCAGACTGTAACACCTCTTCCCCCAAACCCAGTCCTTTCCATCCCACCAATCTGGCCCAAACCACAATGTCTACAGAATCATCACGGAAACAGAATGTGGCTTCCTGGTCCATACAACAACAACACTGCATTCGCAGAGCACACTACCACCCCGGGACATCTCGCAACCCGTCAGCCTGAGTGTTTTTTTTTAATGAATTGCGTGTTAATTTCCACTCATCAAAAACCCCACATGCAGTAAACCTGAGCAGAGAGAGCTCTCAGAACCACAGACATGTTACAGTCCATTGAGCCTGAATTGACTTGTCTCATTGTGTCGTTACCCAGTGCCAATTCTCCCCCAGACCCTTGCACACAATGTGCCTCTTGAATCTCCCAATGCACCTGCCTCCCTCACATTTCCAGGCAGTGCATTCGACACCCTCACCACTCACTGAGGGAGAAACGTTAATACCCATATCTGCCTTGCTTCATTTGCAAGCCACTCTATAACTCCTCTGAACTTTGTCAAGTATTGGGCTGTGGTAGTTTTTACATCATCCTGGGAGTGTGGATGGGATCTCAGTTTAACCCTTCACCTGTAAACAGTGCTGCAGTTTCTCAGAGAGTCTGGATTGAGAAACTAATCCCTTGATCCTGTGACTCGGACACTGGCTCTCTCTCTCTGCTGCGTGTGTCCGTGTGTATCCATGTGTATCTGTGTCTGTGTGTCTATATGTGTGTGTTTGGAAGAAGATCGAGGGTGGGGGTGGTGGCACGTTCCCTGCAGTGTAGTGGAGTCAATATTTATCTCATTACTGTCACCGTTAGCCCCCTTCTCCCTGCTCCCCGCTCCCACGGCGCTGTGGGAGCTCGCTGTGCAAAGGTTGACTTTGTTTCCTACAACACAACTGAGACTGATCTTTCAGTGTAACCTCACTGGCTCAAACATAGTCTGAGATTTTCTAAGATACGCAGTGACGCTAGAGCAATGCAAATCTCAATTCTTGTGCTGCGGGTGAAAAATAGATGCTGAGTGGACATTGAGGGTGAAGAAGAGTGGGGGAGGGTCTTCTGTCCTGTCAGAGGGGGTTGGTTACAGAGAGATTGGGGTGGTCTCTGAAGGAAGGGAGTGCAGTCAGAAACAGCTGAAGTTCACCAGGTCACAGCTGCTCTGATAAACAGTTTACTTCAAGTGAAACACTGTAGACAGAGAAGGAATGTCATAGTTGGGGAGCTTCGGGTCATAGAGATGTGGAAGGAGAAAGCGAGGACTGCAGTTCTTGGAAATCAGAGTCGAGAGTATGGCGTTGGGAAAAACACAGCAGGTCAGGCAGCATCCGAGGAGCAGGAGAATCGACGTTTCGTGCATAATCCCTTCGTCAGGAATACTGGTTTATGCAATGCCGTCAGCAATAGAGCCGTGAACGTGGGGAATGGGCTGGCACTGGCTGATTATGTACCCTCAGAAACGTGTATTACGGGACTTAGATAGAGTCATAGAGATGTTTAGCGCGGAAACAGACCCTTCGGTCCAACCTGTCCACGCCGACCCAAATATCCCAACCCAATCTAGTCCCACCTGCCAGCACCTGGCCCATATCCCTCCAAACCCTTCCTATTCATATACCCATCCAAATGCCTCTTAAATGTTGCAATTGTACCAGCCTCCACTACTTCCTCTAGCAGCTCATTCCATACACGTACCACAGTGAAAAAGTTGCCCCTTAGGTCTCTTTTATATCTTCCCCCCTCTCACCCTTAACCTATGCCCTCTAGTTCTGAACTCCCGGACCCCAGGAAAAGACTTTGCCTACTTATCCTATTCATGCCCCTCCTAATTTTGTAAACCTCTATATAGTCACCCCTCAGCCTCTGACGCTCCAGGGAAAACAGCCCCAGCCTGTTCAGCCTCTCCCTGTAGCTCAAATCTTCCAACCCTGGCAACATCCTTGTAAATCGTTTCTGAACTCTTTCAAGTTTGACAGCATCTTTCTGATAGGAAGGAGACCAGAATTGCACACAATATTCCAAAAGTGGCCTAACCAGTATCCTGTACAGCCGCAACATGACCTCCCAACTCCTGTACTCAACACACTGACCAATAAAGGAAAGCATACCAAACACTACCTTCACTGTCCTATCTACCTGCGACTCTACTTTCAAGGAGCTATGAACCTGCACTCCAAGGTCTCTTTGTTCAGCAACACTCCCAGGACCTTACCATTAAGTGTGTAAGTCCTGCTAAGATTTGCTTTCCCAAAATGCAGCACCTCGCGTTTATCAGGTGATTGTCACTGTTATTGTAAATGACCTACATAGGACTGGAGGAGGTTACAGAGATGATAAAGGGTGAACAAGGTAGTGTTTGAATACAGGAACATGAAAAGGCTAATCAGTCACCGAGTCATAGAGATGAACAGCACAGAAACAGACCCTTCGGTCCAACGCATCCATGCCAACCAGATATCCTAAATAAATTAGCCAGCATGTGGCCCATATCCCTCTAAACCATTTCTATTCATCTATGTATCCACAAGTCTATAAGATGTTGTAATGGTACCAGCCTTCACCACTTCCTCTGGCAAGTCATTCCATATGCGCACCACCCTCTGCATGAAAGCCCCTGACCCTAATTTATAATTCTATTGGATTGTGGTTAATGAGTGCTTGAACTCATTAACTTACTCATCATTAAGACCCTCACACAACAAACATATACCTCCTTTTAAGGTGTTTACATCCTCTCACTTACCCCCTTCCCAGCCATACCTCTTTGGGGGAAGAGAGTTTCAGATTTCCACTCCATAAAGAAGTATATTTGGGCCTCATCCCTGAATGGCCTGAAATTCTGGTGTGATTTGACAGACCTGGATGTATATATTTTCATTTTCACCCTTGCCTGGATTTATGAAGTTAATTTCCTCAGGCCTGTGGTTTGAATCTGCAGCCAGGATTCTGGATCACCACCCATTCCCATGGTTTCTGCTCATCTGCCAGGACCTGTGTGAAAGAGAGGTCTGGAATGGACATGACTCTTGATGAAGCATTGGGAGAAGCTGACCATAAGCTCCTCGGAGCAGGTTACCTCGAGAAACTCAACATTGTGAAGACCTCTGACAGATTTAATATGGAGAAGCATTTACAGTGTAGGGGGATGGAGAGAATAGAGGGGAGGCTGATAACGAGAGAAACATAGAAAATAGGGGCAGGGTAGCCCATTCGGCCCTTCGAGCCTGCTCCACCACTCACCATGATCATGGCTGATCATCCACTTCAGTCCCCTATTCCCACGTTCTCCCACATACCCTTTGATCCTTTTAGCTCAAAGAACTAAACCCCATTCCTTCTTGAAAATGTTCAAGGTTTTGGACTCTCTTTTTAGGTTGTACATTTTTTTTTGTTCTCAATCTTAAAATTATTTAAAATGGTGCCAGATCATGATGACACTATATTTTACTGTTCTTCTCACTCATGATAATAAAATCATTCACTCATTCATTCATCCACTTTCTGGAGGAATTCTACAATCTCACCACTCTCTGGATGAAGAAATTTCTCCTCATCTCAGTCTGAAATGGCCTACATGGGATTATTAATTTCAAATTCCCTGGTTCTGGACTCCTTGGTCATTGGGAACATCCTTCCTGCATTTACCCTGTAAGAGTCATTTTGCTGTGACACGTGTTTTAATGGAAATTTGCCAACTGTGGACACTATTTCTAAAGCGCGAACTTTTAAAACATTTATTGGATGTGATGTGATTACATCGCCAACACTTTAAGTTCTGTTTCTAAAGCACGACTTTTCCATAATGCAGGTAAAAACAATGACGGCAGATGCTGGAAAGCAAATACTGGATTAGTGGTGCTGGAAGAGCACAGCAGTTCAGACAGCATCCAATGAGCAGGGAAATCGATGTTTCGGGCAAAAGCCCTTCATCAGGGCTTTTGCCCGAAACGTCGATTTCGCTGCTCGTTGGATGCTGCCTGAACTGCTGTGCTCTTCCAGCACCACTAATCCAGTATTTTCCATAATGCAGGCTTGCACAAGAATGCAACCATCACTTTATAGAAGAACTACCTGTATTGTCCTGTTGGAATTTTATCAGTTTTTATGAAATCCTCCCACATTCCAACATCTTTCAATTCTGAAGAAAGATCACTGGACTTAACTCTGTTTCACTTTCCACAGATGTCTGACCTGCTGAGTATCTCTCTGTGTTTGCTACACACATAGAGATGCACATCGTCTGTGCTCACACCAGGGAGGATACCTGATGTTGCAGATGTGTGCTGGACTGGAGAGTTTGTTCTAAAGGAACATTGGTTGGTCTGGGCTGGTTCCTTTTAATCTTGGAGGCCAAGGAGAAATTTAATTCAGGTGATAAAATGATGAGGGGTCTCAATGGAGTGGGTATCGCAGGACTGCAGAGCTTAGATTTGAACACTTGGTTGTAAGATCACTTAGCCCTGTCTGTCACTTGCTCCTTATGCTTTAAGGCAAACAATTAGTCATGTTTGGTAGCTTCACCAGGTTGACATCTCATTTTCTGGTATTGCTGGTGCTGCTGCTGGCATGCTCTCCTGTGCTGTCCATTGAACCAGGATTGATCCCCTGGATTGATGGTAATGGTTGAGTTGGGAAAATGCCAAGCCATGAGGTTACATGAGGTGGAGTACAATTCTGCTGCTGTTGATGGCCCACAGTGCCTCATGGATACCCAGTTTTGAGTGTTGGATCTGTTTGAAGTCTGTCCTATTTAGCATAGGATGTACTTTGAGTGAGGTATTCCAATGCCCACTACCAAGAGTGGCTCAGCAGCAGTACTACTGATCGAGCTGGTCGGGTCCTAAAGGACACAGCTGCTAGACTGGGTCTACAGCAGGAGGTAAGGGAACCAACAAGAGGGAAAAGAAGTCTCAATCTCATCCTCATCAATCTGCCGGCTGCAGATACATCTCTCCATGACAGTATTGGTAAAAGTGACTACTGCACAGTCCTTGATGAGACAAAGTCCCACCTTCACACTGAGCATACCCTCTATTGTGTTGAGTGGCACAGATTGGTAAGGATGAGGTTGAGACTGCTTTTCCCTCTTGTTGGTTCCCTCATCACCTGCTGCAGACCCAGTCTAGCAGTTTTCTCCTTCAGACCTGACCAGCTCGACCTGTAGTATTGCAGGTGAGCCACTCTTGGTAGTGGGCATTGGAATCCCTCACTCAGAGTACATTCTGTGCTTCCTGTAAGTGGTGTTCAACATGGAGGAGGACCCAATTTATCAACTGAGGGAGGATGGTACATGGTAGTCAGCAGGAGGTTTCCTTGCCCATGCTTAACCTGAAGCCATGAGACCTCGTGAGGTCTGGAGTCTTTATTGATGACACCCAGAGCAACTCCCTCCTGACTGTATCCCACTGTGCCACCCCCTCTGCTGGGTCTGTCCTGCCGGTGGGACAGGACATATCCAGGGATGGTGACAGTTGTCTGTGAGGTATGATTCCATGAACATGACTATAACAGGCTGTTGATTGACTAGTCTGTGACACAACTCTCCCAATTTTGGCACTAACCCCCAAATGTTAGCGAGGAGGAGCTTGAAGGGTTGACAGGGCTGTTTCTGCCATTGTCCTTTCTGCTAACACATCTGTGTGCTTTCATTTCTGCTTTGAGACTTTGTAGTGATTAAGTGGCCTTTGTAGTGATTCAGAGGGCAGTTGAAAGTTAGCCTGTGCGCCTGGAGTCATGTGTAGGCCAGACCAGGTGACTATGGCAGATTTCCTGCCCTGAAGGACATTAGTGAACTAGTTGGGGTTTTTTTTTCTGACAATTGACAATGGTTTCATGGTCTTCAGTTGATTCTTGTTTTGTTGCAGATATAATGATGCAGTTTTTTAAAAAAATTACATTTATCCTGTGGCAGGATTTGAACCTAGCTCCCCCAGAACATTGCTTGCGTCTCTGAATTAATAGTCCAGGGATAATACGACTTGGCCATGACTTCTCCACCTCTCCCTGTGTGTGACTGTGTATTCCATGTGTCCATGCGTGTCTCTGTATACCTGTGTGTGTGTTCATGTGTCTGTTTGTATATGTGTTTCATGACTGTATATGTGTCTGTGTGTATTGCCAGTTATGTTTGCATGTCTGTGTTCCATGACTCTTTGTGTGTTCCATCTGTGTCTGTTTGTATCTGTGCTCCATGGCTGTCTCTTTGTGGGCGACACGGTGGCACAGTTGCTGCCTCACAGCGCCAGAGACCCGGGTTCAATTCCCGCCTCAGGTGACTGACTGTGTGGAGTTTGCATTTTCTCCCTGTGTCTGCGTGGGTTTCCTCCGGGTGCTCCGGTTTCCTCCCACAGTCCAAAAATGTGCAGGTCAGGCGAATTGGCCATGCTAAATTGCCCGTAGTGTTAGATGCAGGGGTAAATGTATGGGAATGGGTCTGGGTGGGTGCGCTTCGGCGGGTCGGTGTGGACTTGTTGGGCCGAAGGGCCTGTTTCCACACTGTAAGTAATCAAATCTCTGCATGTGTGTGAAGCATGTATGTGTTTGTATGTGTTTGTGTTCCATGACTCTGTTTCTTTGTGTCTGTATGTATAGCTGACTGTGTGTGTGTGCGTATGTATGTCTGTACGTTTGTGTGTATCTGTGTGTGTACGTATCTCTGTGTGTATGTGTGTGTGTGTGTCTGTGTATGTATCTCTGTGTGTGTATGTGTGTGTGTGTGTCTGTGTATGTATCTGTGTGTGTGTCTGTGTATGTATGTATGTGTGTGTGTGTCTGTGTATGTATGTGTGTGTGTCTGTGTATGTGTGTGTGTGTGTGTGTGTGTGTCTGTGTATGTGTGTGTGTGTGTGTGTCTGTGTATGTATCTGTGTGTATGTATCTGTGTTTGTGTGTGTGTGTCTGTGTATGTTGAAAAGCACGAATGAATGTAATCCCACGGACAGAAAGTTGTTTAACCAGCAGAGGGAGAGGGAAACCCAAGGCAGCTGAGAAGTGGAGAACCCAGAGGAGGAAGCACAAGGCGCTGATGTCAGGGTCCCATGTGGAGTGAGACCGAATACACAGCTGGGAGTGGGGGGGGGTCAAAGTCACTGACCTAGCTGGGGAGGGGTCCCAATGCCGCAGCTCTGAGCGGGAGAGCGAGGGGGAGGCATATTGGCAGGATGGACGGGGAACCAGAGAGAGAGTCCACCCACTGTCAATGACGCACCGAGTTCTCAGACTGACAGAGACTGGGGCTCACTCACTCTCTCCATCTCCTCGCTCGGGCTCCGGGAGGCGGTCAGCAGGAAGCAGACAACGGGACGTGTATGTTGGAGAGAGGGAGAATCGACTCTGGCAGCTGGTGGTCTCCCGGGTTGAGAGAACTCTTCATTTAAAAAAGAAACCTCCAAGCCCTGAGCCTCCCTTGAAGCGATGGAGCTGATTTGCAGGAAGTGCTGTAGCTTCTTCAGATCAGGTCGTGGCCCACGTTGAGTTTTGAGGGAGGAAAAAAACAACACAGGAAAAGGTCCCAGCTGGGCTAGAGAGGGAGCGATGAGCCTTCCCGGGAGCTGCGGGCTCCTTCCTGCGGGAGACCGAGCTCCCAAACTGGGCAGCAGCTACGGATCGCCCCGTTCTGTCAACCGGCCCATTGACATCGTCCACAAGAGAAGACGGTAAGGTGTTCCCGGGCTGTCTCCTTTATCTTTCTGTCCCTTACTGAGCGGGTCGGGGTTGGGGGGGGGCAGAAGGGGGTTTTGTTTTGAGGTTATTGTGAGTGGCCAGCGGAGTGGAGCGTGGATTTTTGTACAGACAAGGACAGAAGTTGCTGGAAAAGCTCAGCAGTTCTGGCAGCATCCTGAGGTTTCAGGTCCAGTCACCCTTGCTTATTTATTTTGGATTCATGTGGCTTCCCAGTCGGTGAAAGTTTTGTAAAAGTGTGGTCCCTGTTCGAAATGCAACAGCCAAACTGCCCACACACGAAAAATACCCGGGTTACTGTAGGTCAGTTACCTTAGTGTCTGTCATTGGGTGTAAAGGCTGTGGAGGCTGGGGCTGTTTTCCCTGGAGCGTTGGAGACTGGCGAGGGGACTGAGGGGTGACCTTATAGAGGTTCATAATATCTTGAGGGGCATGGATAGGGTTAATCGCCGAAGTCTTTTCCTCAGGGTAGGGGGAGTCCAAAACTAGAGGGCATAGGTTAAAGGTGAGATGGGAAAGATATAAAAGGGGCAACTTTTTCACGTAGAGGGTGGTGTGTGTGTGGAATGAGCTGCCAGAGGAAGTGGTGGAGGCTGGTACAATCACAGCATTTAAAAGGCACCTGGATGGGTATATGAATAGGAAGGGTTTGGAGGGAAATGGGCCAAGTGCTGGCAAATGGGTCTCGATTCATTTAGGATATCTGGTTGTCATGGACAAGTTGGACCGAAGGGTCTGTTTCCATGCTGTACATCTCTAAGACTCTTATGATTTTCTATCAGAATCTATTATAAAAGATGTAATAGCAGAATATTTTAAAGTAGATGATATGGTCAAGCAGGGTAAGTGTGGCTTCATGAAGGGGAAATCATACCTGACAGATTTCCTGGAATTCTTTTGGGGATAACAAACAAGGGGAAGTATTAGATGCACTGTTTTTGGATTTTCAAAAGGCACTTGATAAGGTATCACACATCAGTCGACTTAATATGATAAAAGCCCATTGTGTTGGAAGGTGTATGTTTGCACAGATAGAGGATTGGCTAGTTAACAGAATTAAAAATCTCACAACACCAGCGCTCCAAAAGCTAGTGCTTCCAAATAAACCTGTTGGACTACGCCCTGGTGTTGTGCAATATTTAAACTTTGTCCACCCCAGTCCAACACCGGCTCCTCCACATCACAGTTAACAGAGCCAGAGAGACGTGATAAGGGGGGCATTTCAGGGTGGCAGCCTGTAGCTAGTGCTGCTCTGAAAGCTTGTGATTTTAAATAAACCTATTGGACTATAACCTGGTTTCTTATGACTTCTGACAAAAGTAGATGGGAAGTCAATTGGCGAGGATGACACAAAAGGTCTACAGAGGGATATACGCAGGTTAGGTGAGTGGGCAAAAAGTTGGCAGATAGAATATAATGTGGAAGAATGTGATGTCATGCACCTTGGCAGGAAGGGTTGAGGAGCTGAATCTGATTTAAATGGAAATGAATAGCAGAAAACTGCAACACAGAGAGTTAGGGGAATCCTTATGAATAAGTCACACAGGCCTAGTGTCCAAGTTCAGTGGGCAATAGGGAATACAAATGGAATGTTAGCCTTTATCACAATGGGGATGGAATATAAAAAAGGGAATTTTGCTAAAACTAAACTGGACCTGAGTTAGACAATTGCTGGAAGGCTCTGAACAGATTTGGTCCTCCTACTTCAGGAAGGGTTTACTCACATTGGAGGCAATCCAGAGAAGGTTGACTCCGTCAATCCTGGGTTTGGAGGGGTTATCTTATGAGGAGAGGTTGAGTAGGTTGGGCCTGTACTCCTTGGAGTTTAGGAGAATGAGAAGTGACTTTACTGGAAAATTCTTAGGGGACTTGACAGGGGAGATGCAGAAAGGTTATGGAAGATGACCAGAGGGTATAATCTCAGAATAAGGGGTTACCCATTTAGGACAGAGATGAGGAGGAATTTCTTCTCTCTCTTGAGGGGAGTGAATCTATAGAATTCTTTACCACAGAGGGCTGTCACCGCTTGGTCGTTAAGTACATTCAGAGCTGAGAGTTTTCTTTTAATCAATAAAGGGAATCAATGGTTACAGAGAAAAGACAGGAACGTGAAATAGAGGATTATCAGATTAGCCATGATCTCATTGAATGTTGAAGCTGACTGGATGGGCCGAATGGCCTGCCTCTGCTCCTACATCTTTATAGTCTTGTTCCACAGGCAGCCATGTGATGATGAGATGACAATTTTTCTGTGATGTTGCAGGGTAAATATTGATCCCAGGACAGTAGCAGATCTCCCAACTCACCTCGTAATATTCGCCAGTTGGGATCTTTCTGACCCACCCAATGTGGGATGTTGGTCTAATGTCTCACAGAGATTCAGGTTTGGAGTGGAAGTGGTGAAAAAGGCATTGGGGTCAGGGGTGATGAAAGGAGGGTGCTTGAACAGAGGGGGAGTGATGTACATGATGCTGTGGTGAGTTGGTGTTACGTGACTGGAGTCCTGATTCTTTCCCTCATTCAGAGATGAGTTCTAGTTTCTATTATTGTACTATTCCCTTTTGCATCGGTTGTTGATTGGTTATAGCTTTGTGAAGTCCACTGTATGTATAACTGCCGTTGTAACTTTCCAACTGGTCTGGCCTTCCCTTCCCATTTTTCCCTCTTCTGCCCTTCCTCTCCCCTCAGCCACTTTTTCCCTGCCCCTCCTTATGTTTCTTCTTCTCCTCTGTCCTCCTCTTCTTTCCTCTTCCATCGTCTCTCCTCTCATCTTCTGTCCCCTTTCTGTCAGTTACCAGCTCCATTCATGACTTCCAAGATCCCTCTATGTAAAACCAAATTTCCTGGTTTATGTCTGAAAGGCATTGCATTTAGCCTCAAATGGCTATCTTCCATTTTATAAATTAACTAACTTACAAGTTTTGTAGTCAAACTTAAGGGGTTCTTGTGATGTGGTGGTAAATGCCCCGCCTCCGAGTCAGGAGGCATGGGTTCAACGCCTGGATTGGGTGGACATTGGAAGACATTTCCATTGCTAGCAGGAGAGACTAGGATCCAAGGGTAAAAAGACCTTTTCGAACAGGGATAAGACGAAACTCTTCAGCCAGCGACTTTATTGAATCTATTGAATTCATTGCCACAGAAGGCTGTGGAGGCCAGGTCATTGAGAATATTTAAAACAGAGATAGATAGATCCTTGATTGTCGAGGGGAGCCAAGGTTACAGGGAGCAAGTGGGAGAGTGTGGTTGAGAAACTTCTCAGCCATGATTGAATGGCGGAGCAGACTTGATGGACCAAATGACCTAATTTCTATGCCTATGTCTTATAGTCTTATGGTCGAAGTCCCATCTGATCCAGAGATGTGTCATAACATCACTGAACGTGTTAATTAGAAAAAAAATCTGTAATCAAAGGTAGCCGCAATGAAACCTTTGAATGGAATGTATCTGTGCAAGTGTGTTGAGAATTACAAGACAATCATGTTGAAGATTATTTTTTGAGCTGCAAGTGAACAACGTATTGTATGAGTGTTAAAGTACAGTGAAAAGTTTTGTGAGCAGTACAGTCAGATCACAACAAACAAGGACTTACAGATCACAGGGTGTTTAGACAGAGCGAGGCTTACAGGGTTATGGTTACACAGGAGGTGCACAAATGCCAGATCAACATTAGGTTTGAGGTTAGGGAGGTAAAAACATTGACTGCAGATGCTGGAAACCAGATTTTGGATGAGTGGTGCTGGAAGAGCACAGCAGTTCAGGCAGCATCCAAGGAGCAGCGAAATCAACATTTCGGGCAAAAGCCCTTCATCAGGAATCCTGATGAAGGGCTTTTGCCCGAAACGTTGATTTCGCTGCTCCTTGGATGCTGCCTGAATTGCTATGCTCTTCCAGCACCACTCATCCAGAATAGAGGTTAGGGAGATCCATTCAGTAGTCTAATAACAGCAACGAGGAAGCTGTTTTTGAACTTGTTAGTGTGTGTGTGTGTGTGTGTGTGTGTACGAGCTTCTGTATCTTCTGCCTGATGGAAGAGGTTGGAAGCAAGTATGACCATGTTGGGACAGGTCTTTGATGTTGGCAGCTATTCCACAGCAACTTGTGAATGTGATCCTGTACAGGGGTCAAACACATAAAAATTCCCTTTATTTACAAATAGCTACTTTACATTGTCCCTCATTGTGTTTCAGCTTGTGTACAAATGGCGTTGTGGACAGACTCCAGAACAATCTCATTCACAGCCTGAGGACTGCCTGCATTTATATTGTCAGAAGTTAGGGAAAAAAACGGCAACGGCATCATTACATAGATACAAAAAAAAACATGAATAGGGAAGGGAATTGTACCAGAGCACTGGCAGACAGCTAATGTCATTCCTATAATTAAAAAAGAGAAGGAAAATTCCAGGGAACTTTAGACCAATTAACTTAATGTCAGTGGTAGGAAAGATTACAGAAGTTTTACTCAAAACATTGCTTGGCGACACAGAACCTAAACATTGAACTCAGCGATTTTCATCTTGCACTCATCATGCAAGGAAACTACTTGGGAAGGAAAGAACAATTTATACAATGTGAGACAATGATGTTGATTGGTTGGACAGTGGTTGTGATAGAGAGGCACCAGGAACTGCTGACTGTCTTGGTGACCTGATTAAATTCAAAGTTATTATCCTCAGCGCCAGTCCCACACAAATGAGGATGACTCGCTTCCACACTCAGGGTGAGTCTGCAGGTGGCTGGACAGACCAATGGAGCTACTGCAGGCTCTCACACTGGGGCAGGTAGTGGTCAAGGGAAGAAGTGGGTGGGCCATTGTTGTGACAACACACTCCTTTTCCCCTGGCTTCCACTTTTCCCTGAGGGTGAGTCTTGAGGTGCTCGATACCTTTCCATATGCTCCTCCTCCATTTTGAACAGTCTTGGGTTGGTCATTCCCAGGTTTTGGTGTAAATGCCGCACTTCTCCAGTGAGGTCTTGAGGGTATCCTTGAAGCGCTTCCTCTGTCCTCTGTCCACAGCTCACCTGCCATTTCAGAGATGGGAGTACAGCACCTGCTTGGGGAATCTCGTGTCAGTCATGGGGACGATGTGCCCAGCCAGGGGTAGGGGGAGGGGGTGTGGTGGGGAGTGCCTCAATGTTGGGGATGTTGGCCTGGTCAGGGACGCTGGTGTTGGTGCGTCTGTTTTCCCAACAAAGTGGCAGGATCTTCTGCAGGCAGTGTTAGTGGGACTGGTGCAGTGCCTTGAGGTATCTGCTGTAGACAGTCCATGTCTCAGACCCTTTTAGGAGGGTGAGAACCACCATAGCTCTGTAGACCATGATCTTGGTGTTGGATCAGTTCAAAGTAGACAGGTCAACTCTGAATGGTTAAGATATTGCAGTGAGGATTCAGCAGGGATTGGCTGTCTCCATCAGGCTTTTCAATATAATGGCATATTGAAATGCCTGATGCATCTCTATGCCAACCATCCAATCAGCACTCAGGTCTCATGCTGGATAAATTATTCCATCTAGAGTTGGTTTTCTAGCATTTCAATTCTGATGAGTATGAGATTTAAAAAAACCTTAGACTTTATATCTCTTTCCAGCAATGTTTGCCCAAAGGTGCAACATCTAGAAACCAAAAATGTTATGAAGTGGATTTGAAATCAGTAGGTCATGTTTCAGTAACCTCTCTGAGAACAGAGAGGGTAGAGAAGGATAACGTTTTTGTGGGACATGGGTGTACCATCCCTAATATTTTTGATGGCAACTAACAGTCAACCGTATGTTGTCTACCATCATGTGTAGGCCAAACTGGGTAAGGATGGCAGATTTCCTTCTCTGAAGGACATTAGTAAACTGGATGGGATTTGACAACAATCAAGAATGTTTACATGGCTTTTAATTCCAGATTATTATTGAATTCAAATTTTACTATTTGCCATGATTGGAATTTAAACCTATATCTGCAAGACCTTAGCCCAGGGTCAGTGACATTGTCACCATACCAGCCCCCTCTCTAATTGTAACAACATGGTCAATCTAAGATATTTGAATTTTCAAAAGGTCTCTGATAAGACGCCATCTATTAGAGCCATGCCAAATATCAGTGCAAATTGAATCAGGAGACACTTAACAAAATGACCAGCAAGTGGAATACAAAACCAATGGTACAGAAACAAAAACAGGGACTGCTGGAGAAACTCAGCAGGTGTGGCAGCATCTGTGGGGAGAGAAAGCAGAATTAACATTTCAGGTCCAGTGACACTTCTTCAGACCTGCAGCGCAGGTGAGTATGAGGGGGTTCATTATGTTAGGCAGAATAAAGGGGCCACAATCTCCTTGGAAACTAAGAATTGAAACATTATCAAGGAGTGGGGAGGCCTCAAGGTCAGGAGAACAGATCACTATAAGGACCTACACAAATCAATGAGACTAAAACGCAGCACAGTGGCTCAGTGGTTAGCACTGCTGCCTCACAGCGCCAGGGACCCAGGTTCAATTCCACCCTTGGGTGACTGCCTGTGTGGAGTTTGCATGTTCTCCCCGTGTCTATGTAGGTTTCCTCTGGATAATCTCGTTTCCTACAGTCCAAAGATATGCTGATTAGGTGGATTGACCATGGGAAAAGCAGGGTTGCAAGAATAGGGTAGGGGACTGGGTCTGGATGGGATACGTTTCGGGGAGTCAGCATGGACTTGTTGGACTGAATGGCCTGTTTCCGCACTGTAGGGATTCTGTTTAAAAGAAAACAACAACATGTTAATGGCATTAATTCCCAGAGAGCGACAGAATCAATAGAGAAGATAAGTTAAACATGTATGCGTACTTAGTTAAACCATTAATGGAGCCATGTGATCAGTTCTGGTCTCCACATTAATAAAAAAGGACAGTAAGGTGCTGGAGAATATACAAAAACAAACTTACAAAAGTGGTTCCAGACTGAGAGGTTATATGTTTTGGTCACAAACAGGCACTTTGCTGTAGCAAAAGCTGAAGGGTCACCTGATGACGGTTTTAAAGAATACAAAAAGATAAGATTAAGCATTTGAATAGGATAGATAAGGATGATGGTACCACTTTTGGGGACATTTTGAAACCGGGAGCCTTCATTTAAGATAGTAACTATAGGAAAGATAATAAATAGATTAGAAATACAGGAGAAAATTCCTCACCCAGAAAGTTCTTAGAATATGGAACTTGAACAAACCAAAGGGAGAATAGAAAAGGATGATATACTTGGCCGAGATGGTGAAAGAAGGGAAGTGGCTCATGTGGAGCTTAACATCTTGTACAGAACAATTTGGCAGGATGTGCGGTGGATCCGATGTAATTCTATACAATATCAATGTTCCCTTGTTCTAGAGCCTTCCACCAGCCTGTTTCCATCGCCTCTGTTCCACCCAGAGTTAATTTGAACCATCTTTATCAAAGGGATTGTGGCATTCCTAACAAATACCTTCACTGAAATGGGAGAAAACTGTCCTCTAATTTGTAACTGATTGCCAGTCTAGTTCCAGGGCGCCACATACCAATTTGTGTTAAAAGAATTTTATTCAATATCTAACCCTGCGCTGTCTCTGTTCTGGGAGTGTTTAATGGGGACAATTTAGGAGGAGCTTTACTCTGTAACTAACCCCATGCTGTCCCTGTCCTGGGAGTATTTGATGGCGACAGTGTAGAGGAAGCTTTATTCTGTATCTAACCTCATGCTGATCCTATCCTGGGAGTATTTGATGGTGACAGTGTAGAGGAAGCTTCACTCTGTATCTAACCCTATGCTGTCCCTGTCCTGAGGACAATGTAGAGGGAGCTTTATTTTCAGTTTGAGAGAGAACTGGGAACAGAAAGTGATCAAACGTTAACATATAAAAAGAGGGAATGGAGGCTGTCAGAAGGGAGGTGTTCTGTCTGATTTAGCAGGAATGACTCAGTAGTTTGGAAAGAGTTTGTGTTTGAACAGTTTAATTTTGCCCCGCCCTAACCCAAGCGATTGGCATCAACTGGTAACTGTGAGCAACCTGTCTGAAGGGTTAAGGAGGAAGCCAGTGCTGTCAGTGATCTGTAATTGGTGAACGCTGTGTCAGTCTCTCCTTGGAGACAGTGTGCTCATAGACAGATGTTGTTAGTGATGTCAATCACCAATGTTTGAATATGAACAGCCAATGCGCTGAGGGAGGGTGAGAGTCTGTACCACCCATCAGTGGAACTGTGACGTTTTAAACACATCTACTGTTACAATCTGCCCAACAGTAACTTAACATTTCTTTCTTATTCTATCTCCGGAAGTTGTAGGGTGCTGTTGCTGGGGGTTTGATGGATTTCTGATGTGACATGAGTTCCTCTTCTTTGTAAACTGCTGTTTGTCCCTTGTCAATAGTTGGTGTGTGTTTTGACTGAGGGAGGGGATTGCATCTGCTTCTTCACCCTCTGAATTCTGGCTGCTGCCCTCCTCCTTCACTAACCTCAGGGCAATGTGGTGAACTGAGTTACAGCTCACTGTCAGATTGCTTCATGCAGGTGGAACCTGAGAAACAGGAACAGGAATAGACGTTACTGCCTCATGAACCTGACTCATTCCTTAATGACTGTCTCATGTGTGTACGTCCTTCTCCTGAGGTAACATACCCTGTTCAACTCCATGTACTATGTGATCATCTGAAATCCCAAAGGCTTTACCTACTGTCTATATAAATGTTTACCTGTTATGACATCGTGTGATAACCTGTTCCCAACATTTCAATTTCCCAAACAATTCACCAGAATGTTGTCTGGGATGGAGTATTTCAGCGATGACGAGAGGCTGGATAAGCTCGGGTTGTTTCCTTCGGAATAGAGAAGGATGAGGTGTCTGACATTGAGGGGAATGGACAGGATGGATAGAAAGAAGCTGCTCCCTTTAGGAGGAGGGTCAAGAACAAGGGGGGACACTTTAAAAGTGAAAGACAAGAGGTTTAAAGGGAATTTGTGGAAAAATCTTTTCACTCAGAGGGTGGTTAGGGTTGGGAATTACCTGGGAGGGTAGTTGAGGTGGGAAATCTGAACCCTTAAAAGGTACTCTGAGCACTTAAAATGTCATAACGTTCAAGGTCTAGTGCAAGTAAGTGAAACTAGTATAGATGGTAGTGCATTTTTGGTAGTATGGACCGGATTGGCCAAAGGCCTCATCTGTACTGTGTGGTTCTCTGAGCTTGCTCCACCCTCTTTATTGATTATGGCTGACTTCCGTGTCAATTCCAGCTGGCTGTCCAAACCACTTGATTGCTTCAGGAGTCTGAAATCCACCTCCGTCTTTGACATTAGATTAGATTACTTACAGTGTGGAAACAGGCCCTTCGGCCCAACAAGTCCACACCGACCCGCCGAAGCGCAACCCACCTATTCCCCTACATTTACCCCTTTACCTAACACTACGGGCAATTTAGCATGGCCAACTCACCTGACCTGTACATCTTTGGACTGAGAGGAAACCGGAGCACCCGGAGGAAACCCACGCAGACACGGGGAGAATGTGCAAACTCCACACAGTCGCCTGAGTCGGGAATTGAACCCGGGTCTCTGGCGCTGTGAGGCAGCAGTGCTAACCACTGAGCCACCGTGCCACCCACATGTTCAACAACAAGAACATCCACGACTCTCAGGAGTTAAGAATTCCAAACATTTACAATTCAGAGGGGGAAAAAAGTTTCTCCTCATCTCAGCCTCAAATAATTGGCTCTCTGTTCTGTGTAGGTGTCCTGATGTTGGAGATTCCCCACCCAGGGGTAGGGGGAACACCCTGTCAGGCCCCTTCAGAATGTTGGGTGTTGGAATAGGATTGCCTCCCACTCTTCCTCACTCCACAGAGTGACTTTATCGAATGCCCTTTTAAAATCAATGTATATTCCATCAACTGGTTTCTCCAGATCTACCCTCAAATAAACATTCATAAATTTATCAAATACAATTTCCCTCATTGTAACACCATGTTGACTTTGTTGGATCATACATGGTGTTAGAATTGCATTGTTAAGATATCGTTAACTGTAGATTCAAACATTTGCGGTGAGATAGTTACATAAATAAGAGTGTTGCTGTATGAGTAATCTTAAAAGCTGAGGCTAATGTGTAATGGGGAATAAGGGTTTGAATCCGTCGTGGAAGGTGGTGGCATTTGAAATCAATTGAAAACAAAATTCTAAAATTGAAAAGCTGTCGATTGACATAGAAACCCATCTGGTTCAATCATGTCCCTGGAGGAAAGGAAATCTGCTGTTCTCATCTGGTCTGGTCTACATGTGACTTCAGACCCACTCTTAACTGTCCTCTGGGCAATTAGGGATAGACAGTAAATGCTGGTCTGGTCAGTTACACCCATATCCCATGAACAAATAACAATGTTTGAGATGGTGATGGCAGGCGAACTGGAACATCGAGGGCCGAAGGGCCTGTACTGCACTGTAATGTTCTATGTTCTAACAGGCAGGGGTTTAGAGTATGGGTGAAACAGTCAGAGGAGGTGGCAGAGATACAGAATGAACACCTTCCCATAATCAAGCTACTGCAACCACAAAAGATGCTGGAGTTAAAATGTGACACGGGGAGGAGGACTTATAATCCGTATAAGGATTTATAATCCGTTAAAGATCCAAGCTGGAGACAGAAAGTATCATGGACATCCTGAAAAAAAGGGAGGGGAGAAGGGCAAAGAGAGATCATGAGAATAGAACAGTGGTGAATGTAAAAGGAAACATGTGAATGTATAAAGTGCAAAAGCATAAACAGAGGAAGCGTAGGATCAAGTTGTGTTGAGACAGGGTGCCTGGCGAGTCCACTTGATGAATATGTCCATCTGCCTGCACTAGAGAGCAGGGTGTTGCCAATACAGCAGGATAGAAGATGGTAGTGGAAATATTGGATCAGATAAAAATAGATAAACAACATGTACTTAAAAGGTTGGCAGTGTTTAAAATAGAAAGATAGTCTGGTCCAGGTGGTTTGCATCATGAGTTCTTGAGTCACAGAATCATAGAGATGTACAGCACTGAGACAGACCCTTTAGTCAAACTCATCCATGCAAACTAGATATCCTAAATAAATCTAGTCTCATTTGCTGGCACTTGTCCGCTATCCCTCCAAACCCTTCCTATTCATATACCCATCCAGATGCCTTTTAAATGTTGTAATTGTACCAGCCTCCACCACTTCCTCTGGCAGCTCATTCCATTCACGCACCACCCACTGCATGAAAAAGTTGCCCCTTTTAAATCTTTTCCCTCTCACCATAAACCAACGTGCTGTAATTTTGGACTCAACCATCACGGGGGAAAAGACCTTGTCTGTTTATTCCTATCCATGCCCCTCATGATTTTATAAACTTCTATAAGGTCATCCCTCAGCCTGCAATGTTCCAGGGAAAACAACCCCAGCCTGTTGAGCCTCTCCATGTAGCTCAAACCCTTCAACCCTGGCTATGTCCTTGTAATCTTTTCTGAACCCTTTCAAGTTTCACAACATCCTTCCTATAGCGGAGACTACTATTCCAAAATTGGCCTCACTAATGTTCTGTACAGCCCCAACATGACCTCCTAACCCCTGTACTCATTGCACTGACCAATTAAAGCAAGCATACCAAACGCCACCTTCACTATCCTATCTACATGCGACTCCACTTTCAAGGAACCATAGTTCACTCCAAGGTTTCTTTGTTTAGCAACACTACCCAGAAACTTACCACTAGGTGTATAAGTCCTGCCCTGATTTGCCTTTCCAAAGTGCAGCACCTCATATTTATCTAAATTAAACCCCATCTGCCACTCCCCAGTCCATTGGCCGATCTGATCAAGATCCAAAGGTAACTTTCCATAGAATCCCTACAGCATAGAAACAGGCCCTTTGGCCCCACAAGTTCACACCAACCCTCCGAACAATATCAGACCCAAACCTATTCCCCATATTTTACCCCAACCTACACATCCCTGAACACTATAGGCAATTTAGCATGGTCAATTCGTCTAACCTGCGCAAATATGTGTAAATCCTGTCCCTCAGGATTCCCTCCAACAACTTTCCTACCACCAACATCAGGCTCACTAGTCAATAGTTCCCTGGCTTGTTCTTACCACCTTTCTTAAATAATGGCACCAAATTTGCCAACTTCCAGTCTTCCGGTACCCCACCTGCAAATATCGCTGATATAAATATCTCAGCAAGAGGCCCAGCCATCACTTCCATAGCTTCCCACAGAGTTCTCAGATACGTTTGATCAGATTCTGGGGATTTATCCATCTTTGTGTTTTAAGACAGTTTACAGAGGAGCTAAGGATGGGAATTGCAGAGATTCTGGTCATGAACTTGCAGTGCTCCCTGGATCTGAGGCCAAGCCAGTGGTATGGAATATCCTGAACGTTATATTGCTGAGCAAGTATGGAAAGGAGGAATAAATCTTAAAGGACAGAGCATTCCATTTAACATTGGGGCAACTTATGGAGACAATAGACAATAGGTGCAGGAGTAGGCCATTCTGCCCTTGGAGCCTGCACCACCATTCAATATGATCATGGCTGATCATCCTTAATCAGTATCCTGTTCCTGCCTTCTCTCCATAACCCTTGATTCCACAATCCTTGAGAGCTCTATCCAACACTTTCTTAAATGAATCCAGAGACTGGGCCTCCACTGCCCTCTGGGGCAGAGCATTCCACACAGCCACCATTCTCTGGGAGAAGAAATTTCTCCTCATCTCTGTCCTAAATGGTCTACCCCGTATTTTTAAGCTGTGTCCTCTGGTTCAGGACTCACCCATCAGCGGAAACATGTTTCCTGCCTCCAGAGTGTCCAATCCTTTAATAATCTTATACGTCTCAATCAGATCCCCTCTCAGCCTTCTAAACTCTAGGGTATACAAGCCCAGACACTCCAATGGCTGGGAACGAATTAATTAACAGTTGCAAAGTATTTGCCAATAAATTGAAGATCATGTGGAGGTTTTAAAATTAACTTGAAATAATGAAGGGTGTTAATGAGGATAGTCTGATCGATGAATATTATGAACACATAACTGTTCATTCCGCAACATTCACATTGAGCCAACCTCCTGTTCCGAGAACAAGACATTGCCAGCCAGCCCCTTGAGTATAGATACTGGATCTTCTACACATCAAGTGCATTTTTCAATATTCCTTGTTCCCCTGCCCAACAAGAGTCTTTGATCGCAGTCTTAAAAACTTCAGTGACACCCAACAGCTGTGGCTTTTTGTGAGGGGAGAGGGTTCTTGAGAATTTCATTTAAATTTGTTTGAAAATGTCTCTCCTATGTCATCCCAGAACAGTCTGAATTGCCTCATTTTCAACACCTTTAAGGGAAGGTACTTGTATTGTGGTGATGTCACAGGATTAGTAATCCAGAGGCACTAGGTTAACACTTTGGGAGTGTGGGTTCAAATCCCACCATGACATTTGGTGGATTTTAAATTCAATTAAAATAAATCTGGAATTCAAAGTGAATTTCAGTGACAGTGACTATAAAACGAGCATCGATTCTTGTAAAAACTCAACTGGCTCACTAATGTCTCTTTAGGAAGGGAAATCTGTCATCCTTACCTGGTCTCGTCTACATGTAACTCCAGATCCATAGCAATGTGGTTGACTCTGAAATAGCCCAACGAGCCACTTAGATCAAGGGGCAATTCGGGATGTGCAACAAAATGTTGGTTCTGTCAATGACACTTAATAAACGCAGAAATAACCCTTCACCAGTCGGGATACCATGGGAATTTGTGGGAACTTCATTTTAAGAACAATGGTAAAGAGTTGGAGAGGGTAAAGAGTTGGAGAGGGTACAGAGGGGATTACTCAGAATGGGTATTATGCCAAATACTTTTGGAAAATCTTTAGATTTATAATATGATACATATTGATATGGTGCTCCTAAGGTCATCAAACATCCTGAGGTGCGTTGTAGGATTGTTGCTGTTCAAAGTGAATACTGAGCCACAATTAAGGGTGTGTGGGCCAGGTTACCAAACGCTTGGCTAAAGCAAGGTTTTAAAAAGTATCTGAAAAGAGGGAAGAAAGGTTGTGAAATTTATGAAGGAAATTCCAGAGCTGTGGGCCTTAGCACTGCCACCAAAAATGGAAAACCAGGCGGGTGGGACTAATTTAGTTTGGAAGTATGGTCTCCATGCACTGGTCAGACTGAGGGGTCTGTTTCCATGCTGTATGATTCTATCATGGGAGACCAAAATTGGAGGAATGCGTGAGGAATTGTGGGACTGGAGCAGGTTATAAGGAAGGGTAGGTCATGGAGGGACAAGAAAGGCTGAGAACTATAAAATATTGCATGTCTGTGGGCTAGTATTGGTTACAGACTTTGGGAGTGAAAGGCAGTCAGTGTAAATGGTGTACTGAACTTCCCATTGATCCTTCAGGCACTGACACCGCCCACCTCGTTGAGAATAGGAATCAGCTGAGGTAGCTGCTCCACATTCACTCCCCTCTCATTCTTTCCTGTGCAGTTTCGATGTTGAGAATGGCCTGTCTCCTGGACGCAGCCCACTCGATCCTCAGACCAGCCCCAGCTCGGGGCTGGTGCTCCAAGCAAACTTCAGCCACAGCCAGCGCCGGGAATCCTTCCTGTACCGTTCCGACAGCGACTACGACCTCTCCCCAAAGAACGTGTCCCGGAACTCCTCCATCGCCAGCGACATGTGAGTGACATGTACTCTTATTCCTCTCTCTCTGGTTAATGCTCAAGTCCATTTCCCAAGCAAGGAGGAGTACACTACACTGTTTGAATGGTGATGGAGTCAGTGAGGCCTGTTCCCAATGGGTGGAGACAAGGTGCAGAAACTGGACTCTGACTGTCAAAGTCAGGGACCCTGATCGGGTCACCAGTTCTAGGTGAACGCCTTCCTGGTGGTTTTGTCACTACTTCCTCACTTCCCTCTGGGGATACCCTTTGGAGGGTTGGTGTGGACTTGTTGGGCCGAAGGGCCTGTTTTCACACTGTAGGGATTCTATAATTCCTGTCTCCAGTTGTCCCCACACTCCAACTCACACCTTTGTTCCATCGTCATGGTACACCCACCCCCAGGCATTTTGTGGAAGCCTCAGTTGATTGGAAGGATTGATGGGGAGAGAGAGGAATAAACTGACTGTCTTGAAATGGTTTTTGTCCTCTCCTTTGGCTGGTTACCAGGAGTAGCTATCTGAAGGCTCACCCAAGACCTGCCCTAGCTTCACGGTTCTCCGAGCCAGTCCTCGCCCCGACGATGGGAAAGTAAGTGAGATCGGTTACTTGGACGCCAGTCTATTCACCTTTATCACAATCTACTAACCACAAGGCAAAACTGCCCAGAGTATTGGTGTGTGAGACCAGGGGTAAGAGTGGGAAGAGCAAAACAGAGCAGGGCTTTTACTGTGGGGACCCACTGTGCGGGTAATGTGCCCTGAGGTTAAAGTAACACTGGACACACCACACTACATGGTAATCCATGGTGGACACACCATTCATGTTAGACACACATTAGGGGAAAGTGAGGACTGCAGATGCTGGAGATCAGAGCTGAAAATGTGTTGCTGGAAAAGCACAGCAGGTCAGGCAGCATCAAAGGAGCAGGAGAATCAACGTTTCGGGCATCAGCCCTTCTTCAGGAAATGCCTGAAGAAGGGCTCATGCCCGAAACGTCAATTCTCCTGCTCCTTGGATGCTGCCTGACCTGCTGCACTTTTCCAGCAACACATTTTTCAGACACACAATAATCCATATTAAACACATAGGCACAAGATACTTTGCACCTGACAGACACTCAGCACATGGCTGATGAAGGGCTTTTGCCCGAAACGTCGATTCTACTGCTCCTCGGATGCTGAATGACCTGCTGTGCTTTTCCAGCACCACACTCCCAAGACACCCAACACATTCTATGTTAAACCAATGATTCATTCAGCAGTGAAAGGTTAATTAGGAAACATTCAGCCAGCAGTCTGGGTGTACCTCTATGTATCCTGTCTCATGCTGTACGCTCAGTAGTCACATGGACTGTCTCGGAATGAGACCAGCTGTCTCCCAGTGTTAGATACTCACCACATCATTATGGCCTGTTCCCACAGACTACCCCAGGAATCCTGGTATAAAGTCCTTGACAAAACCGATAGGACACTTGGGTGTGAAATTGGCCTTGGACTGATGAGTCAATGGCCTTCTTTATAGCCTGCCCAATTTTCCTGCTAATTGACTTGGGCCTCAAATACACACAGATTTAAAATGGGAAACGTTCAGGTCCCTCATTCCAATGAGGTGGCTGACATTTCACACTCCCCTCAGCTCCACACACCAAGGTGAGAGAAGGTACTCATTCGGGCTGGTTTGATATCACTCTTATCACCAAACTGCTTCTGTCTGCTCACTTTAACACAGCGGAGACCCCACCCTCACATGTCCTACCCTTTCACACGCCCTACCCTCACAACCCTTCACTGTCACACACCCTTCACCCTCCCTCAAATTCTCTTCCCCCAGCTCCACATCCATTCCACCATTACCCAGCATCGTGAATTATCTTTATTTACAGAATAAGACAAGAAGGATAGTTGAAATGTTTCTGTCCTGTTGGAAAATGGAACAAGCTTGAGCTCTCTGATGTTTTATTAACCTAATGGTGCAGAGATGTTTCTGGGTGTTTGTTATTCAGTTGTCAGTCTTGCTGAGGATTAGAAGGAACTGCGTCTTGTGTCACATTTGCTCCTGGCCTGGATTTGTTGAGATGACTGAACTGTCTCTCAGTGTGTGAGAGAATGGGACTATCTTATTGGCTGACTGCACTGCAGTGTCATACTCAGCGGTAGGGACCAGGCTGTTCTCTTAACCAATCACTGTAAAGGCATTGTAATTAGCCTCAGTGAGAATGGACAAGGCAATAGAATAACCAGGGACCAATTTGGCACCATGTTCCCCCTCACCTCAGGGTGATGTGTTTCTGTTAGGATTGTAAACTGAACAACAATCAGAGCCTGAAAAAAACATAAAATGCTGGAAGTGCTTGGCAGCTCGGAGATCTGGGGAGAGAAAAAATAGAATTAACACCTCAGGGTGATAATTTCTCATCAGTTTATCTGATTAAGGATCACAGACCTGTCACATAAACTCTGTATCTCCCCCTGGAAGCTGCCTGACTTGCTGAGTATTCCCAGCATTTCCCGTTTTTATTTCAAGTTTACAGAGGTTCCTTAATCTTACCCCTTCTTTGTGGGCGGCATGGTGGCACAGTGGTTAGCACTGCTGCCTCACAGAGCCAGAGACCCGGGTTCAATTCCCGCCTCAGGCAACTGACTGTGTGGAGTTTGCACATTCTCCCTGTGTCTGCGTGGGTTTCCTCCGGGTGCTCCGGTTTCCTCCCACAGTCCCAAAGATGTGCAGGTCAGGTGAATTGGCCAATGCTAAATTGCCCATAGTTTTAGGTAAGGGGTAGGTGTAGATGTAGGGGTAGGGGTATGGGTGGGTTACGCTTCGGCAGGGCGGTGTGGACTTGTTGGGCCGAAGGGCCTGTTTCCACACTGTAAGTAATCTAATCTAAGAATCCCCTTTATGTTGTTTTTGCCAGTATCTCTTAGAATTTGAGATTAGACCAGGGGTCCCCAAAGTAAAAGTGCGGTGGGGTGGGGTGGGGATCCCCAAATGGGCTAATGAGTTGAACCTTAGGAGTTGTTCAATCCACGGCAGCAATGGTGGCCACTGAGCTCTGTCCATGCTTTGTGACCCTAGTTTTGAGGCTTGACAATTGTTGTGAGCCCTGTGGGTATTGATGGAGCTGTTATAGCATGGTCCTACGGTCCAAAGATGTGCAGGTTATTTGAATTGGCCGTGGGAAATTGCCCAGTGTCCAGGGATGTGCAGGTTAAATGGATTAGCCATGGGAAACGCAGGGTTTCAGCGATTAGGGTAGGAGTTGGGTCTGGGTGGGATGCTTTTTAGAGGATTCGTGTGGACTCGATGGGCCGCATGGGGTTCTATGATTTGGAAAATTGAATTGTGCCTTTAAAAACTAAGATATATACAATTTGAGAACTATATGGGAACATGTAGAATACATGCATGAGAAAATGTGGTAAAATTAATTGAGAACACAGCTCTGCACTGTATCTCTGATTCCTTCTGTCAAACCAAATTTCAGAATCTGAATTGGCCCCTCTGAATCCTCTCTAACTTCGTTAATGCTGGTAATATTGGAGCATTTACGACAGAATTTCTTTGAAATCAAATCCTTCTTTGTCGTTTCTGCTTCAGATTGTAATTTTAAAGAAACAGTAGCCTTTTGATCTTGTGATTGCACAGTAATTTCAGCTCTAATTCTGTCCAAATGTTGAAAGTGCTGGAAACTGAGAGAGAGGCTTCGCAGTGAGGAAAGGATATGACTAAAGAGAAGAACATTCCTGAAGGTTAAGAAACCTTACATGGAGCAAGCAGGAAAAATCCAGAGTTTTAATCAGTCAGGAAATTAGGACCAGAGATAATTAGTTTAAAATAGCAATGAGCAGATTTGTAATAACTATTACACACAAGCCTGTTAGTGAAATTGCTTTGGCACAAATAGGAAGGATGGGGGTGAAATTGAGTTAAAAGGAGAGGCTGGATAGGCTGGGACTTTTTTCATTGGAACGTAGGAGGTTGAGATGTGATCTTATCGAGATTTATAAAATAATGAGGGGTGTAGATGAATGACAGGTGTCCTTTCCCCAGGAATTTCAAAACTACGTGGCATATTTTTAGGCTGAGAGGCGAAGGATTTTTAAAAAACCATGAGGGGCAATGTTTTTACACAGAGAGTGGTTTGAGTGTGGAATAAATCTCCAAAGAAGTGGTGGATGTGGGTATAATTATAACATTTAAAAGACATTTGGATATGTACATGAATAGGAACGATTTTGAGGGATATGGGCCAAGAGCAGGTGGGATTAGTTTAGTTTGGGATTATGGTCAGTAAGGTGTGGTTGGATTGAAGGGTCTGTTTCCATGTTGTATGACTCTGCGACTAAAATCAGGGATCATTTAAAGTGCAACTGGGATGTGACAGAGAGTAAGAGCTAACTCTCAAGGATCAGGTTCAAAGGGACAAATGATGTCTCTTTACCTCTTGCCTTTCTGCAAGGATTTTAGGAACATAGGAATTTTTATTCAAAGTCTTTCCCTGCTAGTTCTTGTTACAGTGACTGGCATGCTCAGTATATTTAACCAACATCTTTTCCCCCAAAGTTAGACACTATGGCTTCAACCCTCAACATGTTGCCCGTACATTGTACCTTTTGACATGATATTAACATCTTAGGAGCGCTATCTGGCAAACTTTAACATTGAGACACACAGAGGGATAGTAGAGCCAAAGACAAAGTGCTTGGTCATTCTGGTAGGTTTTAAGGAACACCTTAAAGGAGGAGAGAGTGTTTGAGAGGAGGAGAGGTTGTGAGAAGGAACTCCAGAGATTAAAGTCCGGATGACCAAAGGTATGAACCACCAGTGGTGGAACAATGTAAAACAAGGATCCACAGGAAGTTCGCGTTGGAGGAGCAGAGATCTCAGAAGGCTGTAGGATTCGAGAAGGTTACACAGATGTGCACAAGCCAAGGAGGATTTTGAAACAAAAAAACCCCTAGATTTTGCCAGGCTGAGAGAAAATATAGGTTAGAGTTAAAGCAATCTAAACGAGTCAGTGAGACAGAAACTAAGACTTCTCTTTGTGGATCGAGTTCATTAACTAGTCAGTCTCACAGCTCCTTCCACATACCAATCCAGCCCTTGTTCCCATTTTTCTAAATGAATCTATTTGGTCATATTTTGACATACCTCCATAGCCATTATATCAGAAGGGGACTTGAACCTAGACCTTCTGGTCAGAGGTAAGGACACTAGCACTGCACTGTGTCACCCCCATTGTTCCCTTTTTATATCTACCCAGCCAGTTCATTAATTAATGAACCCCAATCCCGTATTTAGCTCTTCATTGTGATAAAGAATTTCTCTCCTCTGTCTGAATAAAACTTTCAAAGACATATAAACAATCCTTGAACAAAACTAATTAAAATTAGACTTTTTTTTTCAAATCGCACATCCCTTCCATATACCCCCTTATCTCTTTAAACAAAACATATTTCATCTCAAAGCAGCCCAAATAAAAATTTATTTCATTCCATGTGTTTATGTCTCTTTATCATGGATTTGCAAAATATTGTGGTACAGATGGAGACCATTTAGCCCATTGAGTTTGCACCGGTTCTATTGCCTAGTGCTAATTTCCTTCCTTCTCACCATATCCCTGCATACCATGGACAACCAGATGTCCTCCTTTACAGATTTCCAATGATTTCAGAAAAGATTTACAAGGATGTTGCCAGGGTTGGAGGATTTGATCTATAGGGAGAGGCTGAACAGGCTGGGGCTTTTTTCCCTGGAGCGTTGGAGGCTGAGGTGTGACCTTTTAGAGGTTTACAAAATTATGAGGGGCATGGATAGGGTAAATAGACAAAGTCTTTCCCTTGGGATGGGGGAGTTCAGAACTAGAGGGCATAGGTTTAAGGTGAGAGGGGAAAGATAAAAAGAGACCTAAGGGGCAACTTTTTCACACAGAGTGGTATGTGTATGGAATGAGCTGCCAGAGGAAGTGGTGGAGGCTGGTACAATTACAACATTTAAGAGGCATTTGGATGGATTGTATGAATAGGAAGGGTTTGGAGGGATATGGGCCGGGTGCTGGCAGGTGGGACTAAATTGGGTTGGGATATCTGGTCGGCATGGACGGATTGGACCGAAGGGTCTGTTTCCATGCTGTGCATCTCTATTATTCTAAGCGCCTTTTCTTGTGAAACAATTTAACGATTGGTGACAAATACAGGATCACGAACCACCGATGTTGGAGACTTGAAACAAAAGCAAAGAGTGCTGGAGAAACTCGGCAGGTCTGGCAGCATCTGTGCAGAGAGAAGCAGCGTTTGTGTTTCGAGTCCAGTGATCCTGAAGATGCTGCCAGGCCTGCTGAGTTTCTCCAACATTCTCTGTGTTTGTTTCTGATCACCAGCATCCATGGTTCTTTTTTCTAACAGAACCTAAATTCAGAAAAATGTGCACTTGAGTTCCCAGCCCTGGGTGACCCAGAAGCAAAACCTTGTTACCGGTGTTTCCCACGCCAGTGTTCCAGATGCCTGTTTGAATGGAGTAGGGTTTATAATCTAAAAGCAGAGTTTGTAACAAATTAAACAATTGACTAGAATTAAATAAATGGGAAAGAATAATAAATGACTGTTGGCTTGGGAAGCCAAGAAAATAAAAAAAGTAATTAAAAGTATCTTAGCTGCTGAAACATTGGTGCCAGTAAAACGGATAGATACAGGCGCATATTTATCCAATGTTCGAAATGAGATCTTAAACAAGGGGCAATCTGTCTTCAGGACAGAACAAGGTCACTGGACTCTTAAACATGAACTCCATTTCCTCTCTTCAGATGCTACCAGACCTGCTGAGTTTCTCCAGCACACTGTTTTGTTAATTTCTTTAATATTTTACCTGCATTTGAGACTTCCTCAAAAGTAACTCTTTTCATTCTGATACTCAGTTATGTTAAAACTGACATCAAGACAAGTCTGAATGAACAGCCCAGCTATCTGTCCAGCTTTTTATCTGGTCGGTTTCTTCCCTGAACGCACTGTCACCTTTTCGAGAGGATCCAGCTCAATTTATCAGGATAAGATTAACATTTTTAACATCAGACTGTTGATCTGAAGTCACTCCTGATCTATTCTGCTTAATTCTAACCGTATATATTTAAAGAACCCTCAACCCTAACTTCCATTCTTAAACATTCTTTCTGTTTTACCTATCAGACATTGTTTAAATTCTATATCGACTCCCCAAATAAAATCATCCTCAGAAGATTACCTGCTGCACTCTCGCTCTCTCTCTCTCGCGCTCGCTCTCTCTCTCTCATGCCAGTAGGACATTGCTGGATTGAAATGGAAACAGAAAGTGCTGGGGAAGCTCAGCAGGCCTGGCAACTTCTGAGGAGAGAGAAGCGAAGTTAATGTTTTGGGTCTAATCTGACCTCTGGATACCTGGGTCTGCTTTAAGTTGGATGCAAACTACTTTCAGTCGGACAGACCTACTGAGAAATAGCAAAACCTCCCTGTATCATTCAGCCATTAACATATGTGTTTAATTTCCACTGCTTCCCTTCTGGATGATCCAGATTTTTAGGTGGGTTCAAAAATAGTTTGAGACTTCTCACCAGCGAAACATAGCTTTTGTATCGATTGACATTCATTTGCTGAGTAAGTTGCGACAGTGTTATGGTCTTCAAGATCACTTTCTTTGCAGTAGGATCCACTGTAATATCTCAATCACCTTGTTTCTCTCTGGAACCTGAACCTACTAGCCTGCTTCTGTTATTCACTGTCCCCCACTGCTGCAGCCTTCGGTAGGATTTTCAAACTGTGAGTAGGTGAATAGGAAAACTGCCAATGTAGTTTCAGAATAATTAACTGGTGCTTTCCTTTAAGCTTCTATCGCTGCTGAAAATGTGTTGCTGGAAAAGTGCAGCAGGTCAGGCAGCATCCAAGGAGCAGGAGAATTGACGTTTCGGGCATGAGCCCTTCTTCAGGCATTTCCTGAAGAAGGGCTCATGCCCGAAACGTCGATTCTCCTGCTCCTTGTATGCTGCCTGACCTGCTGCGCTTTTCCAGCAACACATTTTCAGCTCTGATCTCCAGCATCTGCAGTCCTCACTTTCTCCTTTAAGCTTCTATCTCCTGATGCCAATAACACTTCCTTAATATATTGATTAGAGAGACATTGGGTCTTGTTAAAGGGATATAAATAGTGTCTAGATGGTGTAAACTGGAGATCCACTAACTTTCTGAAAACAATTACTTTGTTATGTTGCATCTCCAGTTCATTTAAGCCTTGTGAAAGGTAGTCTGTACCACAGAAAGAGTATTTCACTTGACGGTCATTGTTGAGAAAGTGGTCTTCCCCAGCTCCGTTATAGAGAATCCCCACTCTGTTGTTTCGATTTGCCATGTTGCCATCTCCCACCTGGAGCAGGTGGAACTTTAAATTCCTTAATCTTACTTTGCTCCTTATTACTTAAAGAGCCTAAGTAACTCTTTGACTGGTCCACGCTACAAGCTGTAGGCATGTAACACCGTCCAGGAATGGATCCTCAGTATGTTGGCAGTCGAGCGAGTGTTTGTTGTCTCTCCATGACCTGAAGGGTATTCCTTCCTCAGGAATATTTGTTGAAAAGCCCCAGGGAAGCTCGTGGAGCTGCAGTGTAGCAAAGCTGGAGATTTTGAGAGAGAGATTGAAATTGGGTGATGCCAACCAAGGATTTCAGCAGCTTGTAGTCCAGCATGGTGCAGGTTAAACATTTGTAACTGCTGTTGAATATTTATCGAATCCATGTTCAGTGTATTCCTCAAGCGGAGAGTCTTTGTTCATTGTGAGCGTACATTGTGCGTTAGAGATAGAGATTGTGTTCTAATTCTGTTCATCTGTTTTTGTACTCAGCCACACGGAAGACATGATTGTGACCCCATTTGCTCAGGTAAGTCATACAATCTGTAACACTACATGAAGGGCTAAAAGGTAACCATTCTGACATTTTCCTTAGCAGTGTGGAACAGTCCAGAGGAAGGCACACCTGAGTTGTTCTCCCAGTTTTTTGGTGGGTTGCTGCAATGCGGGGTAATGGGAAGGTGGTGGGGGACCAGTGGGTGATGGGGTAGGGTTTGTCCCTCAGTGATATTTCTTTTCCCTCTTGTTAGTGAGGAGGCAGTTCAGAGCAGTCACTCCCCCCCACACTCTGACCCTTGGATTTTCTGGTGCTGATACCTTTCCCTTTGGTGATTCCATGTGTCATGGGATTCACCGTTAATTAAGCCCGTGGAAAAGAATGAAGTTGCATTTCCATAGCGCCTTGGAAAAGCACCTCATTGTTATAAAGTGTTTGGAGACAGCATCAGATGATTAAACAGGGTCACAGCTATCGCATAAGAAACACAACAGACAGTTTGAACACAACAAGCTCCCAGCAATGTAATACTCACTAAAATATCTGTTTCACTGACGTCATTGGATGAAGGATAACTATTGGTCGAGGAGAACTCACCTTGAAGAGTATGTGAACACTGTCCATGACATTGTCCAGCAGGGATAGGGTGGAGTTGGATACAGTGTAAAACTCCCTCCACCATCAAATGCTCCCAGGACTGGGACAACACTGGATTAGATACAGAGTAAAGCTTCCTGTACACAGTCCCATCAAACGCTCCCAGGAATGGGACAACATGGGGTTAGATACAGAGTAAAGCTTCCTCTACACAGTCCCATCAAATGCTCCCAGGAATGGGACAACATGGGGTTAGATACAGAGTAAAGCTTCCTCTACACAGTCCCATCAAACACTCCCAGGACAGGGACAACACGGGGTTAGATACAGAGTAAAGCTCCCTCCACACGGAGTGTGAAATAATGGTCTCCTTTGACGTAACAGCCCTGTTCACATCCATCAGCGTCAGCCTGGCCAAGGAAACACTGACTACACTATTAGAAGAATCAAAGACACATACACCAAACACCACCAAATTCATCAGCAGGGACAGTATTATCAAGCTAGTGGACCTACGCCTTACCACCTACTTCACCTTCAACAACAAAACCTATACACAAACCAACAGAACACCCATGAAATCTCCAATATCAGGAATCCACGACCATCAATATTTTAAGATTCCTTACACAGAACCTTTCAAATCAATGCCCTCTACTGCCTAGAAGTACAAGAGCAGCAGATACATGGGAACACCACCCCAGGTAGTTTCCCTCCACACCACTCACGATCTTCACATGGAAATATATCACCATTCCTTTACTGTAGCTGGGTCAGAATCCTGAACTCCCATTATAAGTCTACCTACAGCACACAGACGGCAGTGGATCAAGGTGTCAACTCACCACCACCTGAAATACAAATAGGATGGGCAACAAATGTTGATCAAGCCATTGGTGCCCACATCTCACGTATGAATAAAAAGTTGTTCCAATAATGCACCTCAGCCCAGTCTTGGGGAAGCCCCTGGTGCTACTCCAACAAGATATATTTTCCAATTCTCAAACCAGCCATCATATTATGTGGTGAATGTGATTATTGTGATTCATGGTGATTTATTGATTCTCAACCCACGTTGAGAATTATGGTTTTATCAAATGTTTATCAAGCCAGCCAGTAACTGAGACAAATTTAATTCCTTGAAACAGGCACTCGTCATGGTAACAAAAGGTCTAGAGTTAACCTCAATTTCATAGGAACAGGAATAGGCCATTCAGCTCCTCAAGCCTGTTTCATATTTAATGAAATCATGGTTGATCTTTGGCCTAATTCCTTAAACCTGACTTTGGCCCATGTTCCTTAATAACTTTGCTGATCGAAACTGTGTATCTCAACTGATTCAGCTTTTTGAGAATTACTTTAGCATCCCATCTTTGTTTCAGATTTCATATCGCACCCAAGGATTTCCCACTAGTTGTTGTAAAGTTATTTCACAGTACCCTGATTTGCTGATGGCATTTGCCAAGAACCAGCTGCCCCAGCCCCATCCTCCACTTTCCTCACAGTGCTGTTAGATAGGGGAAGGGTGTTCCATGATCTGGGATCATCACTGATGAAAGCACAGCGATATATTTCCAAGTCGGGATGGTGAGTGGCTTGGTGGGGAACTTACAGGGGGTGGTGTTCCCATGTATCTGCTGTGCTTGTCCTTCTAGATGGAAGTGGTTGTGGGTTTGGAAGGTGCTTTCAATGGAGTCTTCTCACTCTATTTCAGTGATTCTACACATTGCTATCACTGTGAACAGGTCTAACTTCAGTAATGGAAAGATTACATGGAAAATTCTGGAGGTACAGGATAAATCTATGCTTAGATTAATTAATCTAAGGCTGTGAGCATACAGTCTGTATGGATGTTAACAAAGTTTTGGATCATGTCCCACATGGTCATTAAAACAAACTTTAGATTCAAAGGGAAAGATCCAAAATTGGCTCAGAGGCAGGATAGTCAAAGAATCATAGAGGAAACAGCCCATTGGCCCAACTCATCAGCCTAAAGATGAATGTACTTGAGGGAGGAAAATCTGACATCCTTACCCAGTCTAGCCTACATCTGACTCTTGACCCACAGCAATGTGAATGACTCTCTGGACATAAAGGTTTGGGTGTTAAGTGCTGCACCAGCCAGTGATGCCCTAATCCCATGAATGAATAGAAACATCCACATGAGGCTGCAGATTTTCTTTAACAGCAGAACAGCAATTTATTACACAAAAGAAGAAAAAAAACAAACAAATTATTTAAATGTAGAAGGCAGTTAGAATGACCTTAAAAAGCTCACAACAAAATGAAGTTTTCAATTCTTTATTCTGCAACCTAAATGACTCCGAATAATTTATTTGGATGCTGAAGGCAATTTGAAGACTGTTTTCCAAATCTGCTGACATAAGCTTTTCATAAATCTAGAGAGTCTAAGCTTTCTCTATTCTGTTAAACCTCCCAATTTCTAACTAAACACTCCTGGTTTTGCAGCTTACACAAAATAATTCCTTCAGCTCAAATCACTGGTTCCCTGAACACTCCTTTTCAAAGAGAAACTGAACTTGCTTCTGAATTCGATCCTGTTTTTTTTCCTGAACTGAATTGAAAAATCAATTCTAGTTTCTTCTGAATTGAAAACAAAGCTACAGAACTTAAATATTTCCCTTACCTGTTGTGAAGTATAAACACCTTTGCAGACACCCTATGGTGCTAAGGGAGACACCTGCTTTCTGACAAATGTTGGATTTGGGTCACTGTTCCAGAGGGACTCTCTGACCTTGATTTTTTTTTAAAGAAATCACTTCACAGTAGTAACTGTTACCCATCTGTCTCTAGTTTGAAATCCAAATTCCAAACAAGGGTAGTATTAGTATATAATGATTATACACCTTTCATCACAGACAGGATAGCTTTTGTGTTTCTCTGACTTGTCAGAAAACAGCTAAGGCCCAAGCAGGAGCTGTTGTGTAGAAAGCACTGGTCCACCATCAACATCAAAGCTAGGGCAGAGGTTTTCTTGTGGAGTTCCACTCTCAGCCATAAGACACAGAGAGGGAGATAGATTGTCCTTTTGTGAAATGAACAGCTACAGTCTCCTTCTAGCTGGGATGGGAGACCCACACAGTGCCACCAAGATTATAGTCTGGTCATGAACTGCCTTTGGTAATTGGCTTAACCATATGGCCCACTGTTTCCGCAGTGCCCTTGCATTTAGATAAAGCAGCAAGAAGTGGGGGCCAAGTGGGGCATCGATTTGAGGCTTTCATTCCCTCAGGTTCCGGCACCAACCTGAAAAATCTGCCCCCTGGGTTGGGAAAAATTGCAGCCCGTGATTGATTCAGGGAGAATCCATTGGAAAACCTTTCCGAGCATTAGAATGATTGCGAGTAATAGATTGATACAGCCCATGCTGGATGCCCTTTGGATCCCAGTCTTCAGCCTATTCCTCAACCAGCTCAAGAATGAGTTTGTGACACACCAATTAGAATGCACTTGTGTCACCATGAGAATGATAGAATTGACCTCGTGATTGGCTGAGATTCTTCTAATTGACAATTAGTACCCACCACAAAACAATCAACAATCCGTCCGCAAGGTCCAAAAGCCAATCATAGGCTCCGAAATTGGCACACTACTTCATTTTGTAGGTTGCTAGGTAACACAAGCCCTTTTTAGCACAGTTGAACATGTTTAGAAGTTGCTGCCGAAGTTTAACACAAAAATCCGTTCAAGGAGCTGAGCCTAATAGTGAGCATCAAACTGAACATCATACTGAATCTCAAACAGGACAGCAAGCTGATGCACCAGCTCGGCCAAGGTCTTGGGCTGAGCGTGCGCGTCTACGTCTTCCTGATTCTCCTCCAGGCATTCACTATCCACAGGTAACCCAGTGAATGTACGAATTCTGGACCTCGGGTCCATGCAGGAAGCCAGGAGTATCTCTGGAAGTATGTATCAATAGCAGGTGGATGGGCTGCAGGTCCTGTTTGATTGGCTCTGCTACTTCAGATGGGTATGGGCCAAGTTCCCTCAGAAATGAAGCATGTGGAAGAGCTGTTTACTTAGGTGGCATGTTATTAACATTACTCTGTATCTAACCCCGTGCTGTCCCTGTCCTGGGAGTGTTTGATGGGGGAACAGTGTAGAGAGAGCTTTACTCTGTATCTAACCCCATGCTGTCTCTGTCCTGGGAGTATTTGATGGGGGGACAGTGTAGAGGGGGCTTTACTCTGTAACTAACCCTGTGCTATCCCTGTCCTGGGAGTGTTTGATGGGAGGACAGTGTAGAGAAAACTTTACTCTGTATCTAACCCTGTGCTATCCCTGTCCCTGGGAGTGTTTGATGGGGGGACAATGTAGAGGGGTCTTTATTCTGTATCTAACCCTGTGCTATCCCTATCCCTGGGAGTGTTTGATGGGGGAACAGTGTAGAGAGAGCTTTACTCTGTATCTAACCCCATGCTGTCCCTGTCCTGGGAGTGTTTGATGGGGGGACAGTGTAGAGGGAGCTTTACTCTGTATCTAACCCCGTGCTATCCCTGTCCTGGGAGTGTTTGATGGGAGGACAGTGTAGAGAAAGCTTTACTCTGTATCTAACCCCGTGCTGTCCCTGTCCTGGGAGTGTTTGATGGGGGAACAGTGTAGAGGGGTCTTTATTCTGTATCTAACCCTGTGCTATCCCTATCCCTGGGAGCGTTTGATGGGGGAACAGTGTAGAGAGAGCTTTACTCTGTAACTAACCCCGTGCTATCCCTGTCCTGGGAGTGTTTGATGGGGGGACGGTGTAGAGGGAGCTTTACTCTGTATCTAACCCCGTGCTGTCCCTGTCCTGGGAGTGTTTGATGGGGGAACAGTGTAGAGAGAGCTTTACTCTTTTTCTAACCCCGTGCTATTCCTGTCCAGGGAGTGTTTGATGGGGGGGACAGTGTAGAGGGGGCTTTGCTCTGTATCTAACCTTGTGCTATCCCTGTCCCTGGGAGTGTTTGATGGGGGGACGGTGTAGAGGGAGCTTTACTCTATCTAACTCCTTGGTATCCCTGTCCCTGGGAGTGTTTGATGGGGGGACGGTGTAGAGGGAGCTTTACTCTATCTAACTCCTTGGTATCCCTGTCCCTGGGAGTGTTTGATGGGGGGACGGTGTAGAGGGAGCTTTACTCTATCTAACTCCTTGGTATCCCTGTCCTGGGAGTGTTTGATGGGGGGACGGTGTAGAGGGAGCTTTACTCTATCTAACTCCTTGGTATCCCTGTCCCTGGGAGTGTTTGATGGGGGGACGGTGTAGAGGAAGCTTTACTCTATCTAACTCCTTGGTATCCCTGTCCCTGGGAGTGTTTGATGGGGGGACGGTGTAGAGGGAGCTTTACTCTATCTAACTCCTTGGTATCCCTGTCCCTGGGAGTGTTTGATGGGGGGACGGTGTAGAGGGAGCTTTACTCTATCTAACTCCTTGGTATCCCTGTCCCTGGGAGTGTTTGATGGGGGGACGGTGTAGAGGGAGCTTTACTCTATCTAACTCCTTGGTATCCCTGTCCCTGGGAGTGTTTGATGGGGGGACGGTGTAGAGGGAGCTTTACTCTATCTAACTCCTTGGTATCCCTGTCCCTGGGAGTGTTTGATGGGGGGACGGTGTAGAGGGAGCTTTACTCTATCTAACTCCTTGGTATCCCTGTCCCTGGGAGTGTTTGATGGGGGGACGGTGTAGAGGGAGCTTTACTCTATCTAACTCCTTGGTATCCCTGTCCCTGGGAGTGTTTGATGGGGGGACGGTGTAGAGGGAGCTTTACTCTATCTAACTCCTTGGTATCCCTGTCCCTGGGAGTGTTTGATGGGGGGACGGTGTAGAGGGAGCTTTACTCTATCTAACTCCTTGGTATCCCTGTCCCTGGGAGTGTTTGATGGGGGGACGGTGTAGAGGGAGCTTTACTCTATCTAACTCCTTGGTATCCCTGTCCCTGGGAGTGTTTGATGGGGGGACGGTGTAGAGGGAGCTTTACTCTATCTAACTCCTTGGTATCCCTGTCCCTGGGAGTGTTTGATGGGGGGACGGTGTAGAGGGAGCTTTACTCTATCTAACTCCTTGGTATCCCTGTCCCTGGGAGTGTTTGATGGGGGGACGGTGTAGAGGGAGCTTTACTCTATCTAACTCCTTGGTATCCCTGTCCCTGGGAGTGTTTGATGGGGGGACGGTGTAGAGGGAGCTTTACTCTATCTAACTCCTTGGTATCCCTGTCCCTGGGAGTGTTTGATGGGGGGACGGTGTAGAGGGAGCTTTACTCTATCTAACTCCTTGGTATCCCTGTCCCTGGGAGTGTTTGATGGGGGGACGGTGTAGAGGGAGCTTTACTCTATCTAACTCCTTGGTATCCCTGTCCCTGGGAGTGTTTGATGGGGGGACGGTGTAGAGGGAGCTTTACTCTATCTAACTCCTTGGTATCCCTGTCCCTGGGAGTGTTTGATGGGGGGACGGTGTAGAGGGAGCTTTACTCTATCTAACTCCTTGGTATCCCTGTCCCTGGGAGTGTTTGATGGGGGGACGGTGTAGAGGGAGCTTTACTCTATCTAACTCCTTGGTATCCCTGTCCCTGGGAGTGTTTGATGGGGGGACGGTGTAGAGGGAGCTTTACTCTATCTAACTCCTTGGTATCCCTGTCCCTGGGAGTGTTTGATGGGGGGACGGTGTAGAGGGAGCTTTACTCTATCTAACTCCTTGGTATCCCTGTCCCTGGGAGTGTTTGATGGGGGGACGGTGTAGAGGGAGCTTTACTCTATCTAACTCCTTGGTATCCCTGTCCCTGGGAGTGTTTGATGGGGGGACGGTGTAGAGGGAGCTTTACTCTATCTAACTCCTTGGTATCCCTGTCCCTGGGAGTGTTTGATGGGGGGACGGTGTAGAGGGAGCTTTACTCTATCTAACTCCTTGGTATCCCTGTCCCTGGGAGTGTTTGATGGGGGGACGGTGTAGAGGGAGCTTTACTCTATCTAACTCCTTGGTATCCCTGTCCCTGGGAGTGTTTGATGGGGGGACGGTGTAGAGGGAGCTTTACTCTATCTAACTCCTTGGTATCCCTGTCCCTGGGAGTGTTTGATGGGGGGACGGTGTAGAGGGAGCTTTACTCTATCTAACTCCTTGGTATCCCTGTCCCTGGGAGTGTTTGATGGGGGGACGGTGTAGAGGGAGCTTTACTCTATCTAACTCCTTGGTATCCCTGTCCCTGGGAGTGTTTGATGGGGGGACGGTGTAGAGGGAGCTTTACTCTATCTAACTCCTTGGTATCCCTGTCCCTGGGAGTGTTTGATGGGGGGACGGTGTAGAGGGAGCTTTACTCTATCTAACTCCTTGGTATCCCTGTCCCTGGGAGTGTTTGATGGGGGGACGGTGTAGAGGGAGCTTTACTCTATCTAACTCCTTGGTATCCCTGTCCCTGGGAGTGTTTGATGGGGGGACGGTGTAGAGGGAGCTTTACTCTATCTAACTCCTTGGTATCCCTGTCCTAATTGCCCATACCTCAGCATATGCTTCAATCTGCATCAGCTCAAATAGAACAAAAATCAATTGTCCTCCAGTTTTAATAGGAAGAATGTTTCCTGAACATTTTCAATGCTGTCCCAAGTGAATTGCTCAGGCCCGTTGTCAGAGTGATAGATTGATATAGCACAGAAGGCTATTTGACCCTTTGTGCCTGTGCTGGATATCCTTTGGATCCCATTCGACCCCCACCCTACACCCTCACTGTTCCCCACTCATTACTCAGAGTTCTGCTTGTTGACACAGCGTGGGAATGGAGGGTGGTTCTGGCACTGGGTTGTTTCATAGGTATGTGAGAATGTAAGCATATTATAACTGGAGGCAGCCATTCATTGCTATTCCTTGTCAGCATTTGTTTAACTCCATTTCCTTGGCTCCATGTCCATTTATAAGTTTGTCCAGCAACATTCTGTCCATCTGAGTTAACAATTATTAAACCAACTGGTCTCTATTGCTTTCAGTCTGTGACCATTTCACACTTCACTTTTTGAATCCGTGATCGGGATGTAATTTCTTGAAGGTTACCATCCACCAGCGGAAAGAACTTGTGATTGTGATTACTTTTCAAATTCCAAACATCCTCAAATAATCCCATAGTATTCCAGGAATGCAAACCTTGTTTATAGTACACATTCACATAATTTCTCTATTTCTCTTTTTAATTAAGTATCTTAATGCTACCTATGAATGATCTGTGGTCCTGAACTGTTCGGTCTCTTTGAACTTCCACTGCTCCTGTTTATTGACTAATTAACTTGCATGGGAATGGGATGATGCTGGTGTCACAGAATACGTCAAAAACCACAATGTAACCACACTGACCTTCACAATGATTTAGTGAAAGTAACATTTAATTAATCTATTCACGTTTTTTGACAACGTAACATCTATACTTCGTAGAAGTAGTGTACTTGGATATCCAAAAGGGATTTAATAAGTTCCCACATCAAAGATTGTTGACCAAGGTCAGAGCACACTGTTTAGTGGGTAATGTATTAGCATAGATAAGAGACTGGTTAGCTAATAGGAAGCAGACTGTAAGGATAAGTGGGTCTTATTACAATTTCTGAATTAGTGGTGCTGGAAGAGCTTATTACAATTTGCCAACCTTCCCATTCCACGGAGAAGACTGATGGGACATTTATATTTTACAATCTTTATCGATGATTTGGATGGGGAGATGATTGTATAGTAGGTAAATTGGCCAATAAGACTAAGACAGATAGAAAAGTCAGTTATCTGCATAGGTTAATTAATGGGAAGGATTTGGCAGATGGAGTATAACATGATTACATTTGTACTTGTTCATTTTAGAGGAAAAACAGAAAGGCAGGATACAACTTAAATGGAGAGACACTGTAGAACCCAGTGATACAGAGGGATCTGAGAGACTTGGTACATGATCGCAAAAGTTGAAATGCAGATACAGCAAATGATTAGAAAGGCAAATAGAATATTGATATTTATTGCAAGGAGAATGATGTATAAATGGAGGAAAGTTTTACTGTAGTTGTAAAAGAGTTGGTGAAACCACATCTAGAAATTCCTGGACAGTTTTAGTTTCCTTTTTTTTTAAAAAGCACACAATTTTGTTCGAAATAGTTCAGAGAAAGTTCACCCAACTCAGTCCTAACATGAAGGACTTATCTAATGAAGAAATGTTGACCAGGTTAGGCCTATATTCAAAGGAGTGTAACACCATGAGAGGTGATGTCATTGAAAGATATATGATACTGAGGGGAGTGGACAGAATGTATATTAGGAAGATGTTTCCTCTCGTGGGAGAGACTACAACAAAGGGACATAGTTCAAGAAATAAAAGGTCTCCCTTTAAAGACAGAAATGAGATTTATTTTTCCACTAAGAGTTGGATCAAGGTTGGAATTCTCTTTCCCATGAGGTAGTGGAGGCTGAGACTTTAAAAGTACTGTAGACTGAGATCAGTAGATTTTTAATAGACAAGAGGATCAAGGTTGAGAGGTTCAGACTGGAGAGTGGAACTGAGCTCACAAACAAATCGGCCATGATTGTGTTGAATCCTGGGCCAGGTTTAAAGGACCGAATGGCCTCCTCCTGTTCCTAAGCCCTATATTGCTCTGAACCCAGAAACCACTCAAAGTGTTGGAATAAAAACAGTAATTGCTAGATAAACTCAGACGTCTGGCAACTTCTTTGGAATGGAAAACAGAATTAATGTTTCGGGTCCAGTAACCCCCCTTCAAAATTGGAAATGTTGAACAGATTAGGCATTTGGTAGAATTTAAAACCAAAGCCACAGAGTCGTAGAGCCGTACATCACAGAAACAGACCCATCGGTTCAATTCCACCATGCTGACCAGATACCCTAAATTAATCTAGTCCCATTTGTCAGAATTTGGCCCATATCCCTCTAAACCTTTCCTATTCATATACCCATCCACATGGTTTTTAAACGTTGTAATTGTACCAGCCTCCACCACTTCCTCTGGCAGCTGATTCCAAACATGCACCACCCTCTGCATGAAAAAGTTGCCCCTTAGGTCTCTCTTAAATCTTTCCCCTCTCACCCTAAACCTATGTCCTCTAGTTCTGGACTCCCCCACCCCAGGGAAGATACTTTGTCTATTTATCCTATTCATGCCCTTCATGATTTTATAAACCTCTGTAAGGTGATCCCTCAGCCTCCAATACTCCAGGGATAACAGCCCCAGCCTACTCAGCCTCTCCCTGTAGCTCAAGCCCTCCAAACCTGGCAACATCCTTGTAAATCTTTTTTGAATCCTTGCAAGTTTCACAACATCCTTGGAGAGTGTGGGGTTCTTTTCTCTTACCTTCAAACCAGAGATGTCATGAGAAATATCGTTTCATTTACTCCAAGTTCTTGATGCAAGCTTTTTTCTAACCTTTGCTATCTTTCCTCAGGTATTGGCTAGTTTACGGACCGTGAGGAATAACTTTGCGACGTTGACGAATCTGCAGGACCCACCGAATAACAAGTAAGAGGTTCAGTTTGGTGTGGTTGGAGAGAATGAAAGGTCTTGGTTATCTCCTTAATGATATACGTAGACCAATTCCCCATGAGCTCCAGTTTCTGTAAGGCATAGCCATTCACCAACAAGCGCCCTGTGATAACCACCTTAGTAAGAGGTGGCAGCACATACAGAAAGACGCGCACCTTAATCAGTGACTGCACTTGCCTTGCTTCACTATTGGAATACTGCATCCCTAACCTTGGATTAGGGAGTAGAATAATAGCCGAGGTTCATGGTCCTAAATCACTGTAGTTGCTACCATGTGCGCACACAGGGTATGAACATGAACGTTGTATAAGGGCAGGATCAAGCTGAGCTGTGATGCTTTGCACAGTCAATAAGCTACTGGTCACTCTCTGTTGATTAATATGAAGCATGAGCACTGAATGAGAGGAGAACATAATGATAAGAACATAAGAAATAGGAGCATTTCTTTGGCAATGAAGGACAAAATTCCATTTGCCTTCCTAACTACCTGTTGTACCTGCAGACCAACCCTCTGCGATTTATGCACAAGGACACTCCGGTCCCTCTGCAACTTTTTACCATTCAAGTAATAATCCTTTTTATTGTTGTTCATACCAGAATGGATGACTTCACATTTATTAACATTGTATTCCATCTGCTAGACCTTTGCCCAGTCACTTGAATTATACATGTTCCTCTGCAAAGTTCCACTGTCCTCTGCACACTTTGTTCTGCCACTCATCTTATTGTCATCGGCAAATTTTGACACACTACACGTGGTCCCAGACTCCAAATGGTAGGATTAATGATAGGTTTGATGAACATGTCTGTGCATTAATTTTTCCTTCTTTTGGAATTTTGAAAGGACTTTCTTCTTAGAAGTTAATTATTTCAGGAAATTTGTATACATTGACAACTTCTGTCAGAGTGAATTGGTTTGTATCTGGAATGCCATCCTGGGTGTCCAACATGAGTGAGTAGAAATACCTCAAAACTGTGCTGTTACCTGTGTTTGATGGGGACAGTGTAGAGGGAGCTTTACCCTGAAACTATCCCCAGGCTGTTGCCTGTGTTTGATTGGGACAGTGTAGAGAGAGCTTTATTCTGAAACTATTCCTGTGATGTTACCTGTGTCTGACAGTTGGGAGGAGCCTGCTGGGCTCAGATGCTGAATTAATTCTTTCCTCTGTCCAGTTGTTAAATGAGTACTTTCTTTGACATTGATCTGAGACGACGATGATGAGCTGGCCCCTGATCCTGTCTTTGTACTTTCTCTGTTCACAGACGGAAAACAGGATGCACCTCCGGAATCTGCAGGTCCCTCATATCGGGTGAGTGAACGGTTTGTGTGTCTCTGTGTGTGTGTCTGTGTGTGTGTGTGTGTGTGTGTGCACGCGCATGTGTCAATTTGGATTCTCCTAGACCTGACCCTCCCAGTCTCCTGGGAAGGTAGATGTGTATGGGCACAGGGTTGGTGGGGAGGGGGGGGGGGGGGGGGTTGGTTTGGATACAGTGGTGACATCCCCACCCTGTCATTATCTGCAACACTCTCTTCCCTTGGGTTGTCCTTGGAGAAAGCTCCATTTTCCAGCATCCCCAAACTCCAGGAAGTGTTGTTATCCTCTGAAGGTAGGAGACTGCAAACTGTGGCAGGGGTTGGTGAAATTGATCAGTTTGAGGATCTGTTCTGTAAATTGAGTTCTTTCAACTTCAGCACGGCAGTGAGTCTTGTCAGTAAGAGATGACATTGCATGGATTCTACTTCAACCCTTCTGCCCATGAGTTGGTGCTGGACCTTTGAGAAAGCTCTCCACTTCCCCGCAGCACTGCAAACTCATCAAATTTTTGAGCTTTTAATCCAATCCTCTTTTGAAAGTTGCTGTTGAATCTAATTTCCTTGCTCTGTCAGGCTGCATATTTCAGTTCACAACAACTCTTTGTGTTACAATAGAAAAGCGTTCTCAACAACTTCCCCTCTGGTATTTTTGCTTCTGATCTTAATCTAGTTAGTGACCCTCCTGCCAGAGCAGAGGTGTTCTCATTATTCACCCTACCAAGTTTGTTGTTTGGAACACCTCCATTCAACCTTCTCTGCACAAAAGGGAACAACTTTGCAGCAAGTACAGGAGCAAAGGGACCTGGGGCAGGAAGGTGGGTGGGTGTTCCTATGCATAATTCTCTGAAGGTGGTCAGGCAAGGAGAAACAGTTGTTATTGGATCCTTGGGGTTATAAATAGAGGCACAGAGTATAAAAGCAAGGAAGTGACGCTACACTGCTACAAAGCATTAGTCAGACCACATTTGGAGCATTGTATTCAGTTCTGCACACCTTAATTGAGGAAGGAGTTTGAAGTCCTGGAGAGGGTTCAAAGCAAATTTGCTCGATTGATACTAATTAGACAAGAATGAGGAATTTTAGATACAAGAAAAGCTTAGTGAAATTGGGCTTGTCCTCTTTGGAGCAGAGAAGATTACCATATTGAGAAGTTCAAACTTATAATTTTGACAGGGTAAAGTGGATATGTCAATAACTAAGGCTCACAATTTCAGGATTGTCAGCAAGAGAGCTCAGAGTGAGATGAGGAGAAACTCTTTACTCAGAGAGTTGTTAGGATTTGGAATGTACTGCCTGGAAGAGTGGTGGAAGCGGATTCAGAAGAGAGCTGGATATATGTTTGAAAATGATTTAATTTAAAGGACTATGGAGATAGGGTTAGAGGGTGGGACTAGCTGGTTGCTCTTTTCAGGAGCCGATTCAGACACGATGGGTCAAATGGCCTCCTTCCGTAATGTAAAATTCTGTGATTCAATCATTCCTGCTTCTCCAGTCTCACAGCAACAGAAATCCCTCGTTCGATGCAGTATTCTGGTGAATCTCCTCCACACCATCTGCAAAGCCTGGACATCCTTCTGAAAGCATAGAGCCCAGAACCTGGCCACAGTATTCTCGCTGGAGCCTAAGCAGTGACTTCCCCCTATTTAACACACGACAGAGATTCATTGTTTCTGGGTAACATCATGTGAGAAGGAAAGCCCACAAAGGCACTCATGAGGGCATTAGGTAATTGCTTCAATACAAAACGTGCAGGTTTATGGGGAAAGGAAGGAGAATGGCACTAAGTCACAATGCTACGGTGGCTCAGTGGTTAACACTGCTGCCTCACAGCACCAGGGACCCAGGTTCGAATCCAGCTTTGAGCGTCTTGTCTGACTCTCTGTGTGGAGTTTGCACATTCTCCCCGTGTCTGCGTGGGTTTCCTCTGGGTGCTCCGGTTTCCTCCCACAGTCCGAAGATGTGCACATTAGGTGAATTGGCCATGCTAAGTTACTCAGTGTTCAGGGATATGTAGGTTAGATACGTTACTCAGGGGCAAATGTAGTGTAATAGGGGAGGGAAACTGGTTTGGGTGGGATATTCTTCAGAGGGTCAGTGTGGACTTGTTGGCCCCAAAGGGCCTGTTTCCACACTGTAAAGGAGTTCTATGATTCTGTGTAGTTCAGAGGGTGTTGCAGATTCGATGGGCTGAATGGTCTCTCTATGATTCTGTCAACCGCGCAGAGCAAGTATCACGACAATCAAAGTGGGGAAGTTGCCCTGGCATTGTACTGGTGCCCAGGGGTAGTAAAATTACACTCCATCACTGAGCAGGCACTCCCACCACCCTCTGCATTTGTAAAGCAACTGATTCTCAAAATCCAAGCATTTAACATTCAATCTGGCTGCTTTGTTGCTATGATAAAGAAACAAGACAGCAGGTTGAAAGGAAACTTCTACATAACTTCAGCTGAAAGAAGGATCTGCTTTCATATATCACTTTTCACTTTACAACCACTTTATTTCAAGGTTTAGGCACTATAGCAATGCAGAACTGCAGTAACCAGTTTACACATTGCTAGCTCCTGCTATAGCAGTGTGCTATTAACAAGACAATCTGTTTCAGTGTTCCAGTGTTGGTCTGACTCAAACGCACTTGAAATACTACCTCTACCCTTCCATGGGATAGTTATTAGAGTAATAGTCATACAGCACAGAAACAGACCGCTCGGTGCAATCAGTCCAAATATAATCCCAAACTAAACTAGTCCTGCCTGCCTGCTCCTGACCCATATCCCTCCAAACCTTTCCTATTTATGGACTGAACTAAATGTCTTTTAAACGTTGCAATTGTGCCCACATCCACCACTTCCTCAGGAAGTTCATTCCACATGCAAACCACCCTCTGTGCAAAATATTTGCACCTCATGTCTTTTTTCAATGTCTCTCCTTTCACCTTAAAAATGTACCCCTTAATCTTGAAATCCTCTACTCTAAGGGGAAAAAAACACCTACCATAAACTCTACTAATACCCCTTATGATTTTAAGGTCACCTTTCAACTTCCCATGCTGCAGTGTATAAAAAGTCCTGGCCTACGCTGCCTCTCCTTATAACTCAAACCTTCCGTATCCAGCCACATCCTGGTAAATCTCCTCTAAATAGTGATATATTTTACATCCTCCCCTCAGAATGCAGACATGGTCCTAATTTAACAGCTCCTCCGGCAGTGCGGCACCCCCTTGGTACTGCGCTCAGATTGTCAGCCAGAACTTCAGGGGTGGGACCCATAGCTGGGACTCAAAAGTGGGAGTGTTACTATCTGAGCCACAGCCATGTGCTCAGATGTGAGATTCCCTCTCCCCAAAATCGAGTCAGCTGCCCCACACACTCAGAAAGGTCTGTGAGGAGGCTGGTGACGCTCCACAACCTCCAGGTCCTGAGCAATGGATTCCATGTCGAGTTTTTCCTTGCACCATCTGGTAATGTACCTGGGGAGCCCACTCAGGGCTGTCTCTCATGCCGCAGTGAGTATGTAAACCATCCCATTGACGTCAGCAGAGGACCATTAATAAGAGCAGCAGCCGCTGGCTCCCTGTTCCCCAGCTGTTTGCTCGTGATGCCAGTTCCCACCCCCAAGGCAGTCACTCCATCATCTTACACTGACCTTCAGTGCCAGTTTAACCCTTTCCTGCACCTGCAGAACACAGCTCAGGTTTTAATCGATGTGTCTAACATCATGTGAAAAGGGATCCTTCAGGAGAGCTCCCAGGCTGAAAGCTCATGGACTTGGTTTGATTATTTAAAGTGATACTGGGTTCCACCACGTGCAGTGGCCCAGCTAAATCCAGGCTGTTTGCTGTGTTGAGTCATCACTGCGATTGCTGTGAGTGAGTTCCACATGTTATCCTCTAGGCTCCTTGCCCACCAAAGAATTCAATTGGAATTATCCTCCCCCTTGTTTAAAGGGACAGTGCAGAAACACAGTGCGGTCAGGGATTGACTCAGAGGGTTTGTGGAGAGTAAGCTGAGTTCACGCTACCAGTCCAGAACATGAAGGCAGCTCACTGGACTCAGAACTTTAACCTGTTTCTCTCTCCACGGATGTTGCCAGACCTGCTGACTTTCTCCAGCATTCGCAGTTCTATAGTTTATACTCAGGAATAACTTCCCCTCCCCCACGAGACCACTGTTGGTGATAATTACAATGTTCTGCCTCCCCACAATCCTTTACAATGTTTTATATGGCATTGTTTACAGGCCGTGTGTAGTCATTGCTGGGTCTTTGTAAACCCTCAATCACCCTGCAGTGAGTAACTCACTTCCTGTCTCTTCAGAGGCTGTCCATCGTCTATAGGCACGAGTCAGGAGAGTGAGGGAATATTCCCCAGTTGCCTGGATGTGGGCAGCTCCAACAACACTTGGGAAGCTCAGCACCATCCAGGACAAAGCGCCAATCTTGTTTGGTCCCACATTCCACCACCTTCAACATTCACTCTGTCACCACTGATGCTCTGTGGCTGCAATGTGTACCATCTAAAAGATGCTCTGCAGCAACAGACCAAGTTAAAAATCACACAATACCAGTTTATAGTCGAACAGGTTTGTTTGGTTCAGACCGCTACTCCTTCATCACCTCCACATCATGGCAACAGACCAAGCCACCTTCCACAACTTCACCAAACCACGATCTCTATCACAAGAAGGACAAGAGCGAAAGGTACATGCCCTACCACAAGTTCCCCACCAAGCCACGTATCATCCTGACCTGGAAATATATCACTGCTCATTCTCTGTCACTGGCTCAAACTTGTGGCACTTCCTCCCAAAGGGCATTGTGGGTATATCCACAGCAGGTGGACCGCAGCTGTTCAAGAAAGCAGGTCACCCCCACCTTCTCGAGGGCAACTAGGGATGGGTGGTAAATGCTGGCCCAGCCAGTGATGCCCCCTTCCCATGAGTCAATGCATCACAAGAGTGGTACTGAACACCCCTGTACACTCTTGTGTGGCTGAGTGGGTGAAAGCACTGCCTGGAATGTGGGACCCAGATAAATGGTTCAGGAATTGGACTAGTTCCAATTAATAAGCCTCAGCTTTTGGGACAGAGGAGTTGTAGTTTATCTCAACATTCTGGTTTAGGATCTGGGAAATGAATGCAGAATTCCAGGATGATCTTTATCCAGCGAACCTTTACCGGTGAGTGTGCGGGGGTATGTATCAAGTGAAGAAAGGAGTACAATCCACTGTAATGCCTCCCAAGGTCAAATAGCTACTTATTCCAGTCTGACAGCCAAGCTCGATCCTGACCCCACCTCCACTAATGGGATCCGCACCCACAGCCAGAATCTGGCTCCCTTTCCCTAACCCTCCAAAAATCACTGACCCTCTGCACTACCAACCCTTCAGCATGAAGCTGAAAGCTGGAGCTTCCCTTTCCCCACTGATTACAACTGGACCCCTGTCAGAAGACGCAAATCACCCTGGCCCTGTACAGTCCACGTGAAGCTAACTGTTCCTGAGGTTTGGTTCCAAGATAAGCCCCTAAAGTCTCCCCAGTTCTCTGAAAACTTCTCCCTGGACTAGTCCCCTCAAAAAAATTAACAAGACCTTGGCTTTCATTTTTGACAAAGTAAACAATTAGAACGAAGAGCTACCTCTCTGTTTCTCACTCGACAGTTACCCATCTATGATAATGCAACTAATGGTTCCCATGGGAGATGTTAGAGGGTCATGCTGCCTACTAAATATAATAATGGCCTGCACTGTGCCCAATCAATCAAGACACACAACCTTAATTGAGCAATGATCCGCTCTGGTGTTTGAAATAAACCCACGGAGCTTAAAGCAAATCTCCGCATCAGTAACTCTCTCCCTCTGGTGTCAGCTGGTGGCTTCATGGGAGGAATTATCTCCCCAGAGTCAGAACGTTGTGGAGCAAACTCTGGCCCAGGGAGTTAAAGTTGCTTTGTAGGATCTCACTCAGTGGGAACCCCCGCAGTATTTGGAAGCCTCCTAGAGTTGAATGGCCACTTCCTGTGCTGATTTTGTTGGAGATCTCCCAGATCCTCAGGGTCTTTCCTTCTCCTGTTCCCTGCCAATGAGGTTAAGGATTCTGAGAGGAGATCCCGCTAGCTGTCCTTGCTGTTTGCCAAGCCTGCCACTCACTGTGGCAAAATCTTTGCAATGTTGTTTGTTAAACCTGATTCAGAGAGAGAGAGAGAGTGTATTGGGGGAACTAGAAGAAGGATGGGAGAGATGGAGGGATCAGAGAAAGGAGGACAGGAAGACGACAAGATTACTGTCTCCTGGAGTAAGCCATTTCCAAGCATTGTCCAGTTGAGACAGCACACAGTTATCCTGCCCCTTTGTCCCATGTCTTTTTCCCTTTGTCACCTTCCTTTTTGTCCTATGGCATTCCTCATGTTTGAAATGTTCAGGAATTTTTTTTTGATTAGATTAGATTAGATTACTTACAGTGTGGAAACAGGCCCTTCGGCCCAACAAGTCCACACCGCACCCGCCCAAGCACAACCCACCCATACCCCTACATATACACCTTACCTAACACTACGGGCAATTTAGCATGGCCAATTCACCTGACCTGCACATCTTTGGAGTGTGGGAGGAAACCGGAGCACCCGGAGGAAACCCACGCAGACACGGGGAGAACGTGCAAACTCCACACAGAGAGTCGCCTGAGGCGGGAATTGAACCCAAATCTCTGGCGCTGTGAGGCAGCAGTGCTAACCACTGTGCCACCGTGCCGCCCAGGAAAGCAAGACATTATTACAAACCTTTACTGAATCAGCAGCAACATGATAATGCACAGAAACATGGTCAGGGAAATAGATAGCAAACCAGAGAAGGAGAAATGTGTAACCTGCTGCTGGGGTGGGTGTTAATTTTCGGGTGGGGGTAATCTTAAAGGAAGAGGGGGTAGCTTTGGTAGGAAATGCTGGAGCTTGACAGGGGACAGTTAGAGGGAGTTTTACTCTGTATTCAAGCCCATGCTGTCCCTGTCTTGGGAGCATCTGATAGAGGACAGTTGTAAAGTGAGTCTTACTCTGTATCTAACCCCATGTTGTCCCTGTTCTGGAGTGTTTTTGGGGATAGTGTAGAGATGTAGGTACCTTTACAAAGAATGATGGACCACCACGAACTCAGAATGAAGCATTCCATCAGTGGTAAAATAATTTGCTCTCATTTTGCACGAGGCTGGTTCAGGGGTGTTTTCTTGGGTTTTGATCTGGTAATGTGGGAATTTCTTAAACTTAAGGGACATTCCTCATATATTTTGAACGGAGCAAACAATGTAAATTTCAACAGATTTCATCCCAACCTCCTGTGGGTAACATTGTCACAAGAGCTCTCATTTACTTTTCCCTTAACTTCTCCCATTTATAATATCTGTCCAATAATATTTTTATTTACTTGCCCTAATAGCTATTATACAGTGTCCGAGGGAATTTTATCAAATAATTGTTCTTTCTTTATTTAATTACGCATACAAAACAGATATTTGCTGAAACATTGACTGTCCCCCATATAATAGGTTTGATTTTTAAAAATTTCTTGTTTTATCCTGGCTGCGTGTTCTTCATCTCAGCATTTTGTAGTTTTTGGGTGAAATTATTTTGTTTCTTTTCTCCCATCCTGTCCTGTTAATGACCCTCAACTTCACAGTGAGGCCATCAGTAGCGGCAGCCCTACACTGCTCGGGTAACTGTGCAGTGCTGAGGGACCATCACTGCTCATTCAATCTTCAGACATCTCCCTCTGTCCTTCTGTGCGATATAATGTGAAGAAATACAAATTTGTTGACTTAGGTCCTAATAAAGATGAGAAGTTTGTAAATATTGATGTGTGGAGGGACTTGGGTGTATAAGGGATTTAGAAACGTAGAAAATAGGTGCAGGAGTAGGCCATTCGGCCCTTCAAGTCTGCACCACCATTCAATGTGATCATGGCTGATCAGGCAATTGCAGTATCCCACTCCTGCTCTCTCCCCATCTCCCTTGGTTCCTTCAGCCGCAAAGGCCATGTCCTGGTCCCTCTTGAATATATTTAATGAGCTGGCCCTAACAGCTGCTTTTGGGAGAGAATTCCACAAGTTCACAACTCTCTAAGTGAAGAAATTCTTCCTCATCTCAGTCCTGAGTGGCTTCCCGCTTATTCTTAGTCTGTGACCCCAAGTTCTGGATTTCCCCAACATTGGAAACATCCTTCCAGCATCCAGCCTGTCCAGTCCCATCAGGATTTTATATGTCTCTATGAGATCGCCCTCATTCTTCTAAATTCCAGTGAGTACAAGTCCAATTGATCCAGACTTTCCTCTTTTGTCAGTCCTGTCATCCTGGTAATCAGTCTGGTGAACCTTCGTCGGACTCCCTCAATAACAAGAATGTCCTACCTCAGACTAGGAGTTCAAAACTGCACAATACTCAAGGTGTGGTATCACCAAGGCTCTGTATAATAGCAGCAATACATCCTTACTCCAATAAGGGCCAGCATGCCATTAGCTTTCCTCACTGCCCGCTGCATCTGCATGCCAACCTTCAGCGACTGTTCCACCATGGCACCCAGGTCTTAATGCACCTCACACAGTGAGAGTTAGCACATGGACCGAAGAAGCTACAAGCAAGACAAATGATGTCTTGGCGTATTTACAAGGGGATTGGAGTACAGCCATTCAACATGTTTTGCTTCGTTCACTGGAGTCTCTACCTGGAATACTGTGCACAGTTTCAGTTTCTGTATCAAAGTAAGGAGTTGGGAGGTTCTGTTGAGGCTGTACAGGACATTGGCTCGGCTACTTTTGGCATACTGTGTTCAATCCTGGTCTCCGTGCTACAGGAAAGATATTGTGAAATTCGAAAGGGTTGAGAAAAGATTTATAGGAATATTGACAGGTTTGGAGGGTTGAGCTATCATGAGAGGCTGAATAGGCTGGGACTATTTTTCCCTGGAGCATCGGAATATGGAGACTTGTAAAATCATGAGGAGCATGGATAGAGTGAATAGAGTAAGGTCTTTTCCCTGGGATGGGGCAGTCCCAAACTAGAGGGTGAGAGGGGAAAAGTTTAAAAGGGACCCAAGGGACAACTTTTTCAGGTGGAGGGTGGTGTGTGTATGGAATGAGCTGCCAGAGGAAGTGATGGAGGCTGGTACAATGACAACATTTAAAAGGCATCTGGATGGCTATATGAATAGGAAGGGTTTGGAGGAATATGGGCCAAATGCTGGCCAATGGGACTGAATTAATTTAGGATATCTTGGTTGGCAGGAACTAAAGTGTCTGTTTCCATGCTATACATCTCTGAGTCTATGAGAAGATTTGAGAGACCACTGTACGTGACTGAAGGAATCTAGGGATTTTGGGAATGGGTGGAAAAGAGCAGTTGAAGCCCTGGACCAGCTATAATCATATTGAATGACCGAGAAGATTCGACATGTTGTGAAGTTCGTCCTGCTCTTGTGTCTTATGTTCTTATCCCTCACCCACCCCAATAGGAGAACAGCTACAATGTTGATACCTAGAATAAGTTGGTTGACTTATGAGGGGAGGTTGGACAAACTGGGCTTAGTTCCAGCCGGTTTAGAAGAGTGAGGGATGATTAATCGAAGTATACAAGTTCCTGAATGGTCTTGACAAGGTGGACATGGGAAGGATGTTTCCTGTTGTGGGACAATCCAGAACCAGGGGTCACCCTTTAAGGACAGAGATGGGGCGAATTATTTTCTCTGAGGGTTGTGAGGCTTTGAAACTCTCTGCCTCAGAGTGCAGTGGAGAAGGTCAGAGAATATGATAGCTGATTGTCAGGGTGGGGTGGGGTGGGGGGGGGGGCGTGGTTTGAATGTGAAATTCGAAAGACAGACAGCCTTGAGTCGATAAAGTGTGGTGCTGGAAAAGGCACAGCAGGTTGGCATTTAGGGCAGGACCCTTCTTCAGGGGTATGCCCGTCTCTCCTCCTCAGATGCTGCCTGACCTGCTGTGCTTTTCCAGCACCACACTTTATCGACTCTGATCTCCAGCATCTACAGTCCTCACTACCTCCTAGACAAACAACCATGACCTTATTGAAGGAAGGAGCAGGGCTGAATGGTCATCTTCTGTTTCTCGTTCTTATGTTCATGTCCTTGCTTAACATTCCAGATCTTGAAGCTTCTGAATCCAACAGTAAACCTTTCCGCACCACCCTCCCGCCCCCCCCCCCCCCCCCCCCCCCCCCCCCCCAGCCTTCCACACTACATTGGCTGAGGACGTGCTGACCTTAAATGGACAGTGAAGTGAATCAAACTCCGGGCTTTCCTGGCCTACATGACTCCTCAATCATGACTATCACTGACCCACCCACCTTGGCCAAGGTGTTGGAAAGCCTCAGCGGTTCAGTATTTCCCAAAGGCAATTCTGAATCCACCAATCTGCAGAACTCCATGTCAGATTTTCCAACAAACTGCTCATTCACAAGGAGCCAGTCCCCAGCTGCCAGGCTTTGAGAAGGGGGCAGTCGGATTTGGGGATCTCCCCTCCCGATCATGGGTTTGAAATTCAGTCACTGAACCACTCTGGAGTGACTGTTCTCTAATTGACCTGACGGACAGCTCTAACTTTTGACTCATCTCAAAGCCAAACGGAAAGGAGAGCAACAGACCTGATAAGCGACTGAATGAATCAAAAAACAGAAAGGAGAATGAGGGACAAGGGGCACAGGTGGTGAAGTGTTTCTAAGCAGCAGTTGTTTTTTTAACAACAAGCATTTTCCGAGTTTTCAATGAATTCAAGATCGATGCGCAGGCAGGAACTGCAGTGTGCGCTCTGGGAGTTTTAGACATTGAGTAACACCTTGGAGCCTTGGATTTCAGAAATTGCAGGTGAAAAGGTCAGGAAGGGGCTTTCACTCTGACCCCCTTGGCACTGAGGAGATGTGGAGAGGTGCCCAGCCTGTGCCCTGCAGCTGAGAGATGAGGGGGCATGGTCGGGCAGGGAGCTGTCCCTGGCTTGCACCACGGGCGCTGGTTCGTCTGGAGAGGGGATCTGTGGGCTACCTGAACCTCTGTGTGTGTGTCTGTCTGTCCTCAGAGGAGAGCAAACTGGCCGCCGAGACCCTAGAGGAACTGGACTGGTGTTTGGACCAACTGGAGACCCTGCACACCAGGCATTCTGTCAGTGAGATGGCATCCAACAAGGTGAGCTGACCGAGCTGGGTGAGGGGGTTTGGGGTGTGAGGGGAGGGGGGGCAGTGGGAGGCACATGCCTGGGCGATCTGTGCAATCGAGGTCAGTAATCAGCATCGTCCCTCTGTGGGCTATCAGCAAATCACCCAGTAACCAGACCAAGCCACCCAATAGTGGAGCACCCATAGCCAGGGACCGGGCGACGGAGGGAGCTCCTGTCACAGAGAGTCAGACTCTCCTGGGTCAGAGCAGACTCGGGCCCAGACACAGAGAGAATAAATTCTGCTGGTGTACGACTATCTCTTTTTCTGACAAAGACGAGTCGCTGCTTCAGCCTCCCGCACCATGTACTGAGGAAGCGCTGCACTGTTGGAGGGTCAGTGCTGAGGGAGCACCACACTATCGGAGGGTCAGTACTGAGAGAGCTCTGCACTGTCGGTGTGCTGGTACTGAGGGAGTGCCGCACTGTCGGAGAGTCAGTGCTGAGGGAGCACCACACTGTCGGAGGGTCAGTGCTGAGGGAGCGCCGCACTATCGGAGGGTCAGTGCTGAGGGAGCACTGTATTTTTTGGGATGAGACCTTGAACAGAGGATCTCTCCACCCTTTGTAATGAATTTAAAACATCCCCTGGCCCTGAAAGCTGAGAAGAGCAGAGAGGCATTTCCTCAAATCCAGTATTTGTCCTTCAAACCACAGCCACATCCTAACAATGAAAAGGACTGATCAGTTTCCCTAGTGCCTCTGTGTATCAAATCTCTGGTTGCTTTTCTCCTTTTCCTGGTCTATAAAATGCTTCGCGGTTTGTCACCAAGATGCAATTGGGTTAATATTCATTCGAAACTTTCTGTCAATTGATGAGCAAAGGTCAGACAGGCTGGAACTCCACTCACTGGTGTTTCAAAGAATGAGAGGTGATCCCATGGCAACATGTCGGATTCTTAAGGGACTTTACAGGGTCAATGCTGAGAGGATGTTTCTCCTGATGGGAGAGTCTAGGACCAGAAGGTATAGTCTCAGAATAAAGGGGCACCAATTTCAGACTGAGATGATGAGGAATCTCTTCTCTCCAGAGGATTGAGAGTCTGTGGAACTCCTTGCTTTAGAGAGCTGTGGGGGCAGAGTCCTTGTGGATATTGAAGGCTGAAATAGATTGATTCTTGATCATTTGGGGAATCAAGGGAATGCAGGGAAAAGGCAGGAAAGTGGACATGAGGAATGTTGGATCAGCCACAACCATATTGAATGTTGTAGCAGGCTCGAGGGGCTGAATGGCCTACTCCTGTTGCTATTTCTAATGGCCTGTTGGAGACATAATGGTGGAACAAGTTGGTCCCCAGTTATCCTGAAGGTTGCTGTGAAAGCTTCGTATCCTGAACCAGTCCAGGGGAGGTACAGTGTCACACACTCCCAAGCCTCCCCCAAATCAGGGCAGCAAGACCAAACACCCCCTGCCTCCGTTGTTTCCCTGTTCAGCCCATGTGCTCGGAAGCACTGGGAAGCTTAAACCCCAGCAGTCAGCCTATTGACCCTCAACATCCATGTGGGTGAGAGCCCCGGACTGGGATTGAAATCCCCCACATCCATCCTTCCCCTCCCCTCCCCCAGCACTGCCCATGTTTCCCTGTCCCCTGAACTAAGGCAAGGACCAATCTCTGAAGACAAGATGCAGTTAGGAGTTCCCAGTGGAAATGTCGTTGGATTTCAGGGTTATTGCAGAGCAGAGGGAAGCCATTTGGCTCATCATCTCTGCACAGGCTTTGTTTAAAGCTCATTCATGGGATGAGGACGTCACTAGCCATTAGGAAAAGAAGCAGCCATCCTCACCTGGTCTGACCTATATGTGACTCCAGGTACACAGCAATGTGGTGGACTCTTAACTGCTCTCTGGGCAATTAGGGATGGACAATAAATGCAGGGCCTAACCAGAGACACCCTTATTCTGTGAGTGAATGTAGGAAAAAAATAAGCATCTATAGAGAGAGAAACAGACTCAACATTTCTAGCCAGTGACCCTTCTTCAGAACTGATAGCAGGTGGGAAAAGGTGATCCAAATGTAGAAGGTGTGGGAAATGTGGTCTATGTGTAGCAGGTTTGAGGTTAAAGAATGAGCACTGTACCTCTGTGGAGATGGAGCCCAGATAAAGAGACAAAAGGATGGAGGATAATGGAGGCCATGAGTGGGTGAGAATGGATTGGCTTTGCCAATATCATGACACAGCCTTGAGGTGTGGGGGTGGGTAAAGGACATAGAGGAGAGTGTTCAAATTCTAAAATCATTGTACTGTGTAATTTGCCTATCTCAGGAATGACTCATTTGTATTAGACAGTTCACATCAGGATATGTTCAATTCGAGGAATTTGATCAGAAACTGTGAGGCTGATTACTATCCACTAAAATAAGCGAAAGAGTTGGCTTAATGGTTGTCTAAGTATGAAAAATATATTTCATTTTGTGGGTTCCATACAATGGGAATGAATGGAATGAAGATTGGATCATGGGATTTCTGTGGTGCTATGTTCATATGGATTTGTATAAATGGGTCTGAATTTGATGGGATTTGTATTCATATTGATTCTGTGGGGTGCAGTGAAGGGGAAAGGGTTCGGATTATTGATGAGGTATTAAAGTACATGTTTTTGTCCAGTTTATGCACCACAACTATGACTATATTTCAAAGACATCTTAGCTGTTCTGGGTCTTTTTATTTGTTGGGTTTCTTTGCAATGGCAATGAGCAAGAAGAGGTTTGATCCATTGTGACTTCATACAACAGTTCTGGATGTAAGTTTGCTGACTGAGCTGTAAGGTTCATTTTCAGATGTTTTGTCACCATACTGGGTAAAATCATCAACGAGCCTCTGGTGAAGCACTGGTATTATGAACAGCTTTCTATTTATGTGTTTAGGTTTCCTCAGGTTGATATCATTCCCTGTGGTGATGCCATTTCCTATTCTTCTTCTCAGAGGGTGGTAAATGGGGTCCAACTTGATGTGTTTGTTGATAGAGTACCAGATGGAATGCCATGCTTCTAGGAATTCACTGAGCAACCTGAGGAAACCTAAACACATAAATAGAAAGTGGTTCATACCACCAGTGCTCCAACAGAGGCTCACTGATGATGCTACCCAGTACGGTGATGAAACGTCTGAAAATGAACCTTCCAGCTCAGCGAGCAAGCTTACATCCAAAACCTCAACCTGAGCTACAAAGTTTCTCAAAGCTCATTTACATAACAGCATTAATAGAATGTAGTGGATGCTGTATACAGTGGGAATGACTGGGGGCTTCTATAGAATGGAAGTGAATAGGAGTGGATCCATCGTGTTTCAGTGGAATGAGAAGATATTTGATTCACTGATATTGGATTTGATTGGGGCAACTGTGAAGTAGTTTAATCTATTAGGATTAAGATATATGTGTGTGGCTAATATGTTTGTTGAGGAGATACAGAAATTTGCTTGAATAAATTGACTGAACTGCATCTGCTTTGTCAGTAACAGTGTCCCAATGTGGGAGCTGTCAGAAAATGTCTTTAACAAGCAACTCCACTTCTCTCAACAGTTTAAGAGGATGCTGAACCGAGAGTTAACCCAGTTATCCGAAATGAGCCGTTCAGGAAACCAGGTCTCGGAGTTCATATCCACAATGTTTTTAGGTGAGTATGTACAATGCTCGGAATCTGCTTGCACATGAGTGGCTCACTGTTTAACGTTTCCTCACCTCTCAGCTCGTGAGTTCAAGTCCCCCACACTAACCCCCTGTACTCCAGGTGGACACACGGAGTGCAGTACCAAGGGAGTGCTGCTCTGTTTAAGGATCCAGTTTCTAAATGACAAACGGAGGCCTCATCTGCTCCTTAAGTGGATGTAAAGTATCCGATGGTCACTATCTTAATAAATCCAAGAAGTTCTCCATGGTGCCCTGACCACGTTGTTTGTGAACGAACAGACTACCTCAGCTCATCTACTGCTGAAACTATCATCCACGCCATTCTTACCTCTGGACTCAACCATTTCAAAGCACTCCTGGCTGACATCTCCCCATCCACCCTCCTCAAACATAAGGTCATCTCAAAGCTTTGTGACCTGTGTCCTAACTCACATCAAGTCCCATTCACCGAGCTCCTACATTGGCTGCTGCTCAAGCAGCACCTCCATTTTAAAATTTTCATCTCTGCTTTCTATCACTTTCCTGTCTCTCTAATATCCTCCAGCATCACGTGTCTCCACAATCTCTATATCACCTGCTGGGCCTTTGGGTGCCTAGGCCCTAAAACTCCCCTGCAAGCGACCGTCTCTTCCTCCTTTATTCACTCACGGGACATAGGCATTGCTGGCTGAACCAACATTCTATTACCTGTCTCTCGTTGCCTTTTGAGAAAGTGGAATGAGCTGCTGCAGGAAAACCCACAATGTCCTTGGGGAGGGAATTCCAGGATTTTGACCCTGTGATAGCGATATATTTCCAAGTCAGGATGGGGAGTGACTTGGAGGGGAGCTTGCAGGTGGTGGTGTTCCCATGTCACCTATGTCCTTCTAGATGATAGAGTCCATGGGTTTGGAAGATGATGTCTAAGGAGCCTTTGTGAATTTCTGCATCATAAACTAAGAAAGGGAACTCTTCCATGTTTAACCGAGTCATACGGAAATAGACCCTTGGGTCCAACTCGTCCATGCCTACCAGACATCCCAATCTGACCTTATTCCATTTGCCAACATTTAGCCCTTATCCCTCTAAACCCTTCCTACTCATATACCCATCCAGATGCCTTTTAAATGCTGTAATTATAGCAGCCTCCTCCATTTCCTCTGACAGCTCATTCCACACACGCACCACCCTCTGCCTGAAAAGGTTGCCCCTTGGGTCCCTTTTAAACCTTTTCCCTCTCATCGTAAACCTATACCCTCTAGTTTAGGACTCCCCTACCCTGAGAAAAAGACCTTGTCTATTTACCCTATCCACGCCCCTCATGATTATATAAACCTCTATAAGGTCACCCCTCAGCCTTCGGTGCTCCAGGGAAAAAAGCTCCAGCCTATTTAGCCTCTCCCTCCAACCCCGGCAACATCCTTGTAAATCTTTTCTGAACCCTTTCAAGTTTAACAATGTCCTTCCCAAGTATTCTAAAAGGAGCCTAACCAGCGTCCTGTACAGCCACAAAATGTCCTCCCAACTCCTATACTCAACGCACTGACCAATGAAGGCAAGCATGCCAAACTCCTCCTTCGTCACCCTGTCTAACTGCGACTCCATTTCCAAGGAACTATACACCTTCACCCATGGGCCTCTGTGTTCCGCCACTCTCCCCAGGGCCTTAAGTGTATAAATTCTGTCCTGGTTTGCCTTACCATAATGCAATACTTCACATTTATCTAAATTAAACTTCATCTGCCACTCCTTGGCCCACACCCGATCTGACCAAGGTCTTGCTGTATTCTGAGATAATCTTCACTGTCCACTACGCCACCTATTCTGGTGTCATCTGCAAACTTACTAACTGTACCTCCTAAATTCACATCCTAAATCATTTGTATAAATGAAGAAAAGCAGTGGAGCCAGCACCAATCCTTACAGCATGCCCGCTGGTCACAGGCCTCCAGTCTGAAAAGCAGCCCTCTACCACCACCCTCAGTCTCCTCCCTTCAAGCCAATTTTGTATCCAATTGGCTAGTTCCAACCTCTGAGAAAGCGTAGCACACATACATAAAGCTTACATTTCAATCAGTCTTTTCTGACACTCTGTTTTATCAGTACCACAGTAGTTATTCCTCAACTCAACTTTCAATTCTACTCAGCTTCAATTATTTTGTGCCACACAATTTTGCTACTCTCACCTGTGTTCACACCCTGTTAAAACTCTTTGCCCCCCTCTTCTGTTCAGTCTGTGTCATGACTGTAATAGTAAAACTCCTTTTCCTTCCTCTCTACAATCAACAGGTTTATAAAAAGAGGATAGTGGTGGAATACAGGAACATAAAACTAGTGATGCAATTTAATCAGGTCATTGCAGAGCTGGCAATGGGTTCATTTCTGCAGGGATAGTATTGAAAACCAGAATGGTTTAATCAATGGAGTCTTGTGGAGTCATTGTGAACAGTTCTGATCCATGTATTTTGAAAAGGAAGATGCAAAAAAACTGCAAAAGGAACTGAAAGATTATAGCTATCATGAAAGATTGATCAGGATTGGATTCATTTCTTGAGAATCACGAAGGAGTAATCAAACAAAGATCTTTAAAGTGACGAAGGGATTTGGCAGATGGGATGTACTGTCCCCCTGAGATGGGTTAGTTGCAGGTGGGGATGTTTGATCAGGTGGGAGGGTGTGGGACGGGTACGCACTATCTCACTGTCTCCACCCAATTAAGTTTGGGGCGCAAGAGTTTGTCAACAGCCTGCCTGGTGCGAGGTGAGGCCCTTAAGTGGATCATTAATGCCTTTTCCTGTCCCTGCAGATTGAGTCAGCAATGAGGTCAGGTCTTACCAAGAGCAGTGAATGATGAGTGAGCCTTCAAAGATTTGCCTAGGGCCTTCTGGGAGTCTGAGGGACCTGAACCTGGGAAATGGGCCCCTGTTGAAGCCCCTAATCCCCACCACAAACCCCACCTCCAACACTTATCCAACTCTCCTTACCTTTGACCCAAGCTCCTCAGCAATGCTAGACATTAGTCTGTGTGCTATCCTGCCAGTACCCACTACTTGGAATGGCCAGGAGTTCTCATCGCATTGGATTTCCACCCTCAGAGCTCCGAATCCCAGGAATGGCTCAACCCTGGCTTTGAACTTGGAATCCCAAAGTTCCTGGTCAATATTCCATTGGGAAATTCCACCCCCCCTCCCAGTTCCATAGGCTTGTGTGATTGTAATTGAGTCTGACCTGAACGGCAGGCAGCATGATCCACAATGATTTGTCTCTGGTCATTTTGTATTTAATTGTTGAATCTCTCTTTCCTGCTGTCTCTAGACAAACAGCATGATTTGGATATATCACAGTCAAGTACGAGAGAGAAGCTGGAGCCCATGAAACAGATCAGTGCTCTGAAGTACAGTACAAGTGTCGTCTCCGTGGATGTTCCTCGCTTTGGGGTCAGTTCGAACCAGGAATCTGAGCTAGAGCAGGTAACAAAGCAAACAAAAGTTTTATTTTAATAGTTCATCTCAAATAGAGAATTATAAATGGGATATGTCGGGGTCAGTGATATTTCAGCTTAGAATAAAGCTCCCTCACACTGTCCCCCATCAAACACTCACAGGACAAAGGCAGCACGGGGTTAGCTACAGAGTAAAGCACTAACTATACCATCTTGTCAACATCATAGTCTTTGTAGAATATTTGCTTCTTGCACAAATGTCTATCTCAGTCTTTACTCCAAACTCAATGCCTGACACTAATGTATCCTTCTCGTTACAATTATATGAGATTTGAACCAGGTGGCTCACAACTTTGTGCCATATTTGATCTGAGGTGAGATATTGAGCCATCACTAAGACTGCCCCCTTCTACCTCCAGATTATCCCCGACTACATCTCTGCCTCAGCTCATACACTGCCATATTCTCTATGATGTCTGTCTTCTCTCTAAACTCCGTTGTTCCATTTCACATCTGGCTAACTTTCCACGTTCTCTCTCAAACTGAGGCTATCCAGAATTCTCTTGCTGGTGTTTACTCACACCAAGTCCCATCCACCCTCTGCCTTCAGCTGACCGATCCTCGCTGGCTCCTAGTGAAACATCACTGCAATTTAAAAAATGTTCACCATTGCTTTCAAACTCCTCCATGCTCTCAGACCTGTCTAGCTGTAATCTCCTCTGGGCACACAACCTTCTGAGATTTCCATGCTGCTTTATTTCAGGTCTATTGAACATCTCCAATGTCTGTCACTCCACCATTGATGGCTATTTGCTCAACTCTAAAACTGGAACTCACCTTGTTGATCTTCTCCACATCTCTGTGTGTGTGTGTGTGTCTCTCTCTGTCTCTCTCTCTCTGTCTGTCTGTCTGTCTGTCTCTGTCTCTCTCTCTCTCTGTCTCTCTCTCACTCTATCTGTCTCTCTCTCGGTGTGTGTGTCTCTCTCTCTCTCTCTCTCTCTCTCTCACTCACTATGTCTGTCTGTCTGTCTGTCTCTCTCTCTCTCTCTCTCTCTCTCTCGGTGTGTCTCTCTCTCTCTCTCTCTCTCGGTGTGTCTCTCTCTCTCTCTCTCTCTCTCACTCACTATGTCTGTCTGTCTGTGTCTCTCTCTCTCTCTCTCTCTCTCTCTCGGTGTGTGTGTGTGTCTCTCTCTCTCTCTCTGTCTGTCTGTCGGTCTCTCTCTCTCTCTCTCTCTCTCTCTCTCTCTCGGTGTGTGTGTGTCTCTCTCTCTCTCTCACACTATGTCTGTCTGTCTGTCTGTCTCTCTCTCTCTCTCTCTCTCTCTCTCTCTCTCTCTCTCTCTGTCTCCCACTTTAACTGTCTTTGACTAAGGTTTTAGTCACCTGCCCTTCTATTCCTTTCTCCAGCTTGTGGATAATGTTCCTGCGAACCCAGCTGTTAAAGTGGGAATACAATTTGTTGAAATTGCTACTAAAGTTTAATTAGTCAGTGGGCTTGGTGGATTGAGAAACAAAAGTCACTTTCACTCTGTAAAACAGAACCACCCAACATCAACTGGGCTTGTTTTGTCACAAACATTCTTGCTTCTGTAATAAAATGCAGGCACCTGCATGTCCTAATGTGCCTCTTCAATGTGTTATGGAGTCATGAAATCATACAGCATGGAAACAGAGCCTTTGGTCTAACCAATCCATGTCAAACCTAATCCCAAACTAAACTAGTCCCACCTGCCTGCTCCTGGCCCATATCCCTCCAAACATTCCTTATTCACGTACTTACCTAAGTGTTTTTTAAACATTGTAATTGTGCCCACAACCACCACTTCCTCAGGAAGTTCATTCCACACGCGAACCCTCTGTGTAAAATATTTACCCCCCAATGTCTTTCTAAAATCTCTCTCCTCTCTCCTTAAAAATGGGACTCCTTCATGCTAAATCTCTGCATGTGCAGTTCTCTTAGATTCAGAAGCATTTTGGTGTGTTCACTGTCTGTCTGGAATCCTTTAAGAGCTGCAAGTCAAGCAGCTGTTGAGTAAACTCTGACATGGTGTGAGTCCACACATTAGATATTGTGGCTGTGGTCACTCATGATTACAGCATCTTCCCTGCTTTGTCCATAACTCTTTCTGAAAATCACAGAGGGGGTGCACTTGACATTTGAAGTGTGACAGCAAGGCAAGACCGATCAAAGAAACTGTGACAAATTATATAATGTATATATTCAGATGTGTATATAATATGTATAATCAGAGAGTTGTGAGTCCGTGTCCTCACAGTGATTACTAACCAACTCTGACTTATCCACTTCTAGGAATTGTCAAGTATTAACAGCTGGGGTTTGGACATCTTCAAGGTGGGAGAATATTCCAACCACCGACCATTAACTGTTGCTATGTACGCCATCTTTAAGGTAAAAGGAAATCTCCTTGAAAATGTTTTTTGATTAAGTATTTTGGAGCCCACTTGGTTGTAAAGTCCCATGGATAATAGTTAATTTAAATCAGGAGGTGAGAGTAGAACATAGAATATGACAGTGCAGTACAGGCCCTTCAGCCCTCGATGGTTCCACAGGGCAGCGCAACAATTTGAAGCCAATCTATCCTACACTATTCTATTCTCGTCCATATGTTTATCCAATGACCATTTAAATGTCCTTAAAGTTGATGAATCTACTACTGTTGCAGGCAGTACATTCCATGCCCCTATTACTCTGAGTAAAGAAACTACCTCCGACATCTGTCCGATATCTATCACCCCTCAATTTAAAGGTATGTCCCCTCATGTTAGTCATCACCATCCAAGAAGAAGGGCTCTCACTGTCCACCCTATCTAACCCTCTGATTATCTTGTATGTCTCAATTACGTCACTTCTCAACCTTCTTCTCTCTAATGAAAATAGCCTCAAGTCCCCTAGCCTTTTCTTGTAAGACCTTCCCTCCATACCAGGCAACATCCTAGTAAATCTCCTCTGAACTCTTTCCAAAACTTCCACATCCTTCCTATAATGCAGTGACCAGAACTATACACAATACTCCAATTGCGGCCACGCCAGAGTCTTCTACAGCTGCAGCACGACCTCATGGCTTCGAAACTCAATCCCTCTACCAATAAAAGCTAACATACCGTATGCCTTCTTAACAACCTTATCAATCCGGGTGGCAATTTTCAGGGATCTACGTACATGGACACCGAGCTCTCTGCTCATCTACAATACCAAGAATCTTACCATTAGCCCAGTACTCTGCATTCCCGTTACTCTTTCCAAAGTGAATCATGTCACAGTTTTTAGCATTAAACTCCATTTGCCATTTCTCAGCCCGCTCTGCAGCTTATCAATGATCCTTTGTAACCTCAACATCCTTTCACACTGTCCACAACTCCACTGACCTTACTGTCATTCGCAAATTTACTAACCCATCCTTCTCTGCCCTCATCCAGGTCATCTTAAAAAATGACAAACAACAGTGGCTCCCAAAACAGATCCTTGTGGAACCCCACTAGTAACTAAACTCCAGCATGAATAATTCCTGTCAACCACCACCCTCTCTCTTCTTTTGGTTAGCCAATTTCTGATCGAAACTGCTAAACCACCCTCAATCTCATTCCCCCATATTTTCTGCAGTAGCCTACCATGGGGAACCTTCTCAAACACCTTACTGAAATCCATATATACCGCATCAACCGCTTTACCCTCATCCACCTGCTTCTCAAAGAACTCAATAAGATTGTAAGGCATGACCTACCCTTCAAAAAGCCATGTTGACTATCCCTAATCAACTCATTCCTTTCTAGATGATTATAAATCCTATCTATTATAATCCTTTCCAACACTTTACCCACAATCGAAGTAACACTCATTGGTCTATAACTGCCAGGGTTGTCTCTACTCCCCTTCTTGAACAAGGGGATAACATTTGCTATCCTCCAGTCTACTGGCACTATTCCTGTAGATAATTACGACATAAAGGTCCAAACCACAGTCTCACCGATTTCCTCCCTGGCTTCCTAGAGAATCCTAGGATAAATTCCATCCGGCCCAGGGAACTTGTCGATTTTCACACTTTCCAGAATTGCTAATACCTCAATCCTGTCTAGTCTAGTAGCCTGTATCTCAATATTCTCCTTGACAATATTATCTTTCTCTAGTGTGAATACTGATAAAAAGTATTCATTTAGCACTTCCCCTATCTCCTCTGACTCCATGCACAACTTCCCACTATTATCCTTGATTGGCCCTAATCTTTCTCTAATCATTCTTTTATTCCTGATATACTTGTAGAAAGCTTAGTGTTTTCCTTGATCCTATCTGCCAATGACTTTTCATGACCCCTCCTGGCTCTTCTTAGCTCTCCCTTTAGGTCTTTCCTGTCTAACTTGTAACTCTCATGTGCCCAAACTGAACCTTCACGTCTCATCCTAACATAAGCCGCCTTCTTCCTCATGACAAGAGATTCAACTTCTTTAGTAAACCATGGCTCCTGCACTCGACCACTTCCTCCCTGCCTGGCAGGTACATACTTATCAAGGACACACAGTAGCTGGTCTTTGAATAAGTTCCACATTTCAACTGTGCCCATCTCCTGCAGTTTCCTTCCCCATCCTATGCATCCTAACTCTTGCCTAATCGCATCGTGATTGCCTTTCCCCCAGCAATAACTCTTGCCCTGTGGTATATACCTATCCCTTTCCATCGCGAAAGTAAACATAACCAAACTGTGGTCACTATCACCAGTCGTTGTGCTCACCTACCTCCAAATCTAACACCTGGGTCAGGTTCATTACCCAGTACCAAATCCAATGTGGCCTCACCCCTTGTTGACCTGTCTACATACTGTGTCAGGAAACCATCCTGCACACATTGGACAAAAACTGACCCATCTAAAGTACTTGAACTATAGTATTTCCAGTCAATATTTGGAAAGTTAAAATCCCCCATAACAACTACCCTGTCACTCTCCCTCCTATCGAGGATCATCTTGGCTATCCTTTCCTCTACATCTCTGGAACTATTCAGAGGCCTAGAGAAAACTCACAACAGGGTAAAAACAATTACTACAGATGCTGAAAACCAAATACTGAATTAGTGGTGCTGGAAGAGCACAGCAGTTCAGGCAGCATCTGAGGAGAAGGAAAATCGATATTTCTGTAGTTTTATTTGATTCTAACCCCTTCATTCCTGGCATTGATCATCTGCCATCTACGCTGTGTGATTACCAACCCGACCCCTTGTGTTATCCAAGGGGAGGTTTCACCGCCTTTCCCTTCACTTCCTCTTCCTCCATGATCACTTCAGCTCTGGGTGTGAAAACCTGCCTCATTTTGTTTTAAAGTCCCTGTAGTATGAGCACCATAGAATTTAATATTTAATTTGGAGAGTGTCCTGCTTAAACTCAGCCTCACCAGGCCTTGTGTGTAGTTGCAGAAGCAGTTATATGTCATGGGCCATTTCTTAGATTATGGAGTGAATGGTGATTACCATTGTACAGGTGAAGAGTAAAGATAACATCACTTATAATCTCAGACTCTACACTATATGCATCAATCTAGGAACAAGAAACATTTGCAGAACAGAATAAAAGGTCTTTTAGGCCCCACCAGCCCTGTCCCCTTTTTCTGACTAGTCTCGCTTGACCTTCTCAATCCTCAAGTAAACAGGAAAAGACCATTCAGCCCCTTGAATAATCCCCCATTCACTGAGACAATGGCTGATCTGTATTTTAACTTCATCCACCTACCCAGACTGCAATTCCTTTGACACCCATTTCCAGCAAAATTCAAATAAAACCAAAATACTGTGGATGCTGGAAATCTGAACTAAAACCAGAAAGCGCTGGAGAAGCTCAGTAGGTCTGGCAGCATCTGTGGTAAGAGAAAAATAGTAAGGGAGTCACACTGGACTTGAATCATTAAGTCTGTTTCTCTCATCTCAGTTGCTGCCAAATCTGCTGACTTTCTCCAGCAATGTCTGTTTTTGTTGCAGCAAAATTCAAATGATTCCACATTCAACATAATTAATATAGCTAGCTTTTGGTGGTAAGGAATTACATATTTCAATCACCAGTTGGGTGAAGAATTGTTTAACTTCTGTCATGAATAGCCTGGCTCACACTTCAAGCTAATGTTCCCTTGACCCAATCTCCCTCCAGCCGTGGTAGAAGTTTTTTCTATACGGACATCCTAGGACAAGCCAAATAGAGACACGCACAAGAATTCCTAGAAGCATGGCATTCCAACTGGAACTCTATCAACAACTGCATAGAGTTAGACCTCCATCTACCACCCCCTGAGAAAAAGAACAGGAAATGGCATCACCACAGGAAATGGCATCACCAACCCAATGAAACCCAAACATATAAATAGAAAGCAGGAATTATCAACAGTGCTTTGCCCGGAGGCCCACTGAAGATGTTACCTAGGAGGGTGACAAAACGTCTGGAAATGAACCTTCCAGCTCAGCGAGCAAACCTCCATCCAGAACTGACATATATTACTTCCACTTAAATTAGTTCAATAAAATCACCCTTAAAGCTTCTGTATTCTAGGGTTTGTAAATCTAAACTCTTCATAGAATGTAACCTTCAATGATTCTGAACTGTATTCTTTATGAAGCCAGTATATCCTTTAAGGTGTGCTACCCAGAACTATAGCAGTGCTCCTTCTGTGCTCTGCCAACTGTTAGTTATAGACTTAATAAACCTTGCTCCAGCCCTTTGTTAGGCCAACACACCATGAACCTATTTATTTCCGGTTATTGTACCTGACCGCAATGTTTTAATGATCCGTGAAAGTGGATCTCCAAATCTTCTGGATTCCTACTATTCGTTGTTTTAAAGCAATTTTTTTTTTAAAAAAAGTATTTATTTTCAGTTTCAATACAAGATGGAAAATTGTACACTGTTGAAATCAATTTGCCACAATTTTTCCTGGTTACTTCATCTTTCATTGTCTACACTGTTCCAAATGTCACCAATCTTTGTTGTGGAGGAGTTGGTGTTGGACTGGGGTGGACAAAGTCAGAAGTCACATGACACCAGGTTATAATCCAACAGTTTTATTTGAAATCACAAGGTCTTGGAGCGTTGATCCTTTAGGCTACGGTCCAAAAGTTTGGGATTTCACATAAACCTGTGAGACTATAATCTTGTGTCAATTGACTTCAAACCTTGACCAATCTTTGTGTCATTGACAGATTTGGTTTTGCTGCTCTCTCCTGTTCTGTTGTTGAAGTCATCAATAAATAAAACAAACCTCCAGAGAAAGACATTAGTTATTTTCAGACCTGATTAATAATGTCTGCTATAGTGCACTAATTCAGCAAGTGGTCACACAAAGTGACAAGTTTGTTGGTGAAAAGGCTGTTCCCAACCTCACTTTAACACTCTTAATGCAACTGATCTGTGCCATGGTTGAACGTCCAATAAATCATGTTGAATTGTTTTTAACTGTTTTTGAGCTGGAATAGGCCATACAATTGTCCTGATTTTTTTTTTCTGGAATTCTTGGATTTAATTTCAGACATTGTAAATTATCTGGGAAAATTTATGAAGCAAATCCTGTCCAGTTACCAAAGGAACCCAGTTGCTCACTGAACGCCTATTCTTTCCTCTCTCCTTGTAGGAGAGAAATCTCCTAAAGATATTTCGGATTCCACCCTCAACTTTCATCACTTACATGATGACACTAGAAGATCACTACCATACTGATGTGAGTTACCACAACAATTACCATGCTGCTGATGTGACTCAGTCCACCCACGTCCTGCTCCGGTCACCAGCATTAGAGGTGAGTATCAACTGATTTGGAATTGTGTTTTTTGTAACCTCAGAGGGATGGATTTGCTCCATTTTTAACATTCCTGAAATTGTGGGTGTGGCTACTAAGTGCAGCATGGTGGCTCATTGGTTCACAGCACCAGGGACCTGGGTTCGATTTCAGCCTTGGGGAACTGAGCGGAGTTTTCACATTCTCCTCATGTCTGCATGGGTTTCCTTCCACAGTCCAAAGATGTGCAGATTAGGGTGGATTGGCCATGGTAAGTTGGTCATAGTATCTAGGGATATGTAAGTTAGATGGTTTCACCATGGTAGATGCAGGGCTATGAGGTGGGTGTGGATGGGATGCTGTTGGAGGGGAGGTGTGAACTCAATGAACTGAATGGTCTGTTTCCACAGAGTAGGGATTCTACTCTGATTTTCTGATTTATTTTCTTCCACATATCCTGACTACTACTAGAAGGCCTGTACATAACTCCCATCAAGGTATTTTTCCTTTGTGGCTCCTCAGCTCTACCCACACAGATTCTACACCTTCTTGCTATTGATTTAATTTCATTTCTTATGAACAATGCTACCCCACCCTCTCTGCCCATCCTTTCAATAGGACGCGTATCATTGGATATTTAGTTCCCAGCCCTGATCCCCTTTCAGCCACATCACAAACCTCTAATCCCTCACTCTTAACCCCCAACCCCTTAACCCTAATCCCTAACCCTAACCCTTGTACCTGCCAATTCCAATCTGCCCTACAAGCTCATTTCCCTTGTTTTGTTTACTGTGTCCATTTGAGTACAGCACCCTCAGTCCTGCATTGACTGTTCCCCTTCTCATAATTGTCCCCTTATCTGCTGGCCCTGAAGTTAGATTCCTGACCCTCTCCATACTTTCTGTCCTGTAACTTATTCTGGAAAATGTGATCCTCCTTCCTCTTCCTACCCATATTGTTGGTACCTACATGGACCACAACAGCTGGATTGTTCCCCTCCCACTCCCAATTCCTCTACGGATACGATGTTCTGACCCCAGGCACCAGGCAGGCAGCACAGCCTTTGGGACTCCTGATCCTGCCCACAGAACAGTGTCTATTCCCCTGACACTCCTATCTGCGGTTACAACTAGATTTCTCTGTTCTCCCCCTCTCGAATGGCTCCCTGTAACACGGAGTTATGGTCAGTTTGTTCATCCTCCCTACAGCCCCCATTCTCATCTACATAGGGAATAAGAATCTCCAACCTGAAAAACAGGGCTCACGGCATGAGGCTCCTTCAGCACTACTTGCTGGATGCCTCCACCTGCCTCGCTGGTAGTCACACCCCCTGTCCCTGACCACTGCCTGAGTTCAAGGTAGTTTTTTTTCTATTCCTTCATGGGATGAGAGCATCACTGGCTAAGCTAGCAGTTAATCAGAGGGGTGGAACTGCCTCCTGAAACACAGCATCTAGTTAACTCTCCCCTTCCCTGATGTGTCACAGTGTTCAAAGCTCAAACACCAGCTGAAGGAAAGCTTTGACCCGAAATGCCAGCTCCCCTTCTCCTCTGACGCTGCTTGACCTGCGCTGCTTTTTCCAGCTTCACTCTTTATCCACTCAGACTCCAGTTCATCAACTCTGAGCCAAACGCTTGTTATAGATGTGGTCACTATGAACCACAATGGGCTCCAGTAGCTCCCACACCATGCAGGTGCAACACATCGCCTGGCCCTGCATCTCTAATTTAATTACCTAGTTCTTAATTTGATTTTTAAGAATTTCCTCCTGTCTTTTAGTTTGTAACCTGGAAATATTTCCCCTATTTACCTTCAATCTGAAACTAACCTATAATTGATAGCCAAATGAGTAGTTATCACCAATCAATGAACTAACAGTTTATCTGTGATGTTACTCTTCCTTTTGTGCTCAGCTCCCAATCCTGTAAAACAGAAGACAAACTTTGAGCCAAAAATGCAACATGTACCTCCTCTCTCTCTACCAAATTCCATGTTGGTACCAAATTCACTCGGGCTGTGACTCACTCTGGATGTGATCTCTCCTTCAGGAACTTACCAAACGTATTGATTTCTCAAGAGCATGGGATCTCTTGCAGTGCGATTGTCCCATAGGGGATGCTGGGAATGAGGATGTTTGATAAAGACAATCTAAAATATTATAATGACCCCCTTTATGTGGGATGTCCAGGAGTCTTAGCAACAAGTTGATGCCAGATAGAATCAAGGAATAGAAGGGAATATTTGGATGCATCCCAGGACTCTTGGGTGTAATGTGCTGGTCTTAACTGAAACTGAGCAGAAATGAAGTCAGTGATTTCTCCTTGACTCTGTCTTTCAGGCAGTCTTCACAGATCTTGAGATACTTGCTGCAATTTTTGCCTCAGCAATCCATGATGTTGACCATCCAGGAGTCTCGAATCAGTTCCTCATTAATACCAGTGAGTACTGTTCCCTGTGGCTGAAGACACAGGGGTTCACTCCTCAGTATAAACCATCAGAGCCCCTCAATGAGATTCCAGTCTGTAACTCACTTAGGGATATCTGATATTCTATAGGAGGCCCTGAACCCCTGTGTTGGATTGCGCGTTGTAACTCACTCTAACTCTTTCTCCATCACGAATTTGTAAAATCCTGATTTTAATTTATTTTCTCTGGAAAGATTTATTTGTAATATATTGCAGGAATGAGCAATCTTCTATATATGGCACTTTGTTTCTTTATGTAATTTATTTTGTGATAATTGCTTTCCAAATTTGTTTTTTTCTCTCTCCGCCTCTGTCTACACTGACTGTTCATTTGTTTATTTCCTTCTCTCTTTCTCTGTTGTCCTTTCTCTATCTCCCTTCATCCCTGTTCTCCCACTTTTAACCCCATTACCCTGTCCCACCTTTTCTCTTTCCTTATTTCACGTTTTTGCCTCTCCTGATCTCTTCAACATTCCATTTTGTTGCCTCCCTTTCCACTGTCTTGCCCTGAATTCCTTGTCCTGCTCAACCCGGCTTCTACCTATCCTTCTCCCAATCTCGTCTTGCCCCTTCTCTCACTGGTTCAATTCCCCCAAACCCCTTTATCTTTCTGCCTCCTCTTGCTGTCTCCCTCTATCGCACTGTGTCCCCCAATCGCTCATTTCTCCTTTGTGTTGTGCAGACTCTGAATTAGCCCTGATGTATAATGACACCTCCGTGTTGGAGAACCACCATTTGGCTGTGGGTTTTAAACTGCTACAGAAGGAAAACTGCAACATCTTTAAGAACCTGAGCAAGAAGCAGCTTCAGAACCTTCGCAAAATGACCATCGACATGGTGAGTAGAATAACCACTTCCCGTGAAGATCTGGCAAAGTCCAAATACACCCTTGATTCAGTCCAGCAACTTATGGAACATTTTAAAAGATGAATCTAAATAGTGTGCCTCTTTGAATTAAAAATCATAATTTCCTCATATCTGAATGAAACTTCATTTTCCTCAAATTAAATTCAAGTTCTTCTCGATCACATTGAAATAATGTTCTGTTCACTTTATCTCTGACGTTTGATAAGTTCCTGTTTCACCCTCTGTCTAGGTAATCAACTGCTTTTCTCTAATTTGTGCAGAAATCTTTCCTCTCTTGAGTACTTGGAGCAGAGCCATAGAGATGTACAGCACAGAAACAAACCCTTCGGTCCATCTCATCTATGCCGGCCAGATATCCTAAATTAATCTAGTCCCATTTACCAATATTTGACCCATATCCCTCCAAACCCTTCCTATTCATATACTCTTTCAGATGCCTTTTAAATGTTGTAATTGTACCAGCCTCCACCACTTCCTCTGGCAGCTCATTTCATACACGCACCACCCTCTGTGTGAAGAAGTTGCTCCTGATGTCCCTTTCACATTTTTACCGTCTCACCTTAAACCTATACCCTCTAGTTTTGGTCTCCCCAAACCTGGTTCAAAGACCATGTCTATTTACCCTCTCCATGCCCCCCATGATTTTTTTAAACCTCTATAACATCACCCCATGTTCTCCAGTGCTCCAGGGGGAAAAGTCCCCAGCCAATTCAGGTTCTCCATATAGCTCAAACCCTCCAACCCTGGCAAGATCTTTGGATGGTACTCCAAGCATGAGCAATATCTTGTGAGCTTTGAGTTCTCTTGAGTTAGGAGGTATAGCTCAGTTGGCTGTGCAGCTGGTTTGTGATGCGGAGTGATGCCAACAGCATGGGTTCAGTTCCTGCACCCTCAATCTCTCTCCTCACCTGAGGCATGGTTACCTTCAGGGTAAACCTCCACCAGCCATCTCTCTCTGATGATGCTGTGATGACAGTGACTTTGCCTTTTACTGCAGTCCATGTAGGCCTCAGCAGTTTCATCCTTGTGGCTTCTCCAGATATTGAAAATGATTAATCTGTGGCCACATACAGCTCCCAAACTCCATTCAAAGGGGTTCCTGCTGGTGAGTCAGCTCTGTCTGAAGGAGGTTTCCTCCCTGATGGTGAGAGTCCCTCACTGATGGGAGACCCTGTCTTGTTTTAGCAGTTGTTATTCACCTCGTTCTCTAACAGCGCTCTCTCCTGATCTAGGTCCTGGCAACAGACATGACCAAACACATGAACTTGTTGGCAGACTTGAAGACAATGGTGGAAACAAAGAAAGTTACAAGTTTAGGGGTGTTGCTGCTGGATAATTACTCCGACCGGATCCAGGTATATTCCGAATGCAGCAATCCACATAATCCACCAATAAAATTCCAAGATCACCCCAAGTGGGAATATTATTTGATGACAAATGTTGGCTATTTTATCATTTTTGGTTACATTCCGTTTGCATATATTTAAATATTGACTGCTCGTATAGAATAGTAGCAAACACAGACTGCTATATCATCATATTGTACTGTCCCCTAGTGTTATACAGAGACTGACCTGTCCCCACCAGTACTGTCCCCCGGTGTTATACAGGAACAAACCTGTCCCCACCAGCACTGTACCCCAGTGTTATACAGTGACAGACCTGTCCCCCACCAGTACAGTACCCCAGTGTTATACAGTGACAGACCTATCCCCACCAGTACGGTACCCCAGTGTTATACAGTGACAGACCTGTCCCCCACCAGTACTGTACCCCAGTGTTATACAGTGACAGAACTGTCCCCACCAGTACTGTACCCCAGTGTTAGACAGTGTGAATATTGCATCCGACCCCAAGACTCTTACCTAGCTTTGTGGAGCGTGTCATCTTTGCAGTGCTGGCCTCTGGGTTTTATCGCTGCTGATGAACTTTGTGCTGTTGATTTTTTTCCACAGGTTCTGCAGAACATGGTGCACTGTGCTGACCTGAGCAATCCCACCAAGCCGCTGCACCTGTACCGCATCTGGGTGGATAAAATAATGCTGGAGTTCTTCCAGCAGGGAGATCAGGAGCGTGCGCGGGGAATGGAAATTAGCCCCATGTGTGACAAACACACTGCTTCCATCGAGAAGTCCCAGGTCAGTGGACAGAAACCCCTGGGGTAGGGCACTGGGGCCTAAAACCACTACCACAACAACTCCATCCGGGGTTCCCATTGTTGGGCTGGAGAGACAAAACTCATTCAGTGTGAAAACTAATTTTATTTTGCCTTGTCTCCTTCTTTACACTTCCTACTTTTAAAAATGAAAAATCACCCAACACCAGGTTATAGTCCAACAGGTTTATTTGGAAACACTAGCATTCTCCGCAATCATCTGACGAAGGAGCAGCGCTCCGAAAGCTAGTGCTTCCAATTAAACCTGTTGGACTAAACCTGATGTTACGTGATTTTTAACTTTGTACACCCCAGTCCAACACCGGCATCTCCAAATCATGACTACCTTTAAAGAAAATATGAGTTGAGTGAGGGGAGAACCATCCAGCCAGGTTCTCTCGAGTGCGTTGGGTTTCTGACTGGCTGTAACAGAGGGAGAGCCCAGTGGGGGGGCCAGACGTATCAAGCGCCACTTGCGGTGGATTTGGGACTAGAGATCATTTCGTGGAAGCTCCAGGAATATGTGGAGAAGCGGAGGTCACATCCAGCTTTCCTGACATGGGCGCCTGTTCTGATCGGTCTGAATCTCTCACCTGTGAGGCAGACATTGGTAAATTTTGAGGTCCTCATTGCAGAAGCATCTTCAGTACATGAATGTGCAACCTGCCGAGATGGAAGCGCTCCATCACTTTCTCAGGACAGCTGGTCTTACATGTTAAATGTTTTCCATTTTTATTGCATCTCGCTCCTTCCAGATTTCCCAAAGCCAGTCCACCATCTACACAGCACAAGTCAGGAGTGTGATGGAATACTCCCCACTTGCCCTGGATGAGTGCAACCCCAACAACACTCAAAAAGCTTGACACCATCCAGGACAAAGCAACCCATTTGATTAGCACTGCATCCACAAATATCCACTCCCTCCACCACCAACACTCAGTAGCAGCAGTGTGTACTATCTACAAAACGCACTGAAGAAATTCATCAAAGCACCGACCAAAACAATTGCCACTTCCATCCAGAACTTGGCCTTGCAAGTTCCCCTCCAAGCCACTCACCATCCCAACCTTGAAATATATCGCTGCTCCATCACTGTCGCTGGGTCAGAATCCTGGAATTCCCTCCCTAAGGGCATTGTAGGTCTACCTACAGCACATGGACTGCAGCGGGTCAAGAAGGCAGCTCACCCCCATCTTCTCAAGGGGCAACTAGGGACGGGCAATAAATGCTGGGCCCAGCCAGAGGTGCCTATGTCCCATGAGTGAACTTTAAAAATTCAGTTCCATCCCATTGTAGAACATCAGCTGTCTGTCACAAGTTAAAATAAAGGTATTGATAGTTTAATTTTGATATTTTTGGGGGGAGGCTGTGATTTAAAATATTTTCCAACAGTAATTTAGAAACAAACTGATTGCAGATGGTGAGTGTGCTGCAGCTCTGATGCCCTCTGCTGGCTGCTGCTTCAGCCGTTCAGTCGTTGCATGTTTTGGGTTGGAATCCTTCCAGGATTTGCCGGGAGGCTTTCAGAGTTAAATGTGAATGTCCTGGGCACTGTGACAAGGAATTGAGTGAGGCATTTGGAGGTTGGGGGGGTGGGGGGGAGGTGGCCTTGCGAGTTGCGGGGGGGGAGGAGATGGTGTGTGGTGTGGTGGTGCTCCTGCGGATGAATCCTTAAACCTAGACTCCCCTGTGCCCTCTCAGCTGAATATGAAAATTCTCACGGTCACTGGGAGGACAGGAAGATCTGTCCAGTATTTACTCCTCAGTCACCAGCATGGGAGTGATGTTGCAGCTTTATAAAAGCTTGTTAAGGCCACATTGAGGATACTGCATTCAATTACAGGCAGGATGTGGAGACTTTGGAGCGGGTGCAGAAGAGGTTTACCAGGAATAGGGAGTTTGAGAATAGAATCCCTACAGTGTAGAAACAGGGCATTCGGCTGAACAAATTCACACCAACCCTCTGAAGAGCACCCCACCCAGACACACCCCACTATTCTATAACCCCATATTTCCATGGCTAATACATCTAACCTAGTCATCCCTGAACACTGTGGGATAATTTAGCGCGGTCGATCCACCTAACTTGCATACCTTTGGACCGTGGGGGAATACCAGAGCACCCAGAGGAAACCCACGCAGAGACAGGGCGAATGTGCAAACTCCACATAGAGAGTCGCCCGAGGGTGGAATGGACCCAGGGCTTTGGTGCTGTGAGGCAGTAGAGCTAACCACTGAGCCAGCATGCCACTATGAGCTGTAAAAAGAGGTTGAGCAAACTAGAGTTGTTTTCTCTGGAGCGGCAGAGGTGGGTTGACAGTCAATCAGAATCTTTTTCCCAGAATTGAAATATTTAAAATTAGGGGGCATATATTTAAGGTGAGTGGGGGAAAATTTCAATGGAAATATAAGAAGCACGATTTTTACACGGCGAGTGATAAGAGTCTGGGACACACAGCCAATGGTGGTGATGGAGGCAGAAACAATTGGGGTGTTTAAGGGGCTTTTAGGTAACCACGTGAACAAGCAATAAATAGAGGTATATGGACCATGGGCAGTGCAAAGGGATTAGTTTAATTTGGCATCATGTTCGGCACAACCCTGGCCTGAGAATCTGTTGCTGTGCTGTACTGTTCAATGATCTGGTCTGGTGGTTATCAAGTTGCTGTTTGTAGGATTTGATTTTAAAATAGGATCAGTTCCTGGGATGTGCACACCCCTGGCTAGGCCAGTATCTGACATCCATCCCTCATTGGATCTAAGTGGCTTGCTTGGCCATTCCAGAGGGCAGTTAAGAGTCAGCCATGTTGCTATGGGCCTAGAGTCACACATAGGCTAGACCAGAGTAAGGACAGCAGATTTCCTTCCCTGAAGGACATTGGTGAGCCAGATTTTTTTTTAAATTGACAATAGTCAGCATTCAGCTAGCTTTTATTTGTAGATTTAGTGATATAGTATTTCACCAGCTGGCATGATTGGAGTCGAACTCACAACCCCAGAACATTAGCCTGATGTTCTGGATTACTAGTGGATTACCATTACCCCTCTACCATGCACAAATTGGCTGGCCCCTTAGTGATCACTGTCACTTCAAAAGTGTTTAATTAGTAGTTAATTATTTTGGAACATCTTCTGTTTGGGGAAAAGTGCTCAAATTCAAGAACAAGAGAGCAAAACCTCAAAATTCTACACTGAGCGAAAAGCAAGATCCTGCAAGTAAAGCAGAAAATGGAGAAGAGAGAAATAGAGTGAATGTTTCCAGTCCAGTATGACACTTTGGAACACAATCTGTCTCTATTCACAGATTCTTCCTGACCTGCTGAGTTTCTCCCAGGCTTTTTGTTTTTACTGCCTTAAAATTGGAGATGTGGAGGTGCCAGTGTTGGACTGAGGTGGACAAAGCCAGAAGTCACATGACACCAGGTTATAGACCAATAGCTTTATTTGAAATACGAGCTTTCGGAGCAGTGCTGTTGGACTATAGCCTAGTGTCCTGCAACTTCTGACTTAATATTCAAGTCAGGCCATTCAGGAGTGATGTCACTTAAAGGGAAGTAGAAATCTGGAACTCTGCTCCCTCACCCCCCCCCTCATAAAGGCTGTTGAGGCTGGAGGTCAATTGGAGCTTGAAGGCTGAGATCGTTAAAGGGTCAAGGTAGGAAACAATGATGGGAAGATAGACAGGTACAGCAGTATCGTGGTTATCTTGCTGCACTCACAACTTGGAGATCCCAGTTAATAGCAACACAAGTTCAAATTCCACCATGACATCTGGGAAAAATAACTTCACCCACTATAAGAAACCAAAACCTAAATAGAGAGGTGGACATACCACCAGCACTTCACCGGAGACTCTCACTGATGATGTCACCTAGTCATGGTGACAAAACTTCTGAAAACAAACCTTCCAGTTCAGTGAGCTAACTTACATACTTATCATCAACCTGAGCTACAAATCTTCTCAAAACTTGATAACTTAAGTTAATTTGGAATAAATAGCTTCCATCAGTGACAGTGACCAGATTGCCATACAAACTGATCACCTATGTCATTTAGGGAAGGGAATCTGCTGTCCTTACCTGGTCTGGCCTACATGTGACTCCAGAACCATGCTATGATAGTTAGCTCTTAACTTTCCTCTGAAATGGCCAAGGGAACCATTCAGCTGTTTTCAAGCAGGTGACTCAGGATCAGCTTCTCGAAGGCAACTAGAGATGGGAATGAGAGTTGACCTTACTGCTGATATTCACGCAGTGCAAAGGTATTGTGATGAGTGAAGAGTTTGAGGAGAGGTTAGGTCAGGAGAAGTCTGTGGAATCCTCTGCCTTAGAAGGTGATTGAGGCCAAACTGTCGAACATTTTCGCGAAGTAGTTAGATATAGTTACAGCGTCATAGAGGTCTACAGTATAGACCTTGGGCCATCACATCCAGTCAATACCCGCCTACCTATTCTAAAGGAATCAAAAGATATGGGCAGAAAGCAGAAACGGGACTGAGTTAGATGATCAATCATGGTCAGATTTAATGGTGGAGCAGGCTCGAAGGGCCGAATGGCTGATTCCTGCTCCTAATTTTGATATTCCTATGTTACCGTCTGATGGATAGATAAGTTTGATATCGTGTTCCACTGAGCCGGATGAGAAATGGTGTAAAATGTAACAAGGTTCCTGAAATAACTGCACGGGGCTGGTATCCCATCAGCAGGTCACCTTTTATTTACACAGTACACTGGCTGTGGGGCCAGCTAGCTCCGAGTCAGCCCCTGAACTGAGGAGATACTGAAGCCCCCTGTTTATTTTTCTTTCCCCCCCCAGCACCCATGTTGTGTGTGTGTAGGTGCCGGACATAGTGAAAAACTAGTGTATAAATCTTTATTTATATTCCAACACCATGAAGACAGGAAACACCCAAGTGGCCAGTGACAAGCAGTGCCCTTCACATCAAAGGGCAATGCAAGCCCCAGTTTTTGTTGTTGGCTGTGGGCCAGCTAGCTCAGAATCAGTCCCCTCCTCTGACACAAACGAGGGAGAGTCCTTGACACTGGTCCAGCTCACTCAGAGCCAGCTCTCAGGGTGAACAGGATACATTCCTGTTTATTTTTTTAAGATTATTTTTATTACCCCCACACGACAGTTTAACTGCGGTAGTGCTTATTCTTTTTCCCCAGCACCCATGTTGTGTGTGTGTGTGCAGGTGTGAGACACAGTGAAAGACACAAGGTGCACGAATCTTTATTCAGTTAGTTCCCAGTTTATCTCTATCAGCTAGGGGTCCCTGATTGGCCCAGTTTAACAGCCCCAACCAAAGATCTCATGCTCTTTAAGATCTCCCTCCTCCCAATCACGACAGTTCCCTGATTGGCTTTTGGCTTTTGTTTTCTCCGCTTAGGTTGGATTTATCGATTTCATTGTGCACCCTCTGTGGGAGACGTGGGCCGACCTGGTTTATCCAGATGCCAAAGAGATACTGGACAACCTGGAAGACAACCGTGATTGGTTTGACAGCATGATCCCTCACAGCCCACCTTCATCCAGCTCCATGGAGCTGGGAGACAGCCGCAAAGTGGCGGATAGTCTCCTGCTGGACATCACAAGGCACAAGGAGGCAGTGAGCACTAACGCCAGCTCCTTTGAGGAAATGCACAGCTGCAGCAGCCCGGAGACTCCGGACACCGACTTCTCGGAATCCTCAGAGACCATCGAAGTTGGCCGAGCCCCTTACTCCAGACAACCAGGCGTGGGCAGCTACATGACCCGAGCCCCCCTCTACGACAGCGAGGTGGGCAACTCGTCTGCTGAAGAGGGCAGTTCCAGGGATTCGGGGAGCAGTACTCCGGAGGGCAGGTATCAGCCTCCCCCTAACTATCGCCCCTTCCTGTTCAAGGTCCAGCCTCCAAAGGGAGGAGCTAGCCAAATGCCAGACAACACAGCGGAAGGGTCAGCACAAAGCAGCAAACAGAATCTGGTGGAAGGGTCAGCAGACAGCAGTAAACAGAGCCTGGTGGAAGTAGAAGGAAGCATTTCAGATCTTCCACTGGGCACCTAACAAGACAGAGACGTTGTACATTATTTAGTAAATTCATTCTTTTTCTGGTATCAAAGCACACACAAACCAGCTGTTGCTTTACGAGTCAAGCAGCTGAGATCTTCGCTGTGAGCTGGTGAGGAAGGCAACAGGAGAGAGACATTTTGGCCAGTGCCAGCCACAACAATGACCAACCAAAAGGAAACAAAAAAAAAATCCAAAACGAACAGTGCCGTGATTCTCCCCCCACCTTCTCTGGGGGGCAGGGGGAATATGTTTTTGAAAATAGGAGGTCGCTGGCAAGAAGTGTATCCAAACGAAATCTGAGGGAGGAGTAAAGAAATCAGATGGAGTCAGGAAGGAAAAAACCATCTTAAAGAGCAAGATTTTATTTTTCCTTTTTTCTTTTTTTAAAAACAAAATACCTTCAGCAAAAATTAAAAAAAAACTGTGAAGGAGAAAAGGTTTCAAATGTAGCCGGGGAAGAGGGTGCATGTGGCAAAGGTAGAGGACAATGGTCACTGGCCGTGCTGAGAACTGTCCCTCGAACTGGGAAGATTGAATCAGTTGGATCGTGGCAGAGTCCAGCACTGCACTGGAATAGACTGGAGGACACAAGAAATCGATGCCTTTTTAATTGAATTGGAAACTGTCAGCAGCATGACAGGACTTTTATTTGAACAAACAAAACATTTAAAAGGAGGGTTCGTTGATCCTTTTTTATTTAAAAAGTGATCTGTATTTTTCTTAAATGAATATTTTTAGCAATTTTTTTACACAATTTGACTTGTGATTATGTGAGTCTTGGATTGGATCATGTTGACCACTGCCCTTAATATGTGTGCGTGGGTGAGTGTGTGTCTCTATCAGTCTGTAAATGTGTGTGTGTGTACCTATCTAGCTGTGTGTGTGCGTATCTATCTCTGTTCATGTGTGTAACTATCTGTGTATGTCTGTATGTGTGTCGCTATCTCTGTATGTATGTGTGTGTGTGTGTTTTTGTCCTGTTTCCTCACCCCCCATTTCTGTTTCTGTGTCTCTATCTGTGTGTGTTTACACACGTCCCAGTATCATTTTGTGTGTTTCTGTGTTCCTATATAAAGATACCAACAATGTGAAATACAGCCAAGTAGACTGATTTGCTGTGTTTCATACTGTTGGTATCTGTATTGATTTCCCTATGCCTACTGTGTTTACCTATCCAAGTGTCTGTGTCTGTGTGTGTGATGTGAATAATGGAGTCTGTGCGTGAGGCTGTGTGAGAGTGACTGAGGATGTTGGTAGTGGGAGGGTGTGAGTAGGGCTGTGATGGAAACATTACACACTGGTTATTGTGCAGTTACAGTTTTCTCTTCAGCCTGACTCCTTCGGCCCCGTGAAATCATTGGAAACTTTGCATTAATTCTCTGTGCCACCAAACATGGATTCCCCTAGTTTCTGAGTTAAAAAGTAATGCTGAGTTTTGATTGCTCAACTGAAGGGGTGAATATTTACCAAACAACAAACAAATCCTCATTGTTATAGACCCAAGGGGCAGTTTCATGCCCTTCCCAGTGACATGTTGTGGACAGTGGAAATGACTGGGAGCACCCAGTGCTCACTTACTGCCACATCCCACTGCATTCAACTTAAATCCTGAGCAAGCATTATCAGGAGGGGGTTACAATGTGCACAACGGAGAGTAGAACCTGACGGACTGTGACAAGCCTGTCCCAAAGCACTTGCTGCTGGATTGAAGGCCTGGCCTTGGGTAAGAGGGCCTTCTGACACCCACTCTCGTCTTCTCCATGACCTCCATCTCCATTCCACACCCTCACACCCCAACCCACGACTCCCCCCATACCATCCCTGAGCCTCATGACACCCCAATCCTTCCCCTAAACCCCCCAAATTCCCCACCCCATTACCCCCCCCCATGCATCTCTCAGCCCCATGACTCCCAAACCCAGACCCCAACCCCTACTCCATGCCTCTCCCACCCAGCATCCTGCCCCAGGATTCCAGTCCCCAACCACCTTGAACCCTGACCTCTCCAGGAAGTGGGAGAGACCTGTTATTGAAAGACCCCTTCTCCCCCCCCACCCCAACCCCCCCACCTCAATGTGAAAGTTTTTTAGAGAGAAATCCCCCCTCTATTGAGAAGGGGAGGGGTTGGGGAGGATGATGGGGATGCCATTACAGTACTGCGTGACAGCCCATTGCACCACTTATGAAGGTGATCTGGGCTGAGGACAGAATCCCCAACTGTAGCTCAACCTTGAGCTAAATTCAGAGCGTGTTTCCTCACCGGGCTACAGAGAAAGGCTGGTATTTTCCTCCTTGTACTTTAAGAATGTCATACTCCCTCAGAGTCCAGTGTTTGAATGAGGGTGAGGGATGTTCAAAGGGTGATGCTTAAATATTCAAAAGTGAAGATATTGCGACAGCAGATTACAAATGAAAGGACAGGCACACTCATTGGATAAACTGAGGTGAGAATGAATTTATCTGCAATTGTGCCAGCCCCTTGTTTTGGATGTTCAGCCTTACACAGCACCCACAGCACAGAAACCAGTCACTCAGCCTCACCACTCTAGAGTTGTGTTGGTAATCCACAACTACCTCTTGCCGTACTTTATTGTTGTATTCCGGGGAAGTACGGAACTGGAATCTCATCAGTACATTAGTTACAAAGGCTCACGTGCACGTTCTTAACTCATCTTCTGTCTGCCCACACATAAAAGCAGAAGTGAATCTCAAGGTAAATCCCTTACCCAAATACAAATAATTTAATTAAAATATAATTAATATCCACCTCCCAACATCAGCACCTCCTAACTCTCCTTCATGTGTTTATCTAGAAATCTATTCATACAATTTTCCTCAACAATTCCCTGTCGGAGCTTTGTTCCACGTTCTCCCCAACCCCTAGTTCTTTAGTGACTATCATTAAGGTATGCCCTCAAATCAAAGCAAAATGCTGTATATGCTGGAGGCCTGAAAAAAAGAATAGTGTTGGAGAAAATCTGTGAAGAGAGAAACAGAATGAAGAGTCCATTGACTCTTCTTCAAAGCAGTTCTGAAGAAAATTCCTATCAGATTTGAGACATTTAACTCTGTTCCTCTCTCCACAGATGCTGTCAGACCTACTGAGTCTCTCCACTTTCTGGTCATGTTTTATTTATGGCCCTTAATCCTCTAAGTGAGAACATCCAAATAATTGCACTATCAAACCCTTGAATAATTTTAATAACCTCTTATCAAGACACTTCCTAGCCATCTTTTTAGGGAAAAGAGTCTGTTCAAACCTTCACTTCAGTCTCTTTTTCAAATTAGTCCAGTAGCTTTTCCATCTTTGTCACTGGGTCTGTGTCATTTTTGTAATGGGGAGACCAAAGCTTGAAGCATGGTCTAATCAAAGTCTGCAGAAAGATAGGATCTTGTGGTGCAGTGGTACTATCCCTACCTCTGGGTCAGAAGGTCCTTTTTCAAATCCTGCATCACTGAAAGTCTGCCAAAATATGTCTGAAGAGGTTGATTCAAATAACTGTAGAAAGGCCAGAACTGTGCACATTGAAGATTGAAAGAAATTTAATTTCTGCCTTAAATTTACTTCTATCCTTAAGAAAACAATGTTTTAAGTTGACCAAAGAGTGAATCCAGGGCTAATTGTAATGATCGAATGTTGACTCAGACTCAAGGTACATTGCAGATGGAAACAAAGGTTAGCACTAAGAATGGCAGGGTCTTGGAAACATTTATCTTCAACCAAAGGAATTCTACACCATGTACTGTATATAGATAAATGAATGATCCAGTTCCCCAATCCCTCAGTCCCAAATTCAACCTTTGATGCCTAATGCAGCTGCTTTTTAAGATGCTTCCATTTTCTTGAAACCAAAGGTCAGTTTCTGAACTGTGAGCAATGTGAGTGCTTTCCCCCATAAAGCCCTACTACACTTCAATCTTCATCTGGCATTCCCATTTCATCTACGCATGGTTCAGTTTTATGCAGCCATTCCACTCTTGTCCATGAATCTGGTTGTGAACATTTCCCCCATGTTCCATGACACTATGCCCTCAACCAGTCTGCACCCCTGGGTGTAACACCGAGAATCTGCATTCTGTGATATTCTGTCAATCTGCAGAATTTTCACCAACTTTGGGAGAGAGATTTGGTGGGCAGGAAGGAAAGGTCGAAGCAGGGTTTAGGTCAGGGATAGGATCTGGAGATGTGAGACTGTGAGGAAGGTCAGTGATTGGTGGGAGTTCTTCCGTTCTGCAGAATACACACAGTTCCCACATACTCCAATTGGCTAATTACATGCTGTCGTTATCCTCTTCTTAACTTTCAACCTGTGACGTGTCTTCAGCATGTTCCAAACCATCTTCCTGATTGGAAAATCCTGTTCAGGAAAGGGGAATTGTTGTGTTATTCCCCCTCCCATCTTGGTTTGTGTGTCTCCAGTTCTTTAAGAAGGCCTGCCCTGGACAAGCCCAAGCTTTAACACACTGATTGCACCTGATATGGATGAGAGCAGGGCTAGAATTGGCCAGCATTCTGGAGGGAGTCACAGTGAGGGGTCCTGATGTTGGAGGGGCAGCATTGAAATTACAAGTGTGGGCTTTAAAGCACTAACCTATCCCTAGTTTTAAAGGGGCATTGCAATGTACTGTTTGGGGGGGCTGGCCCACAAACTGGAAGTCTGCTCCACAATCTATTTAATGCTGATCGTAAGGGAGGGAGAATTGGGCTTGATTGTAACATCCAACAGAATCAAAAGACTCCTTTGGGTTGGGCAGGTGAGATGGTATTGAGGAGTTGTTGTTTTCAGAATGCAGTCGACTCGAGCAGACTATGTCAGAACAACTAGACTCCCCACTGTGGCTTCAGTCTCTATTGGGGGGGTGGGGGGAGGAAGTGAGTGGCTGCAGATTTTAGAGATCAGTCAAAGTGTGGTGCTGGAAAAGCACAGCAGGTCAGGCGGCATCCGAGGAGCAGAAGAGTCGACATTTTAAGCATAAGCCCTTCATTAGGAATGTCCTTATGTCCAAAATGTCGACTCTCCTGCTCCTCAGATGCTGCCTGACCAGCTGTGCTTTACCAGCACCACACGTTTTGACTTCAGTTTCTAACAGACGGAGATGTTGGTATCAGGGTTTAAAACATACAGGAAGGTCAGAGGTCAATAATATCAGCAAAAGTGTGAAGATTGTTTTACAAAAATGGTTCATTGTTAGAGCATCAATGGCACAGCTGGCATTGAATGCCTATCGCTTAACGCCTCACGATGCCAGACCCTGTTCCTGAGTTGCCGCAATTACCAGCAGCAAAGGAACCTACCATTCTGATCCAGCAACGGTCAAGGATTTTTGAAGGTTGTTCAGCAAGGAGAACTGATTTAATCCCGAGCTCACAGTGGGCGGGTGCTCTGACCCTGTGTCACTGATCATTTTTGGAGCTTAATTGGACCATCTGAGAAGATAATTAAACATCTACCCCATTTTGGCATTTTCATAAACGTGACATCTGTCTGTCATTGCAACCTTCTAATTATCCCTTTGGGTAGCAGATGTTGTGGTGGAAATTGGAAAAATTCCCTGCCTTTAACGTCAGCTTGGGAAAAGAAAATAACTTGGACCTGTGTCAAGTCATAAGTAAGTAAAAAAGCAGGAGAATCGACATTTCGGGCATAAGGCCTTCATCAGGAAGGGCTTTTTCCTGACAAAAGGCTTATGCCCGAAACATTGATTCTCCTGCTCCTCGGACGCTGCCTGACCGACTGTGCTTTTCCAGCACCACACTCTTCCCGCCTCAGGCGACTGACTGTGTGGAGTTTGCACATTCTCCCCGTGTCTGCGTGGGTTTCCTCCGGGTGCTCCGGTTTCCTCCCACAGTCCAAAGATGTGCAGGTCAGGTGAATTGGCCATGCTAAATTGCCCATAGTGTTAGGTAAGGGGTAGATCTAGATGTAGATGTAGGGGTATGGGTGGGTTACGTTTCGGCGGGGCGGTGTGGACTTGTTGGGCCGAAGGGCCTGTTTCCACACTGTAAGTAACCTAATCTAGACCACTGTTGTGATCTCCAACAACCGCAGTCCTCACTTTCTCCTTAAGTAAAAGAGTAGCTGAATGATTAGGATATTCCTCTTGAGTTCAATTGTCTTGCGTTTGGATCAAGAGACCCAGTGTTTTAATGTATATGAGCAGTGGGCAGTCTGAACCCTCACATGGATGGCTCAGTTGGGCTGACTCTTAGGCGAAACTACTGTGAGAAGCAATACCTGCTTTCCGGGGTACCCTGGGCTGATCTCCCCTTCTGTACACAGTGGTGCCCCCACGTTGGGCAGCTCCAGAATCCAGCCACCCTGGCTTTGTTTCTATGTGAACGCATTTGACTGTAAACCCTGTAGAGGTTCCAAGAAAGTTCCTTCGTCCTCATCAGCACCAGAGTGAAATTAACCCTTAAAAACCGTAAGAACTGCGGATGCTGTAAATCAGAAACAAAAGCAGAAATTGCTGGAAAGGCTCAGCAGGTCTAGCAGCATCTGTGGAGAGAAATCAGTTGGAAGGGTCATTCAACACAAAACGTTAACTCTGATTTCTCTGCAGGGATGCTGCCAGATCTGCTGAGCCTTTCCAGCAATTTCTGTATTTGTTTCTGAAATTAACCCTTTCTGCTCAGGGAATAAGATGAGGCTTAATACTCACTGGACTATTCACCTTGAAGTTCACATCGAAAATAATCCGGCTCTTGATGGGACCACGTACCTTTGGAAGACTCTGTGGTTCAGTAGTCACCATTGGTTAGCACCATATGTTAACTCTGTGTTACATCATATTCAGAGTGACAATTTGCCTGCTTATCTCTGGTATATTTTACACTTGGCTTGTAGTTCCTGCCACTGTCACATGTAATGTGCTATCGCACTTTCTGAGTCAGCCTGAGTGAACAGGAGAGAATTTGGTTTATCCAGAAAATCAGTGACCCTGGAGGAAATTCAATAGACGTTCCCTGTTATAACATTTTTAAGACACATGGATCATCTGTCTTGTCATGAGGAACTTGTGGCATATTCCAGTTGTGAGAGTCGCATACAATAGCTTTAAGTTATATGATCTTACATTAATTCCACACACTTTTCCCACCCTCACTTCACAAGTTTGAATTTTGTTTCTGTGCCATTGGGGTGAAGATTGTACCTGATACCTAAATGAAGTAGGTGCTGTAGTGTGCCAACCCAAGACCTCATCGTTATCTGAAATAAAGCACCAAACCTCAATGCTGTGCCAATCAGGATGGGGCAAAGTGGGCCACTGGACAACAGTGAGACACAACTGCCCCATAAATTGCCAGTGTCTCCTTCCTGTCCTTGTTCTCTAACCATGTGCCATTTTGTCATTGACTGACCTTTCAACCCGAGTGAACCAGATATACATGTACATACAAAAGGAAACTTCTGTTCCCATTCATTAAAGAACAGTTATTACTAACAGAAGACAATGGCTTTTCACATAAAGTTCTTCAACAAACGAAAGGAATTATGGCCATGTGACTGCGGTTAATGGTCTCAGACACTCTGTTGTGTGAAAACATTAATGACTGCGAAACAGAATTGTTTTCATCACTCAATTTTGACCATTTCTTTCTCCTCAGCTGTTTTCAAAGTGTATGATTGTTGTAAGTAAGTTGACTATTTATTCCGATCTGTACAGTGGCATCTTTTCAAGGGAAGAGGTGCAGGGTCCCTGTTAAGCTCTGATTTAGAGTACGACTCGTATCTATACCTGTATGTTGTTGTCGATGTAACATATGCACAAACAGCTTCATATAAAGTTTTCAATAATATTTTGATTGTCCTTGGCTCGTGTTCTGAATCTTTGCACTGTGCTGTAAATTTCTCTGCAGTTTTTTTCCCATGTGTTCACTGACCTACTTTGAGGCATTTCTGAAACAGGAGCTAATGTTAAAATTCTCATCTCAGTTCTGAAATCTCTCCATGACCCTACACTGGTTTCCTTGCCCTACAATCCCACTCATCTTCAAAATAGTGCAATATCACTTGAGATAGAAGATATGGTTTCATGTGCCATCGAAAAGGGGGCAGCTACAACAATATGGCACTCCAACAGCATCACAATGGCCTAGGCTTCTGTGCTCAAATTTATGGAGTGGGTTCTGGACATTTTTGACTCAAAGAGACTGCAACCCAGAATCAGGGAAGTGTTATGGTGTAGAAGGAGATCATTCAGCCCATCGTGCCTGCACCATCTTGTTAACTGAGCATCATCACCGAGAACCATTTGTTCCCTAACCCTTCCACACTATTTCTATCCAAATAAATATCCAGTGATTGTCTTGAAAGCCTCATTTGAACCTGCCTCCCCCACATCTCCAGGGAGTGCATCCCATGACAAAACTTGACTTACAGCTTTAAAGGCAGCCACCAACCAAACCCAGAGCTACTAAAGATCTCCTACTTGCAGTGATTGAGCCTTAAGTCAGAACATAGGAACAAGAGTAGGCCATTCAGCCCCTTGGGCCTGTCCCACCATTCAATGTGATCATGACTGATATGTGGCCTAACTCCATAAACCTGCCTTTGACCCATATATCTTAGATACATTTTTGTTAAACAAAGTACTATCTCACATTTAAAATTAATAGCTGATCCAGCATCCACTGCCATTGGTGAATGAACGTTCCAAATATCTACCACCCTTTGTATGTGCTTCCTGACATCTCTCCTGAACGCTCCGGCCTAATTCTCAGACTGTGCCTCCTAGTTCTAGAATCTCCAACCAGTGGAAATAGTTTATCTACTGTGTCTTTTCCTGTTGGTCAATCCAGGATAGACTGATCTGCTTCTGAGCTCCCATTAGACGAAAGTGAGGAGTGCAGATGCTGAGATTAGAGCCGAGAGTGTGGTGCTGGAAAAAGCACAAGGTCAGGCAGTATCCCAAGAGCAGGAGAATCAACTTTTCTGGCAAAAGCCCTTCATCAGGAATGATACTGGGTGTCTTGGGAGTGGAGAGATGAATGGGAGGGGGTGCGGCTTGGAGGGTGGCACCAATCCACTCCACCTTCCTCTCCGACCTTTACCCCCACCTTTATCCACCTATTACATTCTCAGCTACCTGGAGTCAGGTTCAAGTGATGTTTTTAAAACAATTGGGGCAGCACAATGGCACAGTGGTTAGCACTGCTGCCTCACAGCGCCAGAGACCCGGGTTCAATTCCCGCCTCAGGCGACTGACTGTGTGGAGTTTGCACATTCTCCCCGTGTCAGCGTGGGTTTCCTCCGGGTGCTCCAGTTTCCTCCCACAGTCCAAAGATGTGCAGGTAAGGTGATTTGGCCATGCTAAATTGCCCCTAGTGTTAGGTAAGGGGTAAATGTAGGGGTATGGGTGGGTTGTGCTTTGGCGGGTCGTTGTGGACTTGTTGGGCCGAAGGGCCTGTTTTCACACTGTAATGTAATCTAATCTAATATTTATTTGGAATAAAATAGTGTGGAATGGCTAGGGAACAAACAGGAGACTATTTAGATTAGATTAGATTACCTACAGTATGGAAACAGGCCCTTCGGCTCAACAAGTCCACACCGACCCTTTGAAGAGTATCCCACCCAAACCCATTCCCCTCGCCTGTATTTACCCCTGATGAGTGCACCTAACATTATGGGCAATGCAGCATGGCCAAGTCACCTGATCTGCACTTTTTGGACTGTGGGAGGAAACTGGATCACCCGGAGGAAACCCACGCAGACACAGGGAGAATGTGCAAACTCCACACAGACAGTTGTCTGAGGCGGGAACCATCAGGCCGTGTCATGGTTCTCGGTGATGATGCTCAGTTAACAAGATAGTGCAGGCACGATGGGCTGAATAATCTCTTTCTACAACATAACACTTCCCTGATTCTGGGTTGCAGTCTCTCTGAGTCAAGAATGCCCATTCAATAATGATAATTACAGAACCATTGTTGATTGTCAGAAAAAATCCATTCGATTCACAAATGTAAAAGGCATTTAGCACACTTGCCTTCATTGCTCAGTCCTTTGAGTGTAGAAGTTTGGGTCGTCATTGTTGACGTTGCACAGGACATTGGTGAGGCCTCTGCTGGAATACTGTGTCCAGCGCTGGTCTCCCAGTTATAGGAAGGATTTTATTAAACTGGAGAGGGTTCCGAAGTGATTTCCCAGAATGTTGCCGGGTATGGGAGGTTTGAGTTATAAAGAAGGGGTGGGAGGGCTGGGACTTTTTTCACTAGAATGTAGAAGCTTGACCTTATAGAAGTTTACAAATATTGAGGAGTATAGATAGAGTTAATGGTCGTTGTCTTTTCCCTAGGATGGGGGATTTCAAGAATAGGGGGCACAATTTTAAGGTGAGAGGAGAGAGATTTAAAAAAGACGTGGCAATTTCTTTTTACACAGAGGGTGGTTCACGTGTAGAATGAACTTCCTGAGGAAGTGGTGGATGTGGGTACAGTTACAATGTTTAAAAGACATTTGGATAAGTACATGAATAGGAAAGGTTTGGAGGGTTATGGGCCAGTAGCTGGCAGGTGGGATTAGGTTAGTTTGGGATTATGTTTGGAATTGACTGATTGGACCGAAGGGTCTGTTTCCATGCTGTATGACTCTATGTCCTTTAGGGAATAAATCTGCCATCCTCACCTAGTGAGGCCTACATGTGACTCCAGACCGACAGCAATGTGCTTGACTCTTACTTAGGGATGGGCAATAAATGCTGGCCTAGCCAGTGATGCTCACATCTCATGAACAAGAAATTTTTAGAAATCTCCAGTATCTGTGGTTCTGAGGTTTTTTAAGTAAACAACACAAAAGAGACAGGTTTGTGGGGGAGGTGGATTGTGGGGGCGTAGAGAACTTAAGGACAATGGAGAATAGACATAATGGAGTCTGTTTTTGAAGTCATGGAATTCAATGTTGAGACCTTGAGGCTGTAAGATGAGGTCTTATTCCTCAAACTTGTGTTGTGCTTCGTTGGAATATTGCAGCAAGCCCAGCACAGGAATGATAGCACGAGAGGTTTATTGAAATATTAAGCAACTGGGAGGTCACGGTCATTCTTACAGACACAGTGAAGATGTTCTACAAAGCAGTAACCCAGCCTGAGATTGGGCTCATCAGCATGGAGGAGGCCACATTGTGAGTAGTGAGTACAGCAGCATAGATTGAAGGAAGTCCAAATGAAACACTGCTTCACCTGCACTGTGTTTGAACAGTGAGGGAGGAGATGAATGGGCAAGCGTTACACTTCCTTTTAAAATCAAAGCTATGATCAGGTTAAAAAGGCCCTAGTCTAGATTAGAACGGTGCTGGAAAAACACAGCAGGTCAGGCAGCATCTGAGGAGCAGGAGAATTGACCTTTCGGGCCTCATTCCTGATGAAGGGCTTTTGCCCGAAATGTCAATTTTCCTGCTCATCGGATGCTGCCTGACCTCCTGTGCTTTTCCAGCACCACTCTAATCTTGACTCTGATCTCCAGCATCTGCAGTCCTCACTTTCGCCTTAAAGAGGCCCTACGTAGGCACTGTAACAAGAAACAAACTAATGGTTAATGAAACTCATAAATGGTGAACAGAAACTTACAAAATCAAGGTGATATTGGCCAGCCTGATAATAGAATCTAGCCCACACAGTGCCCACCAATCTCTAAAGGTGTCTATCGAGCTGGGGGTGGATCCTGTGCACAGGACTAGTGTCGAGTTCTGGACAGACAGTGGTCAGTTTATCTGGAAGCCCACCACATGGCTGAGCCTCCACTGATTTTTTTTTTGAGAAGTCTCAGGGTGGAGTATCTTAGTCACAAGGTTCGGAATGGGTCGGGTTATGTTCAGAACCACCCTCTTCTGCTAATCAAGGCACTCCAAATCTGCTCAACTCTCTGCTCCATCTGCCAACAGAAACCATGCTCCCTTGCAACAGCCACGACTCCTGCAGCAAGAACACTTTAAGGGTGGCACAGTGGTTAGCACTGCTGCCTCATAGTGCCAGGGCCTGGGTTCAATTCCAGCCTCGGGTGATTGTCTGTGTGGGTTTCCTCTGGGTGCTTCGATTTCCTCCCACAAATTGGCCATGCTAAATTGCCCATCGTGTTCAGGGATGTATAGGTTAGGTGCATTATTCAGGGGTAAATGTAGAGGAATGGGTTTGGGATGATATTCTTTGGAGGGTCGATTTGGGCTGAAGGGCTTGTTTCCATGTTGTTGGGATTCTAATTCTAACACTCAGCATGACCTGACCTTTACCAAACATTGATCCGGTCCAAGTAGAAGACGGACAATTCCCGCAAGAAGATCTAAGGGCAGGAGCTCACTCTGTAAACAGGAGCTGCATGTCTTAACTGAGGCTGCACCCCTGACACAAGAAATGCATCATTAGGGTGCACCAACTTGGAGGAGGCTCAGCATAAAGGTACCTCCACAGAGTCTAAGGGAGAAGACTGCTATCTCTGTGTGGAAGCAACCAAGTGGGAAACTCAGAACCTCAATGGCAAACTAAGGTTGCATTTTTGCCCCAGAATAACTCAAAGAGTTTTCTCTGTACATTTGTGATAAACTCCACCAGAGGCTTTTTCCTCCAGTGATTGCAGGAGTAGGTACCATAAGAACATTAGAACTAGGATCACGAGTAGGCGATTCAGCAACTTGAGCCTGTTCTGCCATTTAATACAATCATGGCTGATCTCATCTTGGATTTGTCGCCACTTTCCTGCCCAATGGAGGAACCTTTGCAACCTTTCAACCCATTACTAATTAAACATCCAAATCCTTAAGTTTATTCAGTGTCTCTGCATCCACCGCACTCTGGGGGAGTGAATTCCACAGATTCGCCATTCTTCAAAGGGAGAAGTAATTCTGCCTCAACTCAGTTTTGAATCTGCCACCCCTTAGCCTAAAACTATGACCTCTCCTTCCAGATTGTCCCACATGAGGGAAGCATAATCTCTGCCTCTACGAAAACAATCACATAGAACCATCAGCTGTGGCAGGATTCAAACCATCAACCCCAGAACACGATCAGATTATTAGTCCAGTGACAGTACCACTACACCATGGGTGGAGGAGTTGAGGAAGGGTTAGCATAGGAGCAGTGGACCAGGGGACCAGGATGCTTTCTGAGTAAAGGGGGAGATGGTGCAAATGCAGTGTCTGCCAGTCCTCCAGCCGCAGGGGGTGCTGCAGCAGGAAGACTCGGGCACCCATTCGATATTTATTATGCAGAATAGTGCAGAAAGTGGTTACAATTTCCTATTGCATTTTGCAGGCGACTTGTTCCCAACTTTAATCCAATTTGGAGACCAAATTGCGCTGAAAACGGGATAAATCTGCGTCTGATCCTGTTAAAGAGAGGCAATCTCTTGAATAATTAAATGATAAATAATTAATTATTCATAAGAGCTGCTTTTTTCCAAGTCCATCTTCCATCCATTGGTTTGATCTTCTGGCTTTTTGTATTGCAGATCCGTTCGATTTGACATTTTAAAAATGCAAACAGAATGCAAAAATAAAAACATAAACCCAAATATTGTTCAGCAAGTCCCTCGCTGACGACTGTGAATAATTCATAAGCTTTTAAATAAATGAAGGTTTTGTCCTAGTTTTTTTTCCTCAGGAGGGGAAACACGTAAATGCAACGCAAGTGGGTTCAGGTTGCAAATATAAAAATGAAAATAAGGAGAGGCTTTTTTTAACGGGATTGGGGGAGAACAACGGTAGATACGAGATGCTCCTGGGGTGAAGGATGGAAGATGTTCTGGATTGCTATTGGTTCCTCGTCATGTCAATCACTGCCTCAGTATGGTCCCGCCCTTTTAGGGCCTGGGAATGACGTCAAAGCGGAGCTGTCAATCAGCCGATGAGCTGCTGCTGCTGCAGTGTCTAGAGAGACCGGTCCTGAGGCAAACGCTTGGAAGGTGAGGGCGCTGAGGTCGAACGGGCAGTGCTGGGCATCAGGATGCAACCTCTGTGTTCTATCTGATGCCTTAATATTTTTAATAATTGCAAGAGCTTCAGTTCGCTTGGTCCATATTAACCATAACCTTCATTTGACATAGGAGAGTTTTTTTGAGGGGGGACGTGGAGATGGCGTAAATGCTAGCAGGCTGGAGGGGGGTCAGGCATTGGGCAAATTGAAATAAGGTACCTCATGGTTTCTCTGAATATTTTAAAATGTCTCCGTCCATGTTATTTATGTTATTGGTGGTTGTTGAGGGATGCTGGAAGTGATGATGGTTCTCTCTCTGGTTCATTCATTCTGGGTTGCTGCAGCGTCTATACCTGTCATTGCATCTGCTCTCAGCTCCAGTAACAGAAGGCAGCGACCTTCCTGAGGGTTGTGCTGGACCACTCTCGCTGCTTTTTACTCTCGAAGCAGAGACACTGACACCAGTACCATCGCCTTGTGCCTCCCCACTGCAGACAGACTGAAGGGGGAGGAGATGGCGGAGGGGGGGAAGGGGGAAGAGATTGATATATTTCCCATTGACACATTGGTCGCGCTGGATAAATTGTGGCAGAAATTAATAATTTACAGTATGAACCGTGAGATGCATGTATTATGTATTCATTGCTACATGCAATGGGCAGTAAATACAACGTATCCTTATGTGAATTAACACCTCGAGTGTAGTAAGAAAATGGTTACTGAGCTACGTTTCTCGTCCGAAAGAGGACAAGCGAGCCCCAGCTGGATTGCAGTGGATTTGTGCTGGAGGAATTTGTCCCCCATTTTATTTATAATCTGCCCAATAGAGGGCACATGGCGTTTAGATGAGGGAAAGAAAGGGTTTATAAACAGCATTTTGCTTTGAGATGCATTAGTCTCTGCCTGTCAGAGGGCTTCTGGTTAGCAGTCAATGTTGTCGCTTGATTTAAGTTACGACTAAACTAGACAAAAATCAATCTCATTCTAAACACTCAAGTGATGTATATTAATTGTGCCAGCTGTTCTTAATGTGTCCTTTGTAACTATTAGTACCCCAGTGTTATACAGTGACAGACCTGTCCCCACCAGTCCTATACCCCAGTGTTATTCAGTGACAGACCTGTCACCACCAGTACTATACCCCAGTGTTATACAGTGACAGACCTGTCCCCACCAGTGGTATACCCCAGTGTTATACAGTGACAGATCCATCCCCACCAGTACTGTACCCCAGAGTTGTACAGTGACAGACCTGTCCCCACAAGTACTGTACCCCAGTGTTATACAGTGACAGACCTGTCCCCACCAGTACTGTACCCCAGTGTTATACAGAGAAAGAGAGACCTGACTCAACCTGTAACTGTACCCTTCAGCTGTTTTTTAAATTGCTGTTTTTTCTCTTTTCTGCTGTTTGTGGGAGCTTGCTGTGCACAAACCACTGCCATATTGTGTACATTATAATGGTTCTGCATTCAGTAAGCTATTGATCTGGAGTGTAGCATTGTTAAATGAACTGCTTTATAAATAGGTCCTTCTTCCTGAAGAAGGGCTTATGCCCGAAACGTCGATTCTCCTGCTCCTCAGATGCTGCCTGACCTGCTGTGTGTTTTTGCAGCACCACATTTTTCAACCTTTGATACTTGGCAATGTAATGAGGCCATTCAGCCTCTTAAGAATGTTCCTCCATTCGCTAAGATCTTTACTGGTCTGTAGCTTAACTGCATTTACCTTTTGTTTCAGAATGCATCTGCCCTTTGTGTAATAAAAACTATTAGTAACAATTTTGAGATTTTCAATTTGCTTTAATATACTTCAGCAGGGGGCGTTCTTGGTTTTGCTATATTTTTCATTTAAATGTCCTAAATATAATCTCCCCTTAATTTGGGAAATGTTCCCTTTCATTGAAAAATTGTTGTTCTGCTATTTAAGTAGCTGAGTGTAGAAGCCAGGGAGATATGGACCAATTCATGTAACATCTGTTGTTGAGATATTGTTAGAGTCTGTAATTAAGGACAGAGTGACTGAACATCTTGAGAATGCTCAGCTGATCAGATAGAGCTAGCATGGATTTGCAAAGGGCAGTTTGTACCTGGTAAATCCAATGAATTTTTTTTGGAAATAACTAATGTAGTGCAAAGTGGGTTGTCTATGGGTGTTATATTCATTTACAAAGGCATTTGACAAAGTCCCTTGAAAGAGACTGTTAATTAAGATTGAAGCTCATTGAATTGAAGACAAATTGTTGAGCCTTTTGGGAAATTGGTTGAATAGCAGGAGATGGAGAGTAAGGATAAATGACAGGGCAGGTTGTAACTGATGATGTTCTGCATGAATCTGCGTTCAGGCAGTTGCTCACTCTTTAAAGAGAGAAGAAACAGCCTTGCTGGGTGAGCTCTTACCCTCTCTGCCCAAACACCTGGGTCTTCAGATTGACCTGATTCAGTCAACTGAGTAATGACAAAATGTGGAGTGATGTTGGGTTTGAGCACAGTATATTATTTAAAATTTCAGACATGGGATATGGACATCACTGGCTGGGCCCAGTATTTGTTGCCCGTCCCAAGTTACCACTGAGAAACAATGTGGTGAGGAACCACCTTCTTAAATCAAAGGAGAAGGATTTATTGACTTTGAAGGGAGGTGCAATGTAAGAATTTGAGAAATAAACTTCAAGCAAAGGTCTTAAAAATGTGTTGCTGGAAAAGCGCAGCAGATCAGGCAGCATCAAAGGAACAGGAGAATTGACGTTTCGGGCATAAGCCCTTCTTCAGGAATGAGGAGGGTGTGCCAAGCAGGCTGAGATAAAAGGTAGGGTGGAGGGACTTGTGGGAGGGGCGTTGGGAATGCGATAGGTGGAAGGAAGTTAAGGTGATGGTGATAGGCCGCAGAGGGGGTGGGGGCGGAGAGGTCAGGAAGAAGATTGCAGGTCAAGAAGGCGGTGCTGAGTCTGAGGGTTGGGACTGAGAAAAGGTGGGGGGGAGGGGAAATGAGGAAGCTGGAGAAATCTGCATTCATCCCTTGTGGTTGGAGGGTTCCGAGGTGGAAGATGAGGTGCTCTTCCTCCAGGCGTCGAGTTGCCATGGTCTGGCGATGGAGGAGGCCAAGGACCTGCATGTCCTTGGCGGAGTGGGAGAGGGAGTTAAAGTGTTCAGCCACAGGGCGGTTGGGTTGGTTGGTGCGGGTGTAAGGTCACATGGCTAGGGAAGTGTCTAAGAATTTCGGTAATTTGATCTAAGCTTTCAAGATAAAGGTGAACAGTGAGGTTAGATTGGGAGCTGTCAGCCCGTCCCAAGATACCACTGAGAAACAAGATGGTGAGGAACCACCTTCTTAAATCAAAGGAGAAGGATTTATTGACTTTGAAGGGAGGTGCAATGTAAGAATCTGAGAATTAAACTTCAAGGGAAGGTCACATGGCTCGGGAAGTGTCTAAGAATTTTGGTAATTTGATCTAAGCTTTCAAGATAAAGGTGAACAGTGAGGTTAGATTGGGAGCTGTCAGGTATCAGGATAGTCTCGGACTAGGGACAGCATCTACAAAATCAAAGTCAGACATTTCACATGGAGTTTGAAAAGATATTATTGGCAGTTGATGTTCGATTGGTTGTTAATTTTGAAGCTAATGTTGATCATTTTTTGTTGACTAAAGGTAATTAGAGAAAGTGGGGTAGTGGGGGGTTGGATAAAGTTTGGCAATGTGTCTCCCATGATCTCATTCAATGTCAGAACAGGCTGAAGCTTGCAAATGCCGCCTTCCTGCACTTATATCCCTGTCAGTTCTTCCTTAGTCAGAACATTGTTAGATTAAATCCCACTCCAGAAACTACTGAGGGAGTGCTGTTTTGTGGATGTAATGTCAAGCTGAGGCCACAGCTGCTTCTCCCCCCCCCCCCCCCCCCCCACTCACCCTGGGTGGAAGGAGGAGATTCTTTGTGAAAAAGAAATGGTGAGTCATGCCTGATCATTGTTTATCCCTTGTCTGCCATTGTTAACCTGCACAACACCAGGTTATACTCCAACAGGTTTATTTGGAAGCACTAGCTTTCAAAGCGCTCAACCACTGGATGCAGGAGCAGTGCTTCAAAAGCTAGTGCATTCACATAAACCTGTTGGACTATAACCTGGTGTTGTGTGATTTTTAACTTTGTACACACCAATCTAACACCAGCACCTCCACTTCATCATTAAACTGGATCTCATCCATATTGCATCTTGCTGGATTATGAGATATGGCTATGCACAAATTGGTATTGTTCCAGAGTCCTTGTTTGAAAAGTGCATCACTAACCCTTCTCCCCCCGCCCCAAAAAAAGTATTACCCAGCAATCTGGCGCCCAGTTTCCCCCGACTCGTGTGAAAGTAGCAAGTGAGCATTGGCAGATCGCATCCCAATGGGGAATTGCACCAAAGCTTAGACCCTGTCCTCACTCATTGTAGGGCTTGTTGATGTGGAGGTGCTGGTGTTGGACAAGGTCAAAAGTCACACAGCGCCAGGTTAGAGTGCAACCAGTTTATTTGCAATCTCAAGCTTTCGGTGTGCTGCTACTTTGTCAAGTCACTTCACCTGACAAAGGAGCAGCACTCCGAATGCCTGAGATTTCAAATAAACCTGTTGGACTATAACCTGGTATCGTGTGACTTCTGACAGGAATCTGCCAGTTTTCCAGCCTCAACTACTGGGCAGAGATTGAGGACAGGGATTCTGACTGAGTTGTTCCCCCGCAATCCCATTCTGTTTCACTTTCAGGAGGCATTCCTTGAGAATTGTTGTCTTCTTGCCCCTTGTTAAAAAATTCTATCTGCTGGCATAAGCTTGACTGCTGTGAGCAGCAAATCCCAGTGGCTGAGATCCCCTTTGGGGGGAGAGTCAGTGCAAAAGGTTTACTCGATTGATCCTGGGTATGGAGGGACTGCCTTCTGAGGAGAGCTTGAGTAGATTTAGTCTGTACTAGCTGGGGTTTGGAAGAATGAGAGGAGATCTTATTGAAACATATGAGATTCTTCGCGAGTTAGACAGGGGAGATTTGGAGAGGTTGTTTCCCCTTGTAGGAAAGTCTCTAGGGCATCATCTCAGAATAAGGGGTCACCCATTTGAGACAGAGATGAAGAGAAATTTATTCTCTGAAGGGAGTGAATGTGTGAAATTCTTCACCGCAGAAGTTTGTTGAGGCTGGGTCATTAAGTATATTCAAGACTGCGATGGACAGACTTTATCAATAAGGGGAATCAAGGTTATGGGGAAGGGCAGGAAAGTGAGTTGAGAATCATCAAATCAGCTATGATCTCATTGAACGGCAGAGCAGATTTGATGGGCTGAATGAGCTGTTTTGTTCCATTCCTGATGAAGGGATTTTGCCAGGAATGCCGATTTTCTTGCTCCTCATATGCTGCCTGATCCGCTGTACTTTTACAGCACCATTTCAGTCTTGATTCTAATGTCCAGCGTCTGCAGTACCTGCTTCTGCCTGTTTTGTTCCAACATCTTATTGTTCCTATCATTGGTTACCTGCGGAGAAGGGAAATGAGCAAGTGAGAGACCTGCTCCTGGGACTGCTCCTGGCCCTGACCATGGAGACCACCCACACGTCCTACCATCGAGATACCAATTGAATTTCGCCAGTCAGATGGCCTGCCTGTTTCCCTCAGCCGTGTTTACACCTGGACGGGTTGTGAGCAGCACTCACTGTGATGTTTCAGGCCTACTTGCAAGAATGGTGAGCTTTGCCAACTCCTCAGCCCAAATTTAATTCATCTAATCTTGATGAAATTCTTGTGACATTTAAAATGGGGAGGTCTGTAATCTGTTTGAACAGTCGTGACAGAGTTATCCTCACTGTGTGGCCATCCAACCAACAGTATCCATGGTAACCTTGTGTGACCCTGCCCCCACACTACCGCCGTCACCACCACTACAGATATCTGGAGTAACTTTATGTGACCCCATCCACAATCACTGGTTTCCATGGTAACTTTGCAACTCCTCCCCAACCACCAGTATCCATGATGTACCTCAGCTGCCTGTATCCATGGTAGCCCCATATGATGATTCTCTTGCTGGTGTCTAATGTTGGGCAGCCACAGTGGATGAGTGTACCACTTTGGTAATCGTTGGTTTCCATGGTGACAGTGCCTGTTGCCCTGGTGACCTGCAGTATCCATGGCAAAGTGAAATTCTCACAGCAAGCCTGCAAAGGTCTGAGCTGTCAGGAGCCTTTGTCACAGCTGACTTGCTGTTGATGTTTCATCTGTGTTGAGTTGACTCATGGCTTGTTCCCCATCTTGTAACAGCACTGGATCACAGCTTAACACTGAAGCCTGGAGGAGGAGTGGGAAGAGACAGAGAGCTTCCTGGGGGTGGATGAGAAAGTCTGTGCTTCCTATGATTTGTTGGAAAGAAATAAATTGCATTTAATCAGCACCTTTCATCACATTTAAAAGGCATCTGGATGGGAATATGAATAGGAGGGGTTTAGAGGGATATGAGCCAAGTGCTGGCAAATGAGACTAGATTTATTTCGGAGATCTGGTCAACATGAACAAGTTGGACACAAGGTCTGTGCTGAACATCTCAATAACTCTATGATTTCAGATGAGGCCTTTACAGCCACTGATGTACTTTTGAAACATAAATTGCACATGGTATAATAGAGATTATAATACAGTAACAAGCCACTCAACCCAGTGTGAGTCTAGTCTACATGAGTCTCTTTCCATTTTATTTCATCTCATCCTTGTTAACATCTAGTAGGGTCTGGCAGGGACACCAGAGACCAAGTGGGATGGTATGCTGGACTTCTTTGTATAAGTTGCAATAAAACTCTGACTGGAAAGGTATATACTTAGTCTCTGTCTAATAACCTGGTGTTTAACAATGTTTCCAGCATACTCTCCCCTTTGTATGTACCTAGCATCAATTTAAAAGAAAGAAAGACAAATCTAAGGTAAGTGAGGAGTTCCAGAAAATTCCAAGTTCTCCACCATAAGGCATTTTTGTATACATTAACAGGATGAAAGCTAGGCAGCATTTATTGCCCATCCCTAATTGTTAAGAGTCCACTTAAGGAGTCTGGAGTCACATGTAGACTAAACCAGCTGAGGCTGGCAGATTTCTTCCCCTGCAGGCATTAGTGAACCAGATGGGTTTTTCCTCGACACTCAACAATGGTTTCTTGATTCCAGTTGTTGTATTGAATTCAGATTCCACAATCTGCTGTGGTAGAATTTGAGCCCAGATCCCTAGAACGTGATGTGGGTCTCTGGGTTAACTAGGAGAAAGTGAGGACTGCAGATGCTGGAGATCAGAGCTGAAAAATGTGTTGCTGGAAAAGCGCAGCAGGTCAGGCAGCATCCAAGGAGCAGGAGAATCGACGTTTTGGGCATAAGCCCTTCTTCAGGAAGGGTCTGGGTTAACTGTCCAGCGATACCATTAGGCTATTTCCTCCCTTCATAGAGCCAAGGCTGTGAGAGAGGAAAGAGCAAAGCTCTGTGAAACCACAGTAGGCAACTTTGAGTAACAGGATTAGTGGTGCTGGAAGAGCACAGCAGTTCAGGCAGCATCCAACGAGCAGCGAAATCAACGTTTCGGGCAAAAGCCCTTCATCAGGAATAACTTTGAGTAACAGTCCGGCAATATCTGTTTTAAAATTCTCAAACTTGAACTCCGACATCTGTGGCCCCACCCCTCCTTATCAGTTGAACCCACTCTGGCCAACAACCCTCTAAGAACTTTCTGCTCTTCTAATTCTGACCTTCTTCTGAAATATTTCCAGCCAGAATTGGAAAACTCTAATCTGTTCATGTATGTATGAATGACTTGGATCAGGGACGTGAATGTACTGTTGCCAAATTTGCAGATTACACAAAAATAGCTGCTAAGGCAAGTGATGAAGAAGACGTGAAGTATTTGCAGAGAGAAGTAATGATAGGATAGACAAATGGACAAACATTTGGCAGATAGAATATAAAATGGTGAAATGTGAGGTTCTGCGTTTTGGTCAGAAGAACGCAAGGAGCTGAACATTATTTACATTAATAATATTTATCATTATTTCCAAAAAGCTACAGGACAGAGGGATAAAACAAAGCACAATGGATGTTGGAAATCTGAAACAAGAATAGAAAGTGTTAGATAAACTCAGCAGGTCTGGCAGCCTCTGAGAAGAAACCAGAGTTAGTGGTTTGAGTCCGGTGACTGATTTCTGATGAAGAGTCACTACACTCAACACGTTATCTCTATTTTCTTCACACAAACCTGCGAGTTTCTCCAGCGACATCTGCTTTTGGAGTTCATAGGACATAGAATTGGTGGATTTGGGAGTCCATAGAACAAAGAAAGAACAAAGAAAATTTACAGCCCAGGAACAAGCCCTTCGGCCCTCCAAGCGTGAGCCGATCCAAATTCACTGTCTAAACCTATTGCCTAAATCCTAGCATCTGTATCCCTCTGCTCCCCACCTACTCATGCATCTGTCCAGATGCACCTTAAGTGAATAAATAAATCCTTGCCCGTGACACTCAAAAAGTTAGCATCCAAGTTCAGTGGGTCACAGTAAAGGCAAATGTACTGTTGGCCTTTGTTTCAAAGGGAATGGGATTTTTAAAAAAAACAAAGATACAAGACCACATCTCGAATATTGTGAGCAGTTTTGGTCCCCTTATTGAAAGAAAAATATACTGGCATTGCAGGCAGTCCAGAGAATGTTCGCTAGGCTGACCTCTGGTATGGAGGAACGGTCTTATAAGTAGAACTTGACTAGACTACTTATTAGAATTTAGAAGCATGAGAGGCAACCTTATTGAAATAGACAAAATTCTTTGGGAGCATCACCAGGGTAGATGTGGAAAGGTTGTTTCCTTTTGTAGGAAAGTCTAGGGCCAGAGGGCACCATCTCATAACAAGGACTCATCCGTTTTTGGACAGAGATGAGAAGGAATTTGTTCTCTTGGAGTATATTGAGTCTGTGGAATTCTTTACCATAGAGGGCTGCTGAGGCTGGGTCATTCAGTATATTCAAGGCTGAGATAGAGAGTTTTTTTTTAATCAGTAAGGGAATCAAGGATTGTGGGGAAAAGACAAGAAAGTGGAATTGAGGATTATCAGATCAACCATAATCGCAGTGTATAGTGGCACAGGATATAGAAGGTTTGTTATAAAGAAAGGCTGGGACTGTTTTTTTACTGGAGCATAGGAGGTTAAGAGGCAATCTGATAGACACTTGTAAAATAATGAGAGATATAGATAGAGAATGGTTGTTGTCTTTTCCTTGGGATGGGGAACTTCAAGAATAGGGGATACGTTTTTGAGTTGAGAGGAGAGAGATTTAAAAGACATGAGGCAATTTTTTTACACACAGGATGGTTCGCATGTGGAATGAACTTCCTGAGAAAGTGGTGGATGCGATACAATTATAACATTTAAAACACATTTGGATAGATACACGAATAGGAAAGATTTGGAGGGATATGAGCCAGGAGTAAGCAGGTAGGACTGGTTTAGTTTGGGATTATGTTCGGCATGGATTGGTTGGACCAAAGGGTCTGTTTCCATGCTGTCTGACTCTATGACTATGACCTTATGGCCTACTTGTGCTCCGGTATCTTGTGGCCTGCCTAGCCTGTTAACAAAGGCTGCAATGAACATAAGAGAACATGGCAAATAGGTGCAAGAGTAGGCCATTCAGCCCATCAAGCCTGTCTCACCCCTCAACAAGATAATGGATAATCCTAAACTTTAACACCATTTCCCCACACTATATTGTTAATATTGCGATATTACTGATATCCTTAATACCTAGGTAAAGGCATGGGACAGTGCAACTTGTAAATATTGTAAAAAATGCAATATGATTGACTCCGAGTTGCCATAGTGTCTAGCCATACTTGAAAAGGTTAAACGGGTTTGGACCTTACTCACTGGGATTTAGAAGAATCAGATTATCTCATTGAGATATACCGAATTCTTAAGGGGCTTGACAGAGTAAATGCTGAGAGGATGTTTCCCCTCGTGGGGAGAGTCTAGGACCAGAGGGCATAGTCTCAGAATAAAGGGTAGCAATTTAAGACTGAGATGAGGAGGAACCTCTTCTCTGAGGGGTGTAAGTCTTTGGAATTCTTTGCCGCTGAGAGCTGTGGAGCAGAGTCCTTGTGTACTTTTAAGGTAGATTTTTGATCAGTCAAGAGTTACAGGGAAAGGGTAGGAAAGTAGATATGAGGAATGTCAGATCAGCCATGAATGGCAAAGTAGGATTAAGGGGCTGAATGGCCTACTCTTCCTATCTGTTATGGTCTTGTAGCATAGAAGAGGCCATTTGAGTCGAGCTGACCTCACCACATGAACCAGGAAGTCCCTCAGTTGTACAGGGCTGGGCAATAAATGCTGACCTCAATGGTACTGCTCAGAAGAGGCCATTTGAGTCTGAGCTGACCTCACCACATGAACCAGGAAGTCCCTCAGTTGTACAGGGCTGGGCAATAAATGCTGACCTCAATGGTACTGCCCACACCCTGTGAACCAGCTGAGCAAGTCAGAATTGTGTCTCATGTGGTTTCCATTACTTAGGCGAGCTTTCCAGTCCTGTGCCAATGGAGTGCCATGTAGTAAATTAAAAAGGGTGTTGTCTCAATTTCCTGGTAAATATTCTTTGCCAAACCAGTACCATCACTAAAAGAATAATCCTTCGCGTGATAAATACCTCAATACTTTAGAATGTAAACCAGTTACACATAACTGAGAAATAGTTACAGAAAGATTTTTGAGTGGCAGTGATGATGTTGACGCAATGAGATTAGATTCCCTACAGTGTGGAAGCAGGCCCTTTGGCACAACCAGGGAGCTTGGAAATCGACGTTTCGGGCAAAAGCCCTTCATCATTTCGAAGCTCCTTGGATGCTGCCTGAACTGCTGTGCTCTTCCAGCACCACTAATCCAGAATCTGGTTTCCAGCATCTGCAGTCATTGTATTAACCTTTGGCACAACCAGTCCACACCAACCCTCCAAAGAGTAACCCACCCAGACCCATTTACCCTCTGACTAATGTACCTAGCACTATGGGCAATTTAGCATGGCCAATTCACCTGACCAGCACATCTTTGGACTGTGGGAAGAAACCGGGGCACCCAGAGGAAACCCAGACACTGGGAGAATATGCAAATTCCACATAGACTGTCACCCAAACCAGGTACCCTGGTGCTGTGAGGCAGCAGTGCTAACCACTGAGTCACCATGCCACCAATGAGTTAACATGGTAGAGAGCAGAGTAGCTTTCTATTTGTCAGTTCTCCCGAATCCAACAGATACAGTGAAATGAGAGAGTGTTCCTCCAGGACCGAGGGTGCTACATGGACAGCACAACCTACGTGATCATGCACGGCATAAAGAGTGCAAGGGACAAGCAAACATCTGTTGGTATTATTCATACAAACTTCTGGAAAGTCTTTGATTCCATGTCTGAAATGAGACTGGGAACAAAAGTTGACTCCCATGGAATTGAAGACAAATTATTGACCAAGTTAGGAAGTTGCTGAATAACAGGAGACAGAGGGCAGGGTTAATGGGCAGGTATTGAATTGACAGGAAGTGTTTGATGTTCCACAAAGATCTGTGTTAGTGCCTCAACTATTGACATTTTTTGAATGACTTAGAGACAAAAAAGCACATGCTCAAATTGAACAATGGCATAAAGGTTAACGGCATTGTAGACTGACTTTGTCGAAGGCAGCATAAGATCAGAGATATCGATTGTGTTAATGCACTGGCAAAACCACAGCAATTTCAGTGTCGAGAAGTGAGAGATGGACCATTTTAGACCTTATGAAAAAGACTTTCTAAGTAGTGTAAAAATAGAAGCATTGGAGGCTCAAATTTACTGTGCATGTGTGTGTGAGTGTGTGTGCGTGCGTGTGCGTGTCTGTGTTTGTGTTTAGTCCGGTCCAGAGATCATTAACAGATCGTGCAGAGGTACAGCAAATTAACAAAAACCCAGTTGAATGCTTGCCTTTCTGTCCAGCGAATTGGAATACAAGGGGTTTGAAATCATGCTGCAAAGCCCTGGGTGGATCACATCTGGACTTCAACACATCTCAGTAAAATGTCACTTGGAGTGAAGCATAAATTTTCCAGGACAATACCTCTTTCTCTTGGGGACTGCACGTAGAAACTAGACTTAGGCCTGGAACTGTAAAGGTCAAGCAATGGTTCAGTTGAAGATTTCAAGTCAGTAAGGGAAACAGGCTAGGATGGATTTTTCCTTATTCATTCACAGGATGAGGGCATCACTGGCTAGGCCAGCATTTATTGCCCATCCCTAATTGCCCAGAGGGCAGTTAAGAGTCAATCACATGGTTGTGAGTCTGGAGTCACATGTAGGCCAGACACCGATGGTGATTTCCTTCCTGAAAGGATAGTAGTGAACTAGGTAGGTTTTTCCCAACATCAACAATAATTTCATTGTCATCATTAGACACTCAATTGAATTCAAATTCCACCACCTGCCATGGGTGGGATTGAAACTCAGGTTCCCAGAACATTATCTGGGTCGCTGGATTAGCAGTCCAATGATAAAACTACTAAACCAATCTTTTCCCAGGAGCTAGATGGAGAAAGGCTACTCCGGCTGGTTTGGGCATCTAAGACTAGGGATGGGGTGAGTTGGGAGGATGGAAGACAAAGTCTCAAAATTTGTAGTGAGATGTAACTACATGTCTCCATACAAAGGGTGGTAAGAATTTGAAAGTCTCTTCCACAAACAACAATGGATGCTGGATCAATTCTTAGTTTTCAATCTGTGACCGATGGATTTTAAATATTCAAAAACCCTAAGGAATTTGTGACATTAGTGAGTATATGATACTAGGTCACAGAATCTCATTGAATAGAGGAACAGACTTGGGGGGTTAAATGGGTGTTCTTGTATTTGTGTGTACTAGCCTAGGCTAGTTGGGCCAAATGGCCTGTTGGTGTGGTGTGTATGCTGGGAATACTGCCAGTAGGATCCAGCATTGCAGCACTGCCTCCTGCCCTTGGCTCCGTAGAACCTGTGTGTGTAATTCACCGTGCAAGAGATGTTTCAGGTTGATTCTGGGAGCAATGAGAAGTGAGAAGTCCAAATGATTTAGCTGCACAGATGTAGCTAAGGTGAATAATTCTGCTTTATGTAGATGGCTTCGGCTACAGATCCACGCTTTGGACAGAAAGAATCTGCAGATCAGAACTTTGATTACATGTTCAAGATCCTGATCATTGGGAACAGCAGTGTTGGTAAAACGTCATTCCTGTTTCGATATGCTGATGATTCCTTCACTCCAGCATTTGTCAGTACAGTTGGAATTGACTTCAAAGTGAAGACTATTTACAGGAATGAAAAGAGGATTAAGCTGCAGATCTGGGTGAGTGGTTACATTTACCTTTCTGCCTTTATTATCACAGCTCACCCTCCAACTACCACCATCACCATAACATCCTCCAACCCTTGAAACTACTGAAAACTCTAGACTCCATCAATCATGTGACAACGTATCCTCTAATTCCTTCACTTCACCAATGACTCTGCAATTCCCTCCTAAAACATTTCCATTTCTTTCTTCCTTTTAACAAATTCCTTAAAACTTGCCTCTTTGATCAAGCTTTCCGACACTTATTCTAATATCTCCATCTTTGTCTCCAATGTGTGTTGTGTTTGCTTGATAAACGTCCCAAAGTACTTAGCCAGATGTTTAACTACTTTGAAAATGTAAGTGGAATACAAGTCGCTGTTGTTAATAAACCAGTAACTGAGCAAAAGAGGGGGCTGAACCGAAGTAGGAGCAGGTCATTGCAGATGCTGGAATCTGGACTGAAAACAAAAAATGCTGGGGATCCCAGTGGGTCAAGCAGCATCCGTGGAGAGAGAGCAAGGTAACATTTTGAGCCTAGATGACTCTTCTTCAGAGCTGGGTTGAATTCCTGTGTCAGAGCTCTGATGGAGAGTCATCTAGACTCAAAACTGGACTGTCTCCAAGGATGCTGCCTGACCTGCTCTGATTTCCAGCTTTTTTTGTTTTTAGCTCAGCTTAGTCCCTTCCTTTTGCTCGAAGGGAATAATGAATGTTCTTCTGCTTTTCCTCCTTCAGGACACAGCTGGTCAGGAGCGATACAGAACCATCACCACAGCTTATTATCGTGGTGCAATGGGCTTTATCTTGATGTATGATATTACTAACGAAGAATCCTTCAATGCTGTCCAGGACTGGTATGTAATTTGTGGTTCAAGTTGAATTATGTAAGTCCTAGTATCTTCCAGTGCAGGAAGAGACCATTCAGCCTATCCTGAGTCTGCCAACTGTTTGAAAAAGCTATCTCCAATTAATCTTGCTCTCCTTTTCCTTCCTGTAGCCATGTAATTTTCTTTCCTTTGAACATTTATGCCCTTTTCCTTTGGAAAGTTAAGATTGAATCTGCTTCCACTGCACTTTCAGGCAGTGAATTCCACTCACAGTGGGTGAAAGGTAAAGCTGCCATTGACCCATTCTCTCATTAGATTACTTACAGTGTGGAAACAGGCCCTTCGGCCCAACAAGTCCACATCGACCTGCGGAAGCGTAACCCACCCAGACCCATTCTCCTACATTTACCCTTTCATCTAACACTACGGGCAATTTTAGCATGGCCAATTCACCTAACCTACACCTTCTTTGGATTGTGGGAGGAAACCGGAGCACCGAGAGGAAACCCACGCAGACACGGGGAGAATGTGCAAACTCCACACAGAGAGTCGCCTGAGGCAGGAATTGAACCTGGGTCTCTGGCACTGTGAGGCAGCAGTGCTAACCACTGTGCCACCGTGCCGCCCACATTAGGGAGACACAACTGGTTTAACCTGAGGGTCATTGTGTGTCAGAGGAGGGGAGAGGTTGAGAATGAGAGTCCGTCATGGTAACCTCAGCAGCTACAGGAATTGAAGCCATACATGTTGGCATCACTCTGTATTGAAGCCAGCCATCCAGCTAACTGTGCCACTGGGCCATGTTTAATCCCCTTTACCAAGGATTTCTGTCCACAAGGTGTCTGCTCCTAAAAGAGGCTGTTTCCATGGTAACAACGCATAAATGAGTAGCAATAGTAAAAGAAAGAACTTGCACTTCTGTAACACCCAAAGGTTTAGAGGGATATGAGCCAAACACAGGTAAATGGGACCAGTTCAGTTTAGGAAACCTGGTCGACATGGACGAGTTGGGCCGAAGGGTCTTTTACCATGCTGTATGACTCAAAGGCTCTTCCACAATGTCAGGATATCCCAAAGAACTTTACCACCAATGAGGTACATTTAAAAATGTAGTCAGTGTTATAACGAGAAATGTGGTGACCAGTTTACACGTAGCACTCCAACAAACAGCCATCTGTGAAATGACAGGACAGTCTGAATTAGTCATATGGGTTGAGAAATAAATATATGACACCAGAGAAGTCTCTCTGAGTGAGATCCTGCTGTGCATAAGTTGACTGCACCATTGCCTACATTACAACAGTGACAGCACGGCATTGGCTGTAAGCACTTTAGGATATGCCGAGGTTGTGGAAAATGACAGTAGAAGATTCCTTTCTAAATGATTAAAGATATTTATAAACAAATCTCTGGTATCCCATTAGCTGGTCCCCTTAATTGAACAATTAATACCAAGGATGCATAATTTTAAGGTGAAGGGTAGGAGGTTTAGAGGGGATTTGAGGAAAGTGGTGGGGGTCTGGAATGCACTGCCTGCGAGAATAGTCATTAGAGTCAGCGTTATAAAGCACAGAAACAGACCTTTTGGTCCAACCCGTCCATGCCAGCCAAGTTTCCCAAACTAAACTAGTTCCCCTTTCCTGTCACTGGTCCATATCCCTCTAAACCTTTCTTATTCATGTACCTGTCCAAACTTCTTTTAAATGTTGTATCAGCATCTACCACTTCCTCTGGAAGTTCATTCCACATACAAACCACCCTCTGTGTGAAAGTTTTGCCGCTCAGGTCCCTTTTGAATCTTTCTCCTCTCACCCTTAAGGACCCTCTAGTTTTGAATTCCCCTACCATGGGGAAAAGACCTTTTGCTATTCACCTTATCCATGCCCCACATGACTTTATAAACCTCTGTAAGGTCACCCCTCAACCTCCCATGCTCCAGTGAAAAAAGTCCCAGCCTATCCTTATAACTGAACCCTCCTGCTGCCGCAAAACCTCGATTATCCAAACACCTCAGGTGGGGAGTATTTTGTTCGGATAATCGAATGTTCAGATAATCGAATGGCAGATAACACAGTTTAGCCAAGCATCAGGACCTTGTGATGTAGTTTGGATGATCGAATGCCGGATAATCGAGGTTCCTCTGTATATCGTTTCTGAACCCTCTCCAACTTAAGAAGTTTGGACAGGTACATGAATAAGAAAGGTTTAGAGGGATATGGACCAGTGACAGGAAAGGGGAACTAGTTTAGTTTGGGAAACTTGGCTGGCATGGACGGGTTGGACCTATAGCAGGGCAACCAGAACTGGACACCATACTCTAAAAGTGGCCTCACCAACGTCCTGTACAACCTCAAGCTGAGGTGGGGAAACTCTCAATCACTTTTTTTAAAATGTACTTGGATGAGCACTTGAAATGCCATAACACTGAAGGCTATGAAGCTAATGAGGATTTTGAGAAGTTTTAGTCAGTGTAGATTTGATGGGTCAGAGGGTCTCTTGTGTCCTGTATGATTCTAATATCCACCCCATGACTCTTTGCTATTAATGGTAAACTGGTTAACCCTGTGAAGAGACCTTCCTCAAGAACAATTACAACATTTAAAAAACATCTGAATGGGTATATGAATAGGAAGGTTTTGGACGGACAAGGGCCAAGTGCTGGAAAATGGGACTGAATTAATTTAGGATATCTGGTTGGCATGGTCGAGTTGGACCGAAGGGTCTGTTTCCGTACTGTACATGTCTACGGCTGTAACCTGTTGACTGTTTTTGCTCCTCCAGGATGTTAATTGCTTTGATCTCTGTCTCTCACAGGTCAACCCAAATTAAGACCTACTCCTGGGACAATGCTCAGGTCTTACTGGTTGGAAATAAGTGTGACATGGAGGATGAGCGGGTAGTTTTAGCGGAGGGAGGGAAGCAGTTGGCTGATCACCTAGGTAAGACAACCAATAGAAATGCTGTTACTATACAAGGTTCTGGTCAGATCCTACCAACAACAACAACTTCTATTTCTATAGAACCTGTGTCAAAGAGTCCCAAGATGCTTCGCATGAAAAATCTCCCACAAAACCTACCATGCACGCTGTTAGGGCTGACAAATATAAGGCTGATTGATTGATGAAGGAGGTAGGTTTTTAAGGAGTGTCAGAGTAGATTTAGATTTAGGTTTTATTGCCACGTGCACTTCAGTACAAGAGTACAGTGAAAAATGTACAATGTCACCATTCCCAGTGTCCTTGTTGGTACATAGGTACCGAGGTCCAAAAAATAGAAAATTAAAGAAATAAGTTTTAAAAAGTCCATCACTACAGTTCTTTTTAGTATAAAGTAGAAAAACTAAAATAAACTTAGAAGTTAAACATTACACTCCAGAAGTGAGGTTGTTGGCGGGGGGGGGGGTGCGACGTGGGGGAAGTTGTAAGGAGGGTCTGCCAGACTCTTGGCTCTGAGGCAGTGGTCATAGCCTCCAGGAACACGGAAACCGGATCAGAATCGGAGGAGTGCAGAAATCCCAGAGGTTTGCCGAGCTAGAGGCGATTGCAGGGTCAGGGAGAGGTAAGACTGCGGAAGAGTTTGAAAGTGAACATGAGAATGTTAGAATCGATTACAGTTTGAGGTATTACTGGGCGAGGAGCCAGTGTAGGTTGAAGGGGTGGGGCTTTCTGGTGGGTGAGTTGGACTTGGTGAAGGTGAGGATCTAGATGGTGCAGGAACTGTGATTTTGCACAAATTTGAGTTTGTGTACAGTTCAGGGTACCTTGATAACGGGGGAATGTTAACACCTTTTGGAGAGAGAGCTGAACGTATGAAAATCATTCCAGATTTCAGGAAGCTACAAGGCCAGCTGTGAATAAGATAAAGTCAGAAGTCACACGATTCCAGGTTATAGTCCAACAGGTTTACTTGAAATCACAACATCAGGTCACTTCACCTACCTTTTTAAGAGTAGTTAATTGACCGTAACGTGCTTTGAGACTTCCTGAGTGTGCTGCTCTTTACCTGTTTCCTCTCACTCCCCTGTTGTCACTCACTGAGTTCTGATGGGGACTTACTGCCTGCTGTAGCTTTACTTTTCCCTTTGGATTACAGGGTTTGAGTTCTTTGAAGCCAGCGCCAAGGACAACATCAATGTCAAGCAAACGTTTGAGCGGCTGGTGGACATCATTTGTGAAAAGATGTCGGAGAGCTTAGACACAGCAGACCCTGCTGTGACTGGGACCAAGCAGGGGACACAGCTGAATGAGCAGCCAGCACCCCCTCACCAGGACTGTGGCTGTTAGACACACACCCCAGGAAACAAGCCCCAACACCTCCCTTTATTTCACGTTTTCCTCTTTATCTCTGTGTCTCTGTCTATACACCCCCCCCCAACCCCTTCCCCATCACCTTCCAGCCCTACCCTCCTCCCTCTCCCTTTGAGAAAAAAACAAGAAGGTGTGTGCACACAACCAAATGGACAGAAATGTTAAGGGCCAGAGGATGATATGTGATATCCTTATGATTTAATCCTAAAACAGAAACAACAAATAGAACAGCCTGAGGTGTGATTGGATCGCACAGGTATGTGAAACATTTAAAACTCATCCAGTATTGTTCTGTTTCTCACACTTGCCCGCTCCTTCCTGCCCACACCCAGACAGACCCTGGTTATAACAATGGTGAACTAGAGCATCTGTGACAATCATTATTTGGTTTACAAAGGGTTGGTTAGAAAGCTGTCTGCTTCTCTACCCTTCCCTGCACCTTAGCTCCCTGACACTGTTCTATTTGAGGAGGAAGGTAAAGTATTTTTGCAATGCATATTTATTCTCATGTGTGAAAACTAACCTTGTGCCATCTCTGATACACCTTGAGTCTGTGAATCCATGTGATGCCCACACGTGTCTCTGTGTATCTCAGTGTTTGTGTCTCTCTCACATTCTCCTGCTGTTTCTCCTTTACTGTAGCTCTTCATTTTTCACAAATGTATCACTGTCACTGAACTGTAAGTACGTGCACACACACAAAACCACAACAAGATTCTGCCTTTGACCAGTTGCCACAGATATTTGGATAGAGGTGACTTACTTATTACAGTACATGAGCCAGCCTTAAAGCACACAGCACTACATCCTTACCAACCAACACCACAATGCCACCCTTTCCAATCAGCCTAGGCTTTCCTGCACATCCTGGTAAGACTGTAACAACAAACACAAATTGGCTTTGTTTCTAGAAAAATAGAACCGAAAAGCAGAGTTGTTACGTTAACCCAGATAGAACCTTAGTTAAATTGCACCCACAGCACCAGGCACTATACAACAAGAAGGATATAGAGGCACAGGAAAGGGTACAACAAGGTTTAGAAAATGGAACCTGTACTGAGAGGATACACTGCCTGGAAAGGCTGAACTGATTGGTCACAGCTTTTCATCTCTAGAAAAATGAAGGTTTTGGATAAAGGGGTAACAACGGGGTCTTTAAATTTCTGAATGGATTAGGATCAGGTTGTGGGGCAGGAAGGTGGTGTGTGTGTGTGTGTGTAAGTGCACACGCGTGGCCAGGAACAGCAGAAAGGCCTGTGATTTCTGAGAGAACGTTCCTACTTATAGGGGGCGCCAGATACAAGTGGTCTTGATAGAAGATTGTCAGAATCGAATCAGGAATTCTGGAGAATCTTCCTTCTCCAGAGGGTGATTGAGTGGAGAAACCACTTCCGTGAGTGCAGTTGATGCAAATAGTGTTCAAGGAAAAGTAGATAAATGCATGAGAGTGTGTGGCATAGAACGATGGACTCAGGTGCAAGAGCTCATGGAACATAGGCACCAGCATGGATCAGTTGGGCTGAAAGGCCTATTTTTGGGCCACACATTCCATGTAGGCAGTTCGGCCCTCCAAGGTACAGGTCACTTTCTGGAGTGATCCTCCTCCTTTGTGCTAATTCACCTGAAGGCAGTGGGTCACCCTGTTCCCTTGGTGACATTTGAAACTTCATTCTCAGGCGATGACCTTTGTAGGCAAGCCCAGGGTTCACTGCCCATGCAACTGGCTGTCACCATGTCAACAATATGGCTTCCTGGGCCACGTCAACCCCTCGCTATAGTCATGTAAGAACCTGAACATAAAGGCTAGGGTTAGCACAAGCAGCAAGAACCTAACTGATTTCCAGTGTCCCATTAAGGGCAAACAGCTGCCATTCTTCCCCACACTGGGCCTACACGGGACTCCAATTCCACAGTCAGTCTGGTTGGCACTGAACTGCCCTATGATGAGACTGAGCAAAAAACGGTGTTAGTGCAGCTCCATGTACTGTCAGAGAGATTAACCTGTATCACATAGTAAACTGTACTCTAGTACCTCACCATTAACTTATAAACCATACCTCACCATAGTACCACCTCACTGATAAAACAAGGGGTCAGATTGGCTGATAAAATGGCATTCAATGTTAATTATTAATAAGATCATAAGATGTAGGAACAGAATTAGGCCTCTCAGCCCATTGAGTCAGGCTGATATGTTTCTAAACCCCATTATTCTGACTTATCTTCATAACCGTTACTAACCAAGAACCTATCTCTGTCTTGAATACACTCAATGACTTGGCCTCCATAGCCCTCTGTGGCAATGAGTTCCACAGATTCACCACCACCTGGCTGAAGAAATTCCCTCTTATGTCAGTTCGAACAGGATTTCCCTTCACTCTAAGGCTGTGCCCTCAGGTTCTAGTCCTAAGTCGCGTGTTTAAACAAAAGCACCACAATCCTATCACAATTGTGTTCAGTCATTGGCCTGTCAATCCAATGTCTCCATTTGTTCAGCTCTGATGCTAGCCACTGCTGTGGGATCCTCGTGCTGTACTGCAAGGGTTTAGAGCCTTGAGGTCAACTGACCTTTCTGGTAAAGGTAAAGATGTTGGTGCTATGTCTGCAAAATGCTTGCCCTGATGTTACAGGCTGTGGGTGAAGTTTATGTTGCCGAGCAGTCAACATTCACTTCTGTCGGTAGCCATCTTTGATATCTAAATCGTTAGCTCACCCCTCTGCCGTTCCCGGCCCCTGCCAACACCATGCCATACCCTCGCTCTCTTTGCTCCAGAGAGTGTGGTGGAAACAGTGAGGGATGTGACTCCAGGAGCTATTTCCCATGGTCACATCGCCCAGTGCTGGGACATTTGCCACAGGTCAGCCTCAAGTCAACTTTACCCTCCATTCATAATCCAGTTTGTCCCTCTGAGCCACACTCCAATTATCAGAAAAACTCAATAGATTTGCATGCATTCTTTCAGATAAAACCTGCTGTCCTTGTCTGGTCTGTGCCTTCAGGTCCAGTCCAAAGCCAACCCAGTTTAAAGAATCATAGAGTCATAGAGATGTGCAAAATGGAGAGAGACCCTTCAGTCCAACCCATTCATGCCAACCAGATATCTGAAATTAATCTAGTCCCATTGCCAGCATTTGGTCTGTTTCCCTCTAAACCCTACCTCTTCAGATGCCCAGATGCCTTTTAAATGTTGTAATAGTACCAGCCTGCATCACCTCCTCTGGCAGCTCATTCCATACATGCATCACCCTTTGTGTGAAACATTTGCCCTTTGGGTCCCTTTTAAATCTTTCCCCTCTCACCTTAAATCTGTGCCCTTAGTTCTGGATTCCCCTACTCTGGTGAAAAGACCTTGGCTATTCACCCTATCTATGTCCCTCATGATTTTATAAACCTCTTGTCAGGTCACCTCTCAGCCTCTGATGCTCCAGGGACAACAGCCCCAGCCCATTCAGCCTCTTCCTTATAGCTGAAACCCTCCAACCCTGGCAACATCCTTGTAAATTGTTGACACTTAAGCGCACTCAAGTTGTAAACTGATACAAAATGTACGGCCACCACCTGCCCCAGCTTTCCGAGACACAGATAATAAATGCCGGCCTTGCCTGCCAAGCCTGAGAATGAACTTTTAATAATTGGAGTGAAGCATTTCTTAACCCTCTCTCCTGGTAAATTAAATCAAGCCTCACCCGAGAAGTGGAAACTCCAGGAATTGGAGTCTGAGGCGGTGGTCTGTGTTTGATTTAATATTCTCACTGGTTGATCGTGGCCCCAGTTTTTCTGAGTTGCACTGGAGGAGGGAAGTTGTCACATAGCATGTCACACCTTATGAACAAGAAGTGCGGAAAAATCGGGGGAGAAAACAGCTCTATATATAAGGTCTTCCTTATTGTATATAAGTGTAAATAGCCAGATTATTAGTCAGTGTGAGCTTGTATTGTCTAGTAGGTGTCTAAATATCCTCAGCACAACATTGCACCATTTTATTAGCTTGTGACTGCTTTTTCCTTTAAAGCACTGAGTTAACCACTGTACAATTCTTTTTCTTAAAGAAAACTATTGAAAAGCAATATAGAAGTTTTGAAATGGGCTTTATGTAAAGTGTGTGTGTGTTTGTGTGTGTGTGTGTGTGTGTGTGTAAAAGAAGAAAATTAATCCCAATAAATCCAAATGTTAAATTTTTGTTTCCTATGGATAAGATTTGTGTTGTTGCTTTTGGCATCTAGCAGTTCCCCACTTTTAGGAGACTTCCACAGTTTTGTCTTCATTGAAAACTTTTTATTTTGTTTGAAGTTTTTAAAGTTTTTAAATTGTTGAATGTGCCTAGAGAGGGAGTATGATCTTCTAAGGCAGGTCTCTGAGGCTCATGAGGTGGGGAGCTAATTGCTGGGTTATGAGGAGATAAAAAGCCTGGTTAGGTTGGACCAGGATATCCAGGCTTGACCCCAAGATCAGGGGGACAGTGGGAGCTTGCTTTGCTATGGCATGTGAACTACTAGCTATGCACTGGGCCACAAAATGTGAAGCTCGACAGATTTCTGCAATTCAATATATCCAATTGCCTTTAAATTTGGGTGTTCAGTGCAAGGAGTTGCAATACAGGTTTCATCACCATACAAGTGTTGTTGATTAGCCAGGCTGGGTTTGAATGGGCAGTTTAGAAAAAGCTTTATTCTGTATCTCATCAGTAACTGTCCTGGGAGTGTTAGATGGGTCAGCGTAGAGGAAGCTGTACTCTGTCTCTAACCCCACGCTGTCCCTATCCCGGGAGTGTTTAATGGGGACAGTGTCGAGAGAACTTTATTTTGAGTTTGCTTTTAGTTCAAAAGAGTAGAGGCAGCTTTTGTTTTAGCTTAAAACACTAGAGGGAGGTTTATACAGTATCTTGCCCAATGTTGTACCTATCCAGGGAGTATTGATGAAGACAAAATGGATGCTTCACTTCCAGTTTAAAAGAGTAGAGGGAGCTTTACTGTGTATATAACCCCTGGGCTGTCCTGGTCCTGGGAGTGTTTAATGGGGACAGTGTCGAGGAGTCTAACTCCATGCTGTCCCTGAGCTGACCAGTTGTGTGTTCAGCACTCCTTGTCTGTTGCTGTTGCCTGGATGGAGACTGCACTGAGTTGGATGATGATGTCAGAGGAATTCTAACCTTCACTCTCTTGTGCTTTCATCTCCAAGAATCCGCTTCTAAAATTCCCTGGATTTGCAATAAACATTCTCTCAGTCTCTGGGGGAACTTGGTTGTTGAAGGTCAACAGGTTTAGTCTGAGCTTCTGTGAATATCATTCAGAGAATTAGTCAGTTCACTGTCGCCCAGTGCCACCCCAGGTCAGAGATAATGTGCCCCCCCCCTCTCCCCCAGGATATAGTAAAAGGAGTCACTTGGAGATGGTGGTATTGTACAATATTGCAAGTATCCACTGTATTATTCAATGCCTAGTGCCTTCTTGCTCTTGGGCCCTGTGTAGGGTTGTGAGAATGGATGAATGTTGTGAGGGTTTCTTGGGTTCCTTTTGAGTGCTGGCAGTGTTTGTACTGAATCTTCACTTGGCATTTAATGGTCCACAATAGAGGAGTATGTTGTGGAGGCATTTAGTCCTCTGTGTCATTCTGTGCTTTATGTTCTTGCTCGAGGATGAAGACAATGTGTGTGGATTTCCCCAGCATTAATGTCAGGGAATTAGCCCCAGTAATTTCATACATGAGAGCAGTTATTGTGCAGATATCTCTCTTGATGATACCTTTGAAACTGAGCTAGAATAAAAGGTCGAGAGAGAGAGAGACTGATGAATGTATCGATGAGGGTTTATAATGTTCAGGACCACACAACCTTTTTGGAATTTTTGGACTTTGGGTGCTCACCATTTGGTCCTCTAATGGGAATGGCTTGTCTCTTCCTCATTCAGTATTCCTCATGCATCCAGATTAATTGGGCAGAGTTAGACATTTGATGTCCTCAGTCAGGGCCCAAGACACTCTGTGAGAATGATCCTGATCGGGAAAACATACAGGAGAATTCTCAGGCTGGATATCGTGGTTATCTCTATTCCTGTCTTTCCCCCCACCCCACTCCGTGATCAAGCAGTTACTTGAGTTAATTTCTCTCTCTGCCCGGCCGAGCACAAAGCTGTTGAAGTCTGTAGATAATCTCTTTGTTTGTTCTTGTTTTGTGGAATGTGCTATTTCTCACAATATGGAATTTCTGTGGTGTTGGTTGATAGCAAAGGTTTCTTTCACCAGAACAAAACACTTAAAGAAAAAGTTATATTTAAAAAGAAAAGTGTCAAAAACTAGGCTGTGAATGATGCTCAGTTTATGTATTAAGAAATTCTGTTGTGTAAAATATTAAAATCTATTAAAATTACCATGTTTTGTTTCTTTATTCTTGCTAAGAATATAATGGTGCTCTTGATAGCAGACTGTGCGTGGAACAGCAAGATTCCAGGTCGTAGGAGCAGAACCTGGAATCTTTCATGAAAACAACAAATGCTGGAGATCACAGTGGGTCAGCCAACATCCACGGAGGGAGAGCAGGCTAAGATTTAATGTCTAGATAACTCTTCATCAGACTCATCTAGACTCACTGAGATCTCCAACATTTGTTGTTTTCATGAAAGATTCCAGGTTCTGTTATTCTGGCCCATGGCAGCAATTTTCAGCAAGAACAGAGTTTATAGAGGGCTGTTACCATTGGTCAGAATGCTTCTGAGCATTTTGTAGGAACAGGACCCCCTGTCAAGATGGGGGAGGGCTGAAATCCGGTTTAAAATGAGGAAATCTGCTCAAAGTTACAGATTTGATCAAATCATCGGAGATTATCTTAGGCAGGAACGGCAATTCAGCTGCATGAGGCTGCACAGTAGTTCCCATTGAAGGAGTAAGAGTCAGTCAGTGCTGGAGCAGAGTTAAGACAGGGTAAGAAATTCCTAGTCCTTCCACATGTGCTCTGGAGGAACAACCCTTCCCCTCCACTTGATCCTTAAGGAAATTCCAAATCAACAGGGAATTGAAACAGTGGATTTGTTTGGACCTCTCCTGATGCCTCCATTTCAAGCCCATCCTGACAGAGAGGATATTCCTGCTCACACCTTGATACACATCGGTTTGTTTAATGTCACAAGTTCTGGAAATACTTGCTGCTTTCATTTGGTCTCCCCTATCACCTCCTTCCCCCATAAGCTCATCTGATTTCACCCAATCACTAACAATTAAAATGGGCAGCACAGTGTCCAGACATGAATCTGCTAAATATTTGGATCTTATGGCCATTATAACATATTAAGCACAAAGTAACCCAAAGAATATGGCTATACTAGTCTGAAAATGTCTGATCTCAAAGGCTAAGCAGACTCTGGCCTGGTTAGTACTTGAATGGGAGACCGCCTGGGAATACCAGGTGCAGTAGGAGAGCTGGTGTATGGGAGAAGGATTTCACATTTTTGGATCATTGGAATCTCTTTTGGGGTAGAAGTGACCTGTACAAGAAGGACGGATTGCACCTAAATTGGAAGGGGACTAATATACTGGCAGGGAGATTTGCGAGAACTGCTTGGGAGGATTTAAACTAGTAAGGTGGGAGAGTGGGACCCAGGGAGATAGTGAGGAAAGAGATTGATCTGAGATGGGTACAGCTGAGAACAGAAGTGAGTCAACCAGGTAGCAGGCAGGCACAAGGTAGCACTAATAAATTAAACTGCATTTATTTCAATGCAAGGGGCCTAACAGGGAAGGCAGATGAACTCAGGGCATGGTTAGGAACATGGGACTGGGATATCATAGCAATTACAGAAACATGGCTCAGGGATGGGCAGGACTGGCAGTTTAGTGTCCCAGGATACAAATGCTACAGGAATGATAGAAAGGGAGGCAAGAGTGGAGGGGGAGTGGCATTTTTGAAAAGGGATAGCATTACAGCTGTGCTGAGGGAGGATATTCCTGGAAATACATCCAGGGAAGTTATTTGGGTGGAACTGAGAAATAAGAAAGGGATGATCATCTTATTGGGATTGTATTATAGACCCTCCAGTAGTCAGAGGGAAATTGAGAAACAAACTTGTTCGGAGATTTCAGCTATCTGTAAGAATAATAGGGTAGTTATGGTTAGGGATTTTAACTTTCCAAACATCGATTGGGACTGCCATAGTGTTAAAGGTTTAGATGAGGAGGAATTTCTTAAGTGTGTACAAGACAATTTTCTGATTCAGTATGTGGATGTACCTACTAGAGAAGGTACACAACTTGACCTACTCTTGGGAAATAAGGCAGGGCAGGTGACTGAGGTGTCAGTGGGGGAGCACTTTGGGACCAGCGACCATAATTCTATTTGTTTTAAAATAGTGATGGAAAAGGATAGACCAGATCTAAAAGTTGAAGTTCTAAATTGGAGAAAGGCCAATTTTGACGGTATTAGGCAAGAACTTTTGAAAGCTGATTGGAGGCAGATGTTCGCAGGTAAAGGGATGACTGGGAAATAGGAAGCCTTCAGAAATGAGATAACAAGAATCCAGAGAAAGTATATTCCTGTCAGGGTGAAGGGAAAGGCTGGTAGGCATAGGGAATGCTGGATGACTAAAGAAATTGAGGGTTTGGTTAAGAAAAAGAAGGAAGCATATGTAAAATATAGACAGGATAGATCAAGTGAATCCTTAGAAGAGTATAAAGGAAGTAGGAGTATACTTAAGAGGGAAACCAGGAGGGCAAAAAGGGGACATGAGATAGCTTTGGCAAATACAATTAAGGAGAATCCAAAAGGTTTTTACAAATATATTAAGGACAAAAGGGTAACTAGGGAGAGAATAGGGCCCCTCAAAGATCAGCAAGGCGGCCTTTGTGTGGAGCCACAGAAAATGGGGGAGATACTAAATGAATATTTTGCATCAGTATTTACTGTGGAAAAGGATATAGAAGATATAGACTGTAGGGAAATAGATGGTAACATCTTGCAAAAATGTCCAGATTACAGAGGAGGAAGTGCTGGATGTCTTGAAAGGGTTAAAGACCATAAGACATAGGAGTGGAAGTAAGGCCATTCGGCCCATCGAGTCAACTCCGCTATTCAATCATGGCTGATGGGCATTTCAACTCCACTTACCCGCATTCCCCCCGTAGCCCTTAATTCCTTGTGACATCAAGAATTTATCAATCTCTGCCTTGAAGACATTTAGCGTCCCGGCCTCCACTGCACTTTGCGGCAATGAATTCCACAGGCCCACCACTCTCTGGCTGAAGAAATATCTCCACATTTCTGTTCTGAATTTACCCCCTCTAATTCTAAGGCTGTGTCCACGGGTCCTAGTCTCCTCGCTTAACGGAAACAATTTCCTAGCGTCCACCCTCTCCAAGCCATGTATTATCTTGTAATTTTCTATTAGATCTCCCCTTAATCTTCTAAACTCCAATGAATACAATCCCAGGATCCTCAGCTGTTCCTCATATGTTAGACCTACCATTCCAGGGATCATCCGTGTGAATGTCCGCTGGACACGCTCCAGTGCCAGTATGTCCTTCCTGAGGTGTGGGGACCAAAACTGGACACAGTACTCCAAATGGGGCCTAACCAGAGCTTTATAAAGTCTCAGTAGCACAATGGTGCTTTTATATTCCAAATATAAATGGATAAATCCCCAGGACCTGATCAGGTGTACCCGAGAACTCTGAGGGAAGCAAGAGAAGTGATTGCTGGGCCTCTTGCTGAGATATTTGTATCATCGATTGTCACAGGTGAGGTGCTGGAAGACTGGAGGTTGGCAAACGTGATGCCACTGTTTAAGAAGGGTGGTAAGGACAAGCCAGGGAACTACAGACCGGTGAGCCTGACCTCGGTGGTGGGCAAGTTGTTGGAGGGAATCCTGAGGGACAGGATGTACATGTATTTGGAAAGGCAAGGACTGATTTGGGATAGTCAACATGGCTTTGTGCATGGGAAATCATGTCACACAAACTTGATTGAGTTTTTTGAAGAAATAACAAAGAAGATTGATGAGGGCAGAGCAGTAGATGTGATCTATATGGACTTCAGTCAGGTGTTTGACAAGGTTCCCCATGGGAGACTGATTAGCAAGGTTAGATCTCGTGGAATAGAGGGAAAACTAGCCATTTGGGTACAGAACTGGCTCAAAGGTAGAAGACAGAGGGTGGTGGTGGAGGGTTGTTTTTCAGACTGGAGGCCTGTGACCAGTGGAGTGCCACAAGGATCAGTGCTGGGCCCTCTACGTTTTGTCATTTACATAAATGATTTGGATGTGAGCATAAGAGGTACAGTTAGTAAGTTTGCAGATGACACCAAAATTGGAGGTGTAGTGGACAGTGAAGAGGGTTACCTCAGATTACAACAGGATCTGGACCAGATGGGCCAATGGGCTGAGAAGTGACAGATGGAGTTTAAATGTGAGGTGCTGCATTTTGGGAAAGCAAATCTTAGCAGGACTTATACACTTAATGGTAAGGTTCTAGGGAGTGTTTCTGAACAAAGAGACCTTGGAGTGCAGGTTCATAGCTCCTTGAAAGTGGAGTCACAGGTAGATAGGATAGTGAAGAAGGTGTTTGGTATGCTTTCCTTTATTGGTCAGAGTATTGAGTACAGGAATTGGGAGGTCATGTTGCAGCTGTACAGGACATTGGTTAGGCCACTTTTGGAATATTGCATGCAATTCTGCTCTCCTTCCTATCGGAAAGATGTTGTGAAACTTGAAAGGGTTCAGAAAAAATTTACAAGGATGTTGCCAGGGTTGGAGGATCTGAGCTACAGGAGAGGCTGAACAGGCTGGGGCTGTTTTCCCTGGAGCGCTGGAGGCTGAGGGGTGACCTTATAGATATTTACAAAATTATGAGGGGCATGGATAGGATAAATAGACAATTTTTTTTCCCTGGGGTCAGGGAGTCCAGAACTAGAGGGCATAGGTTTAGGGTGAGAGGGGAAAGATATAAAAGAGACCTAAGGAGCAACTTTTTCACACAGAGGGTGGTACGTGTATGGAATGAGCTGCCAGAGGAAGTGGTGGAGGCTGGTACAATTGCAACATTTAAGAGACATTTGGATGGGTATATGAATAGGAAGGGTTTGGAGGGATATGGGCCGGGTATTGGCAGGTGGGACTAGATTGGGTTGGGATATCTGGTCAGCATGGACAGGTTGGACCGAAGGGTCTGTTTCCATGCTGTACATCTCTATGACTTTATAACTAAAGATGCTGGAAATCAGAAACAGAAACACAAATTACTGGATAAACTCAGCAGGTATGGCAGCATTTGTGGAGAGAAAGTACTGTTAATGTTTTTTTTTGGTCCAGTGCCCCTTCTTCAGAACTGGAATAGGGACCTCAAATGTTAACTTTGTTTCTCTCCATAGCTACTGCCAGACCTGGTGAGTCTCCAGTAATTTTATTTTTTGTCAGCGCGATAAACATCTGCTAGCGGAATCACTGTCCTTCATTTCCCCAAGGGTGTGTGTTGGTGGGGGGGGTGAGAGGTGAAGATGGTGTCACCCTGCATTTCACCTCCGACCATCTCCACAGGAACATGCTGCTGTACAATATGCAATACTGCTGCCTCACAGCGCCAGAGACCCGGGTTCAATTCCCGCCTCAGGCGACTGACTGTGTGGAGTTTGCACGTTCTCCCCGTGTCTGCGTGGGTTTCCTCCGGGTGCTCGGGTTTCCTCCCACAGTCCAAAGATGTGCAGGTCAGGTGAATTGACCATGCTAAATTGCCCGTAGTGTTAGGTAAGGGGTAGATGTAGATGTCGATGTATGGGTGTGTTACGCTTTGGCGGGGCGGTGTGGACTTGTTGGGCCGAAGGGCCTGTTTCCACACTGTAAGTAATCTAATCTAATCTAATCTAATCTAATCTAAAAAAAACCCTTAATTCGTCCAGCACATTGTTGACCCTCTTTTCTATTGGCAGGAGTGTAATGTTTCCACACACTTTACTCAGAAGTAACACTCACTAAAACACAACTTGCAGCTTTAATCCATTCTTTCACTCTTAAATAGGGGAGGCACTTGCTCTAAGAGATGGGTGTTTGGTATGGGGAGCAAAGTCAGGACAAGAGGTGAGATTAGAATGGGATTCAAGGTGATGTCCAGCCTGAGGTGGGATGAGCATGTGATTGTGGAGTGATGGGGTCAGGAACGTGGGAACTGGGATTGGTGTTTGGTTTGGGAAGTGGGTTTGAAAACTGGGGTGGGTGTCTCTGGTGGAGATGAATGAGATGATGGAGGGTTGGGTTGGATATCGACAATAGGATAGTCTTGGAATTCAGTTGGGCTGAGAGTGGGATTGGGAGGTGTGAGGTTGGTGTTGAAACGGTGAGGGATGGAATGTGGTTGGATGTTTGGACTAAAATAAACACAAAGAACGACGGATGCTGGAAATGAAACTAAAACAGAATGCTAGAGAAACTAGATGGTCTGGCAACTTATACAGAGAGAGAGAAACAGAATTAACATTTCAGGTCCAGTGACTCTTCAAAGAATTTCAGTTATTACCTGCCCTCGACCTCTTCATTTCCAACTGCCGCCGGGACATTAACCACCTCAACCTGTCGTCCCCCCTCCCCCACTCCAACCTCTCACCCTCACAACGCGCAGCCCTCCAATCCCTCTGCTCCAATCCCAACCTCGCCATTAAACCAGCGGATAAAGGTGGCACAGTGGTAGTCTGGCGCACTGACCTCTACACCGCTGAAGCCAAACGCCAACTCGAGGACACCTCTTCCTACTGCTCCCTCGACCATGACCCCACCCCCCATCACCAAACCATCATCTCCCAGACCATACAGAACCTCATCACCTCAGGAGATCTCCCACCCACAGCTTCCGACCTCATAGTCCGGGAACCCCGCACTGCCCGGTTCTACCTCCTTCCCAAGATCCACAAGCCTGACCACCCTGGCCGACCCATTGTCTCAGCATGCTCCTGCCCCACTGAACTCATCTCTACCTACCTTGACACTGTCCTATCCCCCCTAGTCCAGGAACTCCCCACATACATTCGAGACACCACCCACGCCCTCCACCTTCTCCAAGACTTCTGTTTCCCCGGCCCCCAATGCCTTATCTTCACCATGGATATCCAATCCCTCTACACTCCATCCGCCATGACCAGGGCCTCCAAGCCCTCAGTTTTTTCCTCTCCAGACGTCCCCAACAGTACCCTTCCACTGACACTCTCATTTGTTTGGCCGAACTGGTCCTCACCCTTAACAATTTCTCCTTTGAATCCTCCCACTTCCTCCAGACCAAAGGCGTAGCCATGGGCATACGTATGGGCCCCAGCTATGCCTGTCTCTTTGTTGGCTACGTAGAGCAGTTGATCTTCCGAAATTACACCAGCACCACTCCCCACCTCTTCCTCCGCTACATTGATGACTGCATTGGCGCCACCTCGTGCTCCCGCAAGGAGGTTGAGCAATTCATCAACTTCACCAACACATTCCACCCTGACCTTAAATTTACCTAGACTATCTCTGACACCTCGCTCCCCTTCCTGGACCTCTCCATCTCCATTAGTGATGACTGACTTGACACTGACATTTTTTACAAACCCACCGACTCCCATAGCTACCTGGATTACACCTCTTCCCACACTATCTCTTGCAAAAATGCCATCCCGTATTCCCAATTTCTCCGCCTCCGCCGTATCTGCTCCCAGGAGGACCAGTTCCACCATAGGACACACCAGATGGCCTTGTTCTTTAGAGACCGCAATTTCCCTTCCCACGTGGTTAAAGATGCCCTCCAATGCATCTCGTCCACATCCCGCACCTCCGCCCTCAGACCCCACCCCTCTAACCGTAACAAGGACAGAACGCCCCTGGTGCTCACCTTCCACCCTACAAACCTTCGCATCAACCAAATCATCCACCGACATTTCCACCACCTCCAAAAAGACCCCACCACCAGGGATATATTTCCCTCCCCACCCCTTTCCGCCTTCTGCAAAGACCGTTCCCTCCGTGACTACCTGGTCAGGTCCACACCCCCCTACGACCCACCCTCCCATTCTGGCACTTTCCCCTGCCACCGCAGGAACTGTAAAACCTGTGCCCACACCTCCTCCCTCACCTCTATCCAAGGCCCTAAAGGAGCCTTCCACATCCATAAAAGTTTCACCTGCACATCCACCAATATCATTTATTGTATCCGTTGCCCCTGATGTGGTCTCCTCTACATTGGGGAGACTGGGCGCCTCCTAGCAGAGCGCTTTAGGGAACATCTCTGAGACACCCGCACCAATCAACCACACCGCCCCGTGGCCCAACATTTCAACTCCCCCTCCCACTCTGCCGAGGACATGGAGGTCCTGGGCCTCCTTCACCGCCGCTCCCTCACCACCAGACGCCTAGAGGAAGAACGCCTCATCTTCCGCCTCGGAACACTTCAACCTCAGGGCATCAATGTGGACTTCAACAGCTTCCTCATTTCCCCTTCCACCACCTCATCCTAGTTTCAAACTTCCAGCTCAGTAACTGTCCCCTTGACTTGTCCGGACTTGTCCGACCTGCCTATCTCCTTTTCCACCTATCCACTCCACCCTCTCCTCCCTGACCTATCACCTTCATCTCCTCCCCACTCACCCATTGTACTCTATGCCACTTTCTCCCCACCCCCACCCTCCTCTAGCTTATCTCTCCACGCTTCAGGCTCACTGCCTTTATTCCTGATGAAGGGCTTTTGCCCGAAACGTCGATTTCGCTGCTCGTTGGATGCTGCCTGAACTGCTGTGCTCTTCCAGCACCACTAATCCAGTATTTGGTTTTCAGCATCTTGCAGTCATTGTTTTTACCCTATCAGAATTTCAGTGCTATGTTTTCCATGCAAACCTCAAGCAAGTTGACAACACCAAGTCAATATAAAATCGGAATCAAATGGAAGACAGAAAATGGAACTTCTTGTTCCTAAATAATCAGCTCTCAATGAAAAGGAGATAGTGTTTATTGATGAATTATCAGATTTACAAATGGAATCAAGTACATTCTCCCACAGCAAAGAAAAATAAAACTTCCCTCTTTAAAAGAATTACATATTACAATCTCAGAATCTTCAGGTAATTGCTGCTTTCAGTATTACTGGTGACTTCCTGAAAACAAAAGCTCTTTCCCAAACCAGGAGTCAATGTGTTGCTTATCACTGGCTCAGAGACCAGTTTGTGCTGTGGTCTGTCCACTCTGTCCTGTTACTTGACCTATCATTTCCATCGAGCTTTTCACAAGCTCAGGATATTCCCAAAATGCCTCACAGCCAATGAGTCACAAACCCCTCAGCTGACGGTAATCATGCCTCAGAATGATAGTGCATGATGTCCCTCCAGTTGACAACACCTTAAGGTCCATTGTGTCCTAAGCAGACCCATAAACCTACACCTTGTTAAGTGCAGTTAGTGTAACAGGTAGTCAAAAGAATCAGAGAGAGGTGATGGTTACAGAGAAGACAATCAATTTTGAGGATTTCATTGGAGTGACTGAAAACAGAAATAGGTATGGGGCAATACACAACCTCTTACAGCAGCTAATAACAAGTTTATTGGAGGTTTCTCTATTGGTGCAGGATTTACAACCATTTAAGCTCTTACCTACCCCAATTTCCTTGTTGGGGAATCTAGAATGTGGGGGAAGGGTTTCCAAATAATGAGTCTCTCTTATTTTGGAGGAATTTCTTTTCTTAGATGGTCATTTATCTTTGGAATTCTGTTCGCCAGAAGCAGTAGAGACTGGGTCATTGAATATATTCAAGGCTGCATTAGTCAGAATTTTGATTTACAAGTGGGGGGGGAAGGTGAGAAAGCAGAGTTGAGGCCATAATCAGGCTCTTACTGAACCCAGGAGCTGGCTTGTGGGGTCAATGGCACACACAATAGGAACAGGGATGAACGGGAAAATGACTTTTTGCTTTTGACTGGAGTAAGGAACACCATCATCATCATCATCATCATCACCGCCATCAAGGGAGTGCAGGTATGTGACCCAGTGAGAGTTTACATTGCAGTAGCTGCTTTCCCTACCTCACTGATACAAACCTTGGGCTGCTTTCCAAAGTCATGAGCTGGATCTAAGTATCAGAGTGAGCAAGTTGGTTTGAAGTTTGTTTTTCAAAACTTGACTGGAAACACTAACACAGATATTCACGAAAGATGCAGAACAATTGTTTCAGTTTAATTCTTTACCTCAAACGATGTTGCATCCACTAGACTAGTGTTTCCATAATGGGGTGATCTAACAAGTTGTTTACAGTGAATAAGAGTTAATAATGTTGCTGATGAGACACTGTTTCCTGTGAAGAAGGGTTTTCACACACAGTGGAAATCCAGAATTCCTTTCTCCCCAAACAGCTATTGAAGGCTGGGAAATGGGAGTGTAATTGAGATGTTCAGAACTGAGGTTGATAGACTCTTGTTAGATAAGGATGCTGATGTTGTACAACTGATGAGCTCAGATACTGATCTTCATCATGATGTAACTGAAAGACTCCTAATGGGGATAATGTGGATTCTTTGCCTTTGTCCATTTGAGTCCTGTGAATTAACTCGGGCTGCAGTGAAAATCAAAGTTGTCTATCTGAGGTCAGCAGCGATATTAAACTCTTCTGGAACACAGTCTCTTTGCCCTTCCCTCTATTTACAGAAGGGTGGTTACAGCTTTTATTTTGAACGTTCATTCACAGAGTATGGGTATTGCTAGTTGGACAAACATTTATTGCCCAGATTCAACCACATTGCTGTGGGTCTAGAGTCATATATAGGCCAGACCAGGCCAGGGCATTGGCTTTCCTTTCCATAGTGAACCAGTTGAGTTTTTCCCCTGACAGTCAATACCAGCTTTGTGGCCACTGCTAGACAGTTACTTGCAAATTGATTATTCAAGTGCCACCATCTGCCATTGACAGGATTTGAACCCAGGTCCATTATCTTGGTCTCCAGATTAATTGTCTAGCGATAATACCATGATGCTGTTGCCTCCTCTGGGCTATTGCACTAAACTAACCCAGGCACAGTGCTAGCAGCATTCAGCTTTGCACAACAAACCGCTGTTGGGGGTCTCTTGGCTGGGCTTTAAGTCAGAATCGAGATTGGGTTCGGGGCAGTTGCCGAAACAGATCCACTGCCCAGAGATAGCATTCCCATTTACAAAAAATAAAGGCACCATTTGGTCAAACATTTTGCCTTAAACTTAAACCTGTTAAGGTTGAAGAAGTGAATTACATCTTCCACACCACCAAGTAGAAAACATTGATACAATGACAACCAAGGCTCATAGCATTACAATGGCCTCGAGAGCTAAATTAGAAGCTGCTTATTATCATTTCCAACAGAAAGTCCACATTCTAAGGCAAGCGTGCAAGCGTTTGTACAGCAGCTAGGTTAGAGTTGGTCAGGCTCGGGGGTTAAAGGGTTAACTGAAATTATCAGCAGAACAGTAAGTAAATGAGTGAGCAGGCAGGTAAGTGCGAAAACAGCTGACTGGGTGAGTAGCTTTGCCAAAAGCCAAACAAACGGTGTAACACTTTCCAGAACATTCTCATGCAGTCAAGCGTGCATTTCTGTGTTACTTGGGTGGATACTGAGCAAATGGAGCGTCTTCACTTAAGCTGTTCTGAAAGAACCAAAATGGAAATGGGTGTTAAGTATTTCATTTGACAGTCAGACATGCAAAGTACCCCCCACGCCCACCTCCATCTACAGGCAAGGAGTCCCCCATGCCCACCTCCATCCACAGGCAAAGTGCCCCCTATACCCACCTCCATCCACATGCAAAGTGCCCCCCACGCCCACCTCCATCCACAGGCAAAGTACCCCCACGCCCACCTCCATCTACAGGCAAAGTACCCCCACGCCCACCTCCATCTACAGGCAAAGTACCCCCACGCCCACCTCCATCCACAGGCAAAGTGTCCCCCACACCCACCTCCATCCACAGGCAAAGTGTCCCCCACACCCACCTCCATCCACAGGTAAGGTGTCCCCCACACCCACCTCCATCCACAGGCAAAGTGTCCCCCACACCCACCTCCATCCACAGGCAAAGTGTCCCCCACGCCCACCTCCATCCACAGGTAAGGTGTCCCCCACGCCCACCTCCATCCACAGGTAAGGTGTCCCCCACACCCACCTCCATCCACAGGCAAAGTGCCCCTACACCCACCTCCATCCACAGGCAAAGTACCCCCTATACCCACCTCCATCCACAGGCAGTTGGTGGACAAGGGGCAGTCTCTACCCATCTTCCCCAAAGAGTTCAAGTGGGTGCTCCAACAATATGATGGTCAACGAGAAGCAGATAAATAGATGTGGACTAACTAGGTAACTCCAGTTTGAGGTTTTGTTATTCAGTCGCAGGATGTGGGTGTTGCTAGCTAGGTCAGCACTGATTGCAACATCCCTAATTGCCCAGAGGACAGTTAAGAGCCGAGAAGTGAGGCATTTGAAAAGTACAGCAGGTCAGGCAGCATCCAAGAAGCAGGAGAGTCGACGTTTCGGGCAAAAGCCCTTCATCAGGGCTTATGCTCGAAATGTCGACTTTCCTGCTCCTCGGATGCTGCCTGACTTGTTGTGCTTTCCAGCGCCACACTTTTGGACTCTAATCGCCATCATCTGCAGTCCTCACTTTCTCCCAGAGTGTAGTTAAGAGTCAACTGCATTGCTATGGGTCTGGAGTCACATAGTGACCAAACCAGGTCAGGATGGCAATTTCCTTCCCTAAAGGTCATTCGTTTTTATGATGATCAATATCATTAAGCTCTTAATTCCAGATATTTAAGAAAAGAAAATCTATGTTCTATCAAAGAATAGATTCAAACACAGATCTCCAGAATTTCCTGCAACAATACAACTAGAACATTGTCTCCTCACTTGAAGACATGAAGGTGGTGGAAGGTGAAGAGTGCTTTGACTTTCAGTCTCGGGAAGGAATGAGTTGGAGCAAGATGCAAGTCTGTGACTCAATCAGTGAGGAAGCACAGGATGGGCTATTTAGTGCAGCTCAACTGTCAGAAAGGCTAACATCACACACAGAAACAAGTTTAGGGATGAGAAATTGGGGATTTGCTACCAGACAATAATCATAGAGTTTCAGAATGAGACAGACAAAGATTTTATTCTTGTCACCAGGAAACTTGTGGGAAGAATCTAAATTTAGTAACCAGAAATAAAAATTTATAATAAACCAATCGGAAATTCAGGAAAAGCCAGCCAGTAAGAATGGGAAGCTTTGATCAAGGCAAATTGTTTTGATACATTTATTTGGAAGCTGGCTAAAGAAGGGAGTGAAGAACAAATGTTTGTGTTGAGGAGGTGATGGAGGTATGGAGATGGAGATGGAGGATCAGAAAGACCAGCATAGAGCATATGGACTGAATACCCTGTTTCTGACTATAAATTCTTTGCCAAGTACAAGTGTGGAATAGGAAAAGCTTGCCCAGATACAGCAGCAGAATTCAAATCTTGGAGCCAACATGACTGAATTAATTGCATTATTGTACATGACATTTTACATCAGGTTTTCTCCTCAAATGTGGGACTCGTATGGAGAAAGAATTGAAAATATCAGCTGTGCATCTGTCGGGACTGAGACAGGAATGTGGAAATAACTTCTTTGAAAGTTTACTGTTTGAGCAGGTTGAATTGATCCCATGTTTATCGCTGATCTATTTTCCAAAGGGTGCAGTATTAATTTATTCTGATAGGGTGCAGCATTGTCCTAATGGAGAAGAGGTGATATCCCAATGCAACGACAGCATCTGCCAAAACACAGCGGTATACCATGTGGGGGATTGGCTGGCAGGAGTGAGCATGACTCCTCCCATGGTCAGAATGCCAAGAGCACCACAAGGAGGCACTTTCTCCTATTCCTTGTCGTCTATAAAATCTCCTGGGAACAACAGAGAAAGCTCAAAAAGAGAAAGTTCAGACCAGTACCGAGAAATAATTGATCTCAAAAATGCTTCATAAATGAACGAAACCAGCTCAGAGGAGGGTAAAAGATTCAACCAGTCTGGGGCTGTTTCCTCCAGAAAAGAGGAGATGAACTTATGAGGGTCTTTAGAATTACGAAGAAAGTTTTTTAAAAAAATATCAAGGATGTGGGAGTCACTAGCTTGGTCAGTGAGGGGGAGGGTGGAGGTGAGAGAGAGGGAATCATAAATAAACAACAAACATCTCTATATCCAGTCAGAAAAATGTCTTTACCAGCAGAGTACTGCGAATGAGGAAATTGTTGCACTGGGATTGTTTGAGGTGAATAGGATAAAACAGGTTTGTTCAATAGACAACCATGTGACCCATCGGGGGATCCTATGTCACATAGGTATAGAGATGTTTGTTGTTTATTTATGATTCCCTCTCTCTCACCTCCACCCTCCCCCTCACTGACCAAGCTAGTGACTCCCACATCCTTGATATTTTTAAAAAAAACTTTCTTCGTAATTCTAAAGACCCTCATAAGTTCATCTCCTCTTTTCTGGAGGAAACAGCCCCAGACTGGTTGAATCTTTCACTGGGTGATCCTGTGTGATCTATCGAGGGGTCCTGTGTGATCCACTGGAGGATCCCGTGTGTCCCACTGGGATTTCCTGTGTGATTCACTGAGTGGTATTGTCTAATCCATTGAGGGATCCTGTGTGATCCACTAAGCCATTGCTCAAAATGACAGGTGAATGTCACCGGAATATTTTTGAAAGGAGCTGCTGCTCCAATAGGGGCCAGAGAGTTGGGGGGAGGGGGGGGGGAGTGATATGGTGGGTGGGGGGGGGGGGGGGGGGGGGGAGGGCAGGAGGTGTGAGGCAGTCTGGCCTGGTTTGGAGGCGGCAGGAGTGGGAGATGATTGGCTGAGAGCAGGGAGACTGGGTGGTCACAAAGAGCAGTGATAGCAACTACATCAGCATCGATGACAGCCAGAGGGTTAGACTGGGCTGGAGGAAACAACTGCTTATACCTTCACAACACAGCTCCCCAGCATCAGCAACCCTCGTGGGTATGAGGTGACTGACAGTGAGTGTGTGACTGGGTGGAAGGGTGAGTGAGTGTGGGTGAGTGTGACTGGGTGAGTGGAGGAGTGGGGGTGAGAGATAAATGAACCTTAATACCAGGAAAGAGTCATTGGGTAGAAAACTATAAAGAATTATAGGGATTAAACAGCTGAGGAGAGACAAGGGAAAGATGTGATTAAGCACTAAACGTTTGAGATAAAGTAGAGCTGGAGTAAAGGGTCAGAAGCATAATCAGAATAAAGGAACATCGGTTTATAAAGGATTTACTGCATGGAAACAGCATAATTAGTCTGTGCTTGTGTTTACACCCAACACCTCTCTCCTCTTACCTTTCTTTCTCTCACACTCTCACCCTCTCAGCATTGATCTCTTTCTCAGTCACCATTGTCTAGCTTCCCTTAAGTGCGTATTGTAGAAATGAGTTGCACCTTCTCACCTCTCTCTTGGTAAAAATGTTGGCCCCGAACTCCCAACTGGATTGGATTGTGACAACCATGGATTTATGAAGCCTAGTTTTAGTCTCATCCACACCGTCTCTATGTCTACCCAATCAAAAGCCTTTGTAATTTTCAATGTCTCTATCAAATTGCCCTCGGCGCACTCTGTCTTTAATGCAGGAAAGAGCTCCTGCCTTCTCAGTGTTATCTGATGGGTAAAACCTCATAGTTCTGGTGTTATCCCAGTTAGAGTTAACCCTTGATCAAAAGACACGAGTAACATTTCTCTCAGGTTGATAGGTTTTTGACAGCCCAGCTAACTATATCCAAGCTCAATGTTCTTTGATATTAATAACATAAAATGTCTTGTGCGCAATGGGAGATTATAGACACTCTTCATAAAGACAGTCCAGAGCTTATTATAGAGTCAAACAGCATCTTTACAACCATCTAAGAAGTGCATAAACAAACATTCGAAAGCCTTCGTCAGCCCCCTGCCCCAAACAAGACACTCCTATTGGTCTGGTTAAAATCAGTAGATAGTATTTGTTCCTGCTATAAAAGACTAATAGCGACCCATCGTCTGTTGAATTAAACAACTTGTAACTGAGCAACCACATACTTCCAATTTTATAAACAGCACCTTGTGGGAATGGAGCACTTTGCCAATTCTGAGATGAAATGCTGATTATGCTAATTACCTTCAGTCAGGTGATGTTCTGGCTAAAGAGTTCCCTTAAAGGGGATGTGAGGGCCACGTCACAGCTCAACCCAATGCTACATTGTCATGACAGAATATTGAAGAAATAAAACCAGGAACAGACCATTCAGCCCTTTTGAGCCTTCACCACTACTCTCTAGATTACAACGGATCTCTTCTTCCTCAAATCCATTTCCCAAAAACTTTGATTCCCTCATTGCCCAAAAATCTATCAGCCTCAGTCCAAGGGACATAGGAACAGGAGAAGGCCATGCAGCCTCTCAGCAGTGGGGGTGGCACAGTGGCTAGCACTGCTGCCTCACAGCGCCAGGGACCTGGGTTCCATTCCAGCCTCTGGAAACTCTGTGTGGAGTTTGCACATTCTCCCCGTGTCTATGTGGGTTTCCTCTGGGTGCTCCAGTTTCCTCCCACAGTCCAAAGATGTGCAGGTTAGGTGAACTAGCCATGCTAAATTGCCTATAACATCCAGGGGTGTGCATGCTAAGTGGATTAGCCATGGGAAATGTAGGGTTGCAGGGATCGGGTAAGGGGTCGGTGTGGATGGGAAACTCTTTGGTGGGTCAGTGTGAACTTGATGGGCTGAATGGCCTGCTTCCACACTGTAGGGATTCTATGTTGAGCTGCCATTCAATGAGATCATGGCTGATCTGTGGCCTAACTCCATATCCCTTGGTCCATATCCCTTCAAACCTTTGCTTTACGAAAAAAAAATCTATCTCAGGTGTAAAATTAACAAAGGATCCCATATTGATTGCGTCTATTTCTCTACCAGTCTTTGTGTGTAGAAGTGCTTCCTAACATTGCTCCTGAACTAGTTTGGCCCTAACTAGTTTGGCAGCACAATGGCTCAGTGGTTAGCACTGCTGCCTCACAGCACCAAGGTTCCAGGTTCGATTCCAACCTCGGGCAACTGTCTGTGTGGAGTTTGTACATTCTCCCAGTGTCTGTGTGGGTTTCCTCCTACAGTCCAAAAATGTGCAGGTTAGGTGAATTGGCTATGCCAAATTGCCCATAGTGTTAGGTAATTAGTCAGAGGGGAAGAAAGGGGTTTGGGTGGGCAACTGTTCAGAGGGTCGGTGTGGATTTGTTGGGGTGAAGGGCCTGTTTCCACACTGTAGGGAATCTAATCTAATTCAAAGACTCTGCCCTGTAGTTCTAGGATTCTCAACCATTAGAAATAGTTTACCTTCATCTGCGCTGTTATTATCTTGAACGCTTGAAGACTTGTGTTCAACAATTGCAGATCCATTGGAGTGGGGTGTTCCGAAGATTCACAATCCTCTTAGTTAAGACTTTCCCCCTCACGTCAAGCTTCAATCCTCTGATCCTGAAGCTATGACCCAGTGTTCTACACTCTACACCTCACAGAAAGAACCCCTCAGCATTTACCCTAGAAAGCCCTTTCAGTGCTTTACACCTTTCTATGCATCCACTGCACATTGTTTTGAAATTACAGAGAATATAGGGCTATTGTATTCAATGTCAGGATGTTGGGTAGTTAGGAATGGAAAAAGAACCCCTGAAAACAAAAATAAAAGTCCCCACAAATCAAAGCATAACCTCAAGAAAATCCTGAGAAGAGCCTTTGAAAAATTATAAAATATTTTGACTGGATGGTTCATTTCCAGATGTTTCGTCACCATACTAGGGAACATCTTCAGTGAGCCTCCGGATGAAGTCAGGCTTTATGTTACCTAGTATGGTGATGAAATGTCTGAAAATGAACCTTCTAGCTCAGCGAGCAAACCTATATCCAGAACCTCAACTTGAGCTACAAATCTTCTCAAAACTCACTAATATTTTGACTCATGAAAACACAAATGTGCAAATGTAACTTAATGTAAGAGAAGCAAAAGTGGTTCAAGGAAAATGATTTGACTCACTGAACCACTGGGATTTGGAATGCAGCACCTGAGACTGTGGTGGAGGCAGATTCAAACAAGGCTGTCAAAAGGGAGTCCCATAGTTATCAGACAAGGAACAGAGTGTAAGGTTACCAGGTGATGATGACAACTGGGCGAGTTGCACATCTGAAGGGATGTTGCTGTCACAATGGGCCGAATGGCCTCCTTCTGCACAGAAAAGTCTATGATTCTGTGAATTGATAGTCATCTAATTAGATAGCAAAGAGCCTTGTTTGCTTTCCAATTGTTTGTGGGGAATGGCAGGTGCTGTAAAATGGGGCATGTCAGTTGACTTATGGTGGGAGTGCATGTGAGGGAGGGGAGCAATCATTGGAGAGAGAGGTCTGTCCGAAACAACCTTTCTAGAAATACGTCCAACTACAGGCAGCAACTTGCAGCAGCCCCAGCTGGGAACATTGACCACAGCACAAACCGGAAATCTCATCTGGGATCTTCCTTGGCTAGGAGCCCCTTCTAACCCATTGCTGGCCCCACAATGCACCTCAGGCACTCATTTAATTCCTTCGGTTCTGGATCCCAAGTTGATCTATGGGAAAAATGCTGTGAAACTTGAAAGGGTTCAGAAAAGGTTTACAAGGATATTGCCAGGGTTGGAGGGTTTGAGCTATAGGAAGAGGCTGAATAGGCTGGGGCTGTTTTCTCTGGAGCATAGGAAGCTGAGGGTTGACCTTATCGAGGTTTATAAAATCGTGAGAGGCATGGATAGGATAAATAGACAAAGTCTTTTCTCTAGGGAGTCCAGAACTAGAGGACATAGGTTTAGGGTGAGAGGCGAAAGATTTAAAAGGGACCGAAGAGCAACTTTTTCATGCAGAGGGTGGTACGTGTTTGGAATGAGCTGCCAGAGGAAGTGGTGGAGGCTGGTACAATTGCAGCATTTAAAAGGCATCTGGATGGGAATATGAATAGGAAGGGTTTAGAGGGATATGGTCTAAGTGCTGCGCGGCACGGTGGCTCAGTGGTTAGCACTGCTGTCTCACAGCACCTGGGACCCAGGTTGATTCCACCCTCGGGTGACTGTCTGTGTGGAGTTTGCAACGTTCTCCCTGTGTCTGTGTGGGTTTCCTCCGCGTGCTCTGGTTTCCTCCCACAATCCAAAGATCTGCAGGTTAGGGTGAATTGGCCATGCTAAATTGCCCATAGTGTTCAGGGATATGCAAGTTAGGTGCATTAGTCAGGGGAAATGTTGAATAATAGAGATGGGGATAGGTGTGGGTGGGTTTGTTTTTGGAGGGTCGATGTGGACTTGTTGGACCAACCGGACTGTTTTCACACTGTAGGGATTGTGTGGTTCTAAATAGGGCTAGATTAATTTAGGATATCTGGTTAGCATGACAAGTTGGACTGAAGGGTCTGATTCTGTGCTGTACATCTCTGTGACTCTATGATCTCTCTGTATATAAAGAAATAAGATGAAGCAGTGAACTGCTGAGTCACATGATTCAATAGGAACATACCAGGAAAGGGAGATTAGTGAACATAAGGTCAAATGAACATATTGCGGGAGCCAGAAGTGAAACCAACAGCTTCTGGCACAAATCCAACATCAACAAGGGTGTGTGTGCCCAGGTGAAATTGGTATAGGCTGATTCCACTGTTTAAATGGTGAGGCAGGTTCCTTGCAAATATTACATCAGTCAGTTTTTGTCTCAAAATCTAACCCATTTTTATTTTTTGCAAAGATCAGAGATTGACTCATGTTGCCACAGTGGGAGGGATTAGTGAAATAATCTATTTTTAAATTTCTCTCATGAGATGTCAGTGACACTGGCTAGGACAACATTTATTGCCTGTCCCTAGTTGCCCCTTGAGAAGGTGGGAGGTGAGCTGCCTTTCTGAATCACTGCAGTCCATGTGCTGTAGGTAGATCTACAATGCCCTTAAGGAGGGAATTCCAGGATTTTGACCCAGTGACGGTGAAGGAGGTGGTACTTCCATGTATTCGCTGCCTCAGATGTATTTTGTGACATTTAGTGTGCACACACAAAAATATACACACATGTATGCACATGCAGATACAGACACATGCACGTATACACACACATGCATGTATATACACACAGATACAGACAGATAGACACGTGCATGTATATATACACACAGATACAGACACATGCACGTATACACACACATGCATGTATATACACACAGATACAGACAGATAGACACGTGCATGTATATATACACACAGATACAGACACATGCATGTACATGCACACACAGATACAGACATATGCACATACACACGCACACGTAGATACTGATAGATGTACATACACACACATGCAAACACACATGCAGATACAGATACATGCACGTACACACATGCAGATATAGACACATGCATGTATACACACACACTCAGTACATACAGATACATAAACCAAAACTATGTGTACATGCAGAGGTTCATACAGCCGACACACACACACACATTATACCCACATCTAGTCTGGGTCTGAGGCATAGGGACATTCAATAACAATAAACTCTACATGCCAGAGACAGATATAAACACAAGAACATACATCGAGGTATCTGCACACCAAAATCAATTTGACATACATACCATCGGCAATTCCTGAAGTCGTTTAAACTCCGGTTTCCCTTGCTGTGAATATTTCACTGCAGTAACGAGTAACCCAATGAGTAAAATTGCCACCAGAATTACAATAAGAGCAATCAGGCCAGGGTCTAGGGTATGGTGTCCTGGGGAATAGATGGAATAAAGATGGAACTAAATTACACAGGCAAAACAAAGCAACAGATGGGACACACAGACAGATCAAGTACATGCACACACACACAGTCATGGGCTCATGACTGGCAAGTAGTGTTTCATGAAAACTACATTGTTATATAAGACCTTTCAGGAACAAAATGGAGAAAGAGACATCATGATGATCTGGTGACTAGGATGGCACGGTGGCTCAGTCGTTAGCAATGCTGACTCACAGCACCAGGGTTCTAGGTTCAATTCCAGTCTCAGACAACTGTCTGTGTGGAGTTTGCACGTTCTCCCCGTGTCTGCGTGGGTTTCCTCCGGGTGCTCCGGTTTCCTCCCACTGTCCAAAGATATGCAGGTCAGGTGGGCGGCACGGTGGCACAGTGGTTAGCACTGCTGCCTCACAGCGCCAGAGACCCGGGTTCAATTCCCACCTCAGGCGACTGACTGTGTGGAGTTTGCACGTTCTCCCCGTGTCTGCGTGGGTTTCCTCCGGGTGCTCCGGTTTCCTCCCACAGTCCAAAGATGTGCAGGTTAGGTGAATTGGCCATGCTAAATTGCCCGTAGTGTTAGGTAAGGGGTAAATATAGATGTAGGGGTATGGGTGGGTTGCGCTTCGGCGGGGCGGTGTGGACTTATTGGGCCGAAGGGCCTGTTTCCATACTGTAAGTAATCTAATCTAATCTAATCTAATAGGTGAACTGACCATGTTAAATTGCCCACAGTGTTAACATACTAACCTCTCACTTCCTTCATCCATGTTCCTGCAGTTTCCATCATCTATATTCCTATTGCTTTGTTTATTTATACTCCTATGAATATAACACTAGTTATAACCTAGTATTAGGTGCATTAGTCAGAGGGAAATGGGTCTGGGTTGGTTACTCTTCAGAGGGTCGGTGTGGACTTGTTGGGCCGAAGGGCCTGTTTTCACACTGTAGGGAATCTAATCTAATCTAAATGTCATGAGTAATTCACAAAACAATAGTAACTGATGTTGTGAAACTTGAAAGGGTTCAGAAAAGATTTACAAAGATGTTGCCAGGGTTGGAGTGTTTGAGCTATAAGGAGAGGCTGAATAGACTGTTGTTATTTTCCTTGGAGTGTCAGAGGCTGAGGGTATAAAACCATGAGGTCATAGATAGGTTAAATAGACAAGGTCTTTTTCCTAAAGTGGGGGAATCCAAAACTAGAGGGCATAGGTTTAAGATGAGGGGAAAGATATAAAGGGAGCAAAGGGGCAACTTTTTCACATAGAGGGTGGTACATGTATGGAATGAGCTGCTTGAGGAGGTGGTGGAAGCTGGTACAGTTGCAATATTTCATCTGGATGGATATATGAATAGATATCTGGTCGGCATAGAAGAGATGGAGCAAAGGAACTGCTCCCATGCTGTACAGCTCAATGACTCTATGGTTTATAACAGTGAGTTGACGGTTCAGTCACATTCATTATTAATCATTTATTCCTGGAGAAAGGTCTTATTGGACTCAAAATCTTAACTCTGCTTCTGTCTCAACAAGTGCTGCCAGACCTGCTGAGTTCTCTCTGGGTTTGTTTCAATTAATCACTGGGACCAGACATTCTGGGGAGTAACAATCTCTCAGATTGCCAAACTGATCCCTTCTGTGTTTCTGAGAGGAGACTCCTGCACGGGGCTCCATGAGAAATGTGGAGCCAGCCATACTTCCATTCTGACAGTTTTCACATGGTGTACATCTTCCAGACAAAGGCAAACTCGGCCCCCTTTATACACAGGCAGTGTCGTATTCCGCAATGTGACCCCCGCAAACTCAGCCCCCTTTATACACAGGCAGTGTCATATTCTGCAATTTGAACGTGCTGATAGTCAGCTTCTGTCAAAAGGTAAATACACAAGATATAAAGGTAGAGGGGTCTCGTAGAGGGGTTGGGTCCTGGGAGTTGTAAGGGGTATGGGGAAGTGTGGACGTGCGTAAGGTAAGCTTGGCGCCTGTTTAATAGCTACTCAACATTTAGCCAGGATACTTAATAGTCTAATGTTGCCTGAGTAACTATTATACTTGAATTCATGGGGACCTTCTGAACTATCTGATTAAAATCGAGTTTTTATTTTAGAGGGTTTTATGTGGAGAGAAATTGTCAGGAGGGAAGTTGAATTTCCCTGGAAGTTCCTTTGGAGTGTGTTACATAGGAGATTTGGAAGGTCCCCACATACATCTATCTATTCTGGGACAGGGTTCCTACATACACCTATCCATCCTGGGACAGTAAATCTGACCAGCTGAAAATCTGCCCTTCTTCAACTGAAGAATTGATGTTAGATTCAAAACATCAACTTTTGTTTCTGTTCTCTCCACAGATACTGAATTTCTTCAGCACTGTATTTTTATTCAGGTTTCCAGTTGCTGCAGGATTTTGCTCTTTCTTTGTGATCAAGTTTAAATCCTGTATCCAATGTTGGTGCCCACATGTACCCAGTGAGGACCAGGCCTTGGACTGGTGCACAGGTGAGTAACTTCTGGTGTGAAGCATCTTAATTATTGAGATCGGAAAAAATCATCAGAACTATACACTTTAAAGCAGGGTGGACTAAGGAGAGGTCTGAATTGGTGTTGAGGAAGGGAACAGCTTATGTTCAATTGATAGCTCTATTTAAACAGGTTAAAGAGGGTCTGCTCAAGTTGTGATACACACATGAGATAGTAGAGAAGAGAGAAAGGTTTGCCCACTGGCTGAGATGATGTAAGAGAGAAAAAGACTTGGCTGGGCTTGCTTGGCCTGGGTCTGCTACATGAATTAATATTAAGCGATTTCTTCACATTTGGAAATCCTTCCATCACTGTTTACGTTCAAACATAGGAGTTAGCAGCAAGAAAAGGCCTCTGCACACTCCATAGAGGAAAGAAAGTCAGGGCCAATGTTGCATTGGTTGGTGTTGAGAGAGTTCAATTACTAACCTGTGGAATTCACAATGGCAGTGGAGGTCTCCACTGTGCTTGCACTGGGGCTTTGAGTCAATAGAGAGGTAGAGGTGGCAATGCTGGTCTGACTGTCGACAGTCTTTGGGGTGCCAGTTCCATTCAATGTCACCACAGTGTTGTCTACAACTGTGGTCATACTTTCTGATCCATTGAGTGGAGCAGCTGTTGTTACAGTGGGCACTCTTGTTGAGTTAGCGGTTGTTGAATTAGGCAGTCCCGTTGAGTTGGTGGTGGTTGCATTAGGCAGTCCTGTTGAGTTGGTGGTAGCTGCATTAGGCAGTCCCGTTGGGTTGGTGGTGGTTGCATTAGGTAGTCCTGTTGAGTTGGTGGTGGTTGCATTAGGCAGTCCCGTTGGGTTGGTGGTGGTTGCATTAGGTAGTCCTGTTGAGTTGGTGGTTGATACCACACTGGGTGCTTGAGTTATGCTGCTGCTTGTTGCAACAGTGGTCAAGGACTTGCTCTCCATTGTGGTTGATTGAGCTGGAGGGGGAGTAGAACCTGAGGAAATAAAACCAAAGTAAGTCTCAGTAAGTCCCCAATTCATCAAAGGGGTGCTAGCCACCAAAACAAGGCATACCCTTAACCAGAAGCAGCAGATGTGGAGTGATGATAACCTGGCATTCACACACGTTTAGAAAGTCAGGAAAACATCCCATGGTGCATCACTGGTATGTTCTCAAACAAGATTTGACACCAAATGTGGAAAATATTAGTAGAATTGGCCAAACGATTGGTCATAGATAGGTCTCTTAAAGTGAGGCAGTGAGATTTAAGAAATCCAGCAGCCAATTCTCACTGAGCAACTGTTTCACTCACAGTCATCTTTATATTGAATTAAGCAGCAAAAGACTTTCAAAGACTGAAGGATGTTATTGTAAATTTATAATTTAGTGCACACATCAATTTCCATCTTTTTCTGTCCAAATGACAGGGGATGATTGGGGAAGAAGTCAGATTGTTTGTTTTAAATAAACTTATCACTGGATTTAAATCCAATTAATGAATCACAAACACCAGGGGCAGTGTAACATGAACAAAAACCAAACAAGCAGAGGCAGTAAAGCAGCGGATTAAATCAAAATGGTGTTGATGGGAAATATAATGGACCCAACCTCCTTGGTGCCCTGCCTCTACTCAAATACTTCAAGTTTACCAGTGAGCACCACATGCTCTCTCTCCAAGGATACCCTGACATGAACCTAACCATAAAAGATGGAGTGTTTTTCCTTTTGGTTTCGACAGCCTGAAATCTGTATAATTGGCCATATCACCACTCTGGTTAAACTGAAGAATTATCATGATCCGTGGAGGAAGTGGCTGTTGAGGTAACATTCTGGAGCAGGGTTTGTTATGAGAAGATCAGTGCAAGGATGGGATTAGATTGGAACTGTTGTGGCCCTCCAGTCTCCCTCAGGGTCTTTAATCCTGAATGTCTTGATTTGTTCAATCAACTTCTAGATATTTTTATCAACTGCTCAGGTTTGTTATGGAGGAAGCGTGTCTTCTGGACAGCTTGGTTTCTTTCTATTCCGTCCTGCGATGCCATTACACACCTATAAATAATTTTTATTACTAGCTAAATCACCAATGTTTCTCATTGAAAGAACAATGTACAAGTCAGAATTCAGCTGTTTCATACTTTCGAATGAACATACTCAGGGATATTGGAGTCGAGAGTGTGGTGCTGGAAAAGCAGAGCAGGCCAGGTAGCATCCGAGGAGCAGGAGAGTCAATGTTTCATCAAGGCTTTTGCAGCATCAAATCTTGACTCCAATCTCCAGCATCTGCAGTCCTCCATTTCATCAATGCGCAGGGATATTGTAATGCACCTCCGGTGCAGGTGAGACTCGAACCTAGCCCTCCTGGTCCAGAGGCAGGGACACACAAGTCCCCTTTTGAGAGCACTGTGTGAAAATTTCATTGCGGTTTGTATGTGTTTCTCAATCATAAGACAGGCTGTACAACACAGTGTGAGTCAACTGGGCGGTGACATTTAACCTGAGGGTTACCAAGCCTCAGGAGAGAAGGTGGGACCTTTGTGGTGACCTCTCAGCGGGTGTGAGAATTGAACCTGCACTGTTGGTGTCCTTAGCAGTAAACTAGCTAGCTGAGCAAATCTACCCCTCCCCCTTCACTGAACCTGATTCAGCTCTTTACTTCTTCATCTAATATCCACCCCCTCCCCCCACCCCGCCCCACCGTGTTCACAACTGAAACTCTGGTTCAAGGTTCAGTAACTGAGTTCCATCCGATGTTATGGTGGGATTTGAACTCAAACATCTAAACATTAGTCTGGGGCTCGAGGATATGACTTGAGTGACATCATCATTACACCACTCTTTCCCCCAGCGTTCAGCTTCTTTTTTCTGTTTTTATATCCAGAGTGCTCCTACACATAACTGAATGTTTTTCCTCTCCATCACCAAATTGCCCATGGATTTTTTTCACACCTATTAACCATTGGCCATGCTAAATTGCCCATAGTGTTAGGTGCATTAGTCAGAGAGAAATGGGTCTGGGTGGGTTACTCTTCGGAGGGTTGGTGTGAACTGGTTGGGCCAAAGGGCCTGCTTTCACACTGTAGGGAATCTAATCTAATCTAACCCCAATCAATAAATCACTTGTGTTTTTCAAATGATTAATTTACACACAACGCCCATCAAGGGGGATTGCAACACCTCACAGGTGAGGGAGAGGTGGGGGTGGGATTAAATCAGAATGGAGTTGGAAGGGGAGGTAGAGTACTCTCCCCCTGCAGTGTCCATCTCTCTCACTAGAGACTGGGGTATTGGTGAACACCATGTGCTCCCTCTTCAAGGACAAAGAGGGGCAGAGAGTCAGCAGCTATGATCCTCTCCACAGCTCACTGCCTGGACCTGCTAATGGCCAACCTGGCCAGTTCCAGGGGCAGACCCATAGAAGATCTTCTGACTTGCTCATACCATTCCACATCAAATCCCCAAAGATCAGGAGCATGTGGCTGAAGTATAATCAAATGCATTGCAAAAGATTTTTCAAATAAGTCAAAGGGTTGTGCAATCGCCCACAAGAACTCAACTCTTAAATACAAAGTCCATTGAACACTATCTGTTCCCAATTAACTCTGGAACTGATGTTTGTTGGAGTCTTAAAGGGACATATATTTCTAACTTTAACAGCGGGATTCGACAGACACTAATCTGACAATGCTGTGTTTTCACATTCTGTTAAAGTATAGACATTGGGCCTGGAGACCTGGAAGAACTCCCCATTGCTCGATTCTCACTCGAAGGTTAAAGGTCATCATTACTATAATAAAACAAAGAATTACAGATGTTGGAGATCTAAAACAAAAACAGAAATTGCTGGAGAAACTCAACTGGTTTGGCAATATATGTGGAGCGAAATAGAGCTAACAGTTGTGAAGATGTGTCTCTGAACCTGAAACATTAACTCTGTTTTTCTCTCTCCATAGATGCTGCCAGACTTGTTGAGTTTCTCCAGCACTTTCTGGTTTCATTTCATTATTACTGTTCTGTAAAGCCTCCAACATGCAATTTAACTGTTTGCATGCAAACCTATTAAATTCTGATAGGATTACACTATGTTAAATGCTGGAAGGATATTCCTAATAAGGGGCCACAGGCTAGTTATATGGGTTAAGCCATGTTGGACTGAGCTGAGGAGAAATTTCTTCACTCAGAGACTGGGGAGCCGTGGGAATTCCCTACCACAGAAAGTGGCTGATGCCAAACCATTGAATGTTTTTGGGAAGGAGTTATACATAGTTCTTAGGATTAAAGGGACCAAAGGGTATGGGTAGACAGTGAGAACAAGGGACTGAGGCTGATGGTCAGCTGTGATCATAATGAACAGTGGAGCAGGTTCAAAGAGACAAATGGCCTATTTCTACTCCTATATTCTATGTTTTTCTCTCTGCAGGTGTTACCAGATGCGCTGGAAAATTCCATGTTAACATATGTACAAAGTCAGAGATCACACACCACGTTACAGTCCAAGAGGTTTATTTGAAATCACAAGCTTACGGAGTGCTGACATCACCTGATGAAGCAGCACTGCTTCAAAAGCCTGTGATTTCAAATAAACCTGTTGGACTGTGACCCGTTGTTGTGTGGTTTCTAATCTTGTCCACCCCAGTCCAACACCGGCTCCTCCATATCACAATATACAAACAAGAAGGTGTAGGCCACTTGACCCTTCAAACCTGCTTGCCCATTCAATTTGATCATGACTGGTCTGATTTTAACCTCAAATCCATGTTCCCGCCTGCCTCCGATAACCTTTCACTCCTTATTTGCTTTGTATGTGGAATGAGCTGCCAGAAGAAGTTGTGAATGCAGGTACAGTTACAACATTTAAAAGACATTTGGATGGGTACAGAATGGGAAGGATTTAGAGGGATTTGGGCTATATGCAGGCAGCTGGTTCGAGTTTAATTTGGGAAACATGGTCGGCATGGACGAATTGTACTGAAGGGTCTGTTTCCGTGCTGTATGATCTATGACGACGACACATAAACCTCCAACTTAAAAAATATTCAAAGACTCATGACAGTCTGAGACAAGAGAAGTCTGTTAAATCAGTGACCACCCCCCACCCCAATTTTTTATCAGTTAACCCTTATTCAAGAATCTTCCACAAGAGGAAATATTCTTTCCCGGTCAATGTCCCTCTGGATCATATATTTTTCAAACAAGTCACCTCTGACTTTTCTAAACACCAGGAGATACAAGCCCTGACCTGTCCAATCGTTCCTCATTATACAATCCACCCCTTCCAGGTATTAGTCTGGGAAACCTTCTCTGAAATATTTCCAACATCATTACATACTGCCTGAAAGGAGGTGACCAATACTCTGAACAAAACTGAACTTCCTGTTTTTATTTGGTTAAGGGACTTTTGAGTTTAAATCTTTAATTAAACATAAGACCCAATTGTTTAAATAATTACAATTTCCCTGCTATTTGTGAGATTGTGCCATTCACTACGACCGGTTTCATGTTCCAACAGCAACTCACTTTGAGGAAAAACGTTATTAACTGTGAAACATTTTGGAAAGTCTTTAGGTCATCAAGGTGTAATCAAGGGTCAATGTTTTTCTACTTATTTGTAGTGCATCCTGAACAGACTGTTAAATCACAGCAAGAGCAGATAGACTGGAAAAACATGATTGTGACCTCCACAGGATGCTTTCCTTTCACTTTATTACACACAGGGCCAAACAGTCCATTACCTGAGGCATTGTCTCAGAAGAAACAATGAAACCGATTGATTCCTGAGATGATCATAGAGTCATAGAGATGTACAGCGTGGAAACAGACCCTTCGGTCCAATTCATCCATGCTAACCAGATATCCCAACCCAATCTAGTCCCACCTGCCAGCACCCGGCCCATATCCCTCCAAACGCTTCCTATTCATATACCCAACTAAATGCCTTTTAAATGTTGCAATTGTACCAGCCTCCACCGTTTCCACTGGCAGCTCATTCCGTAAATGTACCACCCGCTGCATGAAACAGTTGCCCCTTAGGTCTCTTTTATATCTTTCCCCTCTCACCCTAAACCTATGCCCTCTAGTTCTGGACTCCCCGACCCCCAGGGAAAAGACTTTGTCTATTTATCCTATCCATGTCTCTCATGATTTTATAAACCTCCACAAGGTCATCCCTCAGCCTCCGACGATCCAGGGAAAACAGCCCTAGACCATTCAACCTCCCCCAATGGCTCAAATCCTCCAACCCTGGCAACATCCTTGTAAATCTTTTCTGAACTCTTTCAAGTTTCACAACATCTGTCCAGTAGGAAGGAGACCAGAATTGCAGGCAATATTCCAAAAGTGGCCTAACCAATGTCCTGTACAGCTGCAACATGACCTCCCAACTCCTGTACTCAATACTCTGACCAATAAAGAAAAGCATACCAAACGCCTTCTTCACTATCCTATCTACCTGCGACTCCACTTTCAAGGAGCTATGAACCTGCACTCCAAGGTCTCTTTGTTCAGCAACACTCCCTCGGACCTTACCATTAAGTGTATAAGTCCTGCTAAGATTTGGTTTCCCAAAATGCAGCACCTCACATTTATCTGAATTAAACTCCATCTGCCACTTCTCAGCCCATTGGCCCTTCTGGTCCAGATCCTGTTGTAATCTGAGGTAACCTTCTTCGCTGTCCACTACACCTCCAAATTTGGTGTCATCTGCAAACTTACTAATTGTACCTCTTATGCTCACATCCAAATCATTTATATAAATGATGGAAAGTAGTGGACCCAGCACCGATCCTTGTGGCACTCCACTGGTCACAGGCCTCCAGTCTAGAAAAACAGCCCTCCACCACAACCCTCTGTCTTCTACCTTTGAGCCTGTTCTGTATCCAAATGGCGAGCTCTCCCTGTATTCCATGAGATCTAACCTTGCTAAACAGTCTCCCATGGGGAACTTTGTCAAATGCATTACTGAAGTCAATATAGATCACACTTTCCTCTCCCCCTCATCAATCCTCTTTGTTACTTCAATAAACTCAAGTTTGTGAGACATGATTTCCCACACACAAAGCCATGTTGACTATCCCTAATCAGTCCCTGCCTTTCCAAATACATGCACATCCTGTCCCTCAGGATTCCCTCCAACAACTTGCCCACCACCGAGGTCAGGCTCACTGGTCTATCCCCTGACTTGTCCTTACTACCCTTCTTAAACAGTGGCACTACATTAGCCAATCTCCAGTCTTCAGGCACCTCACCTGTGACTATCGATGATCCAAGTAGCTCAGTAAGAGGCCCAGCAATCACTTCTCTAGCTTCCCACAGAGTTCCAGGATACACCTGATTAAGTTCTGGGGTTTATCCACTTTTATGCGTTTCAAACATCCAGCAATATTGCTCTGTAATATGGACATTTTTCAAGATGTTACCATTATTTCCCTACATTCTATATCTTCCATGTCCTTTTCCACAGTAAATACTGATGCAAAATACTCGATTAGTTTCTGCCCCATCTGTGGTTCCACACAAAGGCTGCCTTGTTGATCTTTGAGGGGTCCTATTCTCTCCCGAGTTACTGTTTTGTCTTTAATGCATTTGTAAAAACCCTTTGGATTCTCCTTCAGAAGGTCCAATGAAGACAGATTGAGATAAATAAGGGTCAGTACCCTCACAAGCCTTAGAAGGTGGTAAAGTGGTACAACAAAGGGAAAGTCATTATGATTCGACCAGGTGACCATATGGCTGCTCTCTCATTAGTGAGAGATGGCTGCTGGTGGTTCAACCTGAAGGTCACCACACCTCAGGTTTGGGGAGAGGTTGAGAAGGACAGTTTTATCAGGGTAACTTCAGCTGGTGCAGCAACTGAACCTATGAGGTTAGCCTCACTAAGTAGCTGTCCCTTAGGGTAGAGAGGGTGGATTCTGCTGTGTGGCTCCCTGAGCAGAGTGTCAAAGTCATTTGGCAGAATGCCCCATCACCAGAACTTTTCAACAAGCACCAAGGCTGGTGGTGAGAAGGGCACTACCCGTCAGATGCTGCCACTGCACATTGCACTCGAAGCGGCTGGGGAGGGGTAGAGACTGTCAGACATCTCCTTCTGGAATGTGCCTTTGTGAAGGGAATCTGGAGGAAGATGCAGTGGTTTGTGTCGAGGTTCATCCCGAGCAGCTCTGTGCCATGGGACTCTGTGCTCCACGGTCTGTTCCCTGAGGTGCACACCAAGACAAACATCGACTGTATCTGGAGGACTCAGTGAAAGTTGCTCTTTGGTCTGCCTGAACCTTGTTGGTCTCCTAGAGCAAGGAGCTAATCCCAACTGAGTGTCACAGTCTGGCACATTTCAAGGTCGAGGAATAAATGTTGCTTTGGAGCTGCTGCTAACACACAGTGGGGAAAGACCATTGTCTGAGGTCTTCCTGCTGAAATTAAATGAGGGTCCATTCAGTTATCAGACACTCCTAGTGCCTCAAGTATATGTAAATATTAATATTGTATGTGGAAGAGAGGGCTTTGGGTTTGTATAAGGTCAAACTCCAATAATTTGTGTGTTTACTTGATATTCAACTGTGCAGAACCAAACTGTTTTTGTGTCAATGTATACATACAAAGAGGTTGTTTTATGAATTAAGTATATTTTTGAATTTAAAAATACCAACTGTCCAGCCAACTCCGCTAACTGCAATATTATCACTCGCCTAACGATCCAGAGTCCCAGACTCTGCGGACCTGAGTTCACATCCCACTGTGGCGTTTGATGGAATTCAACTAATAAATCTATAATTAAAATGTAATATTAACAATAGAGACTTCAATAACTATAATCGATTCTTCTAAAGTCCTTGAGGGAAGGAAGCTGCCATCCTGACCTGGTCTGGCCTCGATGTGACTCCAGACCCACAGCAATGTCGCTGACAATAGACAATAGACAATAGACAATAGATGCAGGAGTAGGCCATTCAGCCCTTCGAGCCTGCACCGCCATTCAATATGATCATGGCTGATCATTCCCAATCAGTATCCTGTTCCAGCCTTATCTCCATAACCTCCATAACTCTGAACTGCCCTCAGACATGACCTAGCAAGCCACTCTGTTCAGGGACAATTAGGGATGGGCAACAAAAGCTGGCCTTGGCTGTGACACCTGTTCCCCATGAAAGAATAAAGAAAACTTATAACTGCTCAGGGCTTTGGCAAGGTGTCTGCAGGTTCTCCCTTAGCTGGGGGTTTCAAATCTCAGAGCAAGGCTTGGGCCGCACTGAGATAAGGAAACAGTTTTTTTTCATGTTCTTTCCATTACAACCCAGAGTTGGTTGTGTTCTGTTGGAATTCTCAACCCCAGAGAGTTGGTGATGCTAAGTCATAGAGTCATAGAGAAGTACAGCACGGAAACAGACCCTTCGGTCCAACTTGTCCACACCGACCAGATATTCTAAATTAATCTAGTCCCATTTGCCAGCACTTGGCCCATATCCCTCCAAACCCTTCCTATTCATATACCCATCCAGATGCCTTTTAAATGTTGCAATTGTACCAGCCTCCACCACTTCCTCTGGCAGCTAATTCCATACACGTACCACCCTCTGTGTGAAAATGTTGCCCCTTAGCTCCCTCTTAAATCTTTCCCCTCTCCACTTAAACCTATGCTCTCTAGTTCTGGACTCCCCCACCCCAGGGACTTTGGGGAGATGAAAGCCTAATGGTGTTATTGCTATACAAGTTTAATCCAAAAACTCAGTGAATGTTCTGGGGACATCAGTGAAAATATAAACTTATAGAATGTAACCCTATAGAGTGTAATCCTATATATTTTGCCGAGACTTCATTCCAGGCTTCACAATAAAAGCATTAAGCTTTAATTCTGGGAGTTGCCAGGAAGACCCAAGTGAGTTACTAATCCCAGGTCTAGAACATTAACACCACCTTTTCACTCATTTTTAAAAACACACCCTGACGTTAGACCGCGATAACAACCCCTTTCCAATGGCCAGCTTCAAGAAGACATTGCCCATGGTGCAGCCATCCCTCTGAGGAAATCAGACCAGAGCTCCTGCAAAAACCTCAGAAAACAGGGACTCCAGTCACTCAAAGCAAAACCTCTTGGTCTGGGTGCTAACCACTGAACCACAGGCGTTACAGCAGAAAACCTCCTCAAGCAATTCTGGGATCGCCTGAAGTGATCACCATTGTAGATAATAAGTTACCCAGGACTGGAATCTAATCAAGGGGTTTGGGGTGGTTTGTATACAGAGTAACCCAGGAGTGAGTTACAGACTGGAATCTCTCTCCAGGGAAGTTGCTGTACAGTTCAGACCTGGTTCAGTGAAGTTTGATGATATTTAACAAGACCCGATTGAAACGGGAATGAATTCTGCAGTCAGGAGGGAATCAGGATTAGTTCAGCGCTAAGTTCCTGCTCGGGAAACGCTCCAGGGAGTGGTGTGAAAGTGAAGAAATATATTTGTAAATTATTACAAGGTGCAACAGTAGGCAAAGGTCGCGAGCAGTTTTGACTCTAGTTCTTCTGAAAACTTTTAAAACTCTTTATCAAGCTGCAGAAATGTTGACTGAAAAGAAATCTGCCCGTCACCTGTTTGACACGTCAACAAAATGCTTCCTTAAAAGTTTCCTCAAAAGTTTTGTTAAAAGTTTTGAACGAATACCAATTAATCTCAGCACACAAACATAACCAAAAATACGTAACATCACTCACTCTGTGTACAGGCAAGGCCAATACAGAGACAAATATAAAAGATTTCTTCTAATCTTGGTGCCATCATCTTCCAGGTAACTTCTCCGTCTCGCTGCTCACATTAAAAGGTGTTCAACCAATATTTTCACTCTTAAAGCGAGAATGTTCCAGGTGTTCCCCGGCAGTGCGGCACTGCTCCTCCTGCTGGCCAGAAACCGCCATTGCCGAACAGGTGGAAATGACCAAAAGCCCGCATGATCCTAAAACAAACCCCTTGACCTTCCCTGCCCCCAGGACCTGAGAGCCACTATCTCATAGAACATAAAACATTCCAGCACAGTCCAGGTCGTTCAGCCCTCGATGTTTTGCTGACCTGTGGAACCAATCTGAAGCCTACACCGACCATATCGGAAGAGAGTAGAAGGGAGAAGACGGTGAGGAGGGCAGAGAGGAGACAAGTGCAAGAGAGCCCGGGGGAAGTACCTGTCAGGAACAGGTTGAATCTTTTGGAAACAGTAGAGACAGACAACACTGTCAGTCCGTGAGGCGGTCAGGTCTGTCAATCAAAAGTTGGTGCGCAGGCAGAGCCGAGGAGTCAGACATCACACACAGCTTGGTAATAGGGGACTCCATAGTGAGAGGAACTGAACGGGGTTTCTGTGGCAACAAGCGGGATTTGAGGATGGTGTGTTGCCTTCCTGGTGCCAGGATTAAGGACATTGCAGACAGTGTGCAGGAAATCCTCAAGGGCGAAGGTGAAGATCCAGAGGTGGTGGTACATGTCGGCATAAATGATGTCGGGAAGAAGAGGAGGGACATTCTACAGCGGGACTTCGGAGAACTCAGAAGAAGGCTGAAAAGCAGGATATCCAGGGTGGTTATCTCCGGTTTGCTTCCAGTTCCTCAGGCTGGAGAGGCCAGGAACAGGGAGATAATGGACTTGAACGTGTGGCCGGGCAACTGGTGCAGGAAGTTCTTAGATCACTGGGATATGTTTAGCGGTATGGATAAATTATACAAGAGGGACGGGTTGCACCTTAATAGGTGGGGGACCAGCATTCTAGCAGGTAGGTTTGTCACTGCAACACAGTTGCGTTTAAACTAAATAGCGGGGGGGGGGACAAACTGGAAGTTTAAGGAAATTGAAGGGAAAGTTAGAACAAGAGAAGTCAAGAAAGACAACAGTATCAATGGAGCAGAAAATTCAAAAAGGGATCATGCCGTAAGGTTGAGTGAAATAGGGATTGATAGGAAGGGTGAGCGCAGTAACAAATTAAAAATATTATATATGAATGCACAAAGCATTAGAAATAAGGTGGGTGAGCTTGAGGCTCATTTGGAAATTGGCAGATACGGTATTGTGGGGATAGCTGAGACATGGCTTCAAGTGGACAGGGCCTGGGAAATGAATATTCAAGGCTATGCATGCTATCGTAAGGACAGACTGACGGGCAGAGGGGGTGGGGTGGCCCTGTTGGTAAGGAATGACATTCAGCCCCTTGTGTGGGAGAACCAAGAATCAGGGGATGTAGAGTCAGTGTGGATAGAGCTAAGAAATGCTAAGGGTAAAAAGACCCTCTTGAGAGTTATCTACAGGCCCCCGAACAGTAGTCTGGATGTCGGATGTAAGTTGAATCAGGAGCTGAAATTGGCCTGTCACAAAGATTTTACTACAGTCGTTATGGGGGATTTCAACATGCAGGTAGACTGGGAGAATCAGGATGGTATTGGACCTCAAGAAAGGGAGTTTGTGGAGTGCCTCCAAGATGGATTCTTAGCACAGCTGGTGCTGGAGCCTACCAGGGAGAAGACAATTCTGGATCTGGTGTTGTGCAATGAACCGGATTTGATCAGGGACCTCGAAGTGAAGGAGCCATTGGGAAGTAGTGATCATAATACAATAAGCTTTAATCTGCAATTTGAGAGGGAGAGGGTACAATCAGAAGTGACAATATTTCAGTTGAATAAAGGGAACTATGGAGTTATGAGGGAGGAGCTGGCCAAAGTTCAATGGTGCAATACCTTAGCAAGGATGGCAGTGGAGGAACAATGACAGGTATTTCTGGGTATAATGCAGAAGATGCAGGATCAGTTCATTCCAGTAAGGAAGAAAGATCCTAAGGGGAGGCAGGGGTGGCCATGGCTGACAGCGAAGTTAAGAAACATATAATGTCAAAAGGGAAAAAGTATAACATAGCAAAGATGAGTGGGAAAACGGAGGAATGGGAAGCTTTTAAAGTACAACAGAGGATTACTAAGAAGGAAATACGCAGAGAAAAAATGAGGTATGAAGGTAAACTGACCAAAAATATAAAGGAGGATACTAAAAGCTTTTTTAGGTATGTGAAAGGAAAAAAAATGGTTAAGACTAAAATTGGGCCCTTGAAGACAGAAACAGAGGAATATATTACGGGGAACAAAGAAATGGCAGAAGAGTTGAATTGGTACTTCAGATCTGTGTTCACTGGGGAAGACAAAAGCAATCTCCCTGAGGTAACAGTGGCTGAAGGACCTGAACTGAAGGGAATTTATATTTGCCAGGAATTGGTGTCAGGTCTGAAGGCTGATAAGTCCCCGGGACCTGATGGCCCACATCCCAGGGTACTGAAGGAGGTGGCTCGAGAAATCGTGGATGTGTTGGTGATCATTTTCCAACGTTCTATAGATTCAGGATCAGTTCCTGCGGATTGGACGGTGGCTAATGTTGTCCCACTTTTTAAGAAAGGAGGGAGAGAGAAAACAGAGAATTATAGACCAGTTAGTCTGACCTCAGTGGTAGGAAAGATGCTGGAGTCAATTATAAAGGATGAAATTACGGCACATCTGGATAGTAGTAACAGGACAGAGTCAGCATGGATTTATGAAGGGGAAATCATGCTTGACTAATCTTCTGGAATTTTTTGAGAATGTAACTCTGAAGATGAACAAGGGAGATCCAGTGGATGTAGTGTACCTGGACTTTCAGAAAGCCTTTGATAAAGTCCCACATAGGAGGTTAGTGAGTAAAATTAGGGCACATGGAATTGGGGGCAAAGTACTGATCTGGATTGAAAATTGGTTGGCTGACAGGAAACAAAGAGTAGTGATAAACGGCTCCCTTTCGGAATGGCAGGCAGTGACCAGTGGGGTACCGCAGGAATCAGTGCTGGGACCGCAGCATTTTACAATATACATTAATGATATAGATGATGGTATTAACAGTAATATTAGCAAACTTGCTGATGACACAAAGCTGGGTGGCAGGGTGAAATGTGAGGAGGATGTTAGGAGATTGCAGGGTGACCTGGACTGGTTAGGTGAGTGGACAGATACATGGCAGATGCAGTTTAATGTGGATAAATGAGTCGTTATCCACTTTGGTATCAAGAACAGGAAGGCAGATTACTACCTAAATGGAGACAAGTAGGTAAAGGGGCAGTACAAAGAGATCTGGGTGTTCTTGTACATCAGTCAATGAAAGCAAGCATGCAGGTACAGCAGGTAGTGAAGAAAGCTAATAGCATGCTGGCCTTCATAACAAGAGGAATTGAGTATAGAAGCAAAGAGGTCCATCTGCAGCTGTACAGGTCCCTGGTGAGACCACACCTGGAATATTGTGTGCAGTTCTGGTCTCCAAATTTGAGGAATAACATTCTGGCTATTGAGGGAGTGCAGCGTGGGTTCACGAGGTCAATTCCCAGAATGGCAGGACTATCTTACGCTGAAAGATTGGAGCAACTGGGCTTGTATACCCTTGAGTTTAGAAGGCAGAGAGGGGATTTGATTGAGATATATAAGATTATTAAAGGATTGGACACTCTGGAGGCAGGAAACATGTTTCTGGTGATGGGTGAGTCCCGAACCAGAGGACACAGTTTAAAAATAAGGGGTGGGCCATTTAGAGCAGAGTTGAGGAGAAACTTCTTCACCCAGAGAGTGGTGGGTGTGTGGAATGCTCTGCCCCAGAAGGCTGTGGAGGCCAAGTCTCTGGATACTTTCAAGATAGACTTGGATAGAACTCTTAAGGATAGTGGAATCAAGGGTTATGGGGATAAGGCAGGAACAGGATACTGATTGAGGATGATCAGCCATGATCATAATGAATGGTGGTGCTGGCTCGAAGGGCAGAATGGCCTACTCCTGTACCTATTGTCTATTTCTGGATTAGTGGTGCTGGAAGAGCACAGCAGTTCAGGTAGCATCCAAGTAGCTTTGAAATCGATGTTTCGGGCAAAAGCCCTTCATCAAGAGCTTTTGCCCGAAACGTCGATATCGAAGCTACTTGGATGCTGCCTGAACTGCTGTGCTCTTCCAGCACCACTAATCCAGAATCTGGTTTCCAGCATCTGTAGTCATTGTTTTTACCTATTGTCTATTGGCTAACCTACACTATTCCATTCTTGTCCATATGCCTATCCAATGATCATTTAAATGCCCTTAAAGTTGGCGAGTCTAATACAGTTGCAGACAGTGTGTTCCACACCCGTACTACTCTGAGTAAAGAACCTACCTCTGACATCCATCCTATATCTATCACCCCTCCATTTAAAGCTATGTCCTCCATTGATAGCCATCACCATCTGAGGATAAAGGCTCTCACTGTCCACCCTATCTAACCCTCTGATTATCTTATATGTCTCAATTAAGTCACCTCTCAACCTTCTGCTCTCTAACGAAAACAGTCTCAAGTTCCCCAGCTTTTCCTCATAAGACCTTCCCTCCAAATCAGGCTACATCCTAGTAAATCTCCTCTGAACCCTTTCCCATGCTTCCACATCCTTCCTATAATGCGGTGACCAGAACTGTATGCAATATTTCAAGTGCTGCTACACCAGCATTTTGTACAGCTGCAGCATGGTCTCAGGGCTCTGAAACTCAATCCCTCTACCAATAAAAGCTAACACACCAGGTTAACAGCCCTATCAACCTGGGTGGCAACTTTCAGGGATCTATGTACATGGAGACTGAGATCCCTCTGCTAATCAACACTACCAAGAATCTTACCATTAGCCCAGTACTCTGCATTCTTGTTACTCCTTCCAAAGTGAATCACCTCACACTTTTCCACTCCATTTGCTACCTCTCAGCCCAGCTCTGCAGCTTATCTATGTCCCTCTGCAACCTACAACATCCTTCATCACTATCCACAACTCCACCGACCTTAGTGTCATCCGCACATTTACTAACTCACCCTTCTACGCCCTCATCTCAGTCATTTATGAAAATGACAAACAGCAATGGCCCCAAAACAGACCCTTGTGGTACACCACTAGTAGGTGAACTCCAGGAAGAATATTTCCCATCAACGACCACCCTCTGTCTTCTATCAGCTAGCTAATTTCTGATCCAAACCACTGACTCATCTTCAATCTCATGCCTCCATATTTTATGCAATAGCCTACCATGGGGAACCTTATCAAAAGCTTTACTGAAATCCATATACACCACATGAATCACTTTACCCTCATCCACCTGTTTGGTCACCATTTCAAAGAACTTAATAAGGTTTGTGAGGCACGACCTACCCTTCACAAAACTGTGTTGACTATCCCTAACCAACTTATTCCTTTCAAGATGATTATAAATCCAACTCTTATAACCTTTTCCAATACTTGACCCATAACCGAAGTAGGGCTCACTGGTCTATAATTACCGGGACTGTATCTACTCCCCTTCTTGAACAAGGGAACAACATTTGCTATCCTTCAGCTTTCTGGCACTATTCCTGTAGACAATGCCAACATAAACATCAAAGCCAAAGGCTCTGCAATCTCCTTCCAAGCTTCCCAGAGAATCCCAGGATAAATCCCATCTAGCTCAGGGGACTTAACTATTTTCACACTCTCCAGAATTGCTAACACCTCCTCCTTGTGAACCTGAATCCCATCCAGTTTAGTACCCTGTATCTCATTATTCTCCTCGACAACATTGTCTTTTTCTGGTGTGAATACTGATGAAAAGTATTCATGTAGCGCTTCCCCTATCTCCTTAGACTCCACGTACAACTTCTCACTACTATCCTTGATTGACCCTCACCTCACCTTTCTCTAGTCATTCTTTTATTCCTGATATACTTTTAGAAAGCCTTCGGGTTTTCCTTGATCCCATCTGTGAATGACATTTCATGTGTCCTTCTGGCTCTTCTTAGCTCTCCCTTTAGGTCTTTCCTGGTTAACTTGTAACTCTCATGCGCCCTAACTGAACCTTCACGTCTCATCCTAACATAAGCCGCCTTCTTCCTCTTGGCAATAGATTCAACTTCTTTAGTAAACCACGGCTCCCTCGCTTGACCACTTCCTTCACGCCATACAGGTACATACTTATCAAGGACACACAGCAGCTGGTCCTTGAATAAGCTCCACATTTCAATTGTGCCCATCCCCTGCAGTTTCCTTCCCCATTCTATGCATCATAAATCTTGCCTAATCGCATCGTGATTGCCTTTCCCCCAGCAATAACTCTTGCCCTGTGGTATATACCTTTCCCTTTCCATCACTAAAGGAAACATAACCAGATTGTGGTCACTATTACCAAAATGCTCATCTACCTCCAAATCTAACACCTGGCCAGGTTCATTACCCAGTACCAAATCTAATGTGGCCTCGCCCCTTGTTGGCCTGTTTACATATTGTGTCAGGAAACCCTCCTGCACCCATTGGACAAAAACTGACCCATCTAAACTAGTATTTCCAATCAATATTTGTAAAGTTAAAGACCTCATAACAACTACCCCGTTACTCTCACTGTTGTCAGTATTATCTTTGCTATCCTTTCCTCTGCATCTCTAGAAGTATTTGGAGGCCTACAGAAAACTCCCAACAGGAGTTTTCTATAGGCCTCCTTTCCTGTTTCTAACCTCAGCCCATACTACCTCAGGAGGCGAATCCTCAAACATCTTTTCTGCCACCCTGGCATCCTCACATGCACCCTCGCACCCACCCCAAAATACACACCCTCTATTCTCTGTCCAACTACCCCCTCACTCACCTCCTTTATCAAACCGAGAGAAAGTGAGGGCTGCAGATGCTGGAGATCAGAGTCGAGTGCGTAGTGCTGGAAAACCTCACTGTCCCAGAACCCCAGACCCTCACCATCTCAGTCCCTCAGTATCCCAGCCTCTCAGTGTCTCACTACCCAGTCCTTCACTCCCTCAGTCCTTCACTATTGCAGTCTCTCAGTCCCTCACTATCCCAGCCCTCAGTCCCTCACTATCCCAGTCTCTCACAATCCCAGCCCTCAATCCCTCACTATCCCAGCCCTCAGTCCCTCACTATCCCAGTCTCTCACAATCCCAGTCCCTCAATCCCTCACTATCCCAGCCCTCAATCCCTCACTATCCCAGTCCCTCAATCCCTCACTATCCCAGCTCTCAATCCCTCACTATCCCAGCCCTCAATCCCTCACTATCCCAGTCCCTCAATCCCTCACTATCCCAGCTCTCAATCCCTCACTATCCCAGTCCCTCAATCCCTCACTATCCCAGTCCCTCAATCCCTCACTATCCCAGCTCTCAATCCCTCACTATCCCAGTCCCTCAATCCCTCACTATCCCAGTCCCTCAATCCCTCACTATCCCATCCCTCTCACTGCCACATTCTAGCACTACACTCTCGACTCCTCCATCAAACCATCCCCCTCACTCATCCATTCACCCACATCCTGTCCCTTACACCTCTCCCCACCTCCCATCCTGCCACACCCTCATCCCCTTCCTTACATCCTGCTTCAATCCCACTCCAACAGCCGTTCCTTCACCATCTTTCTCACAGCTCCTTCACCCCACCACCCAATCCTTACTCCACAAATTTATCTTGACACTCCCTACTTCCTCACTCCCTCAACCTCGATTCCCTTGCCCCTCTGCCCCATTCCCTCACTGCCCCACTCTCTCACTGCCCCACTCCTTCGCTGCCCCACTCCCTCACCATCCACTCCCTCACCATCCACTCCCTCACCATCCCAGTCCCTCACTTTCTCAGTCCCTCACTATTCCAGCCGCTCAGTCCTCACTATTCCAGTCCCTCAGTCCCTCACTATTCCAGCCGCTCAGTCCTCACTATTCCAGTCCCTCAGTCCCTCACTACCTCATCCCTCATGCCACCTTCCTCATTACCCCAGACCTTCACTCTCAGTCTTTCATTACCTCAGTCCCTCACTGTCCCAGTCCCTCACTGTCCCAGGCCCTCACTATCCCAGTCACTCACTGTCCCAGGCCCTCACTATCCCAGTCACTCACTGTCCCAGTCCCTCACTGTCCCAGTCCCTCACTGTCCCAGTCCCTCACTGTCCCAGGCCCTCACTATCCCAGTCACTCACTGTCCCAGGCCCTCACTGTCCCAGTCCCTCACTGTCCCAGTCACTCACTGTCCTAGGCCCTCACTATCCCAGGCCCTCACTGTCCCAGGCCCTCACTGTCCCAGTCACTCACTGTCCCAGGCCCTCACTGTCCCAGTCACTCACTGTCCTAGGCCCTCACTATCCCAGGCCCTCACTGTCACAGGCCCTCACTGTCCCAGTCACTCACTGTCCCAGTCACTCACTGTCCCAGTCACTCACTATCCCAGTCCCTCACTGTCCCAGGCCCTCACTGTCCCAGTCCCTCACTGTCCCAGGCCCTCACTGTCCCAGTCACTCACTGTCCCAGGCCCTCACTGTCCCAGGCCCTCACTGTCCCAGGCCCTCACTGTCCCAGTCCCTCACTGTCCCAGGCCCTCCATTCTCTCTTGTTGAAGTTTGAGTCTAGCAGTGAGCTGAGTATGAAATGTTGAAATGAAGATAAATTTCCTGTTCCCGGTGTTGAGGAATCCGGTCTTGCGACATTTCCTTTGTCAAAAATCTCTGATATGTTTTGAACTATATCTGCTTTAAACAAATCATTTGCACACTCAGTGAATATCCTGACTCAGGACTTTAACCTCCAATCAAATCATATGTGGGCTTACAGCTGCAACACTGAAAGTAGATTGGGTCGCAAATTTGGCTCTTCAGTCTTCTCCTTACCCTGTCCACAAAATTATCACCCTCTCAGTCACGTCCCTTCTCTAGAACCCCTTCCTCAACCTAGCAAGCTCCTTCCCAACCATGGGTAAGCCCCAGCCTGATATCCCCATATCTCACTGTTCCCAGTCTCCAATGACAATGCCTTTCCCAACATCTCTTGCCCCCAGGACCCAGTAACTTGCCCTCCTAATGTATCCTCTTGACCTTCCCACCAGACAGCTTCCTGCTGTCTTGAGTAACCATCTCACTCATTGAGCGCTCCCCTCCACTGATAACCCCTCCCCTCCCAAACGCCAGCAACATCCCAATCCTCCACTTTGAGTAACCCTCCATACCCACTGTAACACACACCTTCCCCCGATAACTTTCCAAACGCCCCCTCCTCTTCCTGCCCCACCCCTACCCTGAGAACCTACTCCACTGGAAACGCCAGCTTGCCCCACCCTCTCTGTGTCACACTCCCCTCCACCCCCGACCCCAAATTCAACCACTCCTCAAGCTGTAATTGAGTGAGAGATCGACGGAGCCAAAGCTTATTGAAGGTGGACAGGAATGTGGAGCTGAGGCCACAAACAGATCAGCCACATTTTCATTGCATGGCACAACAGCTGAGGGGCAGAATGGCTGCAGGTCTTGGTTTGCTTTGATTTGAATTGTACCACAATACAGTTAAAAGTATTGTTTTGCGTGCTAACCAGACCAATCGTACCTTCCATACGTCCATCAGGGTGATGGAACAGAATGCAGAATATAGTGTTCCAGCTACAGAAGAGGTGCTGAGAAAGGTCAACTCTAATATATGAGAGGTCCATTCATAAGTCTGATAACAGCAGGGAAGAAGCTGTTCTTGAATCTGTTGGTGTGTGTTTTCAAACTTTTGTATGCTCTGCCCAACGGGAGAGGCTGTAAGAGGGTATAACTGGGGTGGGAGGGGTCTTTGATGATGTTGGCTGCTTTCCCAAGGCAACGGGAAGGGTAGATGGAGTCAGTGGATGGATGGCTGGTGATGGACTGGGCTGGGTTCACAACTCTCTGTAGTTTCTCACGGTCCTGGGCAGAACAGTTGTCATAACAAGCCATGATGCAGCTGGATAGGATGCTTTCTGTTCACAGGAGGTTCACGAGAATAGTCCCAGGAATAAAAAGCTTAACATATGAGGAACATTTGAGGACTTTGGGTTTATACTCGATGGAGGTTAGAAGGATGAGGGAGGATCTAATTGAAACATACAGAATACTGAATTGTGAATTTTGAGAAGATTTGTAGCTCAGGTTGAGGTTTTGAATGTAGGTTTGCTCGCTGAGCTGAAAGGCTCATTTCCAGATGTCTCATTACCTTCTAGGTGGTAGGGGTTTTTGTTGATGTGTTTGTTGATAAAGTTCCGGTTGGAATGCCATGCTGCTAGGAATTCTCGTGCATGTCTTTGTTTGGCTCGTCCTAGGATGGATGTATTGTCCCAGTCGACGTGGTGTCCTTCCTCATCCGTATATGAGGGTTCTAGTGAGAGAGGGTCATGTCATCTACCACCCCCTGAGAAAAAGAACAGGAAGTCACTTCAACACAGGAAATAACATCACCAAAGGAAATGACATCATCAACCCAAAGAAACCCAAACAAATAAATAGAAAGCAGGAAGTTTCAGCATTGCTTTACATAAAGTCCACTGAAAATGTTACCTAGTAAGGTAATGAAACGTTTGGAAATGAACCTTTCAGCTCAACGAGCAAACCTACATCCAGAATACTGAATGGGCTGGACAGAGTAGATGTTGGGAAGATGTTTCTATTGGTAGGAGAGACCAGGACCTGAGGGCACAGCCTCCGAGTAAAGGGAAGACCTTTTAGAATGGAGATAAGGAGAAACTTCTCCAGCCAGAGAGTGGGGAGTCTGTGGAATTCACTGCCACAGAAGGCTGTGGAGGCCAGGTCATTGAGTATATTTAAGACTGAGATAGATAGATTATTGATATCAAGGGTTATGGGGAGAAAGCGAGAGAATGCGGTAAAGAACCTGATCAGCCATGATTGAATGGCAGAGTAGACTTGATGGACTGAATGGCCTGATTTCTGCTCCTATATCTGATGGTCTTATGGAGTTGGTAAGAGTTTTTATGGACATGCTGAATTTCTTTTGTCTCCTGAGAAAGTGGAGATGTTGATTGTACCATCACCCTGGATTGTTGGTGATGTTTACTCGAAGGGACTTGAAGGTCTTTCTCCATGGATGTGGTTCTCCCTCACTGCATCAGTATCACCCCTGTCTAATATAGGCTGCTGCCTTCTAGTTTGGAAATAAGGGTCTATATCCTGAGCTTAGGTCAGAGTGGATGTAAGACCATAAGATATAGGAACAGGAGTAGTGCATTCGGCCCCTCAAGCCTCTTCCACTATTTAATAGGATCATGGCTGATCCGACATTCCTCCATCTACTTTCCTGCCCTTTCCCCATAATCCTTGATTCCCAAACTGATCAGGAATCTATCTTGCTCAGCTCTTGTACATAAGGACACTGCCCCCAAGCTCTCTATGACAAGGAATTCTAAAGATTCACAACTCATCTCAGACTTAAATTGAATCACTTTATTCTGAAACTCTGCCCTCTGGTCCTAGACTCTTCCATGAGGGAGAAACATCCTCTCCGCATTGACCCTGTCAAGCCCCTTATGAATCTTGTAGGTTTCCATGAGATCACCACTCATTCTTCTAAACTGCAGGGAGTTGAGTCCCAGCCTGTTTCACCTCTGCTCAAAAGACAATTACTCCAACAGGGGTCATCCTAGTGAATCTTTTCTGTACTACATCCAATTAAATAATATCTTTTCTTTGATAATGGCTCCCAGACTGCTCACAATGCTCCAGATGTGGTCTTGGCAGCACCTTGTACAGACATAGAATTATTTGAATTTAGCCTTGGAGCTTGCTTGTCCTCTCAATATAGACCTTGGATGATATAGTTCCTCCACATTCCCACCTAACCCCAATAACCTTTCACACTCCTCCCTCCCATATCAGACATCAATCTGACTCTGCTTTCAAAATATTCAAACACTCTGCTTCTGTCACCTCTTGAGGAAGTAATGTCCAAAAACCCTCAAACTTCAAAGGAAAAAAGTCTCTTGACCTCTGTCTTAAATCAGTGACCTCTTATTTTTAAAATTCGTCATTTCTCCTGACGACGGAGCAGCGTTCTGAAAGCTTGTGATTTCAAATAAACCTGTTGGACTATAACCTGGTGTTGTTACTTCCCCACAAGAGGAATCATCCTGTCCACATCCATAGAGGACAATTCATTTATTTACTCAGATTGAAAACCTTTCTTAAAACAATGACTTCGGTTTATTTATCCCATTTAGTGTTATAAAAGATGCTCCACATTGCGTTATGAAGCAAAACTTGACTCTTAAAATTATATCCAGTGGATGTCGAAAAGGCAGGATGTGAGGAGTGGATTGGAGAAGGAGAAGTTATTGGAGAGAACTTTGGAATTTAAAGACCAGTCGAATGAAATCACAACAACCAGCACAGTGTCGAAAAACTGGAATGGATAAGATTAGATTCCTTACAGCATGGAAACAGACCAATTGGCCCAACAAGTCCACACCGACCCTCCGAAGAGCAACCCAAATAGACCCATTCCCCTACTCTATTTTTCCCTCTGACCAATGCACCTAACACTACGGGCAATTTAACATGGCCAATTCACCCTAACCTGCACATCTTTGGATTGTGGAAGGAAATTGGAGCAAATCCACACAGACACAGGGACAATGTGCAAACTCCACACAGACAGTCATAGAGTCATAGAAATGTACAGCATGGAAACAGATCCTTTGGTCAAACCCGTCCATGCCGACCAGATATCCCAACCCAATCTAGTCCCACCTGCCACCACCTGGCCCATATCCCTCCAAACCCTTCCTATTCATAGACCCATCCAAATGCCTCTTAAATGTTGCAATGGTACCAGCCTCCACCACTTCCTCTGGCAGCTCATTCCATACACGTACTACCCTCTGTGTGAAACAGTTGCCCCTTAGGTCTCTTTTATATCTTTCCCCTCTCACCCTAAACCTATGCCCTCTAGTTCTGGACTTCCTGATCCCAGGGAAAAGACTTTGTTATTTATCCTATCCATGCCCCTCATAATTTTGTAAACCTCTATAAGGTCACCCCTCAGCCTCCGACACTCCAAGAAAAACAGCCTCAGCCTGTTCAGCCTCTCCCTATAGCTCAAATCCTCCAAACCTGGCAACATCCTTGTAAATATTTTCTGAACTCTTTCAAGTTTCACAACATCTTTCCGATAGGAAGGAGACCAGAATTGCACGCAATATTCCAACAGTGGCCTAACCAATGTCCTGTACAGCCGCAACATGACCCTCCCAACTCCTGTACTCAATACTCTGACCAATAAAGGAAAGCATACCAAACACCTTCTTCACTATCCTATCTACCTGCGACACCACTTTCAAGGAGCTATGAACCTGCACTCCAAGGTCTCTTTGTTCAGCAACACTCCCTCGGACCTTACCATTAAGTGTATAAGTCCTGCTACGATTTGCTTTCCCAAAATGCAGCACCTCGCATTTATCTGAATTAAATTCCATCTGCCACTTCTCAGCCCATTGGCCCATCTGGTCCAGATTCTGTTGTAATCTTCGCTGTCCACTACACCTCCAATTTTGATGTCATCTGCAAACTTACTAACTGTACCTCTTATGCTCGCATCCAAATCATTTATGTAAATGACAAAAAGTAGAGGGCCCAGCACCGATCCTTGTGGCACTCCACTGGTCACAGGCCTCCAGTCTGAAAAACAACCCTCCACCACCACCCTCTGTCTTCTACCTTTGAGCCAGTTCTGTACCCAAATGGCTAGTTCTCCCTGTATTCCATGAGATCTAACCTTGCTAATCAGTCTCCCATGGGGAACCTTATCGAATGCCTATTGAAGTCCATATAGATCACATCTACTGCTCTGCCCTCATCAATCTTCTTTATTACTTCTTCAAAAACCTCAATCAAGTTTGTGAGACATGATTTCCCATGCACAAAGCCATGATGACTATCCCTAATCAGTCCTTGCCTTTCCAAATACATGTACATCCTGTCCCTCAGGATTCCCTCCAACAACTTGCCCACCACCGAGGTCAGGCTCACTGGTCTATAGTTCCCTGGCTTGTCCTTACTACCCTTCTTAAACAGTGGCACCACGTTTGCAAACCTCCAGTCTTCTAGACGATCGATGATACAAATATCTCAGCAAGAGCCCCAGCAATCACTTCTCTAGCTTCCCACAGAGTTCTCGGGTACACCTGATCAGGTGCTGGGGATTTATCCACCTTTAACTGTTTCAAGACATCCAGCACTTCCTCCTCTGTAATCTGGACATTTTGCAAGATGTCACCATCTATTTCCATAAGACCATAAGACCATAAGACATAGGAGTGGAAGTAAGGCCATTCGGCCCATCGAGTCCACTCCGCCATTCAATCATCGCTGATGGGCATTTCAACTCCACTTAACCACATTCTCCCCGTAGCCCTTAATTCCTTGTGACATCAAGAATTTATCAATCTCTGCCTTGAAGACATAAACCAAGACCCTGTCTGCCATGCTGCAGTACTTTCACAGAATTCCTACAGGGTGGAGAGAGGCCATTCAGCCCATTAGGTCCACACATGCCCTTCCGAAGAGCATCCCATCCAGACCCAACCCCCTACCCCTGTAACCCTGCATTTCCAATAAATGTTGTTTAGGTTAGATTACTTACAGTGTGGAAACAGGCCCTTCAGCCCAACAAGTCCACACTGACCCATTCCCATATATTACCCCTTTTACCTAACACTACAGGCAATTCAGCATGGCCAATTCACCTGGCGTGCACATCTTTGGACTGTGGGAGGAAACCAGAGCACCCGGAGTTGGGGAGAATGTGCAAACTCCACACAGTCAGTCGCCTGAGGCGGGAATTGAACCCAGGTCTCTGGTGCTGTGAGGCAGCAGTGCTAACCACTGTGCCACCGTGCCGTGTTGTACAGAGTCTCTTTTTGAAGAGTCTCTATTTCCCTACAGTCTACATCTTCCATATTCTTTTCCACAGTAAATACTGATGCAAAATATTCATTTAATATCTCCCCCATTTTCTGTGGCTCCACACAAAGGCCCCCCCAAGGTGGGAATCGAATCTGGGTCTCTGGTGCCGTGAGGCAGCAGTGCTAACCACTGAGCCACCGTGCCACCAATAAAAATCAGAAGAACACAGAAATCTCCGAGAGTTGTCGGGCAGAAGGTAATTGCACAGACAAGGCGAGGGTGAGGCCATGGAAGAATTTGCAAACAAGGATGTGCAAAACCACCTCACATTCCAAAGCATTAACAAATTTTACAGAAAAACAAACTGGTCTGTCCAGGGACTCAGTCAATTTCTGAGACCAGGAATTAAACAGTTGGTTAGCCAGTTTGTTTAGTTTTCTTCTGTAAGATTGAGCAGGATCTAATGATCCTTGAAATATTAATGGATATAATTTAGCATAAAGCCAAGTTCCCATTGGATATATTACTTTCAGTAAGTGAAACACAACCACATGTTTGAAGCTCTGTAATGAAGTAAAGTCAATCATTCATTCAGGAGCTTGCTGCATTTTGCAAAATCAATTCAGTGCCATTCAGAAGCATTAAAATTCACATTTACACACTATGGATTCATCTAAGAATATATACCATTCCCAACTGTGAAAAATTCCAACAAAACAAATTCCTTTTTATTGCAATGAATCCCAAAAGACTAAACCACTTTCCACTTATTCCCACAACATACAACCTTGATTAACAAATTTCCTCCCATTCATAACATACAAACAAACAGTATCCCAAAGGTGTAAAGCTCTTCCCATTCATTCCCATTGGATCAAGCCTAACTTCAGGTTGTCTCCCTGCCTAACAGAAACAAATTCCCAATGTCCACCCTTTTTAAGTCATGCATTATCTTGTAAGTTTCTATTAGATCTCTCCTCAACCTTCTAAACTGCTGTCATCGTTGCTCTACTGTCTTCCCCACTCTGCTTCCAGTCGATTTTAGTCAGTTCCTCTTTCATGCCCCTGTAATTACTTTTATTTGACTGTAACAACATTACATCTGATTTTGCCTTCTATCTTTCAAACCGCAGACTGAACTCTACCATATTATGATCACTGCCTTCCCACCTTAGATGACTCTCTGTGTGGAGTTTGCACATTCTCCCTGTGTCTGCGTGGGTTTCCTCCGGGTGCTCCACTTTGCTCACACAGTCCAAAAATGTGCAGGTCAGGGTGAATTGGCCCTGTCCTAGTGTTAGGTGAAGGGGTAAATGTAGGAGAATGGGTCTGGGTGGGTTGCGCTTCAGCAGGTCGGTTTGGACTTGTTGGGCTGAAGGGCTTGTTTCCACACTGTAATCTAATCTAATCTCAGTGTTCCCTTACTTTAAGATTGTTTGTAAAATCTGGTTCATTACATAGCACTAAGTCCAGAATAGCCTGATCCCTTGTGAGCTCCATCACAAGCTGTTCCAAAAAGCCATCCTGTAAGTATTCCATGAATTCCCTTCCTTTGGATCCACCGGCAGCATTATTCACCCAGTCCACCTGCATATTGAAGACCCCCTTGATCACTGTGACCTTGCCTTTCTGACATACCCTACCTAATTCCTGGTACATCTTGTGTCCCTGGTCCTGACCACTGCAGGGAGGTCTGTACATAACTGCCCATTATGGTTTTTTTTTGCCTTTATGGTTCCTCAACTCCACCCACACAGACTCCACATCATCTGACCCTATGTCATTCAGTGTAATAGATTTAATTTCATTCTTAACTAATAAGGCAACCCACCCCCTCTGCCCACCTCCCTGTCTTTTTGATAGGTTGATGTTTAACTGCCAGTCCTGAAACCCCACAACCACATCTCTGTGATGTCCACCACATCATAATCACTCATGATGATTTGTGCCATTAATTCATCTACTTTGTTATGAATTCTACTAGCATTCAGGTAAAGCACCTTACTGCTAATTATCTTATCTTCATGATTTCCATCACCTTTAGTAATATATCCTAAGTTATCCTTCCTTTTTGCTTCATTCCTTGTCTCCCTTGAACTTAAACCCTGCGCACATGCCAACCTGCCTGCTTATCTTTCTACGTGACTCCATCCTCCCTGTCGCTTTCCATTTCCCTTGCTTCCGACTCACAAGTTTAAAATCCTAGTGACCACCCCGTTTATTCTTTTCACCAGAACACTGGTTCCAGATCAGTTCAGTTGGAGACTGCCCCATCCATACAGATTTCCCCTGGTTCCAAAACTGATGCCAATGTCCCTGTTCAGCTTCTCCCTGTAGCTCAAATCCTGATTCTGCGATGAAGGAGAAAGCTGAAATAATATGAGGAAAGTAAAGGGTCCAATTTGACAAATGTACCTGAGGTGCCAATACAGGCGGAGGGAGAACGGACTGACTAGCCTTTTTTGTGCAGGAATTCCTGTTCTCAACTCGTTGACACTTCAGCTGATGGTAAACCCAGCACATAGTATCAAAGGAACATATGGTTAACTGTGTTTGTACTACCATTAATATTAGCTTTATTTTCTTTGCTATCAGTTAGTTGTACTGCAGTTTTATTCAGGGAGGTGATGACCTTGTGGTATTATCACTGGACTGTTAATTGATACATCCAGGGAATGTTCCGGGGAGAAGCAATAAATGCTGGCCTAACCAGCAACACCCTCATCCTGTGAGTGAGTGAAAAAGAAGTGTTACTCAATGGCCATCTTATTGCTATGTCAGAATATTCTAAGTTCGTGGTCTACTCTGGTTACTCAAGTACAAATTCGACCATTGCCAAAATCCAGGGCATACTAGGGAGTTCTCTGCACCAATAGAGCAGCCAATTTTCTGATGATTTGTATCCCAAGAGGAATTCCTCCTGATTTTTTTTTATTTCAAAAATATACTTTATTCATAAAATTATTTTGATATCTGTACAATTGGTCATGCCATTCTTGTAGGTAAAAACAATGACTGCAGATGCTGAAAATCAAATACTGGATTAGTGGTGCTGGAAGAGCACAGCAGTTCAGGCAGCATCCAACGAGCAGCGAAATCAACGTTTCGGGCAAAAGCCCTTCATCAGGAATAAAGGCAGTGAGCCTGAAGCGTGGAGAGATAATCTCTCCATGCTTCAGGCTCACTGCCTTTATTCCTGATGAAGGGCTTTTGCCCGAAACGTTGATTTCGCTGCTCGTTGGATGCTGCCTGAACTGCTGTGCTCTTCCAGCACCACTAATCCATGCCATTCTTGTGCACACATTGCATTTCTTTACGTACAGAGATCGGAATTAATCATTCGTGTATACAAGTCTGTACACTGACCATCCAGATATTTTGCTGAGGCATTAGTGGAGCCCAAATGACTGCATGGGCCCCCTGTTCTTCTTTAGGCAGGCCGATCTTACATGGTGGTCTTTCCCCACCGCGCCTTGGCGGCAGCTGCCCCAAGCTTCAGCGCGTCCCTCAACACGTAGTCTTGGACCTTGGAATGTGCCAGTCTGCAACACTCAGTCAGGGTCAACTCCTTCAGCTGGAAGATCAGCAGGTTTTGGACCGCCCAGAGAGCGTCCTTCACCAAGTTGATGATCCTCCAGGCGCAGTTGATGTTCGTCTCGGTGTGCGTCCCGGGGAACAGGCCGTAGAGCACGGAGTCCCGCGTCACGGCGCTGCTCGGGACGAACCTCGACAAACACCACTGCATTCCTCTCCAGACTTCCTCTGCATAGGCACATTCCAGAAGGAGGTGTGTGACAGTCTCGTCCCCCCCGCAGCCGCTTCGAGGGCAGCGTGCAGTGTGGCTGAGAGTCCGGGCGTGCATAAAGGATCTCACAGGCAGAGCCCTTCTCACCACCAGCCAAGCCATGTCTTGGTGCTTGTTGGAAAGTTCTGGCGATGAGGCATTCTGCCAAATGGCTTTGACAGTCTGCTCAGGGAACTGCTCGATAGGATCCGCCCTCTCCTTTTCCCAAAGGGTCTCAAGGACACTACGTGCTGACCACTTCCTGATGGACTTGTGGTCAAAGGTGTTTTTCTTCATAAACTTCTCCACGAAGGACAGGTGATTCGGAATGATCCAACTACTCGGAGAGTTCCGCGGCAGCGAGGCCAGGCCCATCCTTCGCAACACCGGGGACAGGTAGAACCTCAGTACGTAGTGACACTTGGTGTTTGCATACCGGGGATCCACGCACAGCTTGATACAGCCACACACAAAGGTGACCATCAGGGTGAGGGTGGCATTGAGTGTGTATTTTTACCTCCATTGCCCAGATCCTTGTACAGCGAGTCCCTTTGGACCCGGTCCATCTTTGACCTCCATATAAAATGGAAGATGGCCCGGGTGACTGCAGTGGCACAGGTTCTGGGAATAGGCCAGACCAGTGCCACGTATAACAACACTGACAGTGCCTCACACCTGATGACCAGGTTTTTTCCTGCGATGGAGTGTGACCGTTGCTTCCATCTGCCCAGTTTCTGCCTCACTTTGCTGATACACTCCTCCCAAGACTTGGCGCACGCCCCAGCCCCCCCTGAACCAAGTACCCAGCACCTTCAGTTGGTCGGTCCTGACGGTGAAGGGGATCGAGGATTGGTCGGCCCAGTTCCCAAAGAGCATGGCCTTGCTCTTGCCTCGGTTTACCTTGGCCCCCAAGGCCCATTTGAACTGGTCACATATGCACATGAGTCTGCACGTGGACAGTAGATCCAAGCAGAAAACGACGATGTCATCCATGTACAGGGAGGCCTTAACCTGTAGGCCCCCGTTACCAGGAATAGTCACCCCTCTCAGGCTCACATCCTTCCTGATGGACTCGGGAAATGGCTCTATGCAGCACACAAACAAGGCAGGAGAGAGAGGGCAGCCCTGCCTGACTCCAGATCTGACTGGGAAACTATCTGATTCCCACCCATTGATTGAGACTGCACTGACAATGTTGGTGTAGAGCAGTCTGATCCAATTGCAGATTCCCTCCCCAAAGCCCATTTTGGAGAGAACATCTCTCATATACCTGTGTGATATCCTGTCAAAGGCTTTCTCCTGGTCCAGGCTGATCAGGCAGGTGTCCACCCCTCTGTCCTGCATGTAGGCGATCGTATCCCTGAGGAGTGCGAGACTCTCAGCGATCTTCCTGCCCGGTACAGCACAGGTTTGGTCAGGGTGAATCACCAACCCCAGAGCAGACCTGACCTGGTTGGCGATGACCTTTGACAGAATTTTGTAATCCACATTCAACAGTGAGATTGGTCTCCAATTTTTGAGTTCCTCCCTCTCCCCCTTCTGCTTGTAGATGAGGGTGATGATGCCTTTCCTCATGGATTCACTCATGGTACCTACCTGAAGCATACTGACATACACCTCCAGCAGGTCCTGGCCAATCAAGTCCCACAGAGCGGAATACAGCTCGACCGGTAAGCCGTCGCTTCCGGGAGTTTTATTCTTTTCGAAGGGCTCGAGGGCCTTGGTCAGCTCGTCCCGAGATAGCGGCTGGTCCAGCCTCTCCCGTGTTCTGTCGTCTAAGACCTCTGTGATAGAGGACAAGAACGACTAGGAGGCTGCGCTGTCGGTCGGCTTCGCGTCATACAGACTGGCATAGAAGGATTTACTGATCCTCATGACGTCAGCCTGAGATGACGTTCTCGAGCCATCTTCTTCCTTCAGGCTGCTGAGCACGGAGCTCTCTTTGTGCACCTTCTGGAAGAAGAAACGTGAGCACATCTCGTCCTGCTCCACCGAGTGGACCCTGGACCGGAAGATTATCCTGGAGGCCTCTGAGGCAAAGAGCGAGGCTTGCTGGCCCTTCACCTCCTTGAGATCCTCCGTGACATCGACCCCCATCGTCTGCAGCAGGAGCAGGTTCTGCATACTTTCCTGGAGCTGGGACAGTTTTCCCCGCCTCTCTCTCACCTCCTGAACACCTTTGAGGATGAAGAACCTCTTGATGTTCCCTTTTACTGTTTCCCACCAGTCCGCTGGGGACTCAAACAGGGGCTTCACGGTGCTCCAACCTGCGTAGTCCCTCTTGAGCTCCTCAATGTTTCCCGGGGTCAACAGCTTTGTGTTCAGCTTCCACGTTCCCTTACCAGCCTGCTGCTAGTCCTGTAGGTGACAGTCGGCCAGCAGGAGGCAGTGGTCAGAGAAGAACACCTTGGACACCTTTCCCAAAAGAGCAGTGAGCTGCTCCCACTGGAACACAGACAGGGCAGGGTTAGTGGGCGAGCAATCTATAGAATGTGAGTTCCCAATCCCACAAAGGCAATTTTACAGAGTTTGAGATCCATTTAAAAAAAAGCAAAACAGCTAAAAGCATGGTGAAGTTGTCATAAAAACCCAACTGGTTCACTCATGTGGTTTAAAGATGGAAATTTGTTGTCCTCACACAATGTGATGGTGTGTCAAGTCCTTCAATGTACAATTCTGTTAGCAGTGCTTTCATGCAGAAATGTGTTTACGGTTCATGAATCGAAGAAAGGATAAGATATTCACGTGACTACGGAATTTAATCAACATTAATAGAAATAGCCACCAGGTGGCAGCAATGTAACACAGGGAGTTACATAGGAACAGGAGGAGGCCATTCAGCCTCCTGAAACTATTAGATCAGAAGACCATAAGAAATAGGAGTGGGCCATGCAGCACCCTGCCCTTGCCACCCACTCCCCCGCCCAAGGATTCAACAGGATAATGGCTGATCTGATAGCCTTCACGTCCCACTTTCCTGCCCTTTCCCTGTAACCCTTGATTCCCCGACTGATCAAGAATCTATCCATTTCAGCCTTAAATCTACACAAGGTCTCTGCCCCACAGCTCTCTGAGGCAAGGGGTTCCAATGACTCACAATCCTCTGAGGGAAATTACTCCTCATCTCCGTCTTAAATTGGTGCCCCTTTACTCCCTTCCTAACAATGCTATGGGTGTACCTACACCCCACGGACTGCAGTAGTTCAAGAAGACAGCACATGGCCACTTTCCCTGGGCAATTAGGAATGGGCAATCGATGTTGGCCTCGCCAGCAATACCCATGTCCCATTTATAATATTTGTAAAATTCTCTCTTTGTTTAATGGGAGCCAATGGCTTAGGCCAATACTCTCTGGAATTTCGAAGAGTGAGTGGAAATCAAACTGAGGTGTTCAGGATGGTGAAAAGTCTGGATAAAGTAGACATGGAGCAGGTGCTTCCTCTTGTGGGGCATTCTGGGATGAGAGGTCAGAGTCGTAGGATAAGACGGAGCAAATTTAAAACAGAGTTCAGGGGAAACTATTTCTCCCAAAGGGTTGGATGCTGGGACAATGAACGGATTTAAGGAGGACTTAGACAGATGTTTAATTGGTAAAGGGTTGAAGGGCTATGGAGAGAAGGCAGGAAAATAGGAGTGAGGAGCATACCAGCCACAATCGAAAGGCAGAGCAGACTTGATGGGCCGAATGGCCTAATACTGCTCCTATATCTTATGAACTTATTAAAAATTGGGCAAAAGAGGCCCAGGATAGCACCCAATAGTCAAAATGATTCTTGGACAAAATACAACTTCAAATAAAAGAAAAAAAAATTCTATATCTTATTAAAATCCTACTCATGTACAGACATCAGTCAATTCTGTTATTTTGTTTCTTTTGGTAACAGCGTGAAAGTTCCTGATATCACTTTTGGCATGAGTAGCACATGACTCACCAATCATTAAAGTGGCAACTTTTAAAGCATCAAAATATAAGCAAAAGACAAAAAAAGAGAAAAGCCAGAAGCAAAATAATTTCAAACACCCTGCTGTTCAGCCCCTTTGTGTATACTGCCACTTACAATGAGCCTAAAGTTACAGAGTCAAGATGGAAAGAAGCCCATGTGAGCATGGATCAGGACTTCATTGATATTGTGTCAGAAATTCAGGTATTTAAAGGATATCCCGGGGGAATCCAAGATGGTGGCGACTCAGCAAGTCTGAGTCTATAGTGCTCCTCCCAAGACCTGGGCAAAGTGGGCCACCCGCCTCTACCACAATCACCAAATCATTTAAAATAGTTTTTACTTAATGTAATTAGTGGCTCAGTACTAAATTTACACCTCCATCTCCCATCACGAAGGCCTCCAGGCCCTCTGCTTCTTCCTTTCCTGCCGTACCAACCAATACCCTTCCACTAACACCCTCCTTCGACTGACTGAACTGGTCCTCACTCTGAACAACTTCTCTTTCCAATCCTCCCACTTCCTCCAAACCAAAGGAGTAGCCATGGGCACCCGCATGGGCCCTAACTATGCCTGTCTCTTCGTCGGATTTGTGGAACAGTCCATCTTCCGCAGCTACACTGGCACCATCCCCTACCTTTTCGTCCGCTACATCGATGACTGTATCGGCGCTACCTCGTGCTCCCACGAGGAGGTTGAACAGTTCATCCACTTTACTAACACCTTCCACCCCGACCTCAAATTTACCTGGATCGTCTCAGACTCCTCCCTCTCCTTCCTAGACCTCTCCATTTCCATCTCAGGCAACCGACTCAAACCAGACATTTACTACAAACAGACCGACTCCCACAGCTACCTAGATACACCTCCTCCCATCCTGCCCCCTGTAAAAACACCATCCCATATTCCCAATTCCTCCGCCTCCGCCGCATCTGCTCCCAGGAGGACCAATTCCCCTACTGAGCAACTCAAATGGCCTCCTTCTTCAAAGACCGCAATTTCCCCTCAGACGTGGTTGACAATGCTCTCCACCGCATCTCCTCCACTTCCCGCTCCTCTGCCCTTGAGCCCCGCCCCTCCAACCGCCACCAGGACAGAACCCCACTGGTCCTCACCTTACCACCCCACCAACCTCCAGATATATTGTATCATCCTTTGTCATTTCCGCCACCTCCAGTCGGACTCCACCACCAGGGATATTGTTTCCCTTTCCACCCCTATCAGCGTTCCGGAAAGACCACTCCCTCCGCGACTCCCTCGTCAGGTCCACACCCCCCACCAACCCAACCTCCACTCCCTGCACCTTCTCCTGCAACCGCAAGAAATGCAAAACTTGCGCCCACACTTCCCCCCTCACTTCCCTCCAAGGCCCCAAGGGATCCTTCCATATCCGTCGCAAATTCACCTGCACCTCCACACACATCATTTACTGTATCCACTGCACCCGATGTGGTCTCCTCTACATTGGGGAGACAGGCCACCTACTTGTGGAACGTTTCAGGGAACACCTCTGGGACACCCGCACCAACCAACCCAACCGCCCCGTGGCTGAACACTTTAACTCCCCCTCCCACTCCGCCAATGACATGCAGGTTCTTGGCCTCCTCCATCGCCAGACTCTGACCACACGACGCCTGGAGGAAAAGTGCCTCATCTTCCGCCTAGGAACCCTCCAACCACATGGGATAAATGTAGATTTCTCCAGTTTCTTCATTTCCGTGCCCCCCACCTTATCTCAGTCCCAACCCTCAGACTCAGCATCGCCTTCTTGACCTGCAATCTTCTTCCTGACCTCTCCGCCCCCACCCCATCTCCGGCCTATCCCCCTCACCCTCACCTCCTTCCACCTATCGTATTCCCAGCGCCCCTCCCCCAAATTCCCTCCCCCCTACCTTTTATCTCAGCCCGCTTGGCACACCAGCCTCATTCCTGAAGAAGGGCTTATGCCTGAAACGTCGATTCTCCTGCTCCTCGGATGCTGCCTGGCCAGCTCTGTTTTTCCAGCAACACATTTTTCAACTCTAAATTTAGACAGTCTAGTCTCCTGTAAAAATGACTAGGGGGAAAGGAGCCCGCAGTTCTCAGCAAGCAGGAGCCCCTCCCCCACCCTCCCCAGCTGCAGCAGAGGCGTCCACAGCCGCCCCGGGGGACTTACCTACAGTGGCGAGTCTTGTGGAAATAACCTCCAAACTCGCCGCCTTCATCAAAGAGTCCCAGAGCTGATGGGATTCACTCACAGCCGCGCTACAAAAGCACGGCCGAGACATCAAGGAAATCGAGCGCCGAGTCGGAGGGGCGGAGCTAAAGGGGCGAGAATCGAGGTCATCGAAAAAATATATGTTTGCTGGGCCTTCCCGAATGGGAAGAAGGAGGCCAGCTTACAGCGTTTCTCTAGCAGTGGCTTCCACAACTGTTAAATCTGGAGGCTGGATCAGGCCGGGTGAGGGTGGAATGGGCCTACCAGGTTGCAGTGCACTGGCCTGGCTCGAACCAGTGCCCCCACCCGGTCCTGTTCCGGCTGCAGAGCTACAAGGAGAGGCAGATGCTTTTGGAAACTTCCAGAAATCTTGGGAAAGATCCCCAAGCCATGATTTATAAAGGATCCAAGATTTTGTTATTTCAGGACTTTTCCCCAGCTTTGGTCTGAAAGAGGAAGGCGTTTGACAAAGCGAAGAAACGCTTAAGGGACTTAAACATTCAGTACTCCTTGTGCTACCCAGCTACGCTACACTTCAGCCATGAAGGGTCCGTGTATAATTTCGGATCACCAGAGAAGGTCAAGGAACTTTTGGACTCTCTTAGATAAATTGTAAGAGTTAAGTGATGTTGTTTTTCCCGCCCCACCCTCCCCCCGGTTTACCCCCTTTCTTTTTCCTTTCATTACCTTACTGTTTAGTATTATCTCTGGGGGGTGGGGAGAGGGGTTTATTTATTTATTCTTCACTTAGTGATTTTCTTCCTTTTTTTATATATATGGGCTAGGGGGGCTAGTTAATGTAGGTGGCGGGGGGGAGAAGTTACCTTATCCTATTTTATCACTGTCCTTAGGAGCGGGGTTGTTTTCCCCTGTTATTTTGTATTACTATATTTAATTATTATTTGCTGAGACTGTAATTTTATAGTCATATATGTTCATATATGGTATTAATATTATCAAATATATCCAGGTGTTGGTGTGGGTGGGGGGTTGGGGGGGGGTAGGGTGCTCATTGTTAATTCTAGCTCAGTAGTATATTTGGATTTTCTTTATCCTGTCGTGGGGTCCCTGGGTCAAGGGTGGGGAACTGGTTGGGAGAGGTTATGAGAGGCTTTTGGAAAGGATGTGATACCCACTGGGAACAAGAGGGAAGATCTCCATTTAAATACTTTTTTTTATTTAGAAATAGTTTTTTTTATTATATTGATCCGAGTGTATTAAAGAGCCTTTAGTTTTGTGAATTTTATATGCTCTATGCTCGGGACGTTTTGGATAGAGTTTCTTCTCCCGGGGGGTCTCGGACTTGCCCGGTGATTATGGGTAATCGGTTGATTAAATGGTGGACTTGGAATGTCACGAGGTGTAATTCACCAATCAAAAGGAAGAAAATATTATCAAATCTCAAGAAAGAAAGGATGGATATATCTCTCCTATAGGAGACACATTTATTGGATAAAGAACACCTGAAATTATGACAGGGAAGAGATTATTTTCCATTCTCTGTTTTTATGCAAGGAAAAACATTTTGGTAAACTGGGTGGCTGAGGGCCCTCATGGACTTTCGAGTTGGCACAGAATAATTATGGAATATACTCCCCCTGACTCCCTTACAAATATGGTGCACCGAAAAACCCAATTATTCCATAAAATATGGCAGCCCTTCTTGAATTACACAAATACAGATCTCTCGGTCGTTCTAACAAGGGCCTTTATTTAATTGAGAGGATGAACCTGGTTGGTCTGGGGCCCCTTAGGAGAGGAATCCCACACGGATACGGGTTTTGTTATGATCTGATGTTAACACATTCCGAGCATGTATCTCACTACCCAATTTCTGTGTTATCCATTGGGTTTTTTTTTTCTCTTGAATAATGTAAGAGTTTTAATTATACACTCTGGTTAGTTGTAAGTTAGATGAGTAGTTAGTTGAGTTTTGTTTTTTTTCTCTCTCGGTATTTCTTTTTTTTGTTTGATAGATTTTGGTTATTATTTATTTAAGATTTAACTGTATCTCAATGCTTAGACTTGGGTTTTTTTTTAGTTTTCTTTTGTAAATGTGTAAAAACATGTTACATTTTCAATTAAAATATCTATTTTAAAAAAAAATCCCTTTCTTTATATTTATTGCTTGGAGCGATGATTATTTCCAAACAAACTCAAATAACACATCAACCTTCTTTTAAAAGAAATACAATTTTGAAGCAATTGTAGGAGGACAACAGTTTCTATAAATGCTTGATTCTGGAGCACACTTCACAGGCTTGGACAAGGTAGACAAACATCCAAACCTTATCAAACATATGGATTGTCTCAACAGCAAAACCCTGTCTAGTACTTTACAGCAAATGCCAGAACATTGGTCTACAACCCACGACCACTTCCATCTAGAAGGACAAGGGCAGCAGATACATGGGAATGCCAGCGCCTGCAAGTTCCCCTCCAAATGGCACACCATCCTGACTTGGAAATATATCGCTGTTTGTTCACTGTCATTGGGTCAAAATCCTGGCAGTCCCTCCCTCGGTGCATTGTGGGTCAACCCACATTAGGTGGACTGCCGTGGTTCAAGAAGGCAGCTCACCATCACCTTTTCATGGGCAACTAGGGATGGGACGACAAATGCTGGCCCATCCAACGATGCCCACATTTCACAAAATGAATAAATTTTTAAAATGTACATTATCCAGAAATTACTGTTCCACAGCAGCCTGTGAAGAAGACTCAACTAAAGAACAATGTTGAGGATGGTTCCAAACTACCATCCAACACACAAACACATCGGTGCCAGATAGGGACCAGGACCAATGGCTGAAAAAGACTATCATCAGTGGGTGACCTGAAGACATTCAACACATCCCTGAGCAAGCACATTGCTTCTTATTATTCAGAGACTATTTGGGACTCTCAAAGGAAAACACATGATAATCCCCCAAAATTGACGTTGAGACATACTGGAACATATGCACATTGGTCATGTGGACACAGAAAAGAAACCAAGAGATTGGAATGTGAAATCTATCTATTGTCCCAGTAGCAATAAGGACATCAGTCAACTGTGATGTGAAACTTGTTGGCTCCATCATCCTTAACAATGGATGTTCCTCTCATCCCACACAAAGTACCTTCTGAGCCATGGTGCAAGACTGATCTGTCAAATCCAAAAACCTAATGACATTCTGGTGAGTATTTCACCAAATTCCCTTTGGTGCAACAAATAGAAGATATCAATGATTTTCCTCAATTATTAGAGTTTGCAGTAGACGAATGCATTCTTCTAAGACCCATTTGGAAAGTCGGAGGTCCAACACATCAGCTTTTCTCCTCAACACATTCAGTCTCACAATATCACAGAACACACTGTTCATGTTGTAAAATCAATGGTCACTAAGTATAGAGCCATTTGCCAAGATTCTCAGATAGTTGGGTTAAATGAGCCAAGTGCACAATCAATGATCATGTCAACGGTTATCTCAAACCGCACTGAGGCAAAGCAGAAGAGTTTGAGATTGTCACATGAACACCTGGGTTTGGGACAGAATACAACATTGCTGTGTCCAGCTGAAATCACATACAATAATATGCTTTCGTGTGACAAAGCAGGTGGCATGTCCAAACTGCATATCATCAGGATGACAGCTCAGACATTGTGGCACAGCAGTTCAGTGGTTAGCACTGCTGCCTCACAGCATCAGGAACTTGGGTTCGATTCCACCCTCTCACAGCTGTCTGTGTGGAGTTTGCATGTTTGCAGGTCTGTGTGGGTTTCTTCTGGGTGCTCTGGTTTCCTCCAACAGTCCAAAGATGTGCAGCTTAGATGGATTGGCCAGGCGAAATTGCTCATAGTGTCCAGGAACGTGCAGGTTAGGCAGATTGGCCATGGGAAATGTGGGCTAGGGTAGGGGACTGGATTTAGATGGGATGCTTGTAGGAGCGTTGGTGTCGACTCAATAGCCAAATGGCCTCTTTCTACACGGTAGGGATTCTATGATTCTACACATTGAATCTATCATGTCAGATGCTACAGCAATGGCAACACATCCACCTTCAATGATAACACACTGCAGAGTGAAGCTATACAACCAAGTACTGTTACCTGCACAAGAACTAGACTTGGTCATGTTGCACATCTACTGAAGTATTGTCTAATTTGTAGAGATAATGACTGCATATGAAAAGGGTTCCCTTCAGAAAACAGTTCCCATTCTTTTAAAAAAAAAGGGGATTCTTGAATTATTGCACAGGGTTCCAGATATCGCGTTATTATGTAAGTACCTTTGAATTCAAGAGTCGTGAGGTGATGTTGCAGCTGTACAGGACTTTGGTTAGGCCACATTTGGAGTACTGTGTGCAGTTCTGGTCGCCTCACTTTAGGAAAGATGTGGAAGCTTTGGACAGGGTGCAGAGAAGATTTACCAGGATGTTGCCTGGAATGGAGAGTAGGTCGTACGAGGATAGGTTGAGAGTTCTCGGCCTTTTCTCGTTGGAACGGCGAAGGATGAGGGGTGACTTGATAGAGGTTTATAAGATGATCAGAGGAATAGATAGAGTAGACAGTCAGAAACTTTTTCCCCGGGTACAACAGAGTGTTACAAGGGGACATAAATTTAAGGTGAAGGGTGGAAGGTATAGGGGAGATGTCAGGGGTGGGTTCTTTACCCAGAGAGTGGTGGGGGCATGGAATGCGCTGCCCATGGGAGTGGTAGAGTCAGAATCATTGGCGACCTTTAAGCGGCATTTGGATAGGTACATGGATGGGTGCTTAATCTAGGATAGAAGTTCGGCACAACATCGTGGGCCGAAGGGTCTGTTCTGTGCTGTATTGTTCTATGTTCTATGTACCTTAAAAACAGTTGGATTAAACCACACTTCATGTTCCAGACTAAAGGTCCTCGCTCACTGTCAGTAATCACAGTGCAATGGAATCATTGCAACTCCCAGTCATTAAACTAGCTACTGTTATGAAGATGTGGGTGTACTGTACCTTTAAGAAAGTTAAAAGCTAGCAGAACTACCTGACACAGCACAAAGTGGTCTGAAAAAGATATAATGTAACATTTGGTTGAACAACTCGATTAGATGATTTCCTGGAAATGATTTGAATTAGGCCAATCAGTTTAAATTATACCCCAAAAAATACCAAACTCCAATCCAGTCTGAATTGAATTTATTGACAATCTTAAAAGCCAATGACACAATCTGATGCTTTGGGGGTATAAGACTGGGGAAAATTGAACTCTTGGGAAGAGAACAGATGTAGACTGCTAGTCAGAACTGTCTGAGAGGGATCTATCCAGAGAAGGTGTTTGTACAGAGAAAAGCATCAACACTGACCTGGACAGCAAATCTGCAAAGTGAAGATTCGACAGCTGGCTGGTTTTGAAATTTGAATTTTTCAGTAAATCTTAATTGGGTGTTTTATCTGACTTGTATTATAGAAGGGAAAGTAAAAGTTAGGTTAGAGGAAGGAGTTGTAAATTGTTGTTAGTCAATTATTCTCTATTATACTTTAAGAAATAAAGTTGTTAATTTTTAAATCGTTCTTGGCCTCTCGAATTTTCACAGATAATTGCACGGGACAAATTCTTTCTGTGTTGCTGGTTTAGATTAAGCAGGACGGTTTACCCTGTGTTGTAACACTACAGTCAGACAATGTAATGCTAACATCAGAGTGTATCGAACCCGGACTATATGTCGGTCTGAGATTTTATGACAGTATAAAGAGTGTTAATAATTAAGGTCAAATGATCTGTCTTAACAACAACCCAGTCTTTAAGGTGTTTGTTACAGGGAAGCAAGCAGACTGTGTCATATTGACAGGGATATTTGGCCTGAGAAGCCACAGCGACCGTGTGGGTCTAATACAGAATAGAGTCTGTACAGCATGGGTACAGTACAGTGTGGGTACAGTACAGCGTGGGTACAGTACAGAGTGGGTACAGTACAGTGTGGGTACAGTACAGCATGGGTACAGTACAGAGTGGGTACAGTACAGTGTGGGTACAGTACAGCATGGGTACAGTACAGTGTGGGTACAGTACAGCATGGGTACAGTACAGCATGGGTACAGTACAGTGTGGGTACAGTACAGCGTGGGTACAGTACAGTGTGGGTACAGTACAGTGTGGGTACAGTACAGCATGGGTACAGTACAGCATGGGTACAGTACAGTGTGGGTACAGTACAGCATGGGTACAGTACAGTGTGGGTACAGTACAGCATGGGTACAGTACAGCGTGGGTACAGTACAGCATGGGTACAGTACAGCGTGGGTACAGTACAGCGTGGGTACAGTACAGCATGGGTACAGTACAGTGTGGGTACAGTACAGCATGGGTACAGTACAGCGTGGGTACAATACAGTGTGGGTACAGTACAGTGTGGGTACAGTACAGCATGGGTACAGTACAGCGTGGGTACAGTACAGTGTGGGTACAGTCAGCATGGGTACAGTACAGTGTGGGTACAGTACAGTGTGGGTACAGTACAGTGTGGGTACTGTACAGTGTGGGTACAGTACAGCGTGCGTACAGTACAGTGTGGGTACAGTACAGTGTGGGTACAGTACAGCATGGGTACAGTACAGTGTGGGTACAGTACAGTGTGGGTACAATACAGAGTGGGTACAGTACAGTGCGGGTACAGTACAGTGTGGGTACAGTACAGCGTGGGTACAATACAGTGTGGGTACAGTACAGTGTGGGTACAGTACAGCGTGGGTACAGTACAGCGTGGGTACAGTACAGTGTGGGTACAGTCAGCATGGGTACAGTACAGTGTGGGTACAGTACAGCGTGGGTACAGTACAGTGTGGGTACTGTACAGTGTGGGTACAGTACAGCGTGCGTACAGTACAGTGTGGGTACAGTACAGTGTGGGTACAGTACAGCATGGGTACAGTACAGTGTGGGTACTGTACAGTGTGGGTACAGTACAGCGTGGGTACAGTACAGTGTGGGTACAGTACAGCATGGGTACAGTACAGTGTGGGTACAGTACAGCATGGGTACAGTACAGCATGGGTACAGTACAGTGTGGGTACAGTCAGCATGGGTACAGTACAGTGTGGGTACAGTACAGCATGGGTACAGTACAGCATGGGTACAGTACAGTGTGGGTACAGTACAGCGTGGGTACAGTACAGTGTGGGTACAGTACAGTGTGGGTACAGTCAGCGTGGGTACAGTACAGTGTGGGTACAGTACAGCATGGGTACAGTACAGCGTGGGTACAGTACAGCATGGGTACAGTACAGCGTGGGTACAGTACAGTGTGGGTACAGTACAGCATGGGTACAGTACAGTGTGGGTACAGTCAGCATGGGTACAGTACAGCGTGGGTACAGTACAGTGTGGGTACAGTACAGTGTGGGTACAGTCAGCATGGGTACAATACAGTGTGGGTACAGTACAGTGTGGGTACAGTACAGCATGGGTACAGTACAGCGTGGGTACAGTACAGTGTGGGTACAGTACAGCATGGGTACAGTACAGCATGGGTACAGTACAGCGTGGGTACAGTACAGTGTGGGTACAGTACAGAGTGGGTACAGTCAGCATGGGTACAATACAGTGTGGGTACAGTACAGTGTGGGTACACTCAGCATGGGTACAATACAGCGTGGGTACAGTACAGCGTGGGTACAGTACAGCATGGGTACAGTACAGCGTGGGTACAGTACAGTGTGGGTACAGTCAGCATGGGCACAATACAGTGTGGGTACAGTACAGCGTGGGTACAGTACAGTGTGGGTACAGTACAGTGTGGGTACAATACAGTGTGGGTACAGTACAGTGTGGGTACAATACAGTGTGGGTACAGTCAGCATGGGTACAGTACAGCGTGGGTACAGTACAGCGTGGGTACAGTACAGTGTGGGTACAGTACAGCGTGGGTACAGTACAGCATGGGTACACTACAGTGTGTGTACAGTACAGCATGGGTACAGTACAGTGTGGGCACAGTGTGGGGTACAGCATATAGAGTGTGGTACAGTATATAGATTGGGGTACAGTACAGTGTAGGATAAATAGAAACAGGAATAGGCCATTCAGCCCATTGAGCCTGCCCTGCCATTCGATATGATCATGGCTAATTGAACACTTTAATAGCTATTATTCATCCCATCCCCATACCCCTGAACATCACTGGGAATCAGAAATATATCAGTCTCTACCTTAAACGCACTCAAACACTGAGCTCCCACAGCCCTCCCACAGCTTAACAGCCCTCTAAATAAAAACTATTCACCTTCTCGGACTTTCACAATTTTAACATTGTGCTCCCTGGTACTAGACTCCCCAACCAGGGGAATCATCTTACCCACATCTCACCTGTATAACCCTTTCAGTATTTTGTAGGTTTCAGTGAGGTAGAGTCATAGAGATGTACAGCACAGAAACAGACCCTTCGGTCCAATCCGTCCGTGCTGATGAGATATCCGAAATTAACCTAGTCCCACCTGCCAGCACTGGGCCCATATCCCTCTAAACTCTTCCTAATCATATACACAACCAGATGCCTTTTAAATGTTGCAATTGTACCAGCCTCCACCACTTCTTCTGGCAGCTCATTCCATACACGTACCACCCTCTGCGTGAAAGAGTTGCCCCTTAGGTCCCTTTTATATCTTTCCCCTCTCACCCTAAACCTGTGCCCTCCAGTTCTGGACTCCCCCACCTCAGGGAAAAGATTTTGTCTATTTATCCTATCCATGCCCCTCATAATTTTGTAAACCTCTATAAGGTCACCCCTCAGCCTCCAACGCTCCAGGGAAAACAGCCTTAGCCTGTTCAGCCTCTCCCTATAGCTCAAAACCTTCATCCCTGGCAACATCCTTGTACATCTTTTCTCAACCCTTGCAAGTTTCACAAATTCTTTCTGATAGAAAGGAGACCAGAATTGCACACGATATTCCAAAAATAGCCTAACCAATGTCCTGTACAGCTGCAACATGACCTCCCAACTCCTGTACTCAATACTCTGACCAATAAAGGAAAGCATACCAAACACCTTCTTCACTATCCTATCTACCTGCGACTCCACTTTCAAGGAGCTATCCAAGGACTCTTTGTTCAGCAACACTCCCCAGGACCTTACCATTAAGTGTATAAGTCCTGCTCTGATTTGCTTTTCCAAAATGCAGCACCTCACATTTATCTAAGTGAAACCCCATCTGCCACTTCTCAGCCCTTTGGCCCATCAGATCAAGATCCTGTTGTAATCTGAGGAAACCTTTTTCACTGTCCACTACACCTCCAATTTTGGTGTCATCTGCAAACTTACTAACTGTACCTCCTAGGTTTACATCCAAATCATTTATATAAATGACAAAAAGTAGTGGACCCAGCACCGATCCTTGTGGCACTCCACTGGTCACAGGCCTCCAGTCTAAAAAACAACCTTCCACCAGCACCCTCTGTCTTCTACCTCTGAGCCAGCTCTTTGTCCAAATGGCTAGCTCTCCCTGTATTCCATGAGAACTAACCTTGCTAACCAGTCTCCCATGAGAAACCTGATTGAACACATTATTGAAGTCCATATTGACCACGTCCACCACTCTACCCTCATCAATCCTCATTGTTAATCCTTCAAAACTCAATGAGTTTGTGAGACATGATTTCCCACTCACAAAGCCATGTTGACTATCCCTAATCAGTCCTTGCCTTTCTAAATACATGTACATCCTGTCCCTCGATATTCCCTCCAACAACCTGCCCACCATTGATATCAGGCTCACTGGTCTATAGTTCCTTGGCTTTTCCTTACCACCTTTCTTAAATAGTGGCACCACATTAGCCAACCCCCCAGTCTTCCGGCAACTCACCCATGACTACCGATGATATAAATATTGCTTTGAAACGCTCATGAACATAAGCCCAGTTTGCCCAGTCTCTCTTCATGGGACAGTCCCAGAATCCTGCAAGCGTGTCTGGTGAACCTTTGTTATACTCCCTATATGGCAATAATATCTTTCCTGAGATATGATTTGGAGGAAGCAGTTTTGGACTGGGGTAAACAAAGTTAAAAGTAACACAACATCAGGTTAAAGACCAACAGGTTAATTTGGAGGCATTAGCTTTCAGTGTGCTGCTTCTTCATCAGGTGGTTGAAGAACCTGATGAAGAAGCAGTGGTCCAAAAACTAGTGCCTCCATATAAACCTGTTGGTTTATAACCTGGTATTGTGTGATTTTTAACTTTCCTGAGATAAGGAGACTAAATTTGTATATCATACTCCAGATGTGGTCTAATCAAGGGGAATGCAAGAGTTCACTACCCATGTTCCCAAATCCACTTGTGATAAAGGCAAACATTCCATTAGCCTTCCTGTAGTTTGCTGCACATGCATGTTAACCTTCAATGATTTATTGTCAAGGGCCGCTGGTCCCTTTATACATCTACACTTCCCAACCTGCTACTATTTATGAAATACTCTGAAACTCTGTTCCCCCTACCAAAGTGGACAACCTCACATATTTCATCTGCCATCTTTTTGCTGATTCATTCATAGAGTCATAGAGTCACAGAGATGTACAGCATGGAAATAGACCCTTTGGTCCAACCTGTCCATGCTGGCCAGATATCCCAATCCAATCCAGTCCCACCTGCCAACACCCAGCCCATAACCCTCCAAACCCTTCCTATTCATATATCCATTCAGATGCTTTTTAAATGTTGCAATTGTACCAGCCTCCATCATTTCCTCTGGCAGCTCATTCCATACACGTACCACCCTCTGCATGAAAAAGTTGCCCCTTAGGTCTCTTTTATATCTTTCCCCTCTCACCTTAAACCTATGCCCTCTAGTTCTGGACTCCCCCATCCCAGGGAAAAGACTTTGTCTATTCACCCTATCCATGCCCCTCATAATTTTATAAACCTCTATAAGGTCACCTCTCAGCTTCTGATGCTCCAGGGGAAAACAGCCCCAGTCTATTCAACCTCTCCCTATAGTTCAAAACCTCCATCCCTGGCAACGTCCTTGTAAATCTTTTCTGAACCCTTTCAAGTTTCACAACATCTTTCCGATAGGAAGGAGACCAGAGTTGCATACAATATTCCAACAGTGGCCTAACCAATGTCCTGTACAGCCGCAACATGACCTCCCAACTCCTGTACTCAATACTCTGGTCGATTAAGGAAAGCATACCAAATACCTTCTTCACTATCCTATCTACCTGTGACTTCACTTTCAAGGAGCTATGAACCTGCACTCCAAGGTCTCTTTGTTCAGCAATATTCCCCAAGACCTTACCATTATGTCCTGCTAAGATTTGCTTTCCTAAAATGCAGCACTTCACATTTATCTAAGTGAAACCCCGTCTGCCACTTCTCAGCCCATTGGCCCATCTGGTCCAGATCCTGTTGTAATCTGAGGTAACCTTCTTCGCTGTCCACTACAACTCCAATTTTGGTGTCATCTGCAGAATTACTAACTATACCTCTTATGCTCAAATCCAAACCATTTATATAAATGATGAAACGTAGTGGACTCAACACAGATCCTTGTGGCACTCCACTGGTCACAGTCTGAAAAACAACCCTCCACCACCACCCTGTGTCTTATACCTTTGAGCCAGTTCTGTATCCAAATGGCTAGTTCTCCCTGTATTCCGTGAGCTCTAACCTTGCTAATCAGTCTCCCATGGGGAACCTTGTTGAACGCCTTCAGCCTGTCCAAATTATTTGAAGCCACTTTATACCTTTGTCACAATGCACATTCCCATTTAGCCTTGTATCATTTCCAAATTTGGAGATATCACATTTAGTCCTGTGACAATACTATGGTCTTACAAGGTGTATTTTGTGCTTTGTTTTTAAAGAAAGGTTTTAAGATAGAGATGATGAGCTGTTTATGAAAGCCTGCAAAGTAAACAGCTTGAGAGGCCTTGGGGGCTTTTTTTTAGGTTGGAACAATAGAAGCAGCCTGAATGGGTGGAGTCAAGCTCCCACAGAACCAGGGTTTTTCTTTTGATTTTTAGTTTCTCAGTAGCAATTGCTGCTAGGGCCTTGAAGATGTGGAAGCTGTTTTCTCTCTCTCGGTTACAGCTAAAAACTGGGGTTTTCTTTCTGCTGTGAGAATTGATTGTGAGACTATCTGTTTTCTGAGCCTGCCTTTTCCCAAGGATTTGGTTATGGGATGTCACTATATTATTGACTTATGATGCACTTCCTGTCGGCTCTCTAATTTTAGTTAAAAGTTTTAACTTAGTTTTAGGTATATTTTAATAAGTTTAGTTAGTTGTTTTAATAATTTTAATATTTTAAGTTTAATTTTAGTAATAAAGTTTTGTATTTAGAGCACAATTAATGGTGAAGGGAAATTGGGTGTTAAATAAATTTTTCACTGGAAGAGTTATTGGTTAGTAGTAAAATAATCTATTATTCTGTGAATTATGCAATTGAATTGCATCTGGAACGCAACACCTTACACTTCTGTCTAAAATAAGAAAAAAATTATGGTCAAGACTACCTTCTTCATATATTTTGAGGGGGTTTATAACAGTCCCCACCTCCAAATCATTGATTATATACATATCATTCTGACACAGGAATGACCACTCGGAGACCCTGTAGCTTTCAGAGCTCACATTAAATTCAACAATTTTAGGGCCTGAGCACCTCCTTCTATTCCTTTATCTGCCCCCCCCCCCCCCCCCTTACATCCCAGACCCTGTCATCACATTGGCTCCTTTCAGCACAGCCAGCCCACCTTAACCCAGTAATGGTCTCATTACCAGTTTCTCTTTCTCCCTGGTTCATCATTATCCATCCCTTTGTCTGTCCTACTGCTGTTTTTTTTTTCTCTCTCTCTCTCTCTCTCTGGGCTCCGTCTCCTTCTATCATTTATTCTTTTACCCCACACATCTGGCTTCAGCATATACGTGACCTTTCCCCAGGTACCAACAATTCTGAAGAAGGGTGGCTGGACCCGAAACTTTAACTCTGCTTTCACTTCACAGACGCTGCCAGGCCCTGCTGGGTTTCTCCAGCAATTTCCGATTCTGTTTCAGAAATGACCCACTTATTCCCTACCATCTGTTTTCTGCCTTTTAGCTGTCCTTTAGTCCATTCCCACCTATCCCCATGTGTTTTAATTTCCTTAACTAAGTATAGTGTGTGATATAACAGAGTGTGGGTAAGGTACAATGTGTATTTTATATAGTTTGTGTATGCTATTGCATGGCGAACAGAAGGGTGTGGGTATTGATCATTGTGGTGTACAGTACATAGTGAATGCAGAATGTAGATTGAGGGGTTGCAGACTCTTGTGTTCCCACAGGCCAGCACTAATCCGCAACAACAATTAAACAGCCTTGCGTCACATAGTTACAGATTGCCCTTATCGCCCTCATACAGCCTCAGCTCAGAGCTGAGGAAATGCACGCACCAAAAATACACCACGTAGATAAACACACACACGCTAACAACTCCCATCACGTAGCACACTGCTGCTGTGATATCAACACGTATTATTGCATGGACATCAGCAACAAAAACTCATTGCATTGCTATAGCAACTTCAATGCAGCAAAACATTCTGAGGGTCTTCACAGTAATCAGAGAAAACAATCATCAAACCACAAAGTTTTAAAAAATTCATTCACATGATGTGGGTCTCACTGTCTAGGCCAGCATTTATTGCCAATCCCCCAGTTGGGCAGAGGGTAGTTAAGAGTCAATCGCATTGCTGTGGGTCTGGAGTCACATATTGGCCAGACCAGGTCAGTTGCCTTCCTTAAAGGACATTCGTGAATCAGATGGGGTTTTTCCTGACAATGGATTCATGGCATCATGAGACTTTTAATTCTGAATTTCCTTGAATCTAAATTCCACCATCTGATGTGGCAGGATTTGAATCTGGGTCCCCAGAACTTTACCTGGGTCTCTGGATTAACAGTCCCATGATATCAGCTCCCTATTACACCAGGGGAGGCTGAGGTGATCATCAATTTCGATCCTTCCCCTTTACTCCCAAGCCTTGCCCTCTCTCCCATTGTCAATGGCCACAATAGCCTCGTTGGTTGGTGGGGTGTGAACTCCCTTTGATGCAGCCCTGCCTATGTCTCTGACTTTGGTCACTTGTGCATCTGGAGTACTGAGGCTTCATAGAAGTGACCAAACTCCCCCCACTGGTGGCACTGCTTGCTCGTCTTGTCGTGAGTTGGCTTTTCCTGTTTGCACTTTTGGCAATAGGGCGCAAAGCCGTTGACAACCAGGTGTCTGGTTTTACCACTGGTCTGATACACTCTGCCTCACATACACCAAACACCCTCAAAGCTGAATGGAGGGTGGATAATGACTGCATCGATGTCCACCTTCAGGGTTTCCTTGATCTCCATCCTTCATTTGCCCGTCCAGAGATCAAACAGATTTTTAATCCTGTACTGGTTCCAGCCAGCTCAACATATCTGGTGAGGAATATGACCATATTAACCACAGAGAGATGGGGTTGTACACATCGAGGGTATTGCATACAATTCTGGTCACCCCGCTATAGGAAGGATGTTATTAAACTGGAAAGGGTGCAAGAAACAGTTTACATGGATGTTACTAAGACTGGAAGGTTTGAGTGATAAGGAGAGGCTAGATAGGCTGGGACTTCATTCGCTGGAGTGTAGGAGGCTGGGGGGACCATATAAACGTTTATAAAATAATGAAGTACATAGACCAGGTAATTAGCCAGGATCTTTTCCCCAAGTTTGCGGAGTCTAAAACTAGAGGGCGTAGGTTTGAGGTGTGAGGGCAAAGATTTAAAAGGGACCTGAGGGCAACTATTTCACATATATGGAATGAGTTGTCAGAGGAAGTGGTGGAGACATGTAGAATTACAACAGTTAAAAGACATTTGGACAGGTAATGGGTGGGAAAGGTTTTGAGGAATATGGACCAAACGCAGGCAAATGGGACTTCTTCAGTTCAGGTAATCTGGTCAGCAGGTATGAGTTGGAATGAAAGGTGTATTTCCATGCTGTATGACTCTATACCTCTGATTCTAAGTGCCCATCCAAATCTACTGAATGTCTCAAGGCTGTGTAGTGAGTATCAACTGTTTCTCTTCCACTTCAGACAGATGTAAGATACAGACTATGGATCTTTGAATCTCATCAGCCAGTTTAATATCTGGGACTTTTGTGGACTTATGTGGTTTTAAGAAGCGACAAAAATATTGGCTTTAAATGGCATCATCTGACCCACAAAGGTTGGTCAAGATTCTAAAGTCCAAAGTGGATCAAGTGGCTGAGCTAGAATTAATATTTTACTCAAGAGAAATGAGTAAAGCCTACATTCACCTACAAGGGAGGCGTTAAAAGACCCTCATCTCCTCGTTTGAATTACACCATTATGAGAATCTTCATATGTTGGAGATGAAACATCACCTGCAATACTCATGGATGCAATGACCTCAACAGATATGGTCTGCATAGAGGCTCTTACTTCAAGAGGCTGTGTCTCTGTCAAAGTTGGAATATTAGATTTTTGACTACAGAACTGAACATAGGTCGGAGAATGCTAAACCAAAAAGACCCAAACAACTGTGGATGCTCGAAATCAGAAACGGCTGGAAAAGTTCATAAGGATCTGAATAAGGGCCACTTTGCTTTCTCTCCACAGATGCTGTCGAACCTGTTGAGATTTTTCAGCAATTTCTGAACCGATTGAAACTGAACAACGAGCTACCTATTCTGATAGGACAGTGATAGGTTTTAGAAAAGTCTCAAAGGGAGATGAGGGAAGTGGAGATATGCAAAGACATGAAAGGTTATTGGGAATGTGGAGCAATCAGATCAGTTACAATCATATTGAATGGCAGAACAGGCACAAGGAACTGAGTGACCATCTCCTTTTGTAATTTGTTTATTCGAATGGGAGGTTTGGGAGGGGACTCCAGGGTTTAGAACCCAGGCAGCTGAAGGCATAGACACCAACAGTGCAAGTGATTCACATTAAAGATGGGCAGGAATGGAAGAGTGAAGAGCTCCAAGAGGGTTCGACATATCTGTCCATTCCATTTTGGCCATTCAATCCTGATCTATGTTAAGGTTTGGGCAGAGCTATGAGTAAATGGCCCAGGGCTCAGCATCTAATCCTCAATGTAATCAGTCACTTCAATGTAACACATTTACCTCAATGTAACCCAGTCACCTCAATGTAACCCAGTCACCTCAATGTAACCCAGTCACCTTGTTCTGCCAAATGAATTTGTTTCAATGTCAGCCAATGATGGCATCAGATGTAGCTACCTCACAGTCCAATATCTTACTTAGCTTCAGCTCTGGAGAGCTAGAGAGCAACTACATCTTCAACATGAATTACTCAAGTGGCTCATTGAGTTGAGTATGGTGGCTCAGTGGTTAGCACTGCTACCTCACAGCACCAGGGGTCCTGGGTTTGATTCCATCTTTGGTATGAATTTACACATCCTCCCTGTGTCTATTTGGGTTTCCTCCCAAAGATGTGCAGGTTAGTTGGATTGACCATGGTAAATGCAGGGTTACAGGAATAGCATGGGATGCTCTTCAAAGGGTTGGTGTGGCCATAATGGCTTTTCCCATACTGTAAGGATTCTCTGAAAGCAAACCAGGAGAGATGAGAGCATGGAAGAAAAACAAATTTGGATTCAATTCTTTACTGATTTGGCCTTTTAAAAAAATCTAAATTGTACTTGCCCTCCATCTTAGCTTGCTGCTCTCCTACAAATCAGCTGGTTCGGTGTGATTGATTTGCACAGAGGTACAGTGGGTGGCTCTCTGATTCAGAGAGTTATGGAGTCAAGTCCCAACGTAGAGATTTTAATCCATATTCCAGGACGACACTCCTGATGGAATCCATAAGACTATAAGACACAGGAGCAAAAATTAAGCCATTCAGCCCCTCGGGTTTGTTACGCCATTCCATCATGGCTGATAGGTTTCTCAACACCATTCTCCTGCTTTCTCCTTATAAGTCTTGATCCCTTGATACTCAAGGGATCTATTTCCATCTTAAATGTACTCAATGACCTGGCCCCCACAGCCTTCTGTGGCAGTGAATTCCACAGACTCCCCACTCTCTGGCTGAAGAAGTTTCTCCTTATCTCCGTTCAAAAAGGTCTTCCCTTTATTCTAAGGCTGTGCTCTCGGGTCCTAGTCTCTCCGACCAATGGAAATATCTTCCCAATATCTACTCTGTCCAGACCATTCAGTATTCTGTATGTTTCAGTTATATCCCCCCACCCCCACCAATCCTTCTAACTTCCATCAAGTATAAACCCAGAGTCCTTAAATGTTTCTCATATGTTAAGCTTTTCATTCCTGGGACCATTCTCATGAGTCTCCTGTGAACATGCTCCAAGGCCAGTACATCCTTCCTGATATATGGGCCCCAAAACTGCACAAAATACTCCAAATGTGATCTGACCAGAGCCTCATAAAACCTCAAAAGTACATCCCTGCTTTTAGATTCAAGTTCTCTCAAAATAAATGCCGTCATTGTATTTGTCTTCCTAACTATTGACTCAACCTGGGCGGCATGGTGGCACAGTGGTTAGCACTACTACCTCACAGTGCTAGAGAACTGGGTTCAATTCCCGCCTCAGGCAACTGTCTGTGTGGAGTTTGCACATTCTCCCTGTGTCTGTGTGGGTGCTCCAGTTTCCTCCCACAGTCCAAAAATGTGCAGGTCAGGTAAATTGGCCATGCTAAATTGCCCGTAGTGTTAGGTGTAGGGGAATGGATCTGGGTGGGTTGCTCTTCGGAGGGTCAGTGTGGACTTGTTCGACCGAAGGGCCTGTTTCCACACTATAGGGAATCTAATCAACCTGTAAGTTTACCTTGAGAGAATCCTGGACTAGAACTCCTGAGCCTCTTTGCACTTCAGACTTCTGAATTTTCTCCCCATTTAGAAAATAGACCATGCCTCTATTCTTCCTACCAAAGTGCATGACCTCACACTTTTTCGACATTGTACTCCATCTGCCATTATTTTGCCCACTCTCCTAACCTATCCAAATTCTGCTGTAGTCTCTCCACCTCCTCAATGTTAACTGTCCTTCTACCTATCTTTGTACCATCTGCAAACAATAGCCAGAACGCCCTCAGTTCCTTCATCCAGATCGTTAATGTACGAAGTGAAAAGTTGTTTTCCCAACAGCCTTGAGGATCACCACTTGTTACCAGCTGCCATCCTGAAAAGGACATTTTTACACCCACTGTCTGCTTTCTGCCAGACAGCCAGGCTTCCATCCATGCTAGCACCTTGCCTCTGACACCATGGGCCCTTACCTTACTCAGTAGTCTTCTGTGTGGTACCTTATCAAAGGCCTACTTGAAGTCCAGGTAGATAACATCCATTGTCTCTCCTTGCTCTAACCTGTTTGTTACTTCTTCAAAGAACTCTAGCAGATTTGTCAGGCATGATCTCCCCTTGATGAAACCATGCTGACTTTACCCAAGTATTCAGGAATGTCATCCTTCACAATGGATTCCAGGGTCTTACTCACGACTGAAGTTAGGCTAATCAGTCTGTAATTTTCCATCTTTTGCCTTATTCCCTTTTTAAACAGGGATGTCACGTTAGTGATTTTCCAGGAACCCTCCCTGATTCAAGCAATTCCTGAAAGATCACCACTAACACCTCTGCTATCTCTTCAGCTACCTCCCTTAGAACTATGAGGTGTAGTCCATCTGGTTCAGGTGATTTATTCACCTTAAGGCCATTCAGATTTTCTAGCACCTTCTGGTGATGGCCACCATACTCAGTTCTGCCCCCTCACTCCCTTGAATTTTTGGGATATTATTCGGGTCTTCCACCATTAAGACTGACACAAAGTGATTATTCAGTTTGTCAGCCATTTCCTTGTTCCCCACTACTATCTTTCCAGCATTATTCTCCAGCAGCCCAATGTCCACATTTGTCTCTTTTTTGTCCTTTATATATCTAAAGAAACTCTGACAGTCTTCCTGGATTTGACTGGCTAGCTTACCCTCATAGTTAATCTTCTCCCTCCCTATTCCTTTCCTTGTTGCCCTCTGTTGGTCTTTGTAAGCTTCCCAATCCTCTGGTTTCCCACTGTCCTTTCCACATTATATGGTTTCTCTTTTGCTTTTATGCTATCCCTGACTTCCCGAGTCGGCCATGGTTGCCTCATCCTCCCCGTACCATGCTTCTCTTTCCTTGGGATGAATCTCCGTTGTATCTCCTGAATTATTCCCAGAAACTCCTGCCATTGCTGTTCCACTGAGTTTCCTGCTAGGCTCCTCTCCCAGTCCATTCTATCCAGCTCCTCCCTCATGCTTCTGTGGCTGCCTTTATTCAGCTGTAAAACTGTTACCTCTGATTCTGCCTTCTCCCCCTGAAATTGCAGAGTGACTTTAATCATACTATGATCACTGCCTCCAAAGGGTTCCTTCACCTTAAGCCCCCTTATCAAGTCTGCCTCATTGCACAACAATATATCCAGTATGGCCTATTCCCTAGTGGGTTCCACCACACGCTGCTCCATAAAGCCATCTTGTAGACATTCCACAAATAACCCGAGGGAGTGCTGTACTGCCAGAGGTGCCCTTACTTACATGAGGCCACAAATCCATCTGTCCTGACAGGTAGATATAGAAAAATCTTTACTGCTATTTTAAAGAGGTGAAGGGGAATTTACCGCAATGCTCCGAGGCCAATATTTATCCCTCAGCCAATATTACTAAAACAGCTTTACTAGTCATTATCATGAGGCTGTTTATGGGAGGTTACAGACTGCAAATTAGCTGCTGCAGTTCCTACACTGTCATAGTAGTTGCATTTGCAAAAGTGCACAATCTGATGTCATGAAAGTGTTCTGATATTTGTCTTTTGGTGATCTCCCTGGGCTGATACAGAGAAACCCAGCAGTTGTCTCTGATGTTCAACAAGATTGTCAGTGCCCAGGGCTACGACCACCTCCCTCCATCTCTTAATGAACAAACAAGAAGAGATTTGTTTGCAAACACAGCACAGATATCTGATGCAGTCCTTGCTAGCAGGACATTATGCCATATGGTTTCTGACCTTGCTACTCGATTCTGTGCATTTGAGTGGCTGATAAAAGCCTTTTGCTTTCAGAGAGTGGTGCATCTATGGAACCCCCTTCCCCAGAGAGTGGTGATTAGATTAGATTCCCTACAGTATGAAAACTTCGGCCGAACAAGTCCACACCGACCCTCCGAAGAGTAACCCACTCAGACCCATTCCCCTACCCTACATTTACCCCTGACTTGGCAGTCTTAGCATGGCCAATTCACCTGGCCTGCACATAGTCATAGAGATGCACAGCACGGAAACAGACCCTTCAGTCCAACTTGTCCATGCCGACCAGATATTATAATCTAATCTAGTCCCATTTGACAGTACTTGGCCCATATCCCTCTAAACCCTTCCTATTACTTTGGATTGTGGGAGGAAACTCATGCAGACACGGGGAGAATGTGCGAACCCCACACAGACAGTCACCCAAGGCGGGAATCGAACCCAGGTCCCTGGTGCTGTGAGGCAGTATTGGTAACCACTGAGCCACCGTGTCGTCCCGGTGAGGATAGGGGCATTGCATATTTATAAGGCAGAGGTAGATAAATGATCAACTAACAGGGAATGAAAGTTCAAAGTTCATAAGATATAGGAGCAGAATTAGGCCATTTAACCTATAGAGTCTGTGCTGCCATTTGATCGTGTCTGGTATGCTCCTCACCCCAATTTTCCTGCCTTCTCCCCATATCCCTTCAACCCATTACCAAATAAACATCTGTCTAACTCCTCCTTAAATGTACTCACTGTCCCAGCATCCCCCGCACTTTGGGGCAGTGAATTCCACAGATTCACAGCCGTTTGGGAGAAGTAGTTTCCCCTGAACTCTGTTTTAAATTTGCTTCCCCTTATCCTAAAACTCTGACCTCTCTTCCCAGAATGTCCCACAAGAGGAAGCACCTGCTCCATGTCTACTTTATCCACACCTTTTTATCATCTTGAACACCTCAGTTTGATCTCCCCTCATTCTTCTATTGGATACTGTGCAGGCAGGCAAGTGATCATAGCCAAGGCAATCACTGTTGAAAGTGCAGTGGTCTCGAGGGGTGAATGGACTATTCTGCTCCAAATGAACATGTGAAAGGATACCAAGAAACCCTTTTGTTCTGTGTTTCTCACTGTATTAACATTGCATCTTTGAACTCTGACAACTGAAACCCATGTCAGCCTTTGTCCCTTACCCCTCGCTGGTGGGATTGTCATTTGTAATCACTCTCCCAATCTCTGGAGCTTTGTCCCCTCACCTCTCTGACTACTCTATCTGCATTAATCACCCCTCCGTAGCACATAAACAGCAGAATCACCTGCCATTGCAACACACTACCATGTTCCCTGGCCCGACGTCTCTGTTTCCAGCCTGCTACAGTGCTCTGGCAAAGTTCAGCACGAGTCATAGAGCTATACAGCTTGGAGGCATATCCTTCAGTCGAAGCCATGCAGATATATTAATCCAGAATTTGAATAGATAAATAGATTGATACATAATGTGGAGGAGTTGGTGTTTCAGGGACCCTGCAGTCTTCAGGACTCAACTTTGCGTTCAATAAATTTAAAGCCTAAACATCTTCATCGTTATGATATGGAGGAGCTGGTGATGGACTGGGGTGGACAAAGTTAGAAGTCACATGACGCCAGGATTTAGTCCAACAGGTTTATTTCAAATCACAAACTTTCAGGGTGATGCCCCTTCACCTAATGAAGGAGCAGCACTCTGAAAACCTGTGATTTGAATTAAACCTGTTGGACATAAGCTGTTGGTGTGGGATTTTTAACTTTGTCCACCCCAGTCCATCACCAGCTCCACCATATCATGTATCAATCTGTTTATCTATTCAAATTCTAGATGAATTGAAGATATCTGGACGAGTTGGACCGAAGGGTCTGCCTCCAAGCTGAACCGCTCTATGACTCTATAAATCAAGATGTGGGGGTGTTGGTGTTGGACTGGAGTGGACAAAGTTAAAAATCTAGCTTTATGATGAAGGAGTTGCGCTCTGAAAGCTTGTAATTTCAAATAAACCTGTTGGACTTTAACCTGGTATTGTGTAATTTTTAACTTTATAAATCATTTCCGGCATGGACTGGTTGAACTGAAGACTGTTTCTATTCTGAAAGAGAAAATGCTGGAAAATCTCAGCATCTGTAAAGAGAGAAAAGAGCTGACGTTTTGAGTCTAACTGACCCTTTGTCAGCTTTGACAAAGGGTCAGTTAGACTCGAAACATCAGCTCCTTTGGTAAAAACAATGACTGCAGATGCCGGAAACCAGATTCTGGATTAGTGGCGCTGGAAGAGCACAGCAGTTCAGGCAGCATCCAAGGAGCTTCGAAATCGATGTTTCGGGCAAAAGCACTTCATCAGAAATAAAGGCAGTGAGCCTGAAGCGTAGAGAGATAAGCTAGAGGAGGGTGGGGGAGGAAGTAGCATAGAGTACAATAGGTGAGTGGGGGAGGGGATGAAGGTGATAGGTCAGGGAGGAGAGGGTGGAGTGGATAGTTGGAAAAGGAGATAGGCAGGTAGGACAAGTCCGGACAAGTCATGGGGACAGTGCTGAGCTGGAAGTTTGGAACTAGGGTGAGGTGGGGGAAGGGGAAATGAGGAAACTGTTGAAGTCCACATTGATGCCCTGAGGTTGAAGTGTTCCAAGGCGGAAGATGAGGCGTTCTTCCTCCAGGCATCGGGTAGTGAGGGAGCGGCGGTGAAGGAAGCCCAGGACCTCCATGTCCTCGGCAGAGTGGGAGGGGGAGTTGAAATGTTGGGCCACGGGGCGGTGTGGTTGATTGGTGCGGGTGTCCCGGAGATGTTCCCTAAAGCGCTCTGCTAGGAGGCGCCCAGTCTCCCCAATGTAGAGGAGACCGCATCGGGAGCAACGGATACAATAAATGATATTAGTGGATGTGCAGGAGAAACTTTGATGGATGTGGAAGGCTCCTTTAGGGCCTTAGACTTGCTGAGATTTTCCAGCATTTTCTCTTTTGATTTCAGATTCCAGCATCCGCAGTAATTTGCTCTTACCCACTGTTGCCATGCTGATATGACTCCAAGACTCCTGTACAGCGGCTGTCCACTGAAGAGGAGAACTGTAGCTTTAAGAACGGAAGGGAGGTGACGGAGTTTTTTTTTAATTTTCGCGAAAGCTTTTGCCAATTGGAGGAAGCAGAGGAACCGCCTCTTTCCTGAGTATTAGGGAGTGGTAGCAGGGGGTTTGGGATCAGTCGGTTCAGTTACTGATCTGTGTGCAGGAGGCTCCCAGAGACAGAGAGAGGAAAAAGTTACTTTCAGAACACAGTCCCCTAACAGATACACACACTCACATTTCCAAATTTCAGAAATACCCAGTGAATTACTTTGACCGTCTGGACACAGCCCTAACCGACGGAACCTAGCGCACAGCAAGATCCCACAGCCATAGAATTGAAACCGTGAGCGTTTTGAGTGAGACTCTGCCGCCGGTGGGAGGCTGGAACTGTGTAGGGTCTCTCAGGATGAAGGTCGGTAAGATCCGCGGCTTCCTGCTGCTCCCGGACCGGGTGGAGGACTCGGTCTATACCCGGGGCCAGTTGATGTCGGGCCGGGTGATCCTTGACCTGAGGGCGGCGGTAGCCATCCGCTCGCTGCTGGTGTGTGCCCAAGGCATAGCTGCGGTACACTGGCTGGAGAGCAGGAGCATCGGTATGAACACTGTCTACTCGGATTACAGCTCCCATCAAACTTACTTCAAACAGAGGCAGCACGTTATCCGAGGTCAGTGCAGGAATATCACTTTTAGCTGTCTGTGTGTGTGTGTGTGTCTGTCTGTGTCCTGGGTCTGTGTGTGGGTCTCTGTGTCTGTCTGTGTCCTGGGTCTGTGTGTGGGTCTCTGTGTCTGTCTGTGTCCTGGGTCTGTGTGTGGGTGTCTGTGTGCGTGTGTGAGAGAGAGAAGGGACCGTTCAGGGTTCATATAGACACGTGGCTGCGAGCCGGGGGGGGGGGGGGGGGAAGAATCTGGCTTCAAGTCTTGTTGTGGGATCTTCCCGTGCATTGTGTTGAATCTGGCTGCAGTGTAGTTTTAAGTATAAACTGCAAAATCGCTGTTGAAATCTTTTTAATTGCCTATAACTGTTTAATAAGCAAATTTGTTGATTATGTTTAACTGTGTGCTTTCATCTGGTTGTGTTAAAGGAATAGTATTCTGTCTGTCTCACTTTGCTGATAGTCCTAACGCTCCTTGTACAGACAACGGAATACTCTGGGGAATGGATACATCCACATCTCCTCCTCAAATTTGACAAGCACACTCGCTCACATTTCACACTCCAGCTCCCACATACTGCACACATTCATTCCCAGACATACGCACCCCTCTCTATCTCTCACATCCTCAGACATACACATTGCATGTACACTCACAGATGTACACTTATTGGGGTACAAACAATACAAGCACATGCTGTCTCTCTCCTATTCACCCAGACATGTACGTGTGTGTGTATATAGATATAACACGCATTTGTTTGTACATTGCATACACATACTCACAGACACACTTGAATGCACACTCATTAATACACACCCCATGTATACACAGACTCCCTCATGCTCTTCTATCACCTCCACTTCACCTGGTCTCTCTCTCCTTCACATATTCAAATTATGTGTGCATTCACAGAGTTGAACATTTTCCCCGATCTGTGCCAGGTTAGTGTATGAGGGCTATGATGGTCCTTACCCCTTTTTTATTTTCTCTTTCATGCTATAGCATGTATGAATTTTTTTAAAAAATTAATTAACCATCCCTACAAGTACTGCTTTGCATAGGAATTATTTAGCCCCAGATCTCTTGGGTATCAGTGGGATTAAACTGATGATCAGAGCACAGTTTCACAGGAAGATGGTGTCAATGTTAGAAGTTAAAAATCACACAACACCAGGTTATTGTCCAACAGGTTTATTTGAAAGTAATAGCTTTCAAAATGCTACTCCTTCATCAAGTAACTAGTAGGGCAGGATCATAGAGCATAGAAAAGTACAGCACAGAACAGGCCCTTTGGCCCACGATGTTGTGTCAAGGTTTAATCCTAATGTAAAATATAATAACTTAACCTACGCACCCCTCAACTCACTGCTATCCATGTGCATGTCCAGCAGTCACTTAAATGTCCCTAACCACCACCGCTGGCAATACATTCCATGCATTCACAACTCTCTGCGTAAAGAACCTACCTCTGACATGTCCTTTATACCTCCCTCCGAATATCCTCAAACTATGACTACTTGTCCCAGTCAATCCTGCCCTGGGGAAAAGTCTCTGGCTTATTGACCCTATCTATTCCACTTGGTATCTTGTATATCTTGGACACAGAATTTATCATAAAAGATCAATTCTGTGTCCTATGTTCTTGCACCACTAGTTACCTCTCAAAGGAGGAGTGCTCTGAAAGTTTGTACTTTCAAATAAACCTGTTGGACTATAATCTGATGATGTGTGATTTTTAACTTTGTCCATCCCAGTCCCAAACTGGCACCTCCACATCAGTGTTAGAAGTGGGAACCTGAACCTCTCAATATCACAGTGGCTATTACATCTAAAGCATAAACGTATCCCATTCACACTGACATTCTGCTGATGTTATCCAAAAAAGAGAAGTGTGCAAATCCATTTGTGACTCAGCAGGTCACCCTCCCCTACTTCCTGAGCTAAAACATTTTGTGGGTTCTCTCTGGAGACATAAAAACTCCATCTAACCTGATGGTCCAGCTGTGGTACTGAGGGAGTGCAGTGTAGTTGCAAATGCACATTTTTGGATGAGGTTCAAATTGAGCCACCACTTCCAACGGTGCTGTTTCCAAGAGAAGCAAAAGACAATATTTATCCACCAGAACTCTTTATCACATCATTATCACATTGGAGGCTTGCTGTGTACTGATTGGATCCTGCATTTTGTTTTTTTCAATATTAACTATACTTCATAACACTGGCTGCTAAGAGATGTCCTAAGACAAAACTTACTTTTCTTCAGGAAAATTAGCAATAAAACTTACAGATTATCATCTTTCTTTAAAAAAAATGAAACCAGTGGTAAATGTGCAGTGGGGGAGGGAGTCTGCTGTGTTTACCCAGTCAGAGCTGATTCCAGTCCCACAGCCATGTGTTTGATTCTTGACTGCTCTTCATAGTGGCCCAAAAAGACACTCAATTGAAAAAAGGAAGCCTGATCAGCATCTTCTCAAGGTCTGGAGAGAGAGAGAGAGAGGTTAAGCAATAAACACCATTTGGGTGGCACAGTGGTTAGCACTGCTGCCTCACAGCGCCAGGCACCCGGGTTCAATTCCCGCCTCAGGCGACTGACTGTGTGGAGTTTGCACGTTCTCCCCGTGTCTGCGTGGGTTTCCTCCGGGTGCTCCGGTTTCCTCCCACAATCCAAAGATGTGCAGGTCAGGTGAATTGGCCATGCTAAATTGTCCTTAGTGTAGGTAAGGGGTAGGGGTATGGGTGGGTTGCGCTTCGGTGGGGCGGTGTGGACTTGTTGGGCTGAAGGGCCTGTTTCCACACTGTAAATAATCTAATCTAATCTAAACCATCACAAAAACTCATTCCGGATTAAATTCTCTCTTCAGTCCTAGCTCTGTTAGTCCTCCCGTGAAATGCCAGCTCCTTCACCAAGCTTTTTCTGACTCCCCTCCCCCTGCTATCCAGTTGCACTCCTTATGCCTCTGTAAAGTTTCTTGGGGATCTTAAGCCAAGTTGATATTGAGCAACTTTTTTTAAAAAATAAATTTTTTGTCAAATAGTTATTAAAGCCTCCTTAGGGCAGATTTTGACACAGGTCTGAGTGTGTTTTGGGGGGGGGGGGGTGATATTGCGCAAATAACGTGTGGGAAGTTTTGTGGCCTCCACCTGACTCTCCGATTCCCAGAATCCTATTGCAATCTGCAAGTCCCCTCACGGGGTGACTGACCCGGTCTGACTTTTCATGTGTCAACTCTGGTCATGCTGCTTGGTATGACTTGCCATGTTTCTGCCATTGGTCACCTAGAGTTGATGTCCCTTGGGAGCTTCCAAAGGTAACATTAGATTAGAATAGATTCCCAACAGTATGGAAACAGGCCCTTCAGCCCAACAAGTCCATACCGACCGTCCGAAGGGTAACCCACCCAGACCCATTCCCCATATTTACCCCTGGCTATGGGCAATTTAGCATTGCCAATTCACCTAACCTGCACATCTTTGGATTGTGGGAGGAACTGGAGCACCCAGAGGAAACCCACGCAGAGAATGTGCAAACTCTACACAGTCAGTCACCCGAGGTGGGAATTGAACCTGGGTCCCTGACGCTGACAGGCAGCAATACTAACCACTGAGCCACCATGCCAGAGATGAATCTTTAAATCCCAGGGATGGTGTTCTGGAGGGTTGGCAAACATCCTCTTGCCCTCCTGTGCTGTCAACATCGAGGTATTTTTGGAATAGGTGATGCGCAATACAGAAATGTGGCATGATTGTTGTTCCTGAACCAGTGTGGTTGCATTTTGTGCGTGACAGCCTAGGGCGAGGCAGGGAGTTGAGTGCTCTCATGTGCCGTCTCCAGGATAACACTTGCAGCTTGACAGAAAGAAGCCCATTGACAGCAGTTGATCATAAGGCCAGCTCGTGAGCAGACATCAATATTTGCCTTGTGCTGGGATTTGCATGGTGAATTTACATCAGAAATCATAATTTCTGTTACAGATCAAAGAAATTTGCACCATAGTTCTGCAGAACTCCATCTCCACCCGCCCCTACCAACACCTTTTGACAGCTATCAGTTTAAAAGAAAGTAACTGTATTTAGATAGCACCTTTCATGACTTCAGGGCTACTAATAGCCAATGAAGTTCTTTTTCTCAATGGGTTTTTCTGGTGGAATGTAGTTACAAGTTGTGCACAGCAAGATGCCAGAAATAGCAATGACTTCCAGACCTTTTTTAAACAAGAAAGCTTCATATAATTGATTCACATCTTTGTCTCAATTTAACATCCCAGTTCCATTACACACCTTTCATTATAGAGTTAACCATTGTCCACACTTTAGGACTTAAAGGTTTTCCAATGTGAATAATGCTAAGAGCGAACTAACTACCAACGGCAATGGCTCTATTGGCTTTCATTTATAATGCTGAAACTTGAAAAATGATACACAATGGTATTTACTTTGCACTTTTTCAGCTGATAGTAGATGTAAAATTCCAGAATATTTATGAACCTTGCCAATTACTTGCATCATTGTACTTTGTCATGAACTATTAATATTTAATTAGCCAAACTGAATTTTACAATATTGTAAGTTTGGACCCATTAGAACATGCAATGTTTTTAAGTTACAATATCTAGATTTATTAGCACAATATTGCAGTCAACTGAAAATTCACACACTGTTGGCTTTAAGTTCTCAACTTGTGATTGTTAAAGTATGAGGCTGATGACACAATTGATTTGCTGCAAGTTATGGGGAGGTGATGGCCCAATGGTATTATCACTGATGTTAATCAGGGACCCACGTAACATTCCGGGGACCTGGGTTCAAATCCCGCCACACCAGATAGTGGAATTTCAGTTCAACTTAAAAACAAGTCTGTAATTAAGAATCCAAGGATAATCATGAACCCATTGTTGATTGTTGGGAAAACCCATCTGGTTCACTAATGTCCTTCAGGGAAGGAATCTGCTATCCTTACCTGGTCTGGCCTATATGTGATTCCAGAAGCACAGCAATGTGGTTAACTCTTACCGATTCACTGGGCAATTAGGGATGTGGAGTAAATGTTGGCCCAGTCAGTCATACCTACATGTTTGAATGAATAAAGGTAAGTTGTCATTGTAGCAGTGTTAATTTAACGATAGACATTGGCCAGAACATTTTAAGCAGAAATCCCCTGCTCTGCTTTGAGGTAGCTTCCATGGGCTTTTTTACATCCATCTTTTGAGGGCAGACAGTGGATCATAAAGCACAGAAACAGACCCTTCGATCTAACCAGTCCATGTCAATCATAATCCCAAACTAAACTGGTCCCACTTGCCTGTGCTTGGCCATATCTTTCTGTTTAATGTTTGCACCAAAGTGCAGCACCCAGTGACGGTGCACCACTCCCCTGGTATGGGGATGCAATTGTAACGACTTGTCTGAAAGGTAGCCAACAGATGATGACTTCATGCAATATATTAAATTTGGTCAATTTGGTGAGAGCCATTGTGGTCATAACCAACAGACCATTGTAACTTGCTGAAGCAGCATTTTTCAATCCAAGTCTTTATGATTTCAAAACCTTGTGTTTTCATGAAAACAGGATTCAGAGATCGATGCCATGCCTTTGGAGTTTAGCACTGACATGAAGGTCAGTCACTTCTCCCTGTCCCTTGAGTATATTGTACTGGCTTCAGATGGAATGTGATAAAGCAGGGAATAGGTCCTGTTTGCTCTGTAAGGGTAAAGTTCCTTGAACTTGCATACACAGCAGGCAGGACAGTAAGCATTAAATAAAGCGAAGGACGGTGGATGCTGGAGATCTGAAACAAAACCAGAAACTTCTGGAAAGACTTAGCAGATCTGGCAGCATCGGTGGGAAGAAAGCAGAGAGAATTTGGAACTGTTGAATTTCTCCAGAAATGTCTGTTTTAAAATCAGAAAGTTATGTTGGTCATATTTTTGGTGTCACTTTGGCACTCCTTCCCTTCCCCAGTGAGAGTTCCTGGTGACCCCACAAAGAGTTGAGTCTGTACGCGGTTACTAAGATTGAAGCAGTGAACTGTCCTGTGTCGGAGTTTGTTAATGTGTCTGCTATGGCAGAGTGGGCATGTGCTCTCCCCTGAGTCAAAGCAGTAAGTTCAAGTCCCACGCACGCTGTTAGTTGCCAGTGCAGGACTGACAGAATGTCACACAGGTAGAAATGGATGAGGAATTAAATTCAGGCCTCTTCTACCCTCACAGGTACATTAAATTCCCTACATTGCGGAAACAGGCCCTTCGGCCCAACCAGTCCACACTGACCCTCTGAAGAGTAACCCACCCAGACCCATTTCTCTCTGACTAGCACCTAACACTACGGGCAATTTAGCATGGCCAATTCGCCTGACCTGCACATCTTTGGACTGTGGAAGGAAACTGGAGCACCCAGAAGAAACCCACGCAGACACGGGGAGAATGTGCAACTCCACACAGATAGTCACCCGAGGCTGGAATTGAACCTGGGAGGTGCTGTGAGGCAGCAGTGCTCCCAGGTTTGATTCCAGCCTCGGGCAGCTGTCTGTGTGGAGTTTGCACATTCTCCCCGTGTCTGCGTGGGTTTCCTCCAGGTGCTCCGGTTTCAGGTAGAAGGAAAGCTATATCCCAAAGAACAGCAGGAGACTTCTCCTCAGTGACCTGGTCACTATCTTTTCATTGAAAGCATACTTTATTCATAAAATAAATTATCTTTATGTACATACAAACAGCTTTGTACAGCCTTTGCAGAGGAGAAAAATCACATTGGAATTTGGCATTCATAAGAGCTTCTCTGCAGTTGCGAACAAATCATTTTCTACTCTCATGCAGGAAACTGTTTACATTCATTTTGAGGCACTGAGAGGGTCTGACAACTGAACAGACCCCCATAGTGCTTTGGCAGAGAGACCTCAGACAGTGGTCTTTCCCCACTGCACCATAGCAGCAGCTGCCCCTCAGCACTTAGTCCTGGACCTTGGAATGTGCCAGTCTGCAACACTCAGGGTCAACTCCTTGCTCTGGAAGACCAACAAGGTTCAGACAGACCAAAAAGCATCTTTGGTTATCTAGGCACACTCAACGTTTGTCTCTGTGTACATCCTGGGGAATAGACCATAGAGCTCAGAGGCCCGTGCCACTGAGCTGCTTGGGTCAAACCTTGACAAAAGCCCCTGCATCTCTCTCCAGACGTCTTTCACAAAGGCACATTCCAGCAGGCGATGTCTGACAGTCCCATGAGGGAGAGGTGATTATAGAATGGTCCAACTACTTCCATTCCGTGGCACCAAAATCGGAAACTTCCTTTGTCAAGCCAGGGAAGTCGCTCAGCCAACACCAGTGAACAGATTGTCTGGTTCCTGTCTTTTTCTGGGATCTTGCTGTGCACAAACAGGCTGCCCCATTCTAATGCAGTGACTGCACTTCAAAGTTGAAATGTAATTGAGGGTACAAGCTGAGCAGGATGGCTGAATGACGTTGAGGCATGGATTGAGGAAAGCCAATAGGCTTCTTTAAGAGTCTGGTGAAAAACAAACACCGAAACAATTTAATTGTCTGTAAAACACTGTGGAGCAATTTGAAGTTATGAAACCTGCCACAGGAACACAAGCCTGTCTTTCTTTAGCAAATACCAGTCCCTGAGCTGTTGACAACAACAGAGGCAGTGTCTTCACTGATCTCATCACTGACAGTACTGTGAGTCTCAAGCACTGAAAGCCAGTATTTGCATTGAGCGAGCGTCCTTACAAAGGGTAGTCACTGTTCTTCTGTAGGGAATGCAACCAATTTGAACTCCGCAGTCTCCTGCAAACAGCAATGAAATGAGGATCAAAGTTTATCTGTTTGATTTTTGACTCTAAGTTCAGCAACAACTCGAATTTACAATTCTCATTCACCTGTTTACATTGTTTCTGGCTTCTCTCCCACCCTACTGCAGGGCAATACCCTGGGAGCAAGCCACTGAGCTCAAGGGCACTTGGGGACGGGTAACAAAACTCGTCAGTGAGATTCACATCCCAAGAACGAATAAAAATTGAACTCTATTCCAGTTGGGGCCAGTTAGTCTGGAAAAAGAGGTCAAAAAGTTTGGATGTGAGAAAAGGACACCCAGGAACAGAAATCAAGTCTGCAATGTCAATGGACTGAAATAAATTCTATATTCCTTTTAAACATTGTGTCCCTTTTAAAGATTCAGATTTCCTCCCTCTCCAGGGAATATGTAACATTGTCAGTCACCACCTTCCTGCTAATGTTCATACAGAGCTAAGGACGTCAGTGAAAATCACTCAGGACGCATTGTAACAATCCTTGACCCAGTTTGATACCGTTTAGACTCCTTTAAATAAAACATCTTGAGTGAAAATACAAATTGTAGTGCAGTGACTAAAATCAGCCCTGAGGTAAAATTGTAATTTATTAGGATCTTGTTATGTTTCTGTTCTTTTGCCATTCCTTTGTCTTTCTGTAATTGGTCTTGAAAACAAGGAGAACAAGTTGCACCTAAATACAAAACAAGGCAATTTTTTTTTATTCTCTAGTTATTGTCAGCTGTTAAAATATAAACATTTTTTCAAAAGCTTTTTGGGAAAAATGGACCTTGTTGATTTAATTAAATTTAGTGCCTGAAAAGCAGTAGTAAAATACGTTTTGGGAAAAGAAACTCTAACATGCGTTTTAATTTCATTTTGCACACCTCCTGTTTGAAACTAGCAGCAAATTTAACCGCTACAAATATGGAAAGGTTTATCCCTAATGAGTGGATGATTTGTTTAGAAGTTTCATTGACTTTGATTTTATTGTTGTCATATGTAGTAAGATACAGTGAAAAGTGTTGTTTGGTGTGCTATACAGGCAGATTGGATCATACAAAGTACATCAGGGTAACAAAACAGAGTGCAGAGTACAGTGTTACAGGTGCAGAGAACGGGCACAGAGATCAGAATTAACATTTGAGAGGTTTGTTCAAAAGTCTGATAACAGCGGGGAAGAAGCTGTTCTTGAATCTGTTCATACATGTACTCAAACGATTATACCTTCTGCCTGATAAGAGGGTGGAAGAGAATAAACTGCATAGGAGGGGTCTCTGATTATGTTGGTTGCTTTCCTGAGACAGCAGGTAGTATAGATGGAGTGAATGGATGGAAGACTAATTTGTGTGATGGACAGGGCTGTGTTCACGACCCTCTGTAGTTTCTTGCGGTCTTGGGAACTGACATTGCCATGCGGTGATATATCCAGGTGGAATGCTTTCTATGGTGCATCTGTAAAAATTGGTAAGAGTCCTTGTGCGCATATTTCAAATACAGTTATTTGATACTCTCTTCTGGAAGAGAAATGATCAATTGCATCCATGCATTTAACTTTCCAAAGCTGAATGGGAGCAGACGTTCGCAGGAAAGGGATGACTGGAAAATGGGGAAGCCTTCAAAAATGAGAAAACAAGAGTCCAGAGATATTCCTGTTGTGAAAAGGGTGAAAGGAAAGGCTGGCAGATATAGGGAATGCTGGATGACTAGAAAAATTGAGGTTTTGGTTAAGAAAAAGAAGGAAGCATATGTCAGGTATAGACAGGAGAGCTCGAATGAATCCTTAAAGTACAGAGGCAGTAGGAGTATACTTAAGAGGGAAATCAGGAGGGCAAAAAGGGGACGTGAGATAGCTTTGGCAAATAGTTACAGAGAATCCAAAGGGCTTTTATAAATACATTAAGGACAAAAGGTTAACCAGGGAGAGAATAGGGCCCCTCAAAGATCAGCAAGGCGATCTTTGTGTGGAGCCGCAGGAGATGGGGGAAACATTAAATGAGTAATTTGCAGCAGTGTTTACTGTGCAGAAGGAGGTGGAAGATATAGGTAAAGACAAGCCAGGGAACTATAGACCGGTGAGCCTGACCTCAATGGTGGGCAGGTTGTTGGAGGGAATCCTGAGGGACAGAATGTACATGTATTTGGAAAGGCAAGGACTGATTCGGGATAGTCAGCACGGCTTTGTGCGTGGGAAATCATGTCTCACAAACTTGATTGAGATTTTTGAGAAAGTAACAAAGAGGATCGATCAGGGCAAAGCAGTAGACGTGATCTATATGGACTTCAGTAAGGCGTTTGACAAGTTCCTCATGAGAGACTGGTGAGCTAGGTAAGCTCTCTCAGAATACAGGGAGAACTAGCCATTTGGCTAAAAGTAGAAGACAGAGGGTGGTGGTGGAGGGTTGCTTTTCAGACTGGAGGCCTGTGACCAGTGGAGTGCCACAAGGATCGGAGCTGGGCCCGCTGCTTTTCACTGTTCTATAAATAATTTGGATGTGAACATGAGAGATATAGTTAGTAAGTTTGCAGATGACACCAAAATTGGAGGTGTAGTGGACAATGAAGAGGGTTACCTCCGATTACAACAGGATCTTGATCAGATGGGCCAATGGGCTGAGCAATGGCAGATGGAGATTAATTTGGATAAACGTGAAATGCTGCATTTTGGAAAAACAATTCAGAGCAAGATTTATATACTGGGGAGTGTTGCTGAACAAAGTGACCTTGGAGAGCAGGTCATAGTTCCTTGAAATTAGAATCACAGGTAGATAGGATCGTGAAGGCGGTGTTTGGTGTGCTTTGCTTGCATGCATTTTTTTCTCTCCTTCCTATCAGAAGGATATTGTGAAACTTGAAAGGGTTCAGAAAAGATGTCTAAGGATGTTACCAGGGTTGGAGGATTTGAGTTTTAGGGAGAGGTTGAGCAGGCTGGGGCTGTTTCTCCTGGAGCGTCGGAGGCTGAGGGGTGACCTTATAGAGGTTTATAAAATCATGAGGGACATGGATAGGGTGAGTAGATGAGGTATTTTCTCTGAGGTGGGATAGTCCAGAACTAAAGGGCGTAAGTTCGAGGTGAGAGGGGAAAGATATAAAAGAGACCGAAGGGGCAACTTTTTCACACACACAGTGGTACGTGTATGGAATGAGCTGCAGGAGGAAGTGGTGGAGGCTGGTACAATTGTGACATTTAAAAGGCATCTGGATGGGTACGTGAATAGGAAGGGTTTGGAGGGATATGGGCCCAGTGCTGGCAAATGGGACCAAGTTAGATTAGGATATCTGATCGGCATGGATGCGTTGGACTGAAGGGTCTGTTTCCGTGCTGTACATCTGTGACTCTAAGTCTCCATTTAAAAAATGCAGTAGGGGTGATAGTCAATGATTGACAGATATATGAACCATGGGGATTTCCTATCACCTCAGTTTAAGGTGGAGCTTAATCTTGCCTCTTCCTCGAGCACAAGCGAAAGTGCTACAGAGAAATGAATATCAATTTGCAGATTTAAAGACATACTGTGCAACTTTAGTGGTCCCTTCCTTTGCAGACTGTGGCAAGTTTTGTGGAATCACCAAATAGTTTATATGCTGCTTTTAATTGAAACAAATAATTTGGTCACTTTTAGATATTTGTAAAAATTTCAGACACATGGTTTGGAGCAGGAGGACCCAAACGTATTCCTCTGGCTCAGAGGGAATACTGGATGTGAATGGCCCAGTACAGTAAAGGAAATGAGGCCACATAGTTGGAGAGGCTGGAGTTTTATTATCGGGAGTCATCCAGAAGATAATCATCCATGAAACTACCTTGTTGATCATTATACAGAGGGATTGAATATAGGGCAGAGAGGCATTTTGATCATACTTTTCAACATTCAGCTGGCTGGATAGAGTAAATCGGGAGAAGCTGTCCCCACTCATTAAAAAGAACAAGAATGACAGGGCATGGATTTAAAGTGATGTGCAAAAGAAGCAAGGATGTGATTCTAGAGAAGATTTGTGGCTCAGGTTGTGGTTCAAGTTGTAAGTTTGCTTGCTAAGCTGGGAGATTTGTTCTCAGACGTTTTGTCACCATGCTAGGTAACATCATCAGTAAACCTCCAATGAAGCACTGGTGCTGTCTGCTTGTTATTTGTGTCTTGGCCTGTTGTGGGTAATATCACTTCCAGTTCTTTTTCTGAGAGATTGGTAGATGGGGTCCAAATCGATGTGTTTGTTGATGGAGTTCCAGTTTGAATGCCAGGCCTCTAGTAATTCCCATGCATGTCTTTGTTTGGCCTGTTCTAGGATGGATATATTGTCCCAGTTGACCTGGTGTCCCTCTTTGTTGTGTGTGTGGGTACTAGTGATAGTTGGAGAAAGTGAGGACTGCAGATGCTGGAGATCAGAGCTGAAAATGTGTTGCTGGAAAAGCGCAGCAGGTCAGGCAGCATCCAAGGAGCAGGAGAATCGACGTTTCAGGCCTGATTCCTGAAGAAGGGCTCATGCCCAAAACGTCGATTCTCCTGCTCCTTGGATGCTGCCTGACCTGCTGCGCTTTTCCAGCAACACATTTTCAGTACTAGTGATAGTTGGTCATGTCTTTTGGTGGCTAGTTGGTGCCAGCCTCATGCAGTCCCTGTCCTGGGAGGGTTTGATGGCGGACAGTGCAGAGGGAGCTTTACTCTGCACAGAACCAGTGCTTCATTGAAGGCTCATTGATGTTGTTACCTAGCATGGTGACTAAATGTTTGAGAACAAATCTACCAGCTCAGCAAGCAAACTTGCAACCAGAAGCAAGAATGACGTGTGAAGCTTTTTTTTCCACACTGAGTAGTTAGGATCTGGAGTGCACCGCCTGGAAATGTGATGGAGGTAGGTTCACTTGAGCCCTTTGTTGGGTAGTGATCTGGATGGAAGTAGTGTGTAAGGATATGGGGGAAATGCAGGAGACTGGCCCCAGGTAATGATGCCTGTTTGAAGAGCCAGTGCAAGTACAATAGGCTGAATGGCCTTCTCATGTGACAATGATTCAAGGATGAATAATGGTTCTGAGAATTCCACTGATCAGCTTCAGAATGCCCCTCAGAGGGGTGCCCTTTCTACTTACACCTGCTTCAGTTTAACATCTCACCCAGAAGACGACACCCCTGACAGTCCAGCTCCGAGCAATTGAATAGGAGGAAATCTTCCAGCTAGATCACAGCTGATCTGAATCTCATAACCTTTTACTGTTTTTAATAAACTTATGTTGAGCTAAGAAACACACAATATTTACATGTGAAGTATCAATTGTTCCCATCAAATACACCCAGGACAGGGATAGCCTGTAGTACAGACTAAAGCTCCCTCTGCACTGTCCCCCATCAAACAGTTCCAGGACAGGGACAACACAGAGTTAGGCACCGATTAAAGCTCTCTCTACTCTTTTAAACTGAAAGTAAAGTTTTCTCTACACTATCCCATGAGACAGTCCCAGGACGGGTTGAGCACTGATTAGAAATGGAGTCAATTTCTTAATAAGACCACAACCACCGTGCCTCCAGGCGCATGTATGTGCACTGTCTGATGTTGAAATATCCCAATCAGCTTCAGATAGTTAATGTGTATAAACAATAGTTGTTAAGCCAGGTAAGGAGTAATTTCACATGAGAGAAAAGTGTCACCAAAGATTAGGAGGAGAGTGTTGGCAGAGCTTTGGGGGAGCGGGGTGGTTTCAAAGCCCAGGCTTCAGAAAGCATGGCTACCAGTTGTAGATGTAGATTCTTTAATGCAGAAGGCAGTGCCTCTGACAATGCAGCAGTGCCGCAGTTTGCACCCGAGAGTCGTTTAAGTCCCGGACTGTGAGCTCCGGGCATTCGGCATCTAACCTGCCAGTTAAAGCTGTGTACCTCGTGTTGAGGCAGTGAGCAGATGCCTCACAGTCAGTGTTTCTGCTTTTAGACAGAAAGTGGTTTGAGACATAAGTCAGAGAAGCACAGGAACCTATCTCACCAATAAAACAGAATCGAAAAGGGGTGTCAATGAAAATTTATACAATGTCTTGCCACAGTTTAATCTCACTCCTTTCTTCCCATTCAGTTAAAATTACAAATAATGTTCTCTTCTTTGCAGCAATGACTTGGTGCCCCTCACTCCGCACTGTCTTTGTACGGTGTGATCTGCCTGTACTGCATACAAAACAAAACTTTTCACTTTACCTGGATACATTTGACAATAAATCAAATCAATAACCATTCACATAGACTGCTGACTTGATATAATTGCTATTGCTTGTTGGGTCTTGCAAAGAATCTTGTTTACGAGTTTCTGGGCTGTAGTTGTGTGCAGAAAGTACAGGTGTTAGAACAGGAATCTGTAACTGGACCGACCAAAACATCTCCACCCAGAAGGTATCGGATTCATTGGCACAATGATTAATCTCGTTTGGGAGTCTCTCTTTGAATGACTACATATTAGATGGTGTCGCTCGTGCTCTATCTACACTGCCCTCACTCGCGCTCTCTTTTCTCTGTTTATCTTTCATTCTATACTTACTCCTGCACTACCTGACTGCCTGCCTTCCTGCATTCAGAGGACTGTGGTCAGTTCTGGTCACAGTATTGCGTAAAGGACAGAGGCACTGGAGAAGGGACACAGTTGATTAGAGTGGTAACAGGACTCATCGAGAGAGATTGAACAGCCTCGGGCTGTTTTCTCTGGAAGGCAGAGGTAATCCAATAGAGATCTCTCCGATCACAAAAGAGTTAGACAAGACTAAAACTTAGTCTCATAAATAAAGACAGTCACTAAGAATAAATCCAGCTGAAAATTCAGGAGATGAGCTCTCTTAAGACTATAAGAAATAGGAACAGCGGTAGACCATTCGGCCCTTCAAACCTGCTCCATCATTTTGTAGCTGATCTGACATTCCTCACATCCACTTTCCTGCTCTTTCCCCATAAGACTTGATTCCCCGACTGATCAAGAATCTCTCTAACTCAGCCTTAAATATCCACAAGGACTCTGCCCCCACAGCTCTCTGCAGCAAAGAATTCCAGAGATTCTCCACCTTCTGGGAGAATAGATTCCTCCTCATCTCAGCCTTAAATTGCTAGCCCTTTTATTTTGAGACAATGCTCTCTGGTCCTAGACTCTCCCATGAGGGGAGGCGTCCTCTCAGCATTGGCCTTGTCAGATCCCCGAAGAATCCCAAATGTTACTTCCACCTCCAATGTCTCTCAACCTTAGCTGGGGAGTGCTGAGAACATGGAACACCGTCCCACAGGGAGTGGTTCAGGTGAATGATATCAATACGTTAAAGATAAGCTGGAGAAACACGTGTGTGTGGGAGAGGGAGAAGAATAGGCTGAGGCTGGGAGGAGTCTGGCTTGACACAAAAACATCAGGCTCTAACAAATGGGTAGAGTGACCTGATCCCTGTGGTGTACTTTCTGAATGTTTGCTTCCTGACTCATGATGATCCTGAAGAACAGAATGAACTGCTGCATTGCTGTGTAAACACACTGCAGTAAATGTCTGAGACTGACACTGCTTTCAAAACATCCCAGTTACAGTTCGACAGCTGAGTTCCTATAAATGTTACTCAGTCACAGCTTCTGTTTCCAGTAACCCTGGAACAGCTTTAAACTTGAGATAAAATGAGGGATGGTGCGCTAATGTGACAGTCAGGCTTGGATTTAGAAGTGGAATTAGATTTAATTGCTATGTGTACTCAAGTACAGGAATACATGAGTACAGTGACAAGTGTACAAAATTGCCATTCTCTGGCAACATCTTAATTACAAAATCAGAATTTCCTTTTTTAAAAATAAAACAGCAAAAAATAATTAGTCAAAAGGTAAAAGAACAAACAAAAACAAAGTGCTGAAGAAACTCAGGAGGTCTGGCAGCATCTGTGGAGAGAGAAAGTTAATGTTTCAAGTCTGGTGACCCTTTGTCTGAACTGATGGTAGATGGGAAAAGATGGTATTAATGCAGATGGATGGGGGAGGGGGAACCGAAATGGGGGGAAAGGAGAGTGGATAGGTGGAGACAGGGCCCAGAGAGAGCGAGAGAAAACAGGCAGGCAGGCAGGCAAAGAGATTCTTGATGGGAGCCAGGAGTTTGTATTGTAAGGTTTATAGTCCAGAATAAGGGCAAAAGTCCTAAAAGTAGACTCTGTCCAATTAGGAATGACATTTGGAACTTTTTTAACATGAAAAGTGAGTGTCCACAGCTCCTTCCCTCCTCCATAACTGCCCACAGAGGGAACAGAGACATGATGACATTCATAGAATCCCTATGGTGTGGAAGCAAGCCATTCAACCCATCAAGTCCACACCAGTTACAAAGCACCAGCCAGGAGTGTGATGGAATACTCCCCACTTGGTCGAGTGCAGTTCCACTAACGATGAAGGAGCTTGACACCATCCAGGACAAAGCAACCCCTTGATAGGTACATGATCTGGCATCTTCAATGTTCACTTCTGCCACAACTGGCAGGCACAACAAGTAGCAGTAATCTGTACCATCCACAAGATGCAGAAATTCATCCAGGCTTCTTTAACAGCACTTTCCAAACACTTGACTCCCCTGTTTTTACCTTTTCGCCCATGGAGCCTGCTCTGCCATTCATGAAGATCATGGCTGACCTATCCATTGTCTCAGCTCCTCCTACCTGCATTATCCCCATAGCCCTTCATTCCTCTACCATTCTTTGAGGGGCGTTAATCTCTAATTCTTTACTGCATAGGGGTGATATAGACACAGACAGAGTGAATCAGGGAAAGAGCAGAAAAATAAGACTGAGTTTGATCAAGGCAGACTCTCCAGGCTGAATAACCAACTGAAAAGCCTACATCTAATAGTGATTATCTTGTGTGATTTTTAACTTTGTACACCCCAGTCCAACACCGGCATCTCCAAATCGTGACTACACCTAATGGTGTTTATTTTGGAATATTTTCATGTGGTTCAGTGTCCTGCTTTTCTTTGTTTGAGAATGCTCCGGTGAAGCGCCTTGAACTGTCAAAATGAGCCTTTTAGAGGCAAGTTGTTGTTAGAAATCCTTTTTAAATATCGATTGTTCTGTTTTTAAAAACTTCAGGAATATACAATCCGTCGCCAGCAGATGGCAGCGGTGCTTAATCTGCTGAAAACCTTTCACTCGTCCTGAGTTTGGAAAGTTCAGAGATTTTAATTTATTTAGGATCCCGTCTTCCACAGCCAGAACCCAACCGTCAGCTACAATGAGTTATCTTGAAATGCAGTCACTTTGTCCCGTCGGGTTCCCTGTAGGCGGACGTGGACATTCATTGTGTGCACAGCAAGATCCCACAATTTTTCAACAGTCGTTTGGGACTGTTCTGTGTAGTTTAAGTTGGCTGCTTTACTGAGGAATGGAATTCCCCTCTCCTCCTCACTGATCCCCATTGTGTCTCTGAGAAACATTCTGAAGACACATTTCAGAATTCTAAAGATCACTGGGAGAAAACTTATTTTTATCCCTTTTTTTCCTGATTCTAGTGACTTGAAACGCTGACATTTGAAAGTTCATTTGGAACATTTAATTTTAATAAAGCTGTTTTGTAAATGTCTTGTTCTGACTTTATTTTTGAAAATTCGATCCGACCGAGGAGCAGAGAAATCAGCTCCGGAGAAACTTGGCAGATATAGAAATGCAAAACTTGCAGGGTTTTGTATATATTTTTTAAAAGGTTGCGTAACCTGACTTGTTGATGCTTTTAACATCAAGAATAGACAACTTGCAAACAAAAATATTAGTTGAAAAACATTTGCTCCTGCCTTTCAAATAACATTGACATTGAGTTGAAGCCACGAGATAAATTATTTCAATATGTTTGAAATAAGATTTATTTTTAGGGAGCTTTGTGTTTGAAGTTGACAAAAGGAGCAAAAAGGGTTTGAACTCGTCCAAAAGTTTGCAAACTTTTCCTCGAAGTTGTTTATTTGGCTTTGGGGCACGGTTTTTTTTTATTTGAACGGCTCCTTGTTGTTTTCCTGCTGCCTGGAATCTCTCGTGATGTTTTCCTTCCAATCGGCGGAGAGATTTATGCCTTTGCAGCGATGCTCGAACTCGAACTGGGTCCCCGTACCCCCCCGGCTTTCGCTTCACTTTGAGAAAAACAAGCAAGAGCGCCGCGCCCGGGGGCGGGGCCTGGGGACCAGGGCTGTCAATCAAAGGCCAGCGCCCGCCCACAAGCCTTGCAGCCATTGGTCGGTGGCGTGGACGGCTTCCCTAGCCATTGGCCGGCGCACCTGCCAGTCAGCCTTCCCCGCCCTCTCCAGGGACTCGGCTGCCTATTTAAAGGGGCAGGCGCACAGCAGCTGAAGTGCAAAGGCTGCTCTTTGTTGTATGAGTTGTTTTCCGAGTGCAAAAGACTTCAGTTGCAAAAGAGGAGGAAAATAAAAGATGATTTTGGATAAGATGAAGAGGTTTTCAATGGTGCTGGACAACCCAGACCCCAGCTCGGTGCCAGTTTATAGCACTGGGGATGAGGTGTCCGGCAAAGTTATCCTGGAGCTGACTGCAGCAATGAAGATCCAATCCCTCAAGCTGCACGCAGAGGGCTGTGCGAAAGTGCATTGGACTGAGTCGAGGAGTGCTGGCTCTAGCACTGCTTACACCCAGAACTACAGCGATCAAGTGGAATATTACAACAAGAGGATGAACCTGCTCCAACTAGGTGAGTACCCCATTGCCCCATGTGAACTGACACCCTGCTTTTGAGAGTGGGAGTGATTAGAACTGGCTCTGATTCGAAGCTGTTTTCAAAGAGTCTCTCCAAGCACGATTGGCCGAATGGTCTACTGTAGTACTGTTCCTTTCCATGATCTGAAGTTTAGAGGCAATGTCTGGGACAGTTGACATAATGAGGGTTCAGACGATCCTCTGGAAACCAGGGTAGTGATGGCTAACCTGTACTTATTGTTTCATTGTCAGAGCAGTACAATGGTCCCCTGACATTGAGCTTCTGACTCCTGGGAGTTCTGGCTATAGTGTAGTGCAGTTAAATAAAACTTTCTCTGAAATCAGAAAGTAAGTTTAGTTTCATTTTGACTAGATTGTGAAACTGTCCTTTTAAAGATGGTGTATGTGTTTTGTCACGCAACCGTAGGTTATTCATTGTATGTTCCTTCACTGGGACATTTATTGCCCAGTGTCTGTAATTGGGGAAACTGAATTGTGGTGATTATGAAATGCTGATTCTCAGAATTTCACTGGGAGCCTGATTTGTGCAGATTTTCTGTTTCTTCACTGGACTCTTGCTGGAATGGAGTGGGGGTGGATTTTTTATTGTTTAAACATTTTTTTATATACTAAGGCCAGTCACTTTGCTTAGCACTGTTAGTCAAACATTGCCTGTAAAATCTGCAGCAACAACATTTTAGCTGGTCCTGTTTCAGCTGCATTTGTTTCACTGTCCTTGCACTTGCTTATAAAACCCATTTAATAGGATCACTGCTGACCAGATACTCTTTGTGCCCGTTTTCCTGCCCTTTTCCAGTAACTCTGGGTTCCTCTCGTCAGAGCTCAGCACTTATCCACAGTTGAACAGAGAGGTGAGCAGTATAAATAACTAAAGGAGTGCAAATTGTACGTTTAAGGAGCTGTCAAAGATCTTTTAAGTAAAATGGCGGAGTGCAAAACCAGGCAGCATATTTTTAAGGTGAGAGGAAGAAGATTTAAAAAGGACAAGGACCTTTTTTTTACAGTGTGTGGTTAGTATGTGAAACTACCAGAGGAAGTGGTGGGTGTAGGTACAGTTAAAAGACGTTTTGATAAGTACATGAATAGGAAAAGTTTAAAGGGATATGGGCCACAAGCAGGCAGGTGGTACTGGTTCACTTTGGGAAAGTGGTCAGGATGGACTAGTTGGACTGAAGGTTTATTTCTATGTGGTATGACTCAATAAAAGAAATATAATGAAATACCCATGACATGTATTTCTCTGCTGTTGACCTTGAAATGTTAACTCATTGTTTTAAGCAACTAGGCAAAAGTGAGGACTGCAGATGCTGGAAACCAGAGTTTAGATTAGAGTGGTGCTGGTGCAGGCCCGAAACGTCGATTGTCCTATTCCTCGGATGCTGCCTGACCTGCTGTGCTTTTCCAGCACCACTCTAATCTAAACCAAAATTCATTGTTTTGATTCTGGATTAGTGGTGCTGGAAGAGCACAGCAGTTCAGGCAGCATCCAAGTAGCTTCGAAATTCCGAAACATCGATTTCGAAGCTACTTGGATGCTGCCTGAACTGCTGTGCTCTTCCAGCACCACTAATCCAGAATCTGATTTTCAGCATCTGCAGTCATTGTTTTTAACTTTATTGTTTTGAGTCCACTCAAACTAAAATTTAGGAACCCAGAGTGAGGTTTATTTCCCTCAAGTTTCTCCATAGCATTATTTTCTTGTTAACCTGTTGCGAGGGGGAGGAAAGGGGAACAAGACAAGAGGAGAAACTGGAAACATTCAGCTGGTCACACCATAATAGCAGGTAAAGGAAAGTGTCAGCATTTCATATTTCACCCTGTTTCAGTTCAGCAGAAAGCGCTGAGTGAGCAACTGGGAAAGAGAAAACTACAGACTCACTTGTAGGCACATACATGCACAAATATAAAGGTAATGATTATGGACTGTCATTGGCCCAACCCATAAGGACATTGTGGCAATTAATTGTAACATTAGCTTAATTGTTTCAAATCTGTTTACTAGCCTACAAAATAACACATTTATAACATGATAATTATCATTTTCTCTGTTTTGTCCAGTTTGCTTTATAGATTAAAGAAACTGATAAACTAACCCATGAATTTAGATAGAAACTAGACCATCATCCTTGGCTCCAATGATCTGTAGGTTGGGGTAATCTGGATGATGAGGAAAGTGAACTGTTTGTCTGTATATATTGAGCAACATGTAAGGACATGTCTCTGGCTGCCCAGGTTTTGTTTTTAATATCAGTTTCACAATTAGTCATTGTGTAAACTCTGAAGGGCAATATATTTTAAAACTTATTTTGTTTGTCCCTTGCCTCAGCTGATTTTATCATACAGTAGGTCTGTGATTTAACACTTTCTCTTCTGCATTGTGGTTGGTGTTGATAGTAACTGACCTGTCCCCTCCATCCCACACTCTCCCCAGCATTGTCCAGACTATGGTAAACCAATCCATTGCAGAAAGTAACTTCTTGACTAGGATCTTACTGATCCAGGACAGTCCATCGTACAGAGTGCTTACAAATTCACAAAACCTGCCCCACATCAATTCCCCTGCCCACGGACACACACACACACGTGTCACAAAACTCTTGCGGCTAATCCATTCCCCTCTGTTGCTGCAAACCTCCCTATCCAGGTGGTGTCTGTAAAGATGGTTACCACTGGTGCCTGTGCAGTCTCTCCAAATGTTAACCTGAGAATCCTTGTGCTGTTTCGCACTGGCCTCCTGGGGAAGATGCAGAGGTACAAAAACAATGATGTCATCTCCTGGCCAGACTGGTAATCAACCTGTGAATCCTTCCCATTGCTTCACTCTTTGGGGGAGGGGGGGGAACAGAGCACAGCAAAGTGAAAACAAACAGATGACATCATATGCATCACGCATCCCGAAACTCTTCAGACCCTAGAGTTGAATGGGAAGGAGGAAATTCCACTGGGGGCTGTTCCACCTGTTCTGACACCAGACACTTCCCCGGCGATTGATTGAAGGAACTCAGTTGGCTTCAGGTTGTGGGGATTTGTGATGAAAGGGGGAAGAAGTTAGTAGTGATTATGAGTAATCTATTAACTTAATCCTGAGCACTACATAGAAACAGAAGATGGCCATTCAGCCCCTCAAGCTTGACCATGGCTGGTCTGTCTGTACCTTGACTCCATTTATCTACCTTGGTCACATTAATCTTGGCAAACTTGCTCAGTAAAACCCATCAATTCTGAAACTTTTCATTGACCACTAGCTTCACCAGTGTTTTGTTGGGGGGAAAGAGTTCTAGATTTACAGTCGTCTTTATCATGTAGTCTTCCTTTCATTACTCCTGAGCAATTTTCACGTTCTGCCTCTTCTCTCACTCCCACTGGAGGTAACCTCACTTACCCATCATCTACAACACACTGAACGACAGCAGGATCACTAACTTTGATGCCTCAGAGTAGCAAGGTTAAAACTACAATCCCAGTTTACATGCTGTCAAGGAACCCTCGATGCTCCTCAAAGCAATTTCACCCCTTTATCTTCTCTCCGAAACACTCTTCGATGTTGAAGCCAACATTTTTATTAATTCCAGCCATGGTTAAATTCATTTCTTCCTTTGGTCCATGTTCAGGCTTCTAGAACCCAAACTGCGGAAGTTGCCTAACTACTGCTCCTTGATTCCCATCACCTTCCATAAAGCTCCTTTTATAGCATGGTATCCTTCACCTGTTTCCTTGATTGAAGGTGATAAACACCTTGTGTGATTTGAAACCAACTTCTTGCTTGTTTGTGTCTTTGACATTTGAGAAGCAGCCCATTGGCTATTCCCAGCAATTGCTTGGTCCACTACAGTCCAGCACTAATTACTGTCACACCAATGACCTTCAAACCCTGCGGGATGTGGGTGGTTAACCAACCCACCAAGGAGACCGTCTTAAGGTCTTACTAGAAGAGAAACAAAATAGTGATTGACCCATTACTGGTGGGACCCACCTTATTACAGTATTTCTCATGTAAGGTGTGGATTGAGCTTTGAAGAGGAGGTTTGAAAAGTTGGCACCTGGCTTGGTTGGAGTTCAAAAATTTCTACTAATTGCATCAGCTCTGTTGTTAATTTGAATGGAAATTGTTGGTGCAATCAAATTCCATCACTGTGAACAGGCATGTTTCTTTCCCAAAATCCCCACTATTCCAACTGGGAAAGATGGGATAGGGTTTGAGCAGCAGGGGAGAATAGGTGGGTTGGGGCAGTGGTTAGGCCACACAGTGATGGTATATGTTTTTATATAATTCAGTGATCAGATTAAATTTCTATTAAGTTGGGCAGCTGGCGGTTTTACCTAGTTACATAAGGCCATGTGTATTCTCATTTCCTCCCTTGGTGATGATATTTGGACAAAAGCATCTATTTGAAGTAGTGGGTTCCATTTGAGACTCTGGGACATATAGCTGTTTCACAACCTCCTCAAATGTTTCATAACCAGTAAAACAGTTCCCTGAAGTCCCTGTTGTCATGCAGGAAGTGCAGCTACCAATTAGCTCACAGCAAGCTCTGCAAACAGCAATGTGCTAAAGATCTGCCATTCTGTATTGGTGATTGGTGTCAAATATTGGTTAGGATGCTGGAGAAAATCTCTCAATGGTTCTTCCAGAAAGTTCCATGGGATCTTTTCCATCCATCTCAAAGTAGGGAAGTGACCTCTGCTTATATTTCATCCAAACAAAACCAGCTTCAGCAGCGCAGCATTCCCACTGTTCTGCACTGGGGTTGTTTGAGCCCACAACCTTTGTGAGGGGAGAAGTTTACTCATGAGTGTGAATTTGTATGTCTATCTCTCTTTCCCCCCCCCCCCCTTTGACAGGGTGGTTTCAGCTCAGTTAGTCTGTGTAATAGTGTGAGATGTGCCCTTTTGGTTATTTTTCAAGCTGTCTTTCATCAGTAGCCTTATTCCACAAGCGCTCAAACCAACTAACCAGGTGGTGATATGGAGGCGTGTGAACCATTGTTTTTGATGGACTGTCTCTTCCTTTTCAGATAACGGGGACATCACCCTTCTCCCTGCTGGTCGCCATGAGTTTCCCTTCAGCTTCCAACTCCCTGAAGAGTAAGTACCTTGATTCCTCACACATGTAGAGAGTATATATCTTGGGACAATTGCTTCTTTGTAGAGCCTGTCTATAGATCCCTGACCTGGAGTTGCTAATGTAGATTAAAGCCTTTTCCAAGAAGGTCTAGGATGGAACCTTGTCTTGTTCCATTCATTGGATCCTATCAGATTTCATTACTGATTTCTGGGTTAATAAAGTGTGATTTGACGACACTAAAAGCCCACAATAAGTTCAAACGTTGTTCAGAAAAAAATCTGAGTTGAGTCCAAAATTAGCTGTTCAAATTTGACTTGGTCCTACAGTGGGTTTTCAAACTTGTGGATTGATGGTGGAAGTGAGTTGTATGGATCCTCAAGAGAAAACAGAAAGTGGCTTACAAAAATGCTGGAAAATGAGATTAGAGCGGAGGGGATGTTTAATGACCAGCGTGGGTGTGATGGGCTGAAGGGCATCTTTCCGTGCTGTAAAAACTCTAACTATCTATGGCTCTCCGATGCAGTGATGGTGAGGATGAGTAGAAATGTGAACTGTAGCAGGAGCAGCATGCAAAAAAGTTGACGTACCCATTGTAAGAAGCAAGCACTGCTCAGGAGAAAGGGTTTCTGTTTGTAATCCTTCAGCTGGTGCTAACGTGCAGCTTTTGTTATTTCCCATCGTGTAGGAACCTGGTGACTTCCTTTGAGGGGAAGCATGGCAGTGTACGCTACTGGGTTAAAGTCAAACTTCACCGTCCTTGGGCCACCGTGAAGAAAATCAAGCGGGAATTCACAGTTATTGAGCCCATCGACATCAACACACCATCATTACTGGTAAGAGTACCATCACCATTGGAGATTGGGAGTCCAGCTCACTGCGCCTATCTTGTCCTTATCCCAAGGAATACAAAAGGGGAAGGAAGTGATGTTAGTTAGAGGTCAGTATATACTCCATTTGGAGTAACCTATCAGTGATGGACAGCTCATGATGACCATCCTTCCTACTGCAAGGGAGGGTAGGAAAGAAGTCTCTGCATGTTGCTGAGATCCCAGTGAAGTAATGAAAGCTAACTGGCCCAATTCTGGAAAGGGAGATTCTGCCCCATGCACCACGCAAGACAATACCCTTCCTTCTGGAGTGGATACATCACGGATTTTCCCAAATCACTCTGACTCACCCAGGGTCCTCCTGCAGCACCTTCTGACCCCATGACCACTTCCATCCCCCATGACAAGGGCAACAGATACATGGGGAAACCATCACCTCCAAATTCCCCTCCAAACCACTTGCCATCCAGACTTGGAAATCGATTGCCATTTCTTCAGTGTCAAGATCCTGGAATTCCCTCCCTTCGGACATTGTGGGCATCCCTGTCACCACCACCTGCAGGGCTATTTGGGATGAGCAGTAAATGCTGGTCTGACCAGCAATGCCCACATCCCATGAATGAAATAAAAAGATAGATATTCTGGGCTAAAAGGGTTAAATAAGTTGTTAGACACATACTTCCCTTGAGTGACCAATGGGTTTGGTTCACAGTCTGAATTTACAGACAGAGTTACCTTGTTGTATTTCCTATTCCTTAAGGTTCTTACCTTTTCCTCCCACTAGGCTCCCCAAGCTGGCACAAAGGAGAAGTTGGCTCGGGTCTGGTACTGTAACTTAGGTCATGTGTCACTGACCGCAAAGATTGACCGGAAAGGCTACACACCAGGTAACAGGATTTTCATAAGCATCCTCGCTCAATAAAAGACCGTATTTTATATCGTACCTTTCCTGACCTTGGGCAAGTCTCAGTTGATTAGGTGGTTTTGAAGTGTGGTCAGTATTGTAATGCAGGGAGCACCGCATCAAATTTGGATTTGGACAAACCAAGAGACCACATACAGATTGTAATCTCAATGAATTCTCAATGATTTTTGTTTCAAAGATAAATAGTGGCCAGAGCACTAGGAAGGAGCTGCCTACTTTATTCCAAAATAGTTGCCTTTGACCTTTTACATCCAGCTCTGATTTAGCCGAATGGTTTCAGAGTTTAATAACGAGATGTTTAAAATAACAAAGGACTTTGTATTGATTTGATGCAGGAAACCATTTTCTGCAGTTGATAGGGGGACGGGGGGGTGGGTGAGTTTAAGTTAAAGGGGTCTCGTCTTCAATTTGTTGGCAACTCATTCAGCAGTGGATACTGTGAGCTTTCGAGACAGACTTGAGATGATCGTTGTGTGATAGTATCAAGGTTATGGAGCAGCGGCAGTTTAACAGGATTTAGATACATGTCAGCCTTGGTCTGATGGAATGTTTGAGATACTGAACATCCTGCTACAGTGTCCACCGTGCTGTGGAACTGGTTTTAATAAAAATGGAAAGGTGCAGTGATGAGTTTGAAGAGCAACAATTTTAGCCTCAGCCACCCCCTCAGGAGACCAGTGGGGATTGGGGGCAATGCTGGTTTGTATCATCAATTCAATGTTGCACACTGGAGTGACAGAGCATGGTGCTCTACCAGTGGGGCCAGTGTTACACTGAGCTGGGTTAAAACCGTGTAGGACTGGTGCTTTGTGACTGTAACCCCCCCCCTCCTCTTGTCTCTTCAGGAGAAGTGATCCCCATCTTCGCTGAAGTTGATAACTGCTGTTCCCGCACAGTGACCCCTAAAGCGGCCATCATCCAAATACAGACGTTCATCGCTCGGGGCACGATGAAGCAGAAGAGGGCGGTGGTGGCAACGTTGCAAGGCGAGGGTGTGGCCCCCAGAAAGAGGGGGTCATGGCACGGCCGCCCCCTGAAGATTCCCCCTGTGTCACCCTCGCTCCTGCAGTGCCGCGTGATTCGGGTGGAATACATCCTCCGGGTAAGTTGACCCACAGGTTAGCCGCTGCCGTCTTGGTGGGGGAGGGGGGGGTGTTGAGGGTAGGGCAGGGTCACGGCTGAGGGTATTGGGGGATGGGATGGGGGCAGGGTAGTGGGGGGCAAGTCAAAGAGACGGTGGAAAGTGCAGGGAGAACATGTGAGAGAGAGAGAGACAATGGGGAAATGGTGGTGGGAGTAAATGAAAGCACAAGAGAATGAGGAAGGTTGCATGCAGATGGTAGCCTAAGAATCCTTTCTTGACCGAAGCATTTTCTAAGTGGACAACTTGTTGTTTTTTGGAACTTTTTAGGTTTATGTTGAGATCCCGGGAACATCGAAACTGTCCTTGGAGTTGCCCCTCGTCATTGGCACAATTCCCCTCCATCCATTTGGCAGCCGTTCGTCCAGCGTTGGAAGTCAGTACAGTATGGAGATAGACTGGCTACGTCTCAGCATCCCCGAGAGACCAGAACGTAAGCAATCCCTCCCACTGCCACCCCCCTCTGTCTGTCTGTACCAGGCCCATAGCAGTAAGACTCTGGGTGTATAACCCTGGCCCATTGTTTCCTGTGTGTTTTATGGTTGCATTGATGAGGCTTGCAATTTTGATTTTAAATTTATCCCTTCACAACACGTGGCCATTTCTGGCTAAGCCATCCCTAATTGCCCTTGAAGGTGGTGGCGAGAGCTGTCTTCCTGAGCCGTGTGCTGTAGGTAGACCCACAATGCCATTGGGGAGGGAATTCCAGGATGTTGATCCAGTGATGATGGGATGTGGGCATCTCTGGCTGGGCCAGCCTTTATTGCCCATTCCTAGTTGCCCCTTGAGAAGGTGGGGGTGAGCTGCAGTCTGTGTGCTGAGAGTTGACGCACAATGCCTTTAGGGAGGGACTTCCAAGATTTTGACCCAGCGACATTGAAGGAACTGCAGTAATATTTTCAAGTCAAGAAGGTGAGAGGCTCGGAGGGGAACTTGCAGGGGGTGGTATTCCCATGTATCTGCTGCCCTTATCCTTCCCGATGGAAGTGGTCGTGGGTTGGAAAGTGCTGTTGAAGGGTGTGTATTTTGTAGAGTACGCATTGCTGCCGCTCCAGAGCGATGGAGGTGGAGGGATCAGGTGTTTGAAGATGTAAATGTGGTGCCAATGAAGTGGGTGCCTTTGACCTGGATGGTGTCAAACATCTTGAGTATCTGAGCTGTACTCAACCAGGCCATGTCCTTCAGCATTGAATGGGTTCATCGAATGGAGTTATCTTCGGGTCATTAAAGGAGAAGATAGGGTAGACTGCGAAACTGAGAACCAGTTCCCTCAGCTGGTGGGGGCTAGACCAGAACAAGGTGGGGGTCAGGCTGAGTGAAGAGACAGAACTTTAAAATACTAGCCAAGCTATTTGGGGGTGGGGGGTTGGTGATGTCAGGAAGCATTCCCCTCCCTCCCAGAAAAAAAACCTGTGGTGGCCAGGATGAAGTTGAAAATGACAGAATTGAGGTTGCTGGATTTTCGCTGGGTTGGAGATTATGGAACCAAATCAGCAATAATCAAACCAAGTGGGGTTCTGGTCTGGGGGCAGCGAGTGGGGGCTACTCTAAATCAGCAGCTGCCCCCCATATCACCTACAAGCTGTCACTCCTAACTTCCATAACACTGCATTGCGCATCTCTTGGTGTCAGACTGAGAGGGCATTGTCTTTAAACATTTACCAAGTTTTACCTTTTGTTAATTACCATCATGACTTTCTACGTATATCCTAATGTTGGTTTCATTGTATTTCAGCACCCCCTGATTATTTGGAGGTGGTTTCTGAGGAACAAGCTGAGCGGACTGACCAAGCACTATCCCTCCCAGAGGATGAAGAAGCCCTCGATCAAGTGCTAGAGCGTCCTTTCTTTGCCTATGTACAGGAGTTCCGCTTTCGACCCCCACCCATTTACTCTGAGGTAAGGTTGTGCACATGTAGCCTTTAAAACACCTTACAACCCAGAAACAGGCCATTCTGTTTTGTACTGTACATGAGCATCCTCTTGACCTCCTTCAACTCCCCCTTTCTTTTTATTTCCTTCTGTTTCAATTGTCCAACTTCCCCGTTCAATGTATCTGTTATTCAACTCAACCCCATTCTCCCTGCTCTCTGTAAAGCTGTATCCCCTGAATTCCCTGTTGAATTTGTTAATGACGATTTTATGTTTATTGTCCCAAGGTCTGTACAAATATCTTCTGTAAATCTTCCCCAACAATGCACTGACACAATCTTAAATTTCACCATCAGATCACACCTCAATCTTTTTAGTGAAATAGAATCCCAGCTTTTAATTCCTGCTGCTATTTATGAACTCTTCAGTCCAATATCATTCTAGTAAATCCTTGTTGAACCTTTCCCAGTGCTACTGTCTTCTGGACACCATAATTGTCTTCATCCCAAATGCAACCACAATTCCATACAAGTTAACTATAATCTCCCCTATTTTTCAATTCTGTCTCTGTGTGAATGAAGTCCAGTGTTCTTTTTATTTAATGTTCTTGATAGCCTACTTCTTGTTTCTAAATGTTGCAAATTCTCTGGAGCCTACTCTCATTTCTGTTCTTGTTTGTTTTGTCTCTTCAGATTGATCCTCATCCTCCGAGATCAGACATGCGGCCGCGATGTATGACCTGTTGAAGAATTCACTGCAGCATGCAACAGAAAGCTTTTTTTAAAAAAAAAGAGAAAAGTGAGATTTTAAAACCGGTTAAAGGGCCTTGGGATAGTTCCTGGGCACCTTGAAAGCAAACTCGGGATATTGCTGTCTGCAGAGGAACAAGACCATCCTGTGTCCAGGGAGAGCGTCCTCTGACTTCAGCGGCGATGGTGAGAGTCAGATTGGGATCCACAGCTACCTTTCTGCCTCTCGTGGAACTGTTTTGCTGTCTCCCTTTGTTTGCTCGTTTCTACTGAACTTAACATCTCATCGAAAGGTTTTGCGTGACTACTGCCTGTAGCAGACCCAGTGAGTGATGTGACCGCAGGAGAGGGTGGGTGGAGGGGTGTTCTGTGTAAAGGGGCACGGGCTGTAGCTGAATGAGCTCAACCCTCTCTCCCTCATCTCCATGTGAACCAAGCATTCACCTTGCTGGAGCACTCTATCAATCATCTTGTATTTCCAACGTGCGGACTGGGCGCTGAATGTGTTGGAATTTGTGGGAGGAGCAAGTGTTACTGTCTGGCTGTCAGCGTGTGCTCGTGTTCCGGGGCTAGACGACCAACCCGGTTTAACCAGTCAGCGTTTTGAGAGTTTGCACGGGGTTCGGTTGGGTCCCAGTCTGTCAGGTGTACTCCCTCACACTAAGTTGGATCTGTATTATAATTACAACCCCTCCCAATGATCGCAGTATACCAACAGAGAAATGTGGGATCAAGCGTTGGAGCTGAAACACTGTTGGGTGTGAGAGGTTGGGCTTCTAGGGAAGAGGTAAGAAATGCTGTGAAAACGTTGTTTAATTCCTCTGTGTTGCGATAACCTCTAGTCCCGATTCCAAGAAACCCTTCTGAAGTGTCAGACCCCCTCTGGTTGTGGGGAAATGTCTTTCAGAATACCCTGAGCTTAAGGGCAGTTGTGCAAAACTGACTTCTTTCACCACTATGATCAATAATTATTTCTAATAACTTTTTATATTGTTTTAAAACTGGATGTCCTAAAGGTTTTTCCCCAGGTAAATGTATGTAGAATGAATCAGGAGGAGGAGGGTAGGGTAGACAATTGGCTGGCAAAATGGAATTAGCAAAGGTTTTTAAGAAGCGATAGGTGGAGAAGCAGAGTGAGGGATTGGGGAAGGAATGAGAGAGAAAGAGAGAGAGAGGTGAAATTGCATAAGATATCAATGAGCAGAGCAATGACAATTCATGCAACCCCCATGAAAAGGATCTGTAGAAAGGTAATGAGTGATTTTTCTCTGCCTAAGTTGCACATAAACTGTTTTCTTTGAAAATGGGTGAGGACAGAGAGATTACAGTGTTAATGATCTAACTTCCAATGTTATGAAGTTGTTTCCATATGTGACCCAGATAGTAGGTTTCAGGGACTTGGTGCTTTAGAAGGCAACCTTTTCTTTCTCTCAATTTCTTCCATTAATTGAAGAAAGAATACCATCAGCAACCTGCATTTCCGTAGCACCTTTCTAAGTAATTAAGCATTCCAAGGTGCTTTGCATCTGTGTAAGGAGGTTAGTTCAATCAAAGGGGTACGCTGTAAGGAGCAATTTAAGGAACATGGGTATGTTTGAGGAGGACAGTGAGGTGGAAAGGTTTAGGGAGGGATTTCCAGAGTCTACGGTCGAAGCAACTGAAAGTATCCTCGCCATTGGTGGACCGATTAAAATTGAGACGGCTGAAGAGGCCGGAACTGTAGGAATGTGGGAATCTGGAATGTTGTAGAAGGGTATAGGGATAGTAAAGAGTGTGGTCGTGAAATATATAGAAAAGACGACTGAGGGTTATAAAGACCCAAGTTGCGCTTAAAATAGAGGCATTGTAGGTCAGTGAGCACAGGGAGCTGGTAGGTGAATAAAACCTTGTGTGATTTAGGATGACCAATAAGCAGAGTTTTGAATGACAGGTATACGGGGAGTCTGCTGACATTGTACATTAGTTTTTGATATCTTGCATAATTGACTTGACAGAAGAAAGGTTGCTACTTAAAGATCTGCAATAACTTAATAGATTGATGTAGTAATAGGTCAGGGATGAGTATAGCATCACCAGCTCTCTTGGATTGTCCTGGAGTCTTATCAATTTAATACCCAAGCAACCACATGATCAAAACTTTGGGAAGATCTATCAATGCATTCAAACATTCATGTTTTAAAACATTGATTATTACAGATGGCTTTACAAAGCTCCTGGTTACATGCTGTCCAGTTAGGGGTTAGCAAGAAGGTTATTTACTACTGCTTAGCTGGGGAAGGTTGGGGCACCATGGGAATGGACACCTCAGACAGCCCATAATGGGAAAGTGGGGCATAGACTGGTGGAAATGTGTCCAAACATCCAGGAATGTACCCAGCCTGAGTTGGCAACCCCTAGGTTTGTGGAGAGTTTTGAGCAATGCTTCTGGTTATCAATGGAAGAAGATTGGAATAAAATCTGTCTTCGTTGTGTGTATAAAATCCTACACATGTTTCAGACTGTTAAATTGTCTTTTTTTTTAAAAAAAAAGATATTTTTGTATTTTTTTCTTTACAATAAAATATCAGATTATCCTAGTGATTTTGGTCTTTTATTATAAAATAGTACAATGTGTGTAAGTCTGGTTGTTCTCAAAGTATTCTCTTCCTAGTTCACTTTGGGACATAGGCATCTAGTATGGTCCTAAATCCCAAAGGGATGGATTCCCAATCTTGACCTTGATGAGATGGCTATAATCTCCACCTAAATCAGTCCAATGGCTGGATTTATATAAAGAATGAAATGAAACTCCTCTCTTGATCGCTCTGATTCTCCTTCCTGTTCAATAACGATATGTTTGCTCACCTTTGTTTCTAATGATCTCTGTAGTTGGACATCTCACTGACCCATGCCCTTGCCCTTGTTTGCACAGTGTGGGCAGTGTGTTAGCAACTGTGACCCTTCCACCCAACAAAGATCAAATCTAGGAACACGCAGCCCCTGTTGACCTCTATCCATCTGACCATTGCTGTCTTACACTTTAACTCCATTTACCCTCTGTTGGTTTGTTTTGATTCTCCCCCTACCAAAAAAAATCATCTATGTCCATTGTGAAAATCTTAATTTACACTCTAACTTTTTGTTGGGGGGGGGGGGGGGGGAAGCAGGGTGTGAAACTCAAGCTTTCCTACAATTTTGTGTTTACATCAGTTTGTGATAGGTCTCTGCTCTCCCTGTAACATCAGCAGACATGGTGGTTACTCTGGTTGGCTTTTGTAAGTTAGTGAGGATAGGTATTTTGTTTCTGCAGAACCACCTGATGCCACAATTATTGGAATGACATTTTTAACGAAAGCTCAAATTTACAGTTTCTTCTACTGTGTCGTGCAGCATTTTGTGATGTTCCTGCAGTCACCATCATCATGTGGGAAACACTGGCAGTCCCTGCACAGCAAGATCCCACAAGAATCCAATAATTTGCTCTTGGTGATGATTTGTCCAGATCACTGAGGATGGCTCAATTAATCTTGAAGATAGCGCCCTGGCCTCTTTCACATCCACCTGAGAGAGTTGGCAAAGGCTTAGTTTAATATTTCCCCCAGTGGATAGTGCAGCACTCCCTCAGTATAGCTTGCAATTACACGTTTAAGTTTCCAGAGTAGGATTTAAACCAACAATCACCTGCCACAGAGGCAAAGATTCTCACAAATGAGCCACAGCCAACACTAACAGGGAGCAGAGAGAAGAGGCATGGTGTTTCCTGCATTTAGTGAATCATTGATCACCTCTGAAAAGGTTGACTTTGCAACATGCAGTTTCTGCAATGGGTTATTCATCCCTATTTTTCAGAAAGAGAAAGAAAAATATTTCAGCGTGTCTGTCAAGTTCCTGTAATACTGTACTTGGCATTGAAGGAATGTACAGAAAGTTCCTTTTAGCTTTTTGTAATTTGAGAGTTCAGTCATAAATAGTTCTTCACATTAATAACAAGCTTTGCCTTGGTTTTCAAATCTTTCCCTCATTGTCTCTAGTCTCCACCCCAACACCCTTTCAAGATCCATGACACAATCTCAAAGGGGAAGACCAAAAGTCAATTTATTTTTACTCGCAAGGTGTGGAATCTTTGGAATTCTCTCCCACCAGAGCTCATTCCCTGAGTATGCTTAAAGTAGAGAAAATGCTAATGACGGAAAGGGATATGGGGATAGTGTGTGAAGAAATGGATGATCAGCCATGATTGTATTGAATACAGGAGCAGACTCAATGGACTGAATGGCCTACTCCTATGCGACTCTATCTGGAGTCATAAACATCCCAGATTTGATCCCCTTCCACTTCAGCTGGTAAGACACTAAGTTCAGGAACTCCCTCCCTCTCTCCTCCTGTAAGACACTCCTCAGAATCTACCTCTTTAATCATCCTGCATGACGCCTCTCCTAATATCTCATAGCTCAACAGATGGGCGCTGAAGGAAGCCACTTAGCACCTTGAAGCTGTTCTCCATTTGGTGAGATCGTGGTTGATTCCTGACACAACTCAATTAGTTTAATAATACTTTGGAATACTTAAAGTGTTTATAAATGCAAAAACTTCATTTGATCCTCACTTCATCTGATTTATATTATGAAAGCTCTGCCAGGTTGTGTAAACCTGTCATTCCCAGAAACAGCAGCTGCCCCAAACATGAAGGTTATGGTCTGTCTGTGCACGCACACAGTCAGCCAGGGATCATGGCCTTCCAGGTTTCTCTGGAACCTCCCTGGGGGTCAGTGCAAGTTTGGCCGCACATTGCAAAGACAGGAGATGTCAGTGTTGTCTGGAAGAGGTCCAGATGTTTAGAAAAGTATTTCTTTGAAGTTAAGTCTGGGTCCAAGTGTTTCTGTGAGAATTATATATCAGCAAACATCTGAGTGACAGCAGCGTGATGATGCAGCTCCTAATCAGCACGGATCTAGTGCAGGGTTAAACATGAATTGCAGTATCAATACGTCCAATTCAAGCCCAGCTGTGTCAATAAGTCCACTTCTTTGCAGCTTGGTTTAATATCAAGCAGAGTCTTGTATTAGTCACTGAACCGAAGGCAACGTGACTTTATTCACTTGTCTATTCCTGCTGTGTACTTGGACGTGTCTGATAGGGGTACGCCACCTTATGAACCTCGTCCTCACTCCTGTCTCTGTTCAGGTCCATCTCCCCACACTGTTTAGTTGAGAGGGGAGCTTTCAGCACCATTCTGAGACAACCCACAAATGAGATTCCGGGCTGAGACTTTTTTTCTCTAAGTTGCTGCCAATTTTAATCTTCATCTGAGGTCAGCCAAGTGAGTTTAGATACACCTCCCCAGAGAGTCTGGTCAGTGCATTCACTCACTGCTGATTACAGAAAAGACAGGCTCTATATAAATGTAAGCCCTTTCTTCCTTTACCAAAGAACACTTAGAGTCATAGTCACACAGCATGGAAACAGACCCTTCTTTTCAATAAATCCATACCAACCATAATCCCAAACTAAACTAGTTCCACCTGCCTGATCTTGGCCTGTCTCCCTCCAAACATTTCTTATTCATGTACTTATTCAAATATCTTTTAAACATTGTAACTGTACCCACATCCACCACTTCCTCTGGAAGTTCATTCCAGTTACGGACCACTCTGTGCAAAAATAAATTGCACCCATGTCTTTTTTTTACAAATCTTTCTCTCAAAAATATGCCCACCCTAGTCTTGAAATCCCCCACACCTGCCATTCAGCTTATCGCTGCCCCTCATTATTTTTATAAACCCCCATAAGGTCACCCTCCAATCTTTAACGCTCCAGGGAAAAAAGTCCCAGTCTATCCAGCCTTTCCTTGTAACTCAAACCCTCCATTCACAGGGCCCTTGGGACCTCAGAATGTTAGTGAGGAGCTTTGGGTAGTGGGGGTTGGGGGGAGAGATGAGCGATTTGGAATCTTACAGCAGTGGATGAGGCCACTTGGACCATCAGGCCGATACTGGGATTTGAAAGAGCTATCCAATTAATCCCACCACCACCCCCCTCCCCGCCCCTGGGCCCTTGCACTCTTCTCCCTGAGGGATTTGCTGCAGATTCTTTCGAACTGAGTCTTCCCAGAGCATCCAGTCCCGTCTAACTTTCCGGACTCACCCAGGTTTACAGTCAGTGGCCTTCTGAGGCTCTGCTTTGGATACTGATCTGAACGGACCCACCTCAGACACCCCCAGTGAACCCTCTGCAGAATGTGTTTACGAAAATGCTCGGAGCTTGGCAGACCAAGCCATTCCACCAGAGCAAGTGACAGTTCAAAGCGCACATGACCCTCTATCCATCGTTGCAGTGTGCTGACATCAGTTGCTGGACGCTCACCAAACCCATAAGACGCGGACTGGTTTTAGAAACTTGGATAATGAAATCCATCGGGTTTTAATTTCAGCCTATGATTCCCACAGCTGTGAGGCCTGGTGTTTGGCTCGACTTCCTCAAATGAACCCTCCAACCCCAGCCACAGCTCTCACGCTGCTCTGTATTCCTGGAAACTGCTTTCTGATAATTACAACAATAGAAGCACTGGCACTTCAAGAGGATATTTGATGGGCTTGAGGGGGTCGGTAGTTGTGATTTGATTACCTTACCCTCCCCACCCCAGCCCAAACCAAAGCACCCAAATCTCCAACTCTCCTGTTGCTGGAAATTAGTGAACTGTGAGAAATGCAAATAGTTTTTGTTTCTCTCAGCCCCTGCCATGTCCAGATGGTGTATTGGAGCCAAGTGAAAAGTTCAGAACAGGACATGGCCGAAAGTTAATTCTGTCGCACTATGTTTATTTTAATTATTTACCATCATTCTGTAATCAGATGTTGACAGGAATTCAGTGACTCCCCTGTCTACACATGCCCCTCCCCTAAACCTGGTACATATTGTCCGTTTGGCTCTCCAAGCTGTTGACTCATGTGGGGCAAGGGACACTGTGTTCAGTTATCGTTTCCTGATTTTTTTGTTGTTGGGTTTGGGATGAAGCACGCATCTCCAACAATGTCCGGAACAGCAGGCACTTAGGGTCAGGGTTAGGGTTATAGTCAGGGTTAGGGTTAGAGTCAGGGTTAGCTTTAGAGTCTGGGTAAGAGTCAGGGTCAGGGTTCGCGTTAGGGTTAGGGCTAGAGTTCAGGTGAGGGTTAGGGACCCTGTACCCTGTAGGATTTTGTAGATTTGAAACTGAATAATTTGCAAGGGACAAAACACACTGGTCTGTGAGGGATGCCCACATGCTGAGAATGAGGTTTTAAGTATCTGAGATGCACCAAAACAAGACTAAGGGGATGGTAGAGTAAAAATCAAGATCCAAAAACTTGAGAGGGTTGGATTTTGAGAACAAATTGCCCAAGGATAGGTGCTATTCTGAAATTCACTGTCTGAGGTTGGAAACCTCACAAGTGTTATAAGTACTGTACTTGAATAAGCTCTTGGAATGTCAAAACAATGGGCCAAGTGCTGGAATGTGGGACTGGTGTTGATTGAGTGTAGTTGTTCAGATTAAATGGGCCAAAGGATCTCTCTGTACTGCATGGTTCAATGACTAGACCTGCATCCACTGGAGTGGAACATTTATGGGTGATTCAATTGAGATGTTTAAGATCACTGAGGAAGTTCATAGGATGGAGGAAGATGAATTATTCCTTACGATGGACAGAGTTCGTAGAAAATTCAGACAAGGGATGGAAGGGAGGGATGAAAATCTTTAAAGTTAGAGCCAGGCCTTTCTAAGGTGATGTCAGGATGGTTCACTCAAATAACAAAACCAAGGTTCCTTCAACAGCACCTTCTTACCCACAACCACTACCATCTAGAGGACAAGGGCAGCAAATGAATTGGGAACACCACCTCCTGCAAGTTCCCCTCCAAACCACTCACCACCCTGACTTGAAACTTTCTCATTGTTCCTTCAGCATCGTGAGGCATTGTGGGTCTACCTATAGCGCATTGAAAAGTCAGAATGAAGTCGCAACGTCAACTCTGTTCCTCTCTCTACAGATGCTGCCACACCTGCTGAGTTTCTTCAACAATTTTGCTTTTAATAGCATAACAGGTTCCGAGTGGCTGAATTACCTTCTCCTCTACGTTCTTGTAAGTGACTCAAAGAGGAGTTAATGAGTTGTTCTCTCTCCTCCCAGGTGTTATTGCATACTGTCCTCATAAAGGTTTGCTTGGTTCTGAAGGAATGAACCTCTCTCAATGTTTTTCAGAAGCTTGCTCCAGAACTGCTGTGTATTGCAACTCTGCAAGTTACTGATTCTATTTTGGATTCTCATTGTTTGTCACTTTGTCAGTACGTAATAAGCCAATTGCGTTAATCACGGCAGTGTCAGTGTCGATCTCTAAAGGCCTGAAGCCAAGAAACAAACCTGTTTTTGACAGGGAAGCACATCTTTAGTACAAAATGTTCAGACTTTGATCAGAAGTGTCAGCCCAAGATCAGTGAAGGGTGTCACTGAAAATCCCCTGCTGCCTTTGGTAGAGCCTACATTTGCCAATGACATTTTTTTTTGTGTACAAAATTCATTTCAATTAATAATCCCCCAACACCAGGTTATAGTCCAACAGGTTTATTTGGAAGCACTAGCTTTTGGAGCGCTGCTTCATCGTCAGATGGTTGTGATGAAGGAGCAGAGTTCCAAAAGCTAGTGCTTCCAAATAAACCTGTTGGACTATAATCTGGTGTTATGTTACTTTTAACTTTGTCTACTCCAGTGCAACACCGACACGTCCAAATCATTCAATTAATGAACTCCCTGTGCTGGGGACAGGAAATAAGAATCTTTACCCCTATATTTCCTTTTCAAAAGGCTGACTTTCAGCTCTGAAATACTCCCAGACTTGCCTGACCTTGCCCCTTACTGACACAGAAACACTCAGCCAGCATTTTGTAGTTGCCTCCAAACTTCTAATGCACTAACAGCTCAACCCCTGACATTTCTGAGTCTCCTGCAATGTGCATTCTCCAAATGGATTCCCCATGTATGTCCCACATGTATATCCCCCATATGTAACCCCCATGTGTACTCCCCATATGTATCCCCCATGTGTTTCCCCATATATATCACATCAGTATTCTGAAATAGAAGCGTTAGGAGGCCATTCAGCCCCTTGAGCCTGTTTTGCCAGTCAATGAGATCATGGCTGATCTGAAGCCTAACACTATGTACTTGCTTTTACCTGCTTCCCTACCTATATCCCCTAGTATTTCGGCTTAACAAAAATCCACCTATCTCAGATTTAAACCAAACAACTGGTCCAGTATCAAAAACCATTTCCCTCAATCTAGATACAAATACACTATGTCTAATTTCCTTCACTCCACCATTGCAATACCTGGGCCCTAAACACTAAAATTCTCTTCCCTAAACTTCTTTGCCTCACTCTTTCTCTTTCAGGGTGCCTTTAAAACGTACATTTTTGTCCAGGTTTATAGTCTTTCGAGGTGTCATATTTTGTCTGATAATGACAATGGACATTTTAATGCATCAATTGTACTACATAAAAAAACAAGTTGCTGTGTTTGTGGTTATGAAATCCTTTGACATTTTAATCAATCTCTTTATTGAGAGCAAGGTTATTCTGCACAGTATTAGTTTCAAACAAACATTATGATTATAAAAGAGGGAATTCCTATATCACTTAGTCCACTGGCTAGAACACTAACATGGTTAAGTTGGTTCATGCTGTAGGTAGGATATACAAAGAGTAGACTACCATCCTTCGCTGAATCTATCTGTGGTACAGGTCTGCTGGTTAGTAGTCTGAGTATCAGCCAAGATGATGGAGCTTGAGTCAATGGAATGTAGTTCCACGGGCTTCTGATTCAGAGATGAGACAGTCCTGTCATTAAGCCACTGAAACAAACATAGTGACTGTTGTTATTTAAGCAAACATAATTAATCAGTCTGCAACATATCATTATAAAATGTTAACAATGTTAGGCTGCAGTACAGCTTGAGGGATAAATGTTAACCAAGACAATGGTAGAACTTGTCAGCTGTTACAATAATTGAACATGGGGACCAACAACACCTGGTTGACATTCTGACAATATTTCCCACTGACAATGTGAAAACTGAGCGTTCAGGCAGTCCTGGGCCACAAGTTCATCTGCATAAAAGAGTTTCAGACAGAGAAAGAACTTTGACCTCATTACAGTCCACTGTTCCTCATTGATCTGATCCCCTTTCTAGATCCACTGCTAAATCCATGTGATCAGTTTCAAGTACACACCCTCCACTTAGTGAAAATAAGATGGTCCTGAAATTCCTATTTTATTTGGTTGCCCTTGTAACTTTGCCACATTTGTGCTTAAGTTCTGAATATGTCAGAAATAAACCAACTTATCATGGAATGATAGCACACTGTATTTTACCACAGAAAGAGATCATTTAGCGAAAGTCTCTGCCAGCTCCTCTGATGAGTAAACCAGTTAGTCTCACTCTTCCAGTCTTTAAATTCCTGCAATGTATTGTTTCTTCATGCATTATTCAAATCTTTCTGAATTTCAGAGTTTCACGGCTATCTGAAACTCCTGGTCCAGATAGATGGAGTCTCTGTATAACAATTATCTATTCTCATCACTGCTGCTCTCTCAGGTTACCCTTCCATTGTTATCCTTCTCTGTTCGCAATCTGGCACAGAATGGGTACTTCCCATAAAGAACAAAGAAAGAAAAACTTGACCCAGTCTCTGGGAATTGTTGGGAGGATAGGACGAAAATGACATTATCACAGACTGGAGAATCCTGGTTTAACCTGCAATGCATCAGTTTCAAAGTGTACATGTTTGTGTTCAAACCTCAGTATAGCCTCTGTCCTCATGATCTCTGTAACCTCAGTGAACAATCACAAACCCTTACCCTCAACTCCGACATCTCGATTTGACATCTCACCTGTAAGTTTCATTGCTCCAACATTTTCAAGGCCTTGGATCTTAAGTTCTGCAATATCATTCCAAAACACACCAACAGTCCTTCTTTAAGGGAATTATTGAAACATAAATCTGTAAGATTTGTGTCACTCATCCTTGTTTTCTTCTGATTATTAATGGAATGTAGGAATCACTGGCTAGGCTGCATCTATTGCCCATCTCTTATTACACAGAGGGCATTTAAGAGATAACCACATTGCTGTGGGTCTGAAGTCACATATTGATCAGACCAGGTAAGGACAGTCGATTCCCTCCACTAAAGGCATTACTGGCCCAGCTGGATTTCTCGCAACATTTCTCTGTGGTAACATTGCTACCATTAGGCTAGATTTTATTATGTAATTAATATCAAATTTTAATATTCACCATAGATTCAGAGTAATGTACAGAACAGAAAAAGACTCTTCAGTCCAACTTGTCTATGCTGACCAGATATGATGAGATTTGAATCAACATCTTAAGAATATTGGCTTGGGGTCCTGCTTCATTAGCCCAGTTATATTACCACCATGCCACTGTCTTGCCTAATAGCACTTTATGTGCACTGATGCTTAACTTTATTTGACAATGCATCCTCGGATACTACCTGACCTGCTGCGCTTTTCGAGCACCACTCTAATCTAGACTCTGGTTTCCAGCACCTGCAGTCATTATTTTTACCTAATGCACCCCAAAAAAGCAATTCTCTTTACAAGCCTTTGTTTTAAACCAGTGTTTTCTTGATTTCAGTCCACAGACAAAAAATACAAAGAAGTAACAAGACATGGTTTGCACTGCCTTTGAGATTTGGTATTCTTGTCCTGAGAAGTATAAGATGGAAAGGCTTCACAAGGCATGTTTCATCTTTCAGCAAGACTCAATTTCAGTACAGCCAAGTGAATATTTGGAATAATTGTTTTCTTAAGAATTAAGGAAATTATGGGATGCCTTAGCAAACAGTGTTTAGAGTTATGGGGGAATAAGGCAGAATAGATCGTTTCCTACAGTTATAGAGTCCTTGAGTTTTAACAGCACAGAAAGAGGCCCTTTAGCCCATTGTGTCCATGCCAACCATCAAACATCTTTAATTCTTGGCCCATAGCCCATAAGCTTGCATGCTGTGGCTTTTCAAGTGCTCATCAAATGGTTCTTAAATGTCTTGACACGATACAATTAAAAGATTAAGTGTACGAGGTGCCAGAGAGAGAACAAGGGCAACATTTTACTGCAGAGTCAGGGAAATGAAATGTACAAAGCCCATACCAACATTCCAGAATGGTTAGATTGGTTGATTATTATAGGAAGTGTCGGGTCACTTACTATTAGGGTACAGCTCATGTGGAGGGCTTGTGGTAACTGCTGAGTCTTGAACATGCAACTTGCCCTCACTCTGGGTGTGTAGGTCAGATCCTTCAGTTACTTTCAACTCCCTCCGATGGACAGCAGAAAGATCCATTGGATTCCTACTTTGATATCAGTGAGTAACCACCAGATTGGGGCAGAATTAGCCTCAGGCATGGTGAACTATATTTTGGCACTCAATACCAAACCTTGACATGGTACTTGGCTATAGATTGTGCCTTTCCCATCCTCAGAACATCCCAAACCATTTCACAGCCAGTTATGTGCTTTGTGCCTTGCCTCCCTGGTGCAGGAAATCAAACCCCACTATTCCCAGAGTCATAACAAATATAAAAACTTTATTAAAGCGCCAACTGACCCAATTTTACTGAACTGTCTAATTTGAGTTAAATGAATGTGCAGACCATGCTTTTATCATTAACAAGAAATTAACTATTTATTATAATCCAACAGTCTTTAACCAATGCCAAAAAGAAAACAAGAATGCTAACTTGTTACTCTAGAACTTAAACTCTATTCCTATTTAAAGTTCCCAACCACATACCAACAGAAACACAAAGAGTCAAGACAAGGCACAAGTCGTAGAGTCATAGAATCATAGAGACGTACAGCATGGAAATAGATCCTTCAGTCCAATGTGTCCATGCTGACCAGATATCCCAACCCACTTGGACCATATCCCTCCAAACCTTCCTATTCATATACCCATCCAAGTGCCTCTTAAATGTTGCAATTGTACCAGCATCCACCACTTCCTCTGGCAGTTCATTCCATACACGTACCACCCTCAGTGTGAAAAAGTTGCCCCTTAGGTGCCTTTTAATTTTTCCCCTCTCACCTTAAACCTATGCCCTCTAGTTCTAGACTCCCCACCTCAGGGAAAAGACTTTGTCTATTTATCCTATCCATGCCCTTCATGATTTTATAAACCTCTATAAGGTCACCCCTCAGCCTCCGATGCTCCAGGGAAAACAACCCCAGCCTATTCAGCCTCTCACTATAGCTCAAATCTTCCAACCCCGCCAACATCCTTTTAAATCTTTCCTGAACCCTTTCAAGTTTCACAACATCCTTCCTATTGCAGGGAGACCAGAATTGTACATAGTATTAGAATCATAGAACCCCTACAGTGTGGAAACAGGCCCTTCGGTCCAACCAGTCCACACCGACCCTCTAAAGAGTATCCCACCCAGACCCAATGCCCTACCCTATTTTCCTATATTTACCACTGATTAATGCACCTAACCTACACATCCCGAACACTATGGGCAATTTAGCACGTACTGGATTAGTGGTTCTGGAAGAGTACAGCAGTTCAGGCAGCATCCAACGAGCAGCGAAATCGACGTTTCGGGCAAAAGCCCTTCATCAGGAATAAAAGCCTTTTATTCCTGATGAAGGGCTTTTGCCCGAAATGTCGATTTCGCTGCTCGTTGGATGCTGCCTGAACTGCTGTGCTCTTCCAGAACCACTAATCCAGTATTTGCTTTCCAGCATCTGCAGTCATTGTTTTTACCGCAATTTAGCACGGTCAATTCACCTAACTTGCATATCTTTGGATTGTGGAAGGAAACTGGAGCACCCAGAGGAAACCCATGCAGACACAGGGAGAAAGTGCAAACTCAACACAGGCAGATGCCCGAGGGTGAAGTTGAGAGTTGAAAAATGTGGTGCTGGAAAAACACAGCAGGCCAGGCAGCATCCGAGGAGCAGGAGAATCGATGTTTCGGGCATAAGCCCTTCTTCAGAGTGGAGTTGAACCTGGGTCCCTACGTAGAAGGGAGAGAGATGATGTTTTCTTTTCACAGCTCATGTGTTGCAGCTGGATTGTCCATTTGGAACACTGTCAGGCCAAGAACTAAAAACCAGTTAGGTAGTTGCTAACTGATGTTGTCTTAATCAACTTGATCAGAGATGCCATTACACACCTCTGGAGCAGGTGAGATATGGGCCCAGGCCTCTTGGCCCAGGGGTAGGAACACTACCACTGCACCACAAAAGCATTAGAGTTTATACTAGCTGTGCCCTGCTCAGCCCACATCAACTGGTCCTGACTGAAAAAACAAAAATAGCCCAGAACACATGCAGGGTATTGCCATTCTCTCTACAACTCTCCCCGACTACTTGAACAAGGCAATGTTGTGCATACAACTCACAAACTGTTTCAGAAGTTATTTATTTAAAAAAATCTAAACAAACTCTTACACAGTTTATTTGATTTAAAGCAGAATCTTTGCCCAATTTTAGTCCTCTGTCCAAAAAAGTAAAAAAAAGGTCTGTACATTCTGAAGTACAATCAATGTTTTAATGTGAGGAGCCAATAGGTGCACAGCAAGATCCCACAATTGCAGCAGGGTAAAAGACCAGTTGCTGGTGCTGCTTAGGGCAGGAGGTACCAACCCGAAAGTCAGAAGGGTGGTGTGTGTGTGGAATGAGCTGCCAGAGGAAATGGTGGAAGCTGGTACAATTACAACATTTAAAAGGCATCTGGATGGGTACATGAATAGGAGGGGATTAAAGGGATATGGGCCAAATGCTGGCAAATGGATCTGGTTGGCATAGACGAGTTGGACCAAAGGGTCTGTATATCTCTCGAGAAGCCCTGGCATCTTTGAAACCCACCTGCAAGAGCAGACTGGGCAGAGATTTGACTGTAATTCCACAGAGCTTGATTATAATGATAATACAAATGAAAGAAAACATTTTCTTTTCAGACTTGAAGGAGATATTAATGCCAGGAACATTTATTGGGTGGAGACCAGGATTAGATAAAGGGAGACTGAAGGAGTACGAGACATTTTGGCATTTTCTCAGAGAGGGGAATCTCACATAGAGACAAGAGATCACACCAGCAAAGTGCAGCAACAAATGAGCTGCCTCAGATTCAATGCTCAAGCATCAAAAGCCACCGACTCCGGGAACATATCAAAAAATGAAATGATTTCTGCCCCAAGGTCAGGACGCGTGTGAAATGTTTGACTCATGCAGGAATAACAAGACATGTGAAATTCATGAATATAGGATAGCCCTGGATAGGTTCCAGGCAGCTGGGTACTGAATATAATTTTATATCATCATCTAATATTCTCATAGAAAAGGAAAAAATGAACTGTGTATTTTAGTCAAGTGGGTTTGGGGAAAAGATCCAGGTTGCAATCAATCATATAAATTTCTGGTTATGTATATACCCATTGCTGTGTCCCTTCTGAAAGGGCTAAAGACAACATCATGATAGGGTCCTCTTTCGTTTGAGAGAGATGGTGGTGACTGAAACTGAGCGTTATCACACGTTAGGCATGAAGAGAGATTGAGAAGGGGAGTCTTTTACGCTAATCTCAGTTCGATGTAGGAATCTCAGTTCGATGTAGCTATTGACATCTTTCTGCAACATAGATTAGCCGTCCAAGCTAACCAGAAAGGGGCATGCACATAGTTGACTGCAGGGGAATGACCGCTCATAGACGCAGCATCTAATTGGTTACAAGTGTCATTCAACTATTCAACCATGGGGGCTTCAGAGCTCAGGCAGTTCCACAACGGTCAGGTATTCAGATACGCGTTTGATCCAACTAAATCAAGCAAACCCTCTCACTAACCTACGATGCTGAGAATAAAAGGAGTTGTTGTTCCATAAATTCTAAGATAGTCATTATTAAATCCAACAGAGAGTAGTGAAAATGTGAAACCTGTTCCCACAGGAGTTTCTGGAGGTGAATGAAGTGAATGTACATCTGCAGAAACTGAATAGGACAGTGAGGGAGAAAGGAATGGAAAAGTAAAGGGAGATTTGTATTTCTTAGAGTGTGTTCATGATGTCGGGGGGGGTTCAGTTAGCTCAGTTGGCTGGATAACTGGCTTGCAGTACAAAGTAATGCCAATAAGGTGGTTCAATTACTGTTCCTAGCTGAGGTCTCCATGAAGGTCCAACCTTCTCAGCCTTACCCCTTGTCCCGAAGATTAAGGTGACCCTAAGATGAAGCCATCACTCATTGTCTCTCTCTCTAATGAGAGACAAGGCCCATGGTCTGGGAGGGGTGACTTTATCTCACAATATTCCCAAAGTATAGCCAATGCTGCAAAGGAGTCAATTTGCTCATAGCAACATTCCACAAACAGCAATGAGCAGGTAATTATGGGCGGCAATTTGATTAGCACTGTTGCCTCACAGCACCAGAGCCCCCATCGTTGTATAGTCAAATGACACTTGTAACCAATTAGATGCTGCATCTATGAGTGGTCACTCCCCTGCAGTCAACTATGTGCGTGCCCCTTCCTGGTTAGCTTGGATGGCTAATCTATGATGCAGAAAGATGTCAATAGCGTGGGTTCAATTCCTACATTGAACTGAGATTAGCGTAAAAGACTCTCCTTCTCAATTCCCACCTCAGGCGACTGTCTGTGTGGAGTTTGCACATTCTCCCCGTGTCTGCGTGGGTTTCCTCCGGATGCTTCAGTTTCCTCCCACAGTCCAAAATGTGCAGGTTAGGTGAATTGGCCATGCTAAATTGCCCGTAGTGTTAGATGAAGGGGTAAGTGTAGGGGAATGGGTCTGAGTGGGTTGCGCTTCGGAGGGTCGGTGTGGATTTGTTGGGCCGAAGGGCCTGTTTCCCCACTGTAAGTAATCTAATCTAAAGTAATCTCCATTTTTATGATAAAAACAAATTGAAACCAAAAGAGAAAATGCTGGAAAATCTCAGCAGGTCTGGCGGCATCCTGTCAGGAGAGAAAAGAGCTGACGTTTCGAGTCTAACTGACCTTTTGTCAAAGCTGGAGAGAAGGAGCTTTGACAAAGAGTCAGTTAGACTCAAAATGTCAGCTCTTTTCTCTCCTTACAGATGCTGCCAGACCTGCTGAGATTTTCCAGCATTTACTCTTTTGGTTCCATTTTTGTGATGTTGGTTCAGGACACCAGGGGAAATTCACCTGATCTTCTTTAAATTAGTGCCATAGAATCTTTCTGACCATCTCAGAGCCAGACAGAGCCTCATTTTAACAACTCACCCAAATGATTGCCCCTCTGACAGTGCAGGAGAAAGTGAGGACTACAGATGCTGGAGTACCAGAGTTGAAAAATGTGGTGCTGGAAAAACATCCCATATTCCCAACTCCTCCGGCTCTGCCACATGTGCTCCCAGGAGGACCAATTCCACTACTGAACAACTCAAATGGCCTCCTTCTTCAAAGACCGCAATTTCGCCTCCAACGTGGTTGATGATGCTCTCCACCGCATCTCCTCCACTTCCCACACCTCCACCCTTGAACCCCACCCCTCCAATCGCCACCAGGACAGAACCCCACTGATCCTCACCTCCACCCCACCAACATCCAGATATATCGTATCATCCTCCGTCATTACCTCCAGACAGACCCCACCACCAAGGATATATTTCCCTCCCCACCCCTATCAGCGTTCCGGAAAGACCACTCCCTTCGCGACTCCCTCGTCAGATCCACACCCCCCACCAACCCAACCTCCACTCCCAGCACCTTCCCCTGCAACCGCAAGAAATACAAAACTTGCGCCTACACCTCCCCCCTTACTTCCCTCCAAGGCCCCAAGGGATCCTTCCATATCCACCACAAATTCACCTGCACCTCCACACACATCATTTACTGTATCCATTGCACCCGATGTGGTCTCCTCTATATTGGGGAGACAGGCCACCTACTTGCGGAACGTTTCAGAGAACACCTCTGGGACACCCGGACCAACCAACCCAACCGCCCTGTGGCTGAACACTTTAACTCCCTCTCCCACTCTGCCAATGACATGCAGGTCCTTGGCCTCCTCCATCGCCAGACCATGGCAACATGACGCCTGGAGGAAGAGCGCCTCATCTTCCGCCTAGGAACCCTCCAACCACACGGGATGAATGTAGATTTCTCCAGCTTCCTCATTTCCCCTCCGCCCACCTTACCTCAGTCCCAACCCCCGGATTCAGCATTGCTTTCTTGACCTGCAATCTTCTTCCTGACCTCTCCGCCCCCACCCCCTCTCCGGCCTATCACCCTCACCCTCACCTCCTTCCACCTATCGTATTCCCAACGCCCCTCCCCCAAATTCCCTCCCCCCTACCTTTTATCTCAGCCACTTGGCACACCAGCCTCATTCCTGAAGAAGGGTTTATGCCCGACACGTCAATTCTGCTGCTCCTCGGATGCTGCCCAGCCTCTGACAGTGCAGCCCTCCCTTAACGCTATGCTCAGTGTCAGCCTAGAGACCAAGTCTCTGGAAAGTGGGATATGAAACAAAAGCTCTTTGACTGACAATTGACACACAAATAGAGAAAAAGACAGGGTGGGAGGAGACTGCTTGAGATCATGAGATTTCATTAAGCAGTTGGATCCTCTTATCCTTTCGACGCTGTACCAAGAAGAGTCCCAAGGGTTGAGCATAGGGACTGCATCTTCTGATCTGAATACATTGGGACTGAGTTTCCCAAATTCGGGAACGAGACCCCAAGATTGTTTGCGGGAGAGGAGGGATTGTGAGTTAAAATAGAGCTCCAACCTAGATACATGACTGATGCCCCTGAGTGAACAGCCCTCATTCCTATAGATCACACTGCAGGTTCATGTCCATTTTTAAACCTCAATAGTGGACCACAGGAGTAAACACTTTAGAAATTGTGCTTTGGTGTGTTTAACTCCATTGACAGTCCTGAATACAGAGAACTCAATAGACTTATAAGTGTAGAAGTATCAGACTTCTCCACATTACTGCTGAAATAACTCCACCGAATCCAGTATCCCGCCATCAAGTCCCCCTTTATTTACACAGGGAGAGTACTTGACACTGATCTAGCTTCCTCAGAGACAGCTCTCAAGAGTGAGCAGAACCTCTGAGACTCCTCTTTATATCTGTCAGCCAGGGCTCCCTGATTGGACCAATCGGGGAACTCAGATTCTCTGAGGTCAACCTCGCTGACCACCTTCCAGTCACTAATGTCCTTTATGGGAGGAAACCATCCTCACCTGGTCAGATCTACATGTGACTCCAGACCCACAGACTCTAAACGATGGGTCATGAATGCTGGTCGAACTCACAATCCTCTCATCCCATGAATGAATTTATAAAACCACAGCCGCCACAGTGAGCTCAGTTAATAATGAGTCACCACGAGTCTGTATGAGAACTGGTTGTATCTACGTACGGTACCATGACTCAAACAAATTCAGGCCCCTGTGACCAAACTGACACATTTGGAGCATTGTCTTTTGAGAAACTGCTGTGGCTGGCAGTATTAAAAAACCTCAAAGCACTCCTGAAGCATGTAATCATTCCTGCAGTTGAAAATGTCACGTACACCCTGACCTTGTGATGAGAACCTCTCTTTCCTTGTAGTTTCTGCTGAACTAAATTTCAGTCAGCGAAAAATTTGTCTGTTCTCAGGGTCAATGCTCTCATCAAGTTAAAATAGAAACAATATTGGACAATCAACCAATTCACACTGCTCATCCAGTCAATTAGGCCTCAACAGATCATCTGTCTCAATGATCCAACATCATCTCCATCTCATCATTAGTCTTCAGAAATCTATAGTATTCTGTCTTGAACCTGCTCAATGACTGAGTTTCCACAATTCCAAAGAATCTGAGCAAAGAAGTAAACTCCTCATCTCAGCCTGAAATGGTTTATCCCTTATCTTTAGATCATATCCCCTGATTTGAGACCCACCAGCCAGAGGAAGCATTCCCTCCTGAGCTAAATACTGTCACACGTGTAACACCCAATCACACAGTGTAACTCCCTGTCACACAGGGCAACAGCCAATCACACAGTGTAACACCCAGTCAAACAGTGCAACAGCCAATCACACAGTGTAACACCCTGTCACACAGTGTAACAGCCAATCACACAGTGTAACACTAAATCACACAGTGTAACACTCTGCCACACAGTGTAACACCCAGTTACACAGTGTAACACCCTGTCACACTGTGTAACACCCTGTCACACTGTGTAACACCCATCACACAGTGTAACACCCTGTCACACAGTGTAACACTAAATCACACAGTGTAACACCCAGTCACTCAGTGTAACAGCCAATCACACAGTGTAACACCCAGTCACACAGTGTAACAGCCAATCACACAGTGTAACACCAATCACACAGTGTAACAGCCAATCACACAGTGTAAAACCCAGTCACACAGTGTAACATCCAGTCACACAGTGTAACACTCTGTTATACCATGGTTCACCCAGTCATGGCTTGTAAGAATTTTGTAAATTTCAGTGAGACCACCTCTCATTCTTTGAAACTCAAGGGAATAGAATTTCCTCAACCTCTCCATACAAGATCAACATGACATCGCAGAAATCACTCTGCTGAACCTCCTGAACTATATCCTTCCATACGATCATAAGGAGCAGCAGTAAGCCATTCAGCCCATTGAGTCTGTTCTGCCATTGAGTGGGATCAGGTTTGACAGGCAGGATGCTGGAAGAACACAGCAGACCAGGCAGCATCAGGACGTGGAGAAGTCAACATTTTGGGTGTAACCTTTCTTCAGGACTGGGAGTGGGTGGGGAGGGGTGGGGTGGGGAGGGGTGGGGGGGGGGGGGAGCTGCAGATAAAGGGGATGGGAGAATGCAGGATGGTGAGGTTGGAATAGTTGAGGACAGGTAGAGGGTATGACCTGGTTGGTCAGTGGGAGGGATGAATCCAGTTGGTGGCTGAGAGGATTGGAAGGGTGTGGGAGAGGCTGGGAAGGGAACCTGGGGATGGGAAGGGAGGTTATTTGAAATTGGAGAACTCAATGTCGAGTCCTCCAGGCTGTAGGGTGCCTGGCATAAGATGAGGTGTTCTTCCTCCAATTTGCGGTCTGACTCGTTGAGGAAATGGAGAAGGTCTAGGATGGTTAGGCAGATCTGATAATCCTCAACTCCAATTCCCTGCCTTTTCCCCATAAACCTCTATTCCCCCTTCCTGATTAATAATCTGTCTGTGTCAGCCTTGAATTTATTGAATGACCCAGCCTCGACAGCACTCTGTGGTAAAGCATTCCACAGACTCACTCCCCTCAGGGAGAAACAAAATGCTCCTCATCCTTGTTTTAAATACATAATGCTATACTGTGAACTGATGCCTGCCGGTGCTAGATTCTCTCAGCTCTCCACCACCTAGACTGTCAAGTCCTCTGAGAATCTTATATATTTCAATGAAGTCTTCCCTCATTCTTCTAAACTCCAATGAGTTCAAGCCCAACTTACTTAGCCTCTCCCCATGAGAAAATCTCTCCATATCCAAGATCAACCTAGCAGTTAAGTAGACCAAACCTTTACACAATTCTCCAGGTGTTGTCACACCAAGGTGCTATACAATTGTAGCATGGGGTGACACTGTGCCTCAGTGGTTAGCACTACTGCCTCACAGCGCCAGGGACCTGGGTTTGTATCCACCCATGGTTGGCTGTCTATGTGGAGTTTGCACATTCCCCGTGTCTGCATGGATTTCCTCCAGGTGCTCTGGGTTCCTCCCATAGTCCAAAGATGTGCAGGTTAGGGTGGATTGGCCATGCTAACTTGCCCATAGTGTCCAGGGATGTGTAGATTAGATGCATTAGTCAGGGGAAATGTAGAGTAATAGGATAGGGGAATGGGTCTGGGTGGGATACTCTTCAGAGGGTCGGTGTGGACTAGTTGAGCCGAATGGCCTGTTCCCACATGATAGGGATTCTATGATTCATGACGTCTGTTCTCAAAATCTCTTGCAATGAAGGCCAAAATAGTGCTTGCTTTTCTAATTGATTATTGCAGTAACATGATAACATTTACTGGCTCATGTACAAGGCTAACCAGGTCCTTTTGAACGTCCACACTTTCAAATCTCTTACCATTTAAGAAATATTCTGTCTTCTTGTGTCATGGATCAAGCATTCATGGAAATAAGATACAGATTAGCCAAAGTCAGGGTCAAGGAGTGAATGGCCTTCCCCGAGCCCTCTGCTTCATGTCGTGATACATGTAGAAAATCCAGAAAAGCATCACCTCGGAATTCCCGTCTCAGTGACTAGACTCTGAATTGGTGGAAAATTGGAAAACACTAATAAAGCAATCTCAATGAATTGTAAACCAAATCTTTTATGTGATAATATGAGCAGGTTTAAGTTGCCTCAAATTTAATTGTTCACTTCACTTTCCCCGCAAGTTACGTTCTGCATTAGCCTAACTAATCAGAGATGAAGTGTAACAGTTATAGTTACTGAGTATTGGAAAGGAGGTGAAATGGTTAAAAGATATCTATCAGATTTCTCGGTGCTAGATATCTCGCGTGCATCTCTGTATCAGTTTGTTTGTTTGGATAAAATCTGAGAATGTTAGTCTCTGTCACATTTCTTGCACTTCACTCATTGTCAGTCTTCTCTCAAACCTCTCGGCTGGCTTGTTCTTTTTCTCTCTGTCCTCTTCTTATAGAGTCAGAGTCATACAGCACAGAAACTGACCCTTCGGTCTGACCAGTCCATGCTGAATGTAATCCTAAACTAAACTCGTCCTATCTGCCTGCTCCTGGCCCATATCCCTTCAAAACTATCTTTCCAAATGTCTTTTAAACATACAATTGTACCTCCAGCCACCACTCCCACAGGAAGTTCATTCCACACATGAACCAGCCTTTGTGTAAAAAATTAAATCTCTCTGCTCTCACTTGAAACCTGTGCCCCCTCCCTCTCAGTAACTCTATCTACATCTCTCATTATTTTATAAACTTCTATCAGGTCGCTTCTTCCAATTTTTCTTCTGTCTTCATATTCACTGTAAGAACGAAAGACACAGGAACAGAAGTAAGCCATTCACCTCTATTCAATAAGCTCATGGCTGATCTGATAATCCTCAACTCCCCACTCTTCTACCTTTTCCCTGTCTTTAATTCCCTGACTGATTAAAAATCTATCTACTTTGGCACTGAATATGCTTAATGAGCCAGCCTCGCCAGACCTCTGTGGTAAAGAATTCCCCAGATTAACTCCCCTCTGAAAGAAGGCGCTTGTTCTCATCTCTGTCCCTCATATCGGTGAATTCTTATTCCGGGATTTGCCCGCTGATGAACACATTCTAGAGAAAGGGCACCAGACTTAAAACATCTCTCTTTCTCTCTCCACAGATGCTGCCAGACCTGCTAGGTTTCTCCACCAATTTTTTGAAATGAAATAAAATTAATTTACCTTCTCTATTATCCAATGAACTTAAATGCTAACCTTTTGAGATTTATGTAGATTGGCTTACAAATCCCTCTGTGCAGCATTTCCCCATTTAAAAAATATTCAGCTACTCTATTCTTCCTGCTAAATTACATAGCAGTATAGCTACTGTTAGGGACCTTATTGACGACTCCCATAAATGGCTTCTCCCACATGTTACTTTTTAGCCTCACCAATATGAATTTACATTTCTTCTGATCCAAGATCATTTCATACTATCACACTCATATAGACATAGAGTCATAGAGATTTACAGAACGCAAACAGACCCTTCGGTACAACTCATTCATGCCGACCAGATATCCTAACCTAATCCAGTCCTATTTGCCAGCATTTGGTCCATATCCTTCTAAGCCCTTCCTATTCATATACCCATCCAGATGCCTTTTAAATGTTATAATTGTACCAGCCTTCACTACTTCGTCTGGCAGCTCATTCCACATGCACCACCCTCTGCCTGAAAAGGTTGCCCCTTGGGTCCCTTTTAAATTTTTATCCTCACCCCCTATGCCCTCTAGTTCTGGATTCCCCCACCCCAGGGAAAAGACCTTGATTTTATAAACCTCTATAAGGTCACCCCTCAGCTTCCGATGTTTCAGAGAAAACAGCCCCAGCCTGTTCAGCCTCTCCCTGTAGCTCACACCCTCCAACCCTGGCAACATCCTTCTAAATCTTTTCTGAACTCTTTCAAGTTTCACAACATCCTTCCAATAGGAAGGAGACCAGAACTGAATGCAATCTTCTCTTTCTTTGCTCTTCCTCTTTCTCCCAACTCTCTCCCTGGAGGCTGTAAATTATGGGATGTTACACTCTGAGTGAGCAGTATTGTGCTAGTGACTGAAAGGTGTTTCAGTAAATGTCAAGGAGCAGAAGAGTCAGTGATTTGAGAGAAAGCTCATGTCCATTGAAAAGCACTCTTCTTGTTTTATTTCCCAATAATGGGAATGTTACAACAACGCAATCACTTTTTCTACAGCTCAACTCTTACTATGGGAACGCCCTCACCTCCAAGTCCCTCCTCGAGTCATGAGTCACCTCAATGTGAGTGAATTACCCTCTCCCTTACCTTCTCCCTTTCCCGTTACTGAGCCTATATCCTGGAACTCCCCAACCGACTGCCCTATATTTGTTCAGCCCTACTGTAACTGTTCATGGGGAAACCTTCTTCATCAGGACAAGTGGGGGTGGATGGATCATAAATGTTGCACTTGAAGATAACACCCACATCCTGAGAATGAGTAAAATCTAATTTGGGCTTCGCACTACGAACAGGTAATATCTGGTGGGGGTGAGGAAGTGTGGAGGAGGTAGTTTTTAATTGAACTTTAATGAGACAGCAGCTCTTATGGTCCTTTGGGACCTTATAGATTAAAGGAATGGAAACATTTAATTCAGCTTTTCAGCTCAAATTGCAGGTGTAGATGCAGATTCAAACTAATTTAAGATTAATATTAAAATGTTTCTCCTCCACGGGACCTAAGGGGCAACTTTTTCAGGCAGAGGTTGGTGTGTGTGGAATGAGCTGCTAGAGGAAGTGGTGGAGGCTAGTACAATGACAATATTGAAAAGTCAGCACAAGTCGGACTGAAGGGTCTGTTGCTGTGCTGTACATCTCTATGACTCTATGACATAAGGAGTGACCAGTATATGGAATGGACCCTCAGGCAGAGAAGCTGAAGCATTGAAAATAATTGAAGGCCCTACTGGGTGACTTTAGGCTGTTCCTCTTCAATGGTTATTATGTGGGATTGTAACTTAACTACTCTACTCTCTGCAGTATTTTGATGCTGACATTGCTGTTAATTTTAAATAGACTAATTTTCAATTAAATAGTGAAGAGAGCTGCTTCACAAAACTTCCAGCTTGATATAAAGCATTTGGTGGAAGGTGGGCACACTGTCAAAGCCATTGTTTGTGGGCCATCGCTAATTACCTTGAACTGAGTGTGGTGTTAGAATAGAATAGAATAGAATAGCCTTAATTGTTGCATATACTCAATGAGTTCAGTGAAAAGTTCATACATCACCAGTTACAGCACTGACTTAGGTACAAAGGTACTTAGGCACGGCTTGTTTTGTTACAGATTTGTTACAGAAATAAAATGCCCAGCCTTACAGAAAAGACTTCAGTACAGCAGTCCACATTGCCACTTAGCTTCCAGTCCACACAGGGCCCTGGCTCCACGCCAGTGACATGCCACACTGTGAGGCTGCTGCTGGAGACTACTGCACCAGGCTGGGAAATTTCACTCTCCGGAGGCCGGGAATCATCGCTGTCCAGAGACTGGGAATCATCGCTCTCCGGAGACCAGGAATCCTCACTGTCCGGAGACTGGGAATCATTATTCTCGGAAGACCAAGAATCATCACTCTCTAGAGACCGAGAATAATTGGTCTCCAGAGACGGGAGTCACCATCAAAGGCCAGGATCCGAAGGACGGAAAAGAAGGTGGATAGGTAGAAGAAGAAAAAAGACACTAGGAGGAAGGAGAGGAGAAGAGAAAGAAGAAGAAGGATGGGCAGAGCGAACGAGCATCCTATTCTGTCACCACCTTGCAATGAGGCCAATTCAGATGGCAATCGAGAGTCAACCTTGATGTTGTGGGACTGTGTGGTTACATGTAAGGACGTCAGATTTCCTTCCTGAAAGAACGTCAGTGAACCAGATGGCTTTTTGTCACAATTGACTGTGGTTACACAGTCATCATTACTGATCAACATCAGTACATATTTACCAACACTGAGTTTCAAATCAAAATTTGATTAACTGAGTTTAAAGCTGTCCTGGTGAGTTTCGAATCCACAAACCCAGGGAATTAAACTGGGGCCTTTGGTTTCCAGTCCATTGACATGCCAATACAGCACCATCTCCCCCATTTCATTAACTTAAGATCATCCAAGACTTCCATTCTTACACATCTAGCCTGTCACCCCTGCTCTTGCTGAGCCACACTGGCTGATCCTCAGTTAGAAAACCCTCATCCCCAAGATCAAGTCACCCAATAAAAAGGTAAAGTCACCATAGTCCCACTATCCCGCGAAACAGAGAGACGATTGGGGGTGAGGGTCACCACACATCAGGTGAGAGGAGAGGTCGAGAAGACAAGATCTTCATGGTAATGTCACAGCCAGTGGCAGGAAGTGAAGCCATGCTATTGGTGTCACTGTGCATTGCAAACTCAGCTGTCCAGCCAACTGAGCTAACCAGTCCCAAATCACTGCACAGCCCTGGTCTTTCCCTAGCTTTGTAACTCAGTCCAGACTTAGATATCTTCAAGTTCCATTGTCCTGCTGCTGGCTGCCGTACCTGGACACCATGGTCTGGAATTCCCTCCCCTTGCCTCTCTCCCTCTCTCCCTCATCCTTTAAAAGTTACTTTACTCTATCTCTGTGACTGAGATATTGGACACATGACCTAACACCTTGGTCCATGATCAGTATGAAATGTTGTCCAAAAGCACACCTGTGAAGTTCTTTGGGAGTCAGTTACTATGTTAGAGACACTGTATGGATGCAGGTTATTGTTGTTGCTCGAATGAACATGTTATGAGTATATAGGAAATTTGTTGCAGTGGAAAGCTTGCCTTTTGTAGACTGAGCTGCTGTGTGGTAATCAATGCTGCATATCCCTCTTGAATCTGGTGCAATCTCACGAACATGTGCAGGCCTGCAATAGGCTGCTGACTGACCAAGTATTGCAAAACATAGAAAGTGCCGTCTTCAGCAAGTGGTGGATCCTAATCAGTTTAGAAATGCAATAATATTGATACAGAAACAATTGGCATGGCACAAACAGGAAGGCAGGGGTCACTTTGGTGTATGGCTGCTGATTCTAGTCACATCATGGGTGGAATGACTCTAAATTTCATTTTTTGCTACATTTCCGAAGGCAGTTTTACCTCTCCACCTCTCTCCCTGCCCTTTCTCCTCAACAAGTGTGAGGGAGTGCTTTTTACTTGAGTCAAACACCTTCCAATTCCTCAATAGAATAGTTGTTCCTTGTGTATTCTATAGGAAGGATGTTGTGAATCTTGAAAGGGTGCAGAAAAGATTTACAAGGATGTTGCCAGGGTTGGAGGATTTGAGCTACAGGGAGAGGCTGAATAGGCTGGGGTTGTTTTCCCTGGAGCGTCGGAGGCTGAGGGGTGACCTTATAGAGGTTTATAAAATCATGAGGGGCATGGATAGGGTAAATAGACAAGGTCTTTCCCCCAGGGGAGGAGAGTCCAAAACTAGAGGGCATAGGTTTAAGGTGAGAGGGGAAAGTTTTAAAAGGCATATAAAGGAATTTTTTTTCATGCAGAGGGTGGAGTGTGTTTGGAATGAGCTGCTAGAGGAAGTGGTGGAGACTGGCACAATTACAAGATTTAAAAGGTATCTGGTTGGGTATATGAATTGGAAGGGTTTGGAGGGATATGGGCCAAATGCTGGCAAATGGGACTAGATTAGTCTAGGATATCTGGTCGGCATGAATGAATTGGATCAAAGGGTTTGTTTCCATGCTATACATCTCTATGACTCTATGTGAGCTGTTATGTGTTTGACTGGGGTAGGCATCACCAACTAAACTTGACTCCATCCTGGCATCCATTCCTGATCATTCTCGATGATACATGGATCATTGGACAGGGCTCTTGCTGAGTCCAGGGCAGTTGGGGTGTTGTCCTGGTTAAAATCAAGTGATCGGCAGACTGACTATGATACTGGATTAGTGGTGCTGGAAGAGCACAGCAGTTCAGGCAGCTTGACTATGATACTGACTGCCTGAAGAAAGAGCTGAGAGCTAGTATATTTTCCAGAACTGACCAGAAAAGCTATATTCCTGGCAAGAGTCTGCAAGGTTTGTGAGTCTAATCACAGAGACGGTGGCTGGAGGCAGGAAGAGTTACAACCTCCCATCTGTCGACTCCATTTACTTGGCTCATTGCCATGGAAAAGCTGCCAAGACCATCAAAGACCCATCACACTCCAGCAACGCTCTCCTCCATCACCTTCCACCAGGCAGAAGATACAGAAGGAAGCTCATCTCCACCTTCTAAATCATATCACTGAATCCCTACAGTGTGGAAGCAGGCTATTCAGTCCACCTAGTGTACACCGATCCCCCAAAGAGCATCCTACCCAGATCCACCCCACTGCCCTATCCTTGTAACCCTGCATTTCCCATGGCTATTCCATCTAACCTGCACATCTTTGGGCTGTGGGAGGAAACTGGAGCACCTGGAGGAAACTTGCGGAGACACGGGGAGAATGTGCAAACTCCACACAGACAGTTGCCTGAGGCGGGAAACAAACCCAGGTCCCTGATGCTGTGAGGCAGCAGCGCTAACCACTGAAACACCATGCCAAAGGAGCAAATAGGGATGGACAATAAATGCTTTCCCAGTCGGTGTGATCCATGTCCCACAAGGGAATAAAAATAAGCTCATTTTAGGAACAACTGAGAGACCAAGGCTTCAGGAGTCTCGCTCAGCCTCAGTCTCCAGAGAGACAGATGGAGACAGTGGCTAGGGCATCGCAGTTATGATGGGGACTGAAGACAATGGCTTTGGTCTTCACATGCAGTGGGCTGGGGTGAGAATAACCACATGCTCACAGCTGAGCACAAATAATAATCACTGAGCTGAACAGACACAGAACTGAAAACAGGAAACAGAGTGTTCAAGTGACGTGGGAGTTAGCAGCCCGTGTGTTTGGGAAGGGTACACTTCCTCCTGGTGACTGTCAGGAAGCTAGACAGTAGATCCTTCATTGAAACATTATTGTCACAAATACATGTTGCTAAGGAGCAGTCAAAAGACAGCGTACATCTGAAACACTGGGAAAGTTCACCAATAAGATAGACCTGTCACCAAACGTGTAACTAAGCCCAAACCTATTTATCCTGAATATCCCCACAACGTGACATGATTGCGCAGTGAGTATTTCACTAAAACTAATAAGCTGGAGAATTCAAACTCCACCTTGGGGGCTTTAAGAAGCTGAAATGGATTTTGTTTTAAAACTCTGGAAGTAAGTAAGGTGTTTTCGATAAGAGTTCAGAAGCAGGGATGTTCGCTGATGATTGCAAAATGTTCAGCAAAATTCACAACTCCTCCGATACTGAAGCAGTCCGTGTGAAAATGCAACAAGCTCTGCACAATATCCAGGCTCGGGCTGACAAATGACAAGTAACATTCATGCCACACAAATACATCCTCAATGGGAGAGAATTCAACCATCGTCCCTTGGCACCCTCGGGGCTACCAATGACCAGAAACTCAACTGGACTCATCATATAAATACAGCGGCTACAAGAGCAGGTCAGAGTCATGAAATCTTGCAGCGAGTAGCTGACCTCCTGACTCCCCAGAGCCTGTCCATCATCTCCAAGGTGCAAGTCAGGAGTGTGATGGAATACTCCCTACTTGCCTGGATGGGTGTAGCTCCAAAAACACTTGAAAAGCTTGCCACCATCCAGGGACAAAGCTGCTTGCTTGATTAATACTACATCCACAAGCATCCACTCCCTCCTCCACCGATGCTCAGTTGCAGCAGTGTGTACTTTCTACAAGATGCACTGTAAAACTTCACCAAGGATCCTCAGACAGAACCTTCCAAACCTGTTACCACTTCCACCTGGAAGGACAAGGGCAGCAGGTAGATAGGAACACCACCTCCTGAAAATTCCTCTCCAAGCCACTCACCATCCCGACTTGGAAATATATCACCGTTCTTTCAGTGATAAATCCTGGAATTTCCTCCGTAATGGCATTGTGGGTCAACCCACAGCAGGTGGACTGCAGCGGTTCAAGAAGGCAGCTCACCACCACCTTCTCAAGGGGCAACTAGGGATGGGCAATAAATACTGGCCCAGCCGATGACACCCATGATCCATGAATTAATAAAAATAAAATGACAATTAAATTATCAGATCATCAGTAAAAAAAAACTGATTCCTAATGCTCTTTAAGGAGAAAGCTTATTGTCGATGTTAGCCGGAGCAGGCTATTGAGTTGGATGGTAAGCCATGGTCGTGTTGAATGGCAGGGCAGGCTTAGTGGGCTGAATGGCTTACTCCCACTCCTACTTTCTCTGTCTCAATGTTACTACGTTTGGCTGATACATGGCACTACACTGTGTGAAGCCCTCTGAAGCCCCTCAGCTGTGCACATGTGGCAGTCCACTGGAACGAGGATGAGACTTTGCTCAGAGCTAGAACCTGCATGGGCTGTCTTTCACTCGGGGAGGCTACAGCTTTGCAGCTACCACATGGCTGACCAGGAACTCTCTCGCTCTCACGACCTGCCACAGTTACAGCTTGAGCCTGCTGTGCCTTACCTTCTGTGGTCATCAAACCTTCAGATGGGCCTTAAACCCAGCGCCTCAGACCCAGGGATAGGGACATAATGAGTGTAGCAGCAAACCTCCTCTGGGGATACCACATTGCTAAAGTGGTCAGGGTGTGGGGAGTTGGATGCTTGGAGGTATAGAAGTATTGCACTGAATCAGAAATCCATCACCTTCTCAGGCCAATACAAACAGAAAGATTTGTATTTCCACAGTGGGGAGTCAATGGTTGTGGTATTATTACTAAACTGTGAATCCAGAGACCCGGGTAATGCTCTGGAACCCTCCCGTGGCAGATGGTGGCATTTGAATTCAATAAATATATGAAATTAAAAATCTAATGATGACCATGAAACCATTGTTAATTGCTGGGAAAAACCCATCTGGTTCAGTAATGCCCTTTAGGGAAGGAAGTTGCCAATCTCACTTGGTCTGGCCTACATGTGACTCCAGACCCACAGCAATGTGGTTGACTCTTAACTGCCCTCTGGGCAATTAGGGATGGGCAATAGATGCTGGCCTGGTCAGTGATGCCTTCATTTCGTGAATGAATTTTGAAAAAAAACATTTCCACAGCCCCTTCACACAGGGACTTCCCAGATAACAAAGTACTTTATGAAGTGCAGTGGTGGCTGCTAATTTATTCACACTAAGCACTAACCGACAGCATTATGATAATGACCAGATAGTCCATCTGTCTCAGTGACATTGAGTTGAAGGATTAATTTAGCCAGAACACTCAGGAAAATCCTCTGCTCTTAGTTCTTTAAATTCTTGATCTTTTATAGAGTCATACAGCATGAAAACAGACCCCTCAGTCCAGCACGGCCATGCTACCACATTTCTCAAATTAAACTAGTTCTGTTTGCCTGCATTTGGCTCATAATCCTCTAAACCTTTCCTATTCACGTACCCGTCCAAATGTATTTTAAATGTTGCAACTTGTTCCTGCATGTAGCCCTTCCTCCGGCAGTTCATTCCACAAACGAGCCACCCTCTGTGTGGGAAGGTTACCCCTCATGTACCTTTCAAATCTTTCTTCTCTCACCTTAAACCTGTGCCCTCCGGTTTTGAACTCCCCACCCTGGGGAAAAGACGTTTGCATTTCGGCTCATCCATGCCCCTCATGATCTTATAAACCTCTATAAGGTCACCCCTCAGCCGCTGATACTTCAGGGAAAAAATGGTCCCAGCCTGTCCAACATCTCCTCATAACTCAAACCCTCCATTCCCTCAGTGTGAGGGGACAAGTGGGATCTGTTTTTACCTCTTGGTTTAACATCCCATCTGAAACATGGCACCTTCGACAGGCCACACTCCCTCTGCTGTACCCTGGGAGACTCGGCCTAGGCGATAGAGTTTCCATAGGCATATTCTCAGACCCCCACACTCTTGACTCAGAGATGTAGTGCTAACCATAGAGCCAAGACTGACACATAAATAAATAGAGACTAACCATGTATGGGATTCCTATGTGTGCAAGTGGGTTTGAAATAAATGACTTTGAACTTCATCACCTTCACAATGCACACTCTGTATACTGTATTTGAATGTGGTATGCAAGAGAATATTGTTTCTGTAAATACAGTTTGAGTAAAAATGTGTCAAATGCACACAAAGTCAAAATACCACACTCAGCCAAGTAATCAGTCACGTCAATCTCTCTTCTTCACTTGTTGTCAGAATCTCTGTGAAGTAGGGGCATTGCGATTGACACAATTAGCATCTCTGGAGGGCAAGGTTGGCAGGGTTGGATATGGGGTGGATGAAGTTGAAATCAGCCCTTCCTCCTGACTGCTATCTGTGTTGCATTGGGGTGTCAGGGTCATCTCAGACAAAGGGTTAACCATCAAACCATCAACAGCACAGCACATTCAACTTCAAATAGGCAAACAGACCCTCAGCTAGAAACCGTCAGCAGGTCAGGCAGCATCAGTGGAGACAGAAACAAAGTGAATGTGTTAGACCAACAACTTTTCATGAGAGCACACAAACGTACAAACAAGGAACAGGAGGAGGCTGTTCAGCCCATTGAGGCTGCTCCACCATTCAATAAGACACAGGCTCATCGCTTTGGTAACTCAAATGCAAATTTCGACTAGTCTTCAATAACCTTTCACCTCCTTCCTTATCAAAAATCAATCTGTGGTTAGCGCTGCTGCCTCACAGCGCCAGAGACCCGGGTTCAATTCCCGCCTCAGGCGACTGACTGTGTGGAGTTTGCACGTTCTCCCCGTGTCTGTGTGGGTTTCCTCCGGGTGTTCCGGTTTCCTCCCACAGTCCAAACATGTGCAGGTCAGGTGAATTGGCCATGCTAAAATGCCCACAGTGTTAGATTAGTGGATGGGTTACTCTTCGGAGGGTCAGTGTGGACTTGTTGGACCGAAGGGCCTGTTTCCACACTGTAAGTAATCTAATCTAACCAAATTCTGCCTTTAAAATATCAGAAAATTCTGTTTCTTTCACCTTTTGTGAAGAAGGGTTCCAAAGACTTTTGACTCTCTGAGAGAACATAGTTCTCTTCATCTCTGTTTTTAATGTCTTGAAGCAGTGACCCTCAGTTTCAGATTTTCCTGCAAAAAGGAAACATTAATTTGTTCCAATCAGGCACTCAGGTGAGATTCCTGATTTATAATGGTCCAGACAGACCATCCCAAATTGTCATACTCTAAGCCTGGGGGGAGGTGATGCACACACTCCCCTTCATCTTTCACCCACCATTGCCTCAGTTGGTTGCAGTAAGATTCATTTTAAAACAACCCTTTCCCTTGTGAATGCCTATCTCCCAGACCAAAAGAAGTAATACTTTAAGAGGAGCCAGTTTAACAGGGCTTCCATGAGTTAATAAAAGAGTGAGTTGATTAGTTACTAAATGTGTGTAGTCATGAAAGCACAACACACAGATTAGAAATAAGAAAGCAGTCTGTAGTGATTGGAATGAGGGCCAGGTTTTGAGATCCCTGGTTGGGGTTATTAACCTGGGCCAATCAGGGAGGCCTGGCTGACAGAGAGAAACAGGCCATTCAGAGTCTCCTCGGTCTAGGGACTAATGTTTGGAAGTGAGTAGTTGACCTTAGCAACTGCTCCAGAGCCAACATTTGGTTATTGGTTTGCGATCACCCAAGTATGAAAAGCTTACTTTGAGGTGGCATGGTGGCTGAGTGGTTAGCACTGCTACCTCTCAGTGCCACGGTCCTGGGTTTGATTCCACCCTCGGGCAACTGTCTGTGTGGAGTTTACACATTCTCCCCGTGTCTGTGTGGGTTTCCTCCCACAGCCCAAAGATGTGCAGGTTAGGTGGATTGGCCATAGTAAATGCAAGTTACAGGGATAGAGGTGGTTCTGTGTGGGATGCCCTTCAGGGCATTGGTGCAGACTCAATGGGCTGAAAGGCCTCTTTCTGCACTGTAGGGGTTCCATGACTTCAAGATTCTTGGCTCTGCAGGTCAGCTGAAAGGTGTCTTTATGTCTCCTTCCAGCTGAGACTTTGCTTTAGCTTAGCTTTAAGCAGAGAGAGATAGAGAAAGAGAGAGAGAGAGAGAGAGAGAGAGAGAGACTTCCTTTCTTTTTACCTGGAGAGCAGGAATGACCAGGTTTTCTCAGCTGGGACTCTGTTAGCACACATATTGCCCTGGAACTTACAAGTGACCCTAATGGCAATCATGGAACAATTGTCAATTTTGTGAAAAACGTATCTGGTTTGGTAATGTCCTTTAGGGAAGGAAATCTGCTGTCTTTACCTGGTTCAGCTTAGACGAGATACTCAGCAATGTGGTTGACTCTCAATTGGCCTCTGAAATGGCCTAGCAAGCCACTCCAACCACAATGAGGTCTAAACAAAGGAACTAATTTGAATGAATCAACTGATTGACCCAGGCATTGGAAACATCAACGGCAAACTCAGCTCCATCCACATGCACCAGTATCTGGGGACTTGCACCAAAATTTAGGGGATGGTGATGGCCTAGTGGTATTAACAATGCTCCAGTGGCCTGGGTTCAAATCCTGCCACAGCAGATGATGGAATTTGAATTCAATAAAAATATAATAATAACCATGAATTGATGGTTCAGGAAAAAACCATCTTGTTCACCAGCGCCCTTGAGGGAAGGAAACTGCCATCATCACCTGGCCTACATGTGACTCCAGACCCACAGCAATGTGCATGACTCAACTGCCCTCTGGGCAACTAGGGATGGGCAATAGATGGTGCCCTAGCCAGTGATACCCACTTACCATGAATGAATAAAGTACAATGGGAGAGCTGTCCCATAGATTTCTTTTGCAACAGCCTGACATAGTAATACTCATAGAGTCATACCTTATAAATTATAATATATTAGAAGGAAGAGGGGGCATCATTTAAATAGCTAACCTAAATAACAGTGCTTTCAATATCCTCAAAGACTTTTTAAAATCTTCCACTGCTTATGGGTGTCACTGACTGGATTATCTGTTTGCTCATCTCTGATTACATTTGAGCATGTGATAGTTAGCCAATTCCCTGAGCATGTGCACTGCCGCTAGAGAACCATGCTCATAGAATCCTCACAATTTGGAAGCAAGCCATTCAGTCCATTGAGACTGACCCTCTGAAGAATGTCCTACCCAAACCCTGCCCTCTACACTATTCCTGTAACCATGAATTACCCATGGCTAACCCACTTAGCCTGCACATCCCTGGAGACTGTGAGCAATTTCTCATGGTCAATCCACCTGACCTGCACAGCTTGGGACTGTGGGAGGAAACCAGAGCACCTGGAGGAAACCCACGCAGACACGGGGAGAACATGCAAACTCCACACAGACAGTCACTTGAGGGTGGAATCAAACCTGGGTCCCTGGTTCTATGAGGCAGCAGTGCTAACTGATCATAATTTGGAGATGTCGGTGTTGGACTGGGGTGTACAAAGTTAAAAATCACACAACACCAGGTTATAGTCCAACAGGTTTAATTGGAAGCACTAGGTTTCGGAGCGATGCTCCTTCATCAGGTGATAACTTGATGAAGGAGCGATGCTCCGAAAGCTAGTGTGCTTCCAATTAAACCGGTTGGACTATAACCTGGTGTTGTGTGATTTTTAACTTTGTGCTAACTGATGATTCTATTAGGGAGGGAGTTCTAGGACTTTGACCCAGAGACACGGAAACACTACACTGGGAGCCACAGCTTAGATTTACGGACTAACTCCTGCACATGAACCAACACCTCCTGGTTTCTGAGAGTCAGACTGCTGCTCACAAGGCCTCACCTTGTCCAGGGTGTACTGAAGCAGGAATGTTCCAAGAGTCACAACCACATCTTCATTCTCTGTTGAGGCTGCAGCTCAACATTTGAAACCTCAACAGCTTTAGAAGGAGTGAAAACAAGAGAAGAGGAACTGTAATTCATCACCAGTTTTCTGAAGATCCACAGAGGGTTAACACAATGGCCAAACGGCACAGAGCATTAAGGTCTAAAAATAATCTGTGCTTAGGAGGGCATCAAACTTTGAGTATTTTCACTCTGTGACTTTAAAGTACATTGCCAAGGACAAGTGTAACAGGCTGAAAAAGTGCCAATTCTCAAACAATGTGACCTTGATTTGAGTTCATTCTGTGACAGAGATCTGAGAAGCTGAAGAGAGTTGGACAGGATTAACTCAGCCCACTCCTCATAGGAAAATGTTACATGGTGCAAAAAAATGTCCCCCCCCTCCCCCCCCCCGTCCTCCTGCCATGATGTTTTTTTTGTCAGTTTTAAATTAAATGAGTCCCCTGGTTGTCAATCCTTTCGCAATTTGTCTTAATCCATTGAAATCTGTTGTAAGTTTGCACATCTTTGTGAAATCTTCCTCGAAGGAGAACAACTGCAAATTCCCAGTCCCTTCACACTGACAGCCTGACACATATACTGGATAACTCTGAGACTGAATGAATTCCAGATCACACTAAGAAATCACTCAGCTAATTCATCTCTGGGACAAACCAGACCTGTGCGTTATAAAATCAATTTATATTTTTATACTTGTAGCATCTTTAATGCAACAAAATGTTGCAAGATTATTCACAGAAGCCTTGCAAAGAAAAATCAGACACAAACCGACAACATGGAGATATTAGGACGGGGGACCAAAAGCTCAGCCAGGCAAAGAGGGTACTTTTAAGGAGGGTCTTAGAGAGTGAGAGGGAAGTGGAGATGTGGTAATATTCAGGGAGTGAATTTCAGTGTTCAGGCTCCAGATAACTTACAGTACAGCTGCTAATCATAGAATCTCACTTAGATTAGATTACTTACAGTGTGGATGCAGGCCCTTCGGCCTAACAAGTCCACACCGACCCGCCGAAGTGCAACCCACCCACACCCCTACACTTACCCCTTCACCTAACACTACGGGCAATTTAGCATGGCCAGTTCACCTGACCTGCACATCTTGGGACTGTGGGAGGAAACCGGAGCACCCGGAGGAAACCCACGCAGACACGGGGAGAATGTGCAAACTCTACACAGTCAGTCGCCTGAGGCGGGAATTGAACGCAGGTCTCTGGGGCTGTGAGGCAGCAGTGCTAACCACTGAGCCACCGTGCCGCCTACTGTGCCACTGTGCCGCTCATACTGGTTTCTATAGTCAATCTCCTACAGTTCAGCCCATCAATCTACACTGCCCCTCTGAAGAGTATCCCACCCCATCCCTGTAAGTCCCATGGCCAACCCATCTAAGCTGCAAATCTTAGGGCTGTGGGAGGAAACCTGGGGACCCAGAGGAAGCCCACGCAGACACTGCCTGGCTGAGCTTTCGGTCCCCTGTCCTAATATCTCCATGTTGTCGGTTTGTGTCTGATTTTTCTTTGCAAGGCTTCTGTGAATAATCTTGCAACATTTTGTTGCATTAAAGATGCTACAAGTGTAAAAATATAAATTGATTTTATAGCACACAGGTCTGGTTTGTCCCAGAGATGAATCTCTCCATAGAATGTTGGAGAAATTAAAACATAAACACCTTTAAGGATAATGGTGTGCTGGTGGTATTATGGTAATGTCACTGGACTAGTATTCCACTGACAATCCAGGAGAAGGGTTTGATTCCCACCAGGGCAGATGTTTGAAACCTTTAAAAAAATATAATAACATACATAACCGATTGCCATAACAAAACCCATCTGCATCATTAAAGGAGAGTTACTGTCTTTCCCTGAGCTGGCCTACATGTGATTCCAGATCCACAGCAATGTGGTTGCCTCGGAACTACTCTCTCAAATGGCCTGGTTAGATACTCAAGCGACTTGGGAATGGGCATCAAATGCTGGCCAAGCAGAGAGACACACATCCTATAAATCAATATGACAAAAATCTCAGACAGTTATAGAAGCAGAGGATATGACTGAAGAACTTTTGGGGCAGCATGGTGGGTCAATGGTTAGCACTGCTAACTCACAGCACCAGGGACCCGGGTTCGATCCCACCCTCGGGCAACTGTCTACGTGGAGTTTGCACATTCTCCCCATGTCTGCGTGGGCTTCCTCTGGGCCCCCAGGTTTCCTCCCACAGTCCAAAGATTTGCAGCTTAGATGGGTTGGCCATGGGAATTACAGGGATGGGGTGGGATACTCTTCAGAGGGGCAGTGTAGATTTGATGGGCTGAATGGCCTGCTTCCACACTGTAGGAGATTGACTATGGAAACCATGGTGAGCATTTTCAAAATATTGCCAGAAGAGGACCTAGTTCTAGTCAACAAGGCACACAATAAAAGGTGAATGGAACTTGGGGTGAGTATGGATATGGGTGAAGAGTATTGGATAGGAAGTGTGGTTAAAGCAATTGAATTCCCAGAATCAATAAGAAGTTTGTGTTTTGTAATCACTCCCCAATTAAGTGTCACAAGAAGCACCTAGAAATAACTTCACAGTGGCAAAACAAACATGTGAATCAATCCTATTAAGGGCTCTCAATGTTTCTGAGCGTACAGAAGTTTTTTTATTCAGTCACAGGATGTGGGTATCACTGGCACTGTCAGTGCATATATTACCCATCTTTAATTACCTTGGTGAGATGTCATTGAGTGTTACTGAATGGCTTGCTAGGGCAGTTAAGAGTCTGAACTCACATGTAGGCCAGACTGAGTGAGGATGGTAGATTTCTTTCCCTAAAGCACATTAGTGAGCAAGATGGGTTTTTTCAAAACCATTAGCCTCTCAATTCCAGATTTTTATTGAATTCAAATTCCACTATCTAATGTGGTGGAAATTTGAACCTGGATCCTCAGAACATTACCGGGGTCTCTGTGTTAATACCTCCAGTGATACCACCACTAGACCACTGACTCCCCTCTCTGTGAGGTCCATAGTCATTGTTACTGATACAGCAGCTTTTTACTCCAACTTTGTTTTCTTTTACTGCAGCTCATTGAATGAGATGAGATCAGCCTAAGAAGGCTGTTAAACATTTTGCAAGTTGTGTAAGGGCTTCAACTTGGTCATAACAGTCAAAGCAAGGCTTTGTGTTATTCTTAGAAGTGAAAGAAAAATAGTCATAGAGAGCTGATACTGTGAACAAGTGTGCGGTATTGTATAAACAGTGTGTGGTGTTTTGTGAGGCATTTCATCTTTACTGACCTTCAGTGTGTATTTATTCAAGTTACTGGACTGACACTGATAGTTATTTTTGTAAGTAATTGATCAGACTCTGCTCTCTCGGGTACATTTGCACAGATTGCAAAGGTCAGAGGGCAAAGGTCATTTGAGCTCTGCCAGGTAGCTCAGGTTGAGGTGTTGGGTGAGATAGGTCAAACGATGGACCTGTTTCTCTCCCCTCTCTGTGTAAAGGCTGATAACCTTCCCGAACTGTCCTAGAGTCTCGAGGAGTTGATGTGTCAGCTCTGGAACAATGACTGAAGACCACATCAAGAAGAAAACTTCTAGGGGCAATAACTAAATGTGAGCTTTCTTTGAAGATTTGAAAACTTGAGTTATTGGAATTTTGGGTGAAGGCAAGAAGGATTTGTTATTCACCTTATTCATGTCCCACATGATTTTATAAACCTGTATAAGATCACCCATCAACCTCCTATTATCCAGTGAAAAAACGTCTATCCAGCCTATCCTTAATTCTCAAACCTTCCGTCCTCGTCAACATTCTGGTAAATCTTTTCTGAACCCTCTCCAGTTTAACAATACCATTCCTATTGTAGGGTGATCAGAACTGTACACAGCACTCCAAAAGTGGCCTCACCAATGTCCTGTATAACCTCAACATGATGTCCCAACTCTTACACTCAATGGTCTGAGCAATGAAGACAAGTGTGCTAAATGCCTTCTTAACCACCCTGCCTACCTGAGATACAACTTTCAAAGGATTTTGTACCTGGAAAGATTTGCAATAAGGGGAGAATTCTCAGGATGACAACCTGTAACTATTGGAGCATCACAGGGATCTGTGCTGGGAACACAATTGTTTACAATAGTGACTTGGATGAAGGAAGTGAATGGACTATAGGCAAGTTAGTGAATGACACAAAAATAGATGGGAAAGCAAGCAGTGAGGCTGACATAAAGAATCTGCAGAGGAATAAAGACAGATTCAGAGAACAGGTGAAAACTTCACAGATGAAATATAATGATAGAAAATGTACTGTTTTGCATTATGGAAGGATTAGTAGAGGAACATATGAATCTGTAAATTGAAAAAGATCGTAGCAAGCCACAACAGAGGAAATTCAGGATCCTCACACACAAATCACATCATAACCAGTTTAAATATTCAGCAGGTAGTAAGGAAGGCAAATGAAATGTTGGCCTTCATTTCAAATGGAACTGAGTTGAAAAACAGAGAAGTCTTGCTAAAACTATACAAGGCATTAGTCAGCCCACCCTTGAATACTGTGAACAGTCTTAGTCTGTTTAAGGAAAGGTACTGGCATCAGAGACAGTGCAGAGAAGAGTCACTAGGCTGATTCCAGAGTTTGGGAATGTCGGGCCTGTTTGGAAGAATGAGAGGTGACCTTATTGAACCTGAGAAGATTCTCTGGGAGTTTGACCAGTATAGATGAAGAGAGGTTGAACCAGAGGGCATTATCTCAGAACAAAGGGTCGTACATTTAGGATGTATACAGATAAAGAGGGTATTCTTCTCAGACTGTAGTGAATCAGTGGAAATCTTCACAACAGAGGGATGTGGAGGCTGGGTCATTAAGTATATGCAGAGCTGAGACAAAGAGAGTTTTAATCAGTAAGAAGAATCAAGGATTATGAGGAAAAGGAAGGAAAGTGGCACGAAGGATTATCAAATCAGCCATGGTCTTACTAAATGGTAGAACAGACCCAATGCGCTGAATGGCCCACATCTGCTTCTTATGGTTTAACGTTGATCAATAGATTTTTTTTGTACTAAGTGTGGATGGGGATTTGTTGGGTGAATGGCATTCAAGTAAAATGTCAGCCCTCACAGTATGGAGTGTAGACAGGCAGGAGGGACAGGCAGGAGGGACAGGCAGGAGGCTGGGGGAACACAGCAAGGCAGGCAGCATCAGGAGGGACAGGCAGGAGGCTGGGAGAACACAGCAAGCCAAGCAGCATCAGGAGGGACAGGCAGGAGGCTGGGAGAACACAGCAAGGCAGGCAGCATCAGGAGGGACAGGCAGGAGGCTGGGAGAACACAGCAAGCCAAGCAGCATCAGGAGGGACAGGCAGGAGGCTGGGAGAACACAGCAAGGCAGGCAACATCAGGAGGGACAGGCAGGAGGCTGGAGGAACACAGCAAGGCAGGCAGCATCAGGAGGGACAGGCAGGAGGCTGGGGGAACACAGCAAGGCAGGCAACATCAGGAGGGACAGGCAGGAGGCTGGAGGAACACAGCATCAGGAGGTAGAGAAGTCAACATTTCAGGACTTTGGATTCCAGCATCTGCAGTTTTTTTTAATCTCATCTATTGAATGGCAGAGTGGGTTTCAGAGGCTAATCCTGCTCCTATTTCTGGTGTTGTTCTGCTTTCATTAGCAATGCATTGATACCAACAACCAGTAATGTCTCACCACACGGACGTCTGCTAATTCTTGTGTAAGTGATGACTCACAAACTCAAAGTATTTCACAAAGAGTAAACTCTGAGACCAAGAGTGTTCGATGTCTTGTGAAGGAGATTAATAGGCCTGAGGTAATTGAACAAATTAATCTTCAATTGTATTTGTGAAAACCTGAGCATTGTCAGAAGTTATTGGTCTCAGGAAGTTCAGCAGTTCAAGAGGAAAGAATGAAACACAGGACTGGTTGCTGGTCAGAAGGAGACCATTTATCCCATGTGTATCTGTGATGGCTCTCCATAAGAGCAACTCACTTGGTCCCACTCACCTGCCTTTTCACTGAAGCATTTTCTCTTCAGATAATTATCCAAACGGCTTTGACAGCCACAATTAAATCTCCCTTCAGTTCTCAGAGTGAATGTTCTTGGTGGGATGAGGTGAAGACGAAGGGGTCAAGGGAGGGATTGGGACCTTCATGGTGCTCTGTGCTGATGGATGTACTTGTCAGGATAGAGACAGCGACAGTGACCGCAAAACTATCAACTATCGTTAAAAACCCATCTGGTTTAAGAATATCCTTTAGGGAAGGAAATCTGCCATCCTTATCTGGCCTGGCCTACCAAAGGTGGCACAGTGGCTCAGTGGTTAGCACTGCTGCATCACAATGCCATGGACCCAGGTTCAATTCCACTGTCGGGTGACTGCCTGTGTGGAGTTTGCAAGCTCTTCCCATGTCAGCATGGGGTCCCTCCAGGTTTTCTACCACAGTCCAAAAACGTACAGGTTAGGGGGGAGAATTGACCATGCCCATATGTCTGGGAATGTGCAGGCTAAGTGCATTAGCCATGGGAAATGCAGAGTTACAGGGATAGGGTGGATCAGTGGGTCTAGGTGGGAAGCTCTTTGGAGGGTTGGTGTGGACTTGATGGGTCAAACTGCCAGCTTCCACACTGTATGGACTCTATGATTACACATGACTCCAGAGCCACAGGATGTAGCTGACTCTTAACTAGCCCTCGATAAAGGAAGTTACTCAGCTCCAGGGCAGTTACAGATGGGCTGGCTGTGCCCAGGAAAGAATAACCTTTTTCAAAAATCATTGCTGCAATGTGCCAAATGCACAGACACACACTCACACACACTCACTCTCACTCACACACACACACACACTCACATACACACACTCACTCACTCACATACACACACTCACACACACTCACTCACATACACACACTCACTCCCTCTCACACACACACTCACTCACACACACTCACTCACACACACCCACACACACACTCACTCACATACACACACGCACTCTCACACACACTCACATACACTCACACACTCACTCACACACACTCACTCTCTCACACACACACTCACTCACACACATTCATTCACACACACACACTCACTCACTCACACATACTCACTCTCTCACACACACACACTCACTCACTCACACATACTCACTCTCTCACACATACTCACTCTCTCACACACACTCACACAATCACTCTCACACACACACACAGTCACTCACTCACTCTCACACACACTCACTCACTCTCATACTCACAATCACACACACACTCACACTCATTCACTCACACACACACTCACTCACTCTCACACACACACTTCACTATCACTAACTCTCACACACACACACACACTCACTCACTCACACACACACTCACTATCACACACACTCTCTCACTCACACACACTCACTCACTCACATACACACACACTCACTCACTCTCACAGACGCACTCTCACACACACACTCACTCACACTCACACACACTCACTCTCACTCACACACACACATTCACACACACACTCACTCACTCACACATATTCACTCTCTCTCTCACACACACTCACTCACTCACACACTCATTCACACACTCTCATTCACACACTCACTCTCTCTCACACACACGCACTCACTCATTCACACACACACTCTCACACACACACTCACACACACAGTCACTCACTCACTCTCTCACACACACACACACTCACTACTCACACATACACACTCACTCTCACACACACACTCACTCTCACACACACACTCACTCTCACACACACTCACTCACACACACACTCACTATCTCACACACACATACTCACTCACACACTCACTCTCACACACACTCACTCACTCTCACACACACTCACTCACTCACACACTTACTCACTCACACACTCACTCATTCTCACACACACACTCACTCACTCGCGCTCACACACACACTCACTCACTCTCTCTCACACACACACTCACTCTCTCTCACAAATACACTCACTCTCACACACACACTCACTCACTCTCTCTCACACACACACTTACTCACACACTCACTCTCTCACACATACACACTCACTCTCTCACACACACTCACTTACTCACTCTCGCACACAGACTCACTCACGTTCACACACACACTCACACACACACCCCCTCACTCTCACACACACACTCACACACTCACACACACACTCACTACTGTCTCTCACACACTCACTCACTCTCTTTCACACGTACACACGCTCACTCACTCTCACACACACCCTCATTCTCTCCCACACACACTCACTCACTCTCACACACTCACTCACTCTCTCACACACTCTCGCTCACTCTCACTCTCTCTCACACTCACTCACTCTCTCACACACACTCACACACACACTCTCTCACAGACACACACTCATTCTCACACACACACACACACTCACTCTCTCACTCACACACACATTCACTCACTCTCACACACACTCACTCACTCTCACACACACACTCACACACACACACACTCACTCTCACACACACACACTCACTCACTCTCTCTCACACACGCACTCACTCTCTCTCACACTCACTCACTCTCTCACACACACTCACTCACACACACACTCTCTCACAGACACACACTCATTCTCACACACACATTCACTCACTCTCACACACACTCACTCACTCTCACACACACACACTCACACACACACACACTCACTCTCACACACACACACTCACTCACTCTCTCTCACACACTCACTCACTCTCACACACACTCACTCACACACACTCACTCTCTCACACACACTCACACACAGTCACCACTCACACACACTCACTCTCACACACACTTCACTCTCTCACACACACACTCTCTCACACACACACTCACTCCACACACACTCACTTTCACACACACACACACACACTCACTCTCACACACACTCACTCACTCTCTCACACACTCTATCTCACACACACACACACACTCACTCACACACACTCACACACACACGCACACTTACACACACACTCACTCACACACACACTTCACTCTCACACACACTTCACTCTCACACACACTCATTCTCACACACACTCATTCTCACACACACACACACTCTCATACACACTCACTCACACACTCACTCACTATCTCTCACACACACACTCACTCACACACACTCAGTCTCTCTCACACTCACTCTCACACACCCTCACTCTCACACACACACACTCACATACTCTCACACACACTCTCTCACTTTCACACGCACACACTCTCACTCACTCTCACACACACACTCACTCTCTCACTCTCACACACACACTCACTCTCTCACACACACACTCACTCTCTCACACTCTCGCTCACTCTCACACTCTCACACACTCACTCACTCTCTCACACACACTCACTCACTCTCTCTCACACACACACTCACTCACACACACTCACTCTCTCACACATACACACTCACTCTCTCACACATACACACTCACTCTCTCACACACACTCACTCACTTTCACACACACACTCACACACACACCCTCACTCTCTCACACACACTCACTCACTCTCTTTCACACATACACACACTCACTCACTCTCACACACACCCTCACTCTCTCACACACACACTCACTCACTCTCACACACTCACTCACACACATTCTCGCTCACACACACTCACTCACACACACACACTCTGTCACACACTCTCTCACAGACACACACTCATTCTCACACACACTCACTCTCACACACACAGTCACTCACTCTCACACACACTCACTCACTCACACACACACTCACACACACATACTCACTCACTCTCACACACACACACACTCACTCTCTCACACACACTCACACTCTCTCTCACACACACACTTCACTCTCTCTCACACACACTCTCACACACACTCACTCCACACACACTAACTTTCACACACACACACACTCACTCTCACACACACACACTCACTCACACATACACTTCACTCTCTCACACACACACACACTCACTCACTCACACACACTCTCTCTCACACACACACTCACTCACACTCTCACACACACACTCACTCACACACACACACTCACTCACACACACTCAGTTTCTCTCACACTCACTCTCACACACCCTCACTCTCACACACACACTCACATACTCTCACACACACTCACTGTCTCTCACACACACTCTCTCACTTTCACACGCACACACTCTCACTCACTCACACACACTCACTCTCTCACTCTCACACACACTCGCTCACTCTCACACACACACTCACTCACTCTCTCACACACACTCGCTCACTCTCACTCTCTCTCACACTCACTCACACACACACACTCAGTCACTCTCTCTCACACACACACTCACTCACACACACTCACTCTCACACACAAACTCACATACTCTCACACGCACACTCACTACTGTCTCTCACACACACACACTCACTCTCTTTCACACGTACACACGCTCACTCACTCTCACACACACCCTCACTCTCTCACACACACACTCACTCACACACACACTCACTATCTTTCACACACACACTCACTCACTCTCTCTCACACACACACTCACTCACACACACTCAGTCTCTCTCACACTCACTCTCACACACCCTCACTCTCACACACACACTCACATACTCTCACACACACTCACTGTCTCTCACACACACTCTCTCACTTTCACACGCACACACTCTCACTCAGTCACACACACACTCACTCTCTCACTCTCACACACACACACTCTCTCAGACACACACTTGCTCACTCTCACACACACACTCACTCTCTCACACACACTCGCTCACTCTCACTCTCTCTCACACTCACTCACTCACACACACACACTCAGTCACACACTCTCACGCACACACACACTGTCACACACTCTCTCACTCACACACACACTCACTCTCTCTCTCACACTCTCACGCATACACTCTCTCACACACACACACTCTCACACACACACTCTCTCACACACACACTCTCTCACACACTCGCTCACTCTCACACACACTCACTCTCTCACACACACTCACTCACTCACACACACTCACTCACTCTCTCTCACACACACACACTCACTCACATACACACACTCACACACACATACTCACTCACACACATACTCACTCACACTCTCTCTCACACACATACTCACTCTCACACACACACTCAATCACTCTCTCTCTCTCACACTCTCAATCAGTTTCTCACACACTCTCACTCTCTCACACACACACACACTCACTCTCTCTCTCACACACAGTCACACGCACACACTCACTCACACACACTCACACTCTCTCACACAGTCTCACTCACACTCTCACACATACTCACTCACTCTCTCACACACACTCTCACTCACTCACACACACACTCTCACACACACACTCACACACACAGTCACTCACTCACTCTCTCACACACACACACACTCACTACTCACACATACACACTCACTCTCACACACACACTCACTCTCACACACACACTCACTCTCACACACACTCACTCACACACACACTCACTATCTCACACACACATACTCACTCACACACTCACTCTCACACACACTCACTCACTCTCACACACACTCACTCACTCACACACTTACTCACTCACACACTCACTCATTCTCACACACACACTCACTCACTCGCGCTCACACACACACTCACTCACTCTCTCTCACACACACACTCACTCTCTCTCACAAATACACTCACTCTCACACACACACTCACTCACTCTCTCTCACACACACACTTACTCACACACTCACTCTCTCACACATACACACTCACTCTCTCACACACACTCACTTACTCACTCTCGCACACAGACTCACTCACGTTCACACACACACTCACACACACACCCCCTCACTCTCACACACACACTCACACACTCACACACACACTCACTACTGTCTCTCACACACTCACTCACTCTCTTTCACACGTACACACGCTCACTCACTCTCACACACACCCTCATTCTCTCCCACACACACTCACTCACTCTCACACACTCACTCACTCTCTCACACACTCTCGCTCACTCTCACTCTCTCTCACACTCACTCACTCTCTCACACACACTCACACACACACTCTCTCACAGACACACACTCATTCTCACACACACACACACACTCACTCTCTCACTCACACACACATTCACTCACTCTCACACACACTCACTCACTCTCACACACACACTCACACACACACACACTCACTCTCACACACACACACTCACTCACTCTCTCTCACACACGCACTCACTCTCTCTCACACTCACTCACTCTCTCACACACACTCACTCACACACACACTCTCTCACAGACACACACTCATTCTCACACACACATTCACTCACTCTCACACACACTCACTCACTCTCACACACACACACTCACACACACACACACTCACTCTCACACACACACACTCACTCACTCTCTCTCACACACTCACTCACTCTCACACACACTCACTCACACACACTCACTCTCTCACACACACTCACACACAGTCACCACTCACACACACTCACTCTCACACACACTTCACTCTCTCACACACACACTCTCTCACACACACACTCACTCCACACACACTCACTTTCACACACACACACACACACTCACTCTCACACACACTCACTCACTCTCTCACACACTCTATCTCACACACACACACACACTCACTCACACACACTCACACACACACGCACACTTACACACACACTCACTCACACACACACTTCACTCTCACACACACTTCACTCTCACACACACTCATTCTCACACACACTCATTCTCACACACACACACACTCACACACACTCTCATACACACTCACTCACACACTCACTCACTATCTCTCACACACACACTCACTCACACACACTCAGTCTCTCTCACACTCACTCTCACACACCCTCACTCTCACACACACACACTCACATACTCTCACACACACTCTCTCACTTTCACACGCACACACTCTCACTCACTCTCACACACACACTCACTCTCTCACTCTCACACACACACTCACTCTCTCACACACACACTCACTCTCTCACACTCTCGCTCACTCTCACACTCTCACACACTCACTCACTCTCTCACACACACTCACTCACTCTCTCTCACACACACACTCACTCACACACACTCACTCTCTCACACATACACACTCACTCTCTCACACATACACACTCACTCTCTCACACACACTCACTCACTCTCGCACACACACTCACTCACTTTCACACACACACTCACACACACACCCTCACTCTCTCACACACACTCACTCACTCTCTTTCACACATACACACACTCACTCACTCACACACACCCTCACTCTCTCACACACACACTCACTCACTCTCACACACTCACTCACACACATTCTCGCTCACACACACTCACTCACACACACACACTCTGTCACACACTCTCTCACAGACACACACTCATTCTCACACACACTCACTCTCACACACACAGTCACTCACTCTCACACACACTCACTCACTCACACACACACTCACACACACATACTCACTCACTCTCACACACACACACACTCACTCTCTCACACACACTCACACTCTCTCTCACACACACACTTCACTCTCTCTCACACACACTCTCACACACACTCACTCCACACACACTAACTTTCACACACACACACACTCACTCTCACACACACACACTCACTCACACATACACTTCACTCTCTCACACACACACACACTCACTCACTCACACACACTCTCTCTCACACACACACTCACTCACACTCTCACACACACACTCACTCACACACACACACTCACTCACACACACTCAGTTTCTCTCACACTCACTCTCACACACCCTCACTCTCACACACACACTCACATACTCTCACACACACTCACTGTCTCTCACACACACTCTCTCACTTTCACACGCACACACTCTCACTCACTCACACACACTCACTCTCTCACTCTCACACACACTCGCTCACTCTCACACACACACTCACTCACTCTCTCACACACACTCGCTCACTCTCACTCTCTCTCACACTCACTCACACACACACACTCAGTCACTCTCTCTCACACACACACTCACTCACACACACTCACTCTCACACACAAACTCACATACTCTCACACGCACACTCACTACTGTCTCTCACACACACACACTCACTCTCTTTCACACGTACACACGCTCACTCACTCTCACACACACCCTCACTCTCTCACACACACACTCACTCACACACACACTCACTATCTTTCACACACACACTCACTCACTCTCTCTCACACACACACTCACTCACACACACTCAGTCTCTCTCACACTCACTCTCACACACCCTCACTCTCACACACACACTCACATACTCTCACACACACTCACTGTCTCTCACACACACTCTCTCACTTTCACACGCACACACTCTCACTCAGTCACACACACACTCACTCTCTCACTCTCACACACACACACTCTCTCAGACACACACTTGCTCACTCTCACACACACACTCACTCTCTCACACACACTCGCTCACTCTCACTCTCTCTCACACTCACTCACTCACACACACACACTCAGTCACACACTCTCACGCACACACACACTGTCACACACTCTCTCACTCACACACACACTCACTCTCTCTCTCACACTCTCACGCATACACTCTCTCACACACACACACTCTCACACACACACTCTCTCACACACACACTCTCTCACACACTCGCTCACTCTCACACACACTCACTCTCTCACACACACTCACTCACTCACACACACTCACTCACTCTCTCTCACACACACACACTCACTCACATACACACACTCACACACACATACTCACTCACACACATACTCACTCACACTCTCTCTCACACACATACTCACTCTCACACACACACTCAATCACTCTCTCTCTCTCACACTCTCAATCAGTTTCTCACACACTCTCACTCTCTCACACACACACACACTCACTCTCTCTCTCACACACAGTCACACGCACACACTCACTCACACACACTCACACTCTCTCACACAGTCTCACTCACACTCTCACACATACTCACTCACTCTCTCACACACACTCTCACTCACTCACACACACACTCATTCACTCTCACACACACACTCTCTCTCTCTCACACACTCACTCACACACACACACTCACACACACACTCTCTCACATGCACTCACTCACTCTCTCACACACACACACTCACTCTCTCACACACACACTCACTCACTCTCTCACACACGCATACTCACTCATTCTCTCTCACACACACACACTCACTCACAAACACACACACTCACTCACTCTCACACACACACTCACACTCTCTCTTTCACACACACACTCTCTCTCTCTCACACACACACTCACTCACTCTCACACACACAGTCACACTCTCTCTCACACACACACACACTCTCACACACACACTCACTCTCTCTCTCTCACACACACACACCCTCTCTCTCTCACACCACGCTCACTCACTCTCTCTCACACACACACTCACTCCCACACACACAGTCTGTCACACACACACTCTCACACACACACACTCACTCACACACACACTCACTCACACAAACACACACATTCACTCTCACACACACACTCACTTACTCTCTCACACACTCACTCACACACACTCACACACACTCACTCTCTCACACACACATACTCACTCTCTCTCACACACACACTCACTCACTCTCACACACACACACTCACTCACTCCTTCTCACGCACACACTCACTCTCTCCCACACACTCACTCACTCACTCCCACACACACACACTCACTCCCACACACACACACTCACTCCCACACACACACTCTCTCTCATACACACACACTCACTCTCACACACACACACTCACTCACTCACTCCCACACACACACACTCACTCCCACACACACACACTCACTCCCACACACACACTCACTCTCACACACACACTCACTCACTCACTCCCACACACACACACTCACTCCCACACACACTCACTCTCTCCCACACACTCACTCACTCACTCCCAC